>NC_139167.1:5811936-6460269 GCF_965202585.1 Thalia democratica | reverse complement strand
AGTATACTAAAAGTTATGTAAGCTTAAATGTAGCCAAAGTTTGCTTTTTTTTAGTTTAAAAAAGCCTGGAAAAATGCTTAAATTTTTGTCAAAATTAAGGTCTACATCTACTGTTAAAAAACACCTTAAAAGCTTTTCTACAAATACTTTTTTTTAAGTTTTTTCATTTCTTTGGTTTAATGTTAATTGAAAAAAGTCAAAATTCTTTGAATATTTATGTAAAAGTATATTATTTCTCATTTTAAAAAATCTTCTATTCTCGTCGAAAATTCATTGATGATTTCTGGCAATTTAGGGTATTCTTTAGGGTTAATTTTCTCAATTCGCCACCGTACAACCAACATATTTTTTTTTATAATTTAGTAAAAATTACAAGAATTCTATATAAAAATTTACAGACAAATCTATTATGTGGAATATAACTATTTTTTAGGTTTTTACAAGCGATATTTCTGTTAAAAAATTTGATATAATATCCTATCCCTGGTTTTTCACTATGACAAAAAAGACCATTTTGTATGTTCTAGATGGTTCTTAATGTGTATAGATTCACTTACTTTTGTTTACAGATCATTTAAGCTCAAAGAATGATGAGAACAGTTAGTATTAGTCAAAACTTGGTAGCTTAGCATATGTTTTAGTTATTTAAATAGTTTTTTTTTTACTATTTTAGCAAATTTAAGGTTTTGTAGTACTGTTATTGAAGTTATTATAGTAGTTTTTGTAAAAGTAGTGTTTTTATTTATGATACAAGATAGCCAGAGTATTGCATTTGATTAAAACTAATACATTTTTGTAGATTTATCACTATAACTTATTTAAACCTAGCAGTAATATGGATAGTTTACCTAACATCGAAATATACGAAATGTTCAAAAACCACAAACCACCATTTCAAACTAAGCCTAATCTTGACGCTTTTGCGGTCATGTCGGTTAAATGGATAGTTTAACTAACATCGAAATGTACAATTACAAATGAAGAGCACTTGACTTTACATCCGCTTCACAGTTACCTCAGAGTTTTCGGATGGATCTATAAAATATGTTATCATGCTGTGGATGGACATTTTAATTGGTCAGAATCGAAGTTTGAAGGAATATCTAAAAGTCAAGGTGTAAATAATTTAATTGAGTCAAAAAAAAAAAAATCAAATATGTGTAGAAGAAGAAATTAATGTTGCTCTTGAAAAACCGGATCCCACAGGCCATGGTGGAACTTCTTCAACAGGTAACGTAGTCAAAACTTTGCTAAACACCAATAATAGGACTCTGCTGACAAAACATATTTCTGATGTTAGTTTAAAAGAAAACATTGACAAAATTATTTTGTATGTTTCCATTATTTTATGCCTCATAAGTTCTAAAAGAAAGATTGATGTAGAGAAATACTCAGTTTTATGTCAAAAAACAATGATGCTGGTCATGTCGGTTAAATGGATTCGCTTTACACCAACTGCGCATACTGTTCTTGCACATAGTGCTGAACTAATTGACCAAAACAGCGGTAGAGGTTTGCTAAATTACACCGAAAGTGGATTGGAAGCTAACAACAAGTTTCTAAGACAGAACAGAATGAACTTTTCAAGGAAAATTTCTCAGTATGAAAATTTGACAGATTGTTTAAATCGATTATGAGACAAGAGTGACTACGATGTTAACAACACTTTAGACTTGCACTTATGGTAAAGAAGTTGGACATACTGCGCGAAGTTGTTTGCAGCTAGGTGAAAAAGTTTCATCATGTAGTTCAGAATGGGAAACGTTGTTACATATGCTTTGTGCTACTGAATAGAGTGTTTTATTTATTTTAGAAACTTAATTTCAAAGAAGTTTTAAGAACTTACTGTTTGACTTATATTTTCTAGTAAATTTAAAGTACTTTTTTTAATCACAGGCTAAATTATTTTGTTTTTTGCACTGTTTTGCAACAAATATAAGTTTTTATTCTTAAAAATGTTTACGGTTTTTTTTCTTTTGATAAACTACTACAATGTAACATTATTAATAATACAAACTTTGATATGCACTGAACAGCCTTAAATTAAAAATAAACTGTATTTAGAGTATAGTTTCACCCGGCTTGATATTGAAAATTCATTCATATTTAAACTAAAATGGGAGTAAATGTGACTCTCTTGAGGTAGCCACCTATTATTTTCTTTTTTTTTAAGTTTCTTTCTTTAAAGTTTTATTAGAAATTAAAATTTTAACTATTTTCTAAACATAAACAAACATTCATATTGTAACACTAAGTGTATATTTAAATTGTATTATACTGTTTTTTATGACAGTTTTATGTCAATGGCCGCTTGATCCCCGTTTTCAGCCCACTGTGTATTGGTTTATGTGTATTCAAGTTTTTTTATTTGTTTGTTTATAAATTTAAAACTACAAAAACTATCCATAATATTTATATAAGGCTAAGAAATTATTTTATCTTTATTTAATTACAGCAACATCTAAATACTACATATAATTTAAATAAAGTCATATAAAATTATGGGCATAATTGGTTGAAGCAATTCTACACATAAAATAGTGCCCATAAAATAGTACACGTAAGAGCAAACCACTACTTTTAAAAGTTTACTAAGTATAAACTACATGTGTACAACTATAATTCAAACAATTGGTTTATGTGTGTTCAATTTTTTTTTTGTTTATAAAATCTTAGTTAAAAATATTTTACTAAATATTATATATATATATAGTCTAGCTTATACTTCTGTTAGTTTACAAAATATAATTTAAATAAATTTACAAATAAATAAACTATTGGTTTATGTGTATTCAAGTTATTTTTAATTTATTTGTTTATAAATTTAAAATTACAAAAATATCTATAATATTTATATAAGGCCTGAACAGTATTATATTTTTATTTAATTGCAGCAACATGTAAAAAATTAAATACTACCCATATTGTTAATGACATCACATCAAATTATGGGCAGAATTGATTGCAGCAATTCTACACATAAAATAGTGCCCATAAAATACTACCCATAAAAAGTTCTACTGAATAC
Organism: Thalia democratica; assembly: GCF_965202585.1. Taxonomy (NCBI): domain Eukaryota; kingdom Metazoa; phylum Chordata; class Thaliacea; order Salpida; family Salpidae; genus Thalia; species Thalia democratica. Next base: position 6,457,241 of record NC_139167.1, on the reverse strand, counting down.
TACCCATAATGTTAATGACATCACATCAAATTATGGGCAGATTTGATTGCAACAATTCTACACATAGAATAGTGCCCATAAAATACTACCCATAAAAAGTCCTACCGCAAAGATAACCTCGACAGTCATGACGTCACAATAAGAATCGCAAAAGTCAAGACGCCACAAAGATAACCCCGACAGCCATGACGTCACAATGACAATCGCGTCAGTCAAGACGCCACAAGGATAATCTCGACAGCCATGACGTCACAATAAGAATCGCGTCAGTCAAGACGCCACAAAGATAACCTCGACAGCCATGACGTCACAATGATAACTGCGTCAGTCATGACGCTACAAAGATATCCTCGACAGCTATGACATCACAATAAAATCCGCGTTAGTCATGACGCTACAAAGATATCCTCGACAGCTATGACGTCACCATAGCAACTGCGTCAGTCATGACGCAACAAAGATATCCTCGACAGCCATGACGTCACAATAACAACCGCGTTAGTCATGATGTCACAATGATGTCCTCAACAGCTATGACGTCACAATGACAACTGCGTCAGTCATGACACCATAAAGTCAACCTCGACAATCATGACGTCACAATTACAACCGCATCAGGCAAGATGCCACAAAGGTAACCTCGACAGCCATAACATCTCAATTACAACCCCTTGAGTCATAGAGTCACACAAACAAGAGTGGCAAAGAGTCAACCTAGACAAGCATATGATGTTATACCTATTTATTCAAGATATATTACAATAAAGTTTGTCATTCCTGGTTAAGAATAGCCAGTATTTATTTCGGCCATTGTCAACAAGTTGAGATGTTTTATTTACTGGGAACTTTGATTACTACTCTGTGTAACTAAATTAAATACCATAAACAACAAATTTAGTGTAAAAATCTTTAAACGTGTTAATCTTTTGAAAAATGATGACTATTCTTAACCAGTATAAACAATGAAGTTCACCGCACGATCAACAATAACAGCATCCGAGACAATCCTACGACCGGTTTCGTCCTTACTAGGACTCATCAGGCAGGAATAGTCGCGAGAAACCGCTTGGTTAGGAAGGTGCCTTGAAGTTCATTGTTTATACTGGTTAAGAATAGTCGTCATTTTTCACAAGATTAACACGTTTAGAGATTTTTACACTAAATTTGTTGTTTATGGTATTTAATTTAGTTACACAGAGTAGTAATCAAAGTTCCCAGTAATTCTTTAAATGTTTAGTTACTGTTGAATTCATATTAAAAGAATTGATATTCAAAGTAGTTATGAGTTCAACATTTTTGTTTAAAGTAATCTTTTTCGTTTGGTAAATAATTTTTAGTTTTGAAAATTTGAAACAACTGAATAAAACAATATATACACATTAAACTACAGTAACCTCTCACATCTTTACGCACTCGTGACGTTACGCACTCTCGTTTAGTTACGCATTTTAGAATTCTAAAAAATTCAAATAATAAAAATTTAAGTCTTTTTAATATTGCATTAGTTAGGTTTACTTTACATTTTTAATTTAAAATGTATTTTTACTTGCTTTCTTACCTCTATATACTTAGATTTTGTAAACTTATGTTCCTTGACTAATTTCTAATTATTTAGTTATACCTCAGTATATAAGAAATTATGTTAACAATAAGAGATTAAATTATTAAAAATTTGAAAGAAGTATGACTGTCTTAAATAATGAAAAAATAAAAATAAATAAAACAGCACTTTTGATCTATATACGAATAAAGCAACACAAATTTTAATATAGATACCACTCCATTTCTTAACTGTAAACAAATGCTTAAGTATAAATTAAATTTTCTAATAAGAATAGAATATAAATGTTTTGTATCGAATAAGGCAAATTTAAATAAAGATAAAGGTAGAATCTATTTATAATTAAAATTATTTAAAAAAAATTTCGAGTATTATTATTTTGAATAAATTAAATCCTTGTTTTATTAGAATATAAATAAGTCTACTTTTTACTAGATGCAATATCAAAAAACAGCCATTACAGTAAGTATATTTGGTACTTCTCGTATCTTTACGATCTCTCATGTCTTTACGTATTTTTTATGTGGACACAATGTGCGTAAATAAGCGAGAGATTACTGTATTAAACTAATATTTAAACAATGTTATATATTGTTGTTGTATTTGATGAATTCGAAAACCTCTTATGAAATATTTTTTTATAAAAAGGTTGCTTATACCATATTATTCAGAAAATGACTAAAATAAAGTATTGGAGTTTTTAAACTAATGTACTTTATGTCTTTACCCACGAAATAAATTTAAAGTAAGTTTATACAGATAAAACTTATACTAGTCGATTTCAGCGTTTTAAAACTTTATAAAGCTTTTTAGTTTTAATTATCCAAGTTTTTTATATATGTAGAGCACAAAGAGTTAGTTATACTTGTGAACTTTGATTTTTTTACAAACTTGTAAACTTTTATGTTAGTTTTAATCCTGGTTAAATATGTTATAAACAGAGAAAACAACAAAACATAACTTCATTGAAAAATGTTATAAAAGAAAGTAATACTATTGCTAACATTAAATTTAATTTAGCAATACTTTTATGTTTTAATATTTAAACTGTTTAAATCTTGTTACCCTTTTACAAGTTGTAGTTAAAACAAAATTAAAATAGAAAAATATAGCTTTTCTTTACATTCGTAATATTAAACTGCTTATTATCACGTTTAGCTTAGTTTATTTTATCTTGTAAGAAAAAAGTTCTCTAAGTCAGTTGTGAATATAATAAACTTATTTATCAAACGTAAAAATGTAAACAGAAAAAAAACAATTAAATCTTAAGCTACCAAAAATGATATAAAAAGTCCTTTCTCAATAGAATTAAGTTGAAAAAACAAATCAAAAGTTATATGACTTGAAGCTTTTTAAGTCATGACTTTTAGAATTAAAATTAGTTTAAAAAGTTCTTAAATCTTTTGTAAACTTTAAATAATAACTTTTAATATGTACAGTTACGATTTTAATTTTGATTTAATAAACTGTAGTCTTGATATAAAAGTTATTAAACAGTTTTATTTAGTTTTAAAATTATTTAACACAAGAAAAGATATACAGTAAAAGTGTATGAGTACTTATATAAATTAAGTTATTTAAAACTGTCTGTAAAAACTATTTGAATATTTAGAATATCTAAAAAGAGATTGAAACAAGAAAGCAATAAACTTTAAAGTAATACTTTTACTTAGAGAGTTTGCCTAAAGAAATGACAAAATTTGATGTAATAAAAACGATTCTAGCAAAAAAAAAAGATAATTCAATGATAATATAATTCAAATTCAACAGTTTTTATGCTGATTGCACTTAAAAAAATTAAACAACTCGTATTTTGCTTTCTGCTTATTTAAGAAAAGTATTTACTTTTAAGTAATTTCTTGTATAAAAAGGAAACTGCAATATCATAATCTATTAAACATATATTTGAATAATCGAGCATTTTACTTAATTCTAAGAATAACATTTAAATATCATCTAATTTTATTAAAAAGAATTAACCTATGAGCAATGAGGATATAGCTTTATTCATATTTCACTAAAATGGTGTTTGCTGAAGCTTGTTTTTGCTGATTTTTTCTATTAGGAAAGTAAAATTTGTAGTTTTTTTAAAATTATTCTTTAGGGTTTGTGATTTTGATTAAAGTAGATATATTTGAAAAAAAAAACAATTAGAAGACAGCCATCCTAAGTATTTTTCTAAAAAAAATTAAGTAGGTATAGCTGTGAGAAATTGACATTTGAGTATAATAGAACTGGATCCTTTACTTTTTGACTGAAACAACTGTTTGTATATACATTTTAAAATAGTATAACCGTACAAAAAAAAAGTGTACGTCTCAAAAACTCTTTTTGATGATCGTACGGTACAGGTGACAACAATTTTACTCAAAATATTAAAACCAGTAAACTGTTTTATAATAAATTATTTTATAAACAGTAGAAAACAAGATTATTTAGAATTAGATGTCACTTTACTTTTAAAAAGACTAAAAGTCTGCATACTTCGATAATGGCTAAGTTATATTTTTGTTTTCATATTTTGAACAGTTTTTACACTAAATAAGTTTATTTAAATGCAAAAGAGAAAAAAAAAACTTTTATCTTTATTTAACAAAATAATTTATTATGATTGATATGAAAATACTACTTGTTTTATAAAGTTTTTGTATCTGTTTTTTTTTTCAATTCTTTTCCTTAAAACTTAAAGTAACCGTCTAGCAATATAAAAATTATACGAGTTTGAAGTAAGTTTAGAATAAAGTATGATTTTATTATTTTTGTTAAAAAAATTAAATAAAAATCTAGAAGTCAAACCTTAAAGATATGTTCATCAAATTTTTTATTAAAATTAAACTAGACAAATATTAAATTCACTTTATTAAAACAAAAAAAGTGTTAAAAGACATAACATTTTTCTTTGACTTTGTATTGTACAGTTTTACTAAATCATTTTAATTTATAAACAAACTGATCTATCATATGTTAAGTCATAATAAAAGCAATTAAAAGAAAATGTATAACAATGTTTTCGACCACAGTTAACACACATTAACCAATTTTATATGAAATGATTAAGTTAAAAAAATATGAATCTCAAATCTGACATTTTTGATAGTTTTTAGGGTTTATTTCTATAATTATCAAACCATAACTGCACTTATTTAGTGAACAGTGTTAATGAAAATAAAAATAAAGAGTTTATAATACAAACAATAAATATTTTTTTAAATAAAATGAGTGTTATGTATAAAAAACAAACTAATACTTACATAACAAGCATTAAGTAAGCAAACTATTTTAATTAAGTTTAGTTGGTTTCATACATAATTAAAAATTTTGCAAGAAATACAGAAATTTGTTGTAAAATGAATGATTCTGATTTATTTTGAATAGAACAGTAAGTTTTATGTAAAAATAGTTTAATTAAATCTTATCAAGTAGGCTATATAAACAGTAACCTACTACTTAGGTACGCTATATTAACACAACGGCAGCGCTATATTCAGTCTAATGCAGACATGCTAACAGCCATTAAAGTTTACAAATGACTATTAAAGCTAAACCACCAAAACTAAAAATTTAATGATAAAACAAAACATGTTTATTGAAAGTATATTAGAATTCTTGAGTTTTTATTTAATTTGAGTATCTGTATGTAAGTATTGATGTATGTTTATAAACTAATACGCATATTAAACCCACAAAGTTTTTAATATATTTTGTTCCTTTAACATTTAAATAGTTCGTGTAGTTAATTACTAAATTTTAAAAAGTAAATATGCATGTTCATGCTTTTACCAAATTATTTTTATCCGAAAAAAGTAGTTTAGCATTATAGAATATTACTCCTGCTTACTTATTTAATGATTTTTGTATTTTAAGTGGCTATCTTAGTAGAAAACACAACAGTAAAGGATAAAATTGTATGGTGCTAATACTAGACTGTAGTTTCTAAAGGAAATATTGGCAGTAATGGATTTAAGAAAGAGTGTTCAAAAATTTTACTATTTTTATTACTTTTTCTTTATTTACTTTTATTATGTTTTGATTTATTATATCCAAATTTAAAAAAATGTTTACTGTCTGTTAAATTTATGTTTCAATTATTGGGTGTGTAAGTTTTTTTTACACTATTTATGATTTTTTAAATCTATACTTTGTCTGTCGTTTTAATAATTTTTATTTCTTTGTTTTAACCTTTGGGTATACAAGTTTTAATTGTAACTTTTAATGTTTTTCGTTCAATAAAAATTTTCAATGTTTTTGTTTAAATTATCAAATTTTGAAAACAACTTATAAGTTTATAACTTCGTTTCTAGTTTCTTTGCTTTCAATTTATTTAAACTCAATACAGTATAATTTATTTTAAAATGTAGTACTTTTGTATCACTATAATCAGATTGATCAATAAATTTCAAAGTAAAAGAAAGCGTTTTTTTTTGTTGTTTTCCGGCACCGTCCCATATGCTCTTATACACAGTTTCCATACAATTTTCAATGTGACTACATATTTCACAATTTTTGATTTCGTTTCTATCTGTCAAAAATATTGAATTGGATGTTGCTGAGAATTGCACTGAACAAAACAGATTTTAAAAGTAAAAAACAACTTTAAATCTTGATGCACCTATTTCAAATAGAGCTCCTGTATAACTAAAAAATCTATTTGTTTTAACAGTTTTCGCAAACAGTAAATGTTTTAGAGCTGCAATGAAAAAGGTTTTAGATAAAGCAATATAGTGTTTTTGCACTAAATGGAGTTTTCCGCCTAGAAAAGTTTATTTTCAAGCATTTACTTTTTTTAGACTTGCAACTCAAATATTTAACTTTAGTTTTTAAGCGAGCGCAAGCTAACGACACTAAACTATGTCTAAATATAGTTAGTAGGTAGAAAGCTTAAGTTTTTAAACAAGTAAACAATTTATTTGTTTCTGTTATAAAAATTCGCGAAATCTAAGTTAGTTTTGATGAATGAAAACGGTTGTTAAATTTTTAAACTTTTTTTTAGTTTAACAACTCTTTTAAATATATATGGCTTTTTCTGAACATTTGCTTGTACTTACGAGTTTGTATATGAGGAAAAAGATAAATCAATAATTTCTTAAAGTTTTGTCATGTCAAAATAAATCATCAGAAAATTATTAGTATTTATATTAGTTTAGTTAACAATAGAAAAGAGCTTTAAAACTTATAAATTAGAGTTTAGAAATTGAATATATAAAAACAAAACTGTTAAAATGTTTTAATTGGTAAATGTTCTTAAATTTGTTTTCAAGTGTAAAGTTAGTTGTAAAATATTTTGTTTTAAGTTTTAAAAGGCAGAAGAAACAAAATTTAAAGGATTAAAAAATCAAAATGTATTAAATTTAATCAGAAATTAAACACAGTTGTAGTTCACTGATAGCTAAAAAATATTATTAAAGTTTTAATACAACTAACACAAGGTGGACCCGCAATTAAAAATTGTAATTTTTTTTCTTTATTTATTTAAAACTTTAGTAGCTAGATAGCTAAGATTCTATAGCGCGTTTAGAGTTTTAACTAAATTTTTTAAAGCCATTAACAAAAGAGGTAATGCTAGTTAGCACGAGAAATTTTGAAAGATTTATGTCAATAAAAAAATTTATGTCTTTAAAAGTAAAAAATAATTTCTTAAGGAAAAACCATGAAATACTATTTAAAAAAGGCGTATTTAATTTATACAATAATAGATTAAATAATTTTATATTGTAACGCTTTGTTTAATAAGTTCTATCTGTGATGAAATCAATGTTAATTGCCACAAATGTTTATTTGTTAAAAATTTTTGCATTGAGTTCAATTTGTTGTTGAAATAGTAAGCTCTCAGAGATTAATTTACTTTTAGCCCAACACAGTTTATTCACACTTTAGCCCACGAACTACTAAAACACGGCTGAAGGAGTGTTTGCACATTCGACTTTAAATTAAACTACATGTGCAAAGATTTAAAAAACAAATACAACAAATGAAAAAATATTGATGTAGCTTTTGAATAACTTTAATATAAAGTTAAATTATATTGGACGAGTTTTACATCATTTGAAATTTGTTTTTAATTTTAAGTGTTTCTGTTTTATTTATACACTTCTAGTTTTAATAAGTTTTAAAATTACTTTCGGCTATCTTGACATGTTCAGGTTTCGAGCAAAAATGATAGTGGGAATTGTCTACGAAAAGAAGCAAGCAATTCTCTCCTTCGTTACATTTAATTCCTTGTTGTTTGCAAATTTCTAAAATTATTATTTTTTTAAATATATGTTTATAATGAAAGTTTTAGTAACTGTTAACAAAGCAAGTTTGAAAGAATTTTGTATAATAAACTTTTCGAGCATTTATTTTGATACAGTTTTCTAAAATATATATTTTTTTCTTTTAAGTAATTTAAAAACAAAAGTGCTTGGCTTTTATATTTTAAAAGTATAACTTTTTTTGTACTATTTCCTTGCCTGAATATTAAAACAAATTATATATAAATACATTAAATTCTGACAATTGTAAAACAGTTAATCTACTTACTTAAAATAAGTTGAAAAAAGTGTTAGTAGCAAAATAGTTCTATGCTAGGTACTAAATTTTATTACAGAACATTTTGATATTTTTATTTTTTCGTATGAAAAGTTTAAGTGCAAAAGTTATAAGGGGTTACAAAATGGGTTTAAATGTTATTATTTAAAGCAAAAATGGGTGTAAAAATACAATATTTTTAATAAGTTTTAAAAGCTGTTAAAACGTGTAATTTACTTTAGTATAAGTGAGTAGAAGTAAATGAACAAACCTTTCAGTATTTGGATAATTTCGTAGCAAACTTTTACATCATCGGGGTTACCAAGAGGGACCCCACAACCACCAGAGGCTCCATAGAACACCCCACAATTGTATTCAAAACACCTTTCCATGTTAGGATGAAAATTTTGAGCTGTAAAAACAAATGAACTGTAAGCATTCTGTATAAATAAGTTGTTTTCTTGGTGTTTTTAAAAGTTAGCGTGAACCGAATAAATTACTGTCATTTGTAGTTTTTTAAGTACTTTTCAATCATCTTAAAAGTACTAGAGCTAGTTTTATAAAATTAACAAGTCAAAGATAACAATTATTAAATGATTTAATGTGTGAAATTACAAATTTAATCCCACAAGCAAGTTTTTTATGAGCTTCATTTTTAATTGATTTATATAATAAACAATGTAATAGTAAACAAGCATACATTGTTTAGATTTATATTTGAGATTCTAAATAAAAAAAAAGTTCTCAACTTATTAAAAAATTAGAAGACAATCATTACGAGATTAATTGTTCAAGATTTTTTTGCAGAATAAGTTTAATCCTTTAAGGGATCTTCAGTTACAATTTAAATCTTATTCAAATATAAATCTTTCTAGTTGAAAAAGATTTAAATTGTAAATTAAAATCCCTTCTAGGGTGAAACTTATTTTGCAAAAAAAAATCTTGAATAAATTATCCTGTTTATATCGTTTAAAATGAACAAGTTATTTAGAAAAAAGCTACTTTAGACTGTTTGTATGAGATAATGCATTTTAATAGCGGTTTTGTTTTGAATTTCAAATACAAATCTAATTGAATAAAAGTCTATACAATGCAATGAATCTTACAAAGTACAAAGTAAATGATAAATATACAATTAGCGAAAGTTTGAAACAACATAAAGTGCTAAAAGCAAAAACTTTTGCGTTGATCTAAGTAATTTAAAATAAATCACTTACCAGCAGTAAGGAACAATAAGACAATTCAAAGTAGAACGATGGTATGTTTTCTCATACTATTTATTTTTTTACAAATCTGTAAAAACATATTCTACTCTAAACTTATAAGAATAATTATCTACTAAAATTTTTTTTAAATAAATTATCGATATTTCTTTATGAATATATCTGAAAACTTAAACTTTATTTTTAGACTTCAACTAGAAAAAAAAACATACGAAACCATATCTACAACAAAATGTTTACTAAATTAGTATAGCAATAAAAAATTCAATGAACAATTGTTTGAAACTTTTAAGTTATTTAGTCAAAAAGTATTTTAAACAAAGTTCAAAAATAAAGCTAAACTTTTATGCAATTAGAATAAACTTAATAACAGTTTTATAACACTAAACAATAACTTTTTATAAGTAATGTTTTCCTTAGCACTAAATTATTCTACTTGTATATTGATGATTTATATACTTTTATTTTACGAGCAAGTAAAATATTATACAAAAGCTTTAAAAAAAAACTTTTGATGTTTAGTTTTTTTTTGAGAAAACGTATATGATAAATTATAATAAGTTTTTTAATGAATAACAAATAACATTACATTATTTAGTTCTAAAGAGCTTATAGTTAAAAAATTAGTTGTAAAAGTTTATATCATCACATTTTGTTTTATTTGTATTATTTAATTGATATTTATTAACAATATTGTTGTAACTGTTGAAAACATATTGTGCATTATACTTTTGTAACTAGTAAACTCTAAAGGTATTTAATCGTTTAAAGACTTAGTTTTATAGTTTTAAATTACAATAAATTTTTGATGAAGCTTCTTATGTTTATACTACTTAATGTTTAAAAAAAAAAGTAAAACCAAAGTAAAACAGCTGCAATAAACTTAAATTGTTTTTTAAACCCAAAGGAACTATAAAATCAGCAATTTAAAATAGAACTTTTAAGTATCATACGATAAAAATATTTATTTTAATTAAATGCAGCTGCAAACACGTTAAAATTTTGTTTGTATTAAAAGTAAAACTAAAGTGAACTTGATTTAAGAAGTATTTTTATAAATCTTGTGTCGGATGTATTTAATTAAAAATATCAGCTAAGTTTTATAAATAAACTTTCAACCTTTGGAAAGTTTTAATATTTATCGGAAGTTTATTAGCTGTATAATAATCATTAGAAGTTCATGGTAAATACATTTTATACAATTTCAAAGTGTTTAGTATTTTTGATACTTTTATCACACTTAACTTAAAATTGTTTTGTTTTTTTGTTCTTTATAATAAAATTGTTTTTATTTGATCATTAAAGTACAACTAGCAACAGCTTTAATGATGCTAATTACCTGAAAGAATTTCAAACAATTTGTAATCTCAACTTACTGTAGATTACGTAAATACGTAATTTACATTTTTTTTTAAACTTTACAACGTCAAAGTTGTTTATGAATAATGCTGTTTTTAGTTTTAAAATGTTAAACATTGTAAAGTATTGTTACTTGTTAAAACAAACAAAAATTAATACGATCAACTGCAGTTGTTTCAAATAGCAATAAGTAAAATCTTTAGCTTTTTTTCAATTTTACTATTGGTTTAGCAAGTATTTATAAACCATATTAAACTCTTTAATGTATATAGATTGATAATCTGCAAAGAATAAACTTTTGACACTGCATTCTTTATAGAAAAAACATAAACAGAACTAGCTAGAACTATATACAAAAACTAATTATTATCTTCATAGAAGTTTAAGTTCTAATTAAAACTGATTGGTATCCGAATTAGCTAATTTCTCATTGTTTACTTTATAAAAAACGTTACTTTATAACAGTTTTTAAAAAGGCAAACAACCCAAAAACTTAGAGAGATTTTTAAAGCTGAATTAAGTAAATAAAGGTATAAATTCTACTGTTAACAACCTTTTATTTAAGATATCATCTGATAAAACTACTAAAGTAAGTAGATTATATTTGATATGAAAATGACTAAATAAACGAAGTCTGTTATACCTCAGTAGAACTTTTTAGTTTAATATCTTGTGATGGACCTATTATAAAGTGATTAAGAACCAAATGTGACGTGATCAGTTGACTTATTACGTCATATAGCTAAATAAAGCAAGAAGCTTAAAATACAACTCTAGCGGATAGCGACACAACATTCTTAAGTGTATTTATCTAAATACTTTTTACACATTTCAAAATTATCATACATAAAATAAAAGAAACTCTTCAAAAAATACAATTATTTAATGTTAAGCTGACCAAAAAACTTAAAATAATTTTAACTAGCTTGCTTAATTCAAACAGTGATTGGTAAGTTTGATTATTCAATTACACATTAAATTTTTGTGAACGATTTCTTAAGGATAACTGCATATATTTTAAAGTTTAATTGGATAACTAACGCTGGAGAAAATAAAAAAAGAATTTAAAATTCATCATAAATACGATTTTTATTTAGAGAAACAAAACATAAATTTTCTAAAAACTACTAACATCAGGATACAGTTAGAATGCTTTTGGTATTTTTTAAGTGATAATTAATTTGATTATTTTTGATCTAGATAGAATGCTTTATGTAGCTTAATGATTTTTCAATTTATTAAGTTTTAGTAGTGTTTAGTTATAGTTTTTATATATTTACTTTGTTGAAATAAAGATTAATTACTTAAATTTTTCTTTTCTACAAAATAATGATTTTAATGAAAAAATAATCAGACTTTTTTGTGAAGCTAAAAAACATTTTAGTGTAGATATATTAAGTTATAGTTTTGTCAGATAAAAAGAAATTTTTCTAAACTGTTTAAATGTTCAGATCTTATGTCACAGTTTTAAGTTTTAGTACTGAAGATTAAGATAAGTTATAAAAATAGTTTTAACCTTATTAATTTTATTTTTGAATTAGTTTTTAAGTAAGATTTATAAAAAAAATATTTCTAGATTAAAACCGAACTTACTGTAAAAAGAACAAGTACAAAAAAAAAACCGAACATAATAAAGTAAATTCCGTAGTATAAAACTATTTATTTAAAATTTTCTTAAAAAAAATAACCCTATTTGAATTTGAAAATTGTCTATAAATAACAAAAACTTTTTTTTTTATATTTTAATTCAGCTTCAAACATTTATAGCTTTTTTATTAATTTTACATTTACTTTAGAAAATTTAAAAATGTTTTTGCTTAAAAGTATTTGAAATTTTTATACTTTAAGTAGTTTTTTGAATGTTTAAATCATTGATTTGTCGTTTAATTTAACATTTAATAAGTGTGCCTCTTTAAAGTTATAAAATTCAAAACGTAAATCTTTTTGTATAATTTTTTTATATCTTAGAAAAGTATAATAAAAAATTATACTACAGGTATTATCCAGCTAAGTTGCATTTACATACTAAAATATTTACTTTATAATTAGTTTTAGTTATTTCACTAAAAAAGAGGTTGTTAAAAACTAAACAAAACTTATATTTAAGTAATTAAAAAAAAGTTTTATTATAATATGCATTTTATATCTGGTCTATTTTTTGTTAATTTCATTTATTTAAGTTATCAAACTATTAATATATAAACTAACAATAGATTAGTTGGTAATAACCATTACAAAACAAGTTTTACGTTAAGTAATTAAACTAATTACACAAACTAATCAAATAAAACAAGCACTTTTAACAACCAGTTAATGAATGTTTACACAACAATCATTAATTGAGTGAGCTAAATGAAGCAAACTTGATTCAAGTACCACACACAATCGATAATTTGTTGACAAGATATTTATTTACAACTTAAATTACAGACTTTGGATAAAAATCAACTTGTAAAACATTTAAATAGATAAAAACAAAAATTTAATTAAAAGTGTTTATTAAATTTATGAGCAATAGTCAATCATCTTTTGTATTTTACATTCTTCCGTTTTAGATAAGCTGAAAAGTCATCAAGTCAAACGTAAAAAAGAATTTTCAAGCTTTAAAAATTTTATTTAGTTAAAAAATTAAACGTGTTTATACAGTTGTTAAGTGCATGAATAAAATATTTAAAGAAAATAGAATAATGTGTAAAAAAAACTTAAAGTCATATTTTTAAAAGTTTTTTTGAATTTACTATTTTAATAAAACATTTAAAACAACACAAGACTAAATCAAGTAAATTTTAAACTAAAACTTTAGTAAAGAAGTCTTCCGATAAATATCTCAATACATAATGTTATATGTATTATCTTTTTAAATTAATAAATTCATTCTAAACATTTGTACAACTTAGAATTTCTTACTTCAACTTAAATATACGAATAAAAACTCAAATAAACAAATATTTAAACTTTCTTGTAAGTTCATGTTGAATGTTTTTTTTAGTTAACTTGTTTATAATTTACAAATGCAATTTAATTTTGTATTTCTTATTTATACACATTAAAAATACATATAATATAAAATCATACATATATGGAAAAGGCACAACAATAGAACAACACCAAGTGATTTATTGTTTTTACCCACACCGCACTCAAACGTAGCATATTTCAAATCAAATTCATGTCCAAAATCATATTTTGTTACAATGCAATCGTTTCCATTACGAACGCATTCTCCACAGAACTCAATTTTCATAGCTTCACTTTCGTCTGCAAAAATAAAATCGGTAAAGTATACAAAAAGTATCTTGCCTATGTAAAACCCATTATACATTCGAGTAAACAAACAATATTTTTATTTTGTAACAAATCTTTGAAAAAATACCCAAGTCACCGACTAATATTAAAAAATAGTTTTCTGAAAAATCATTGCTGTTATAAACGTACAGCTTGTTAGTAAAAAAAGACCAGCAGTTACATAAAAACGCAATTTCGAGCTCTTGTATTAAAATTTGGTAATCAAGAGAAAGACTAGTGTATTTAAAAAGTAATTGTTTTGTAGTAATTGTAAACTTAAAAAGTCATGTAGGTAACAAACATGTATTTACCAACTATTGAAACTTCATAAGGTTCTACGCATGTGAAGCTTTCTACAGTGTCGATATTGTGACGAAAACAATGTTGATTCTTTGTACAAGTTTTCCCGCAATTCTTTTTGTTCACATCTAAATTGTAGAAAGGTTCAAAAGATTATCAGTAATTTATATATGCAAGAGTTATTTGTTATATTAAAAAGAAAATAAATTAAAAATAAAAAGGTGAAAGCCTAAAACTTTATACGGATATTGAGTTGAAGTATTCTGTACGTAATACATTGAAAGCAGTGTTTGTTGGGTTTAAAAACTAACTTAACTTCCTTAGAATATACTGACGTTTCTTGTTATTTACATTACTTAAAATGAATAAAACTTACATTGAGTAGGAAAATTCTTTTTTACTGTTTCACCATCTGTATCAAAATTCTTATTATTATTATCACTTATAGCTTTTTCTTCTAAACTCAATGTGTTTTGGATTTCAGTTTCAGCCTCTACTTTAAAAACTGAAATTACTGAATCCTAATATTAGTTGTATTGAATCTTATAACAGCAACAGAAACAATAAAATAAACTTTAACGATGAACTGACAGAAAACTTTAAATAAACTATTAGCTAATTACATATCTATTAAAAAAAAGATATGGTATAATGTATGTTTAATTGGTATAAATTAATTGTATGTTTAATTGGTTTAAATGTAAAAAACTTGTCTTTAACTTAAAGTTAATGATGCAAACCGATTTCGAGTATACTTAAATTTTTTTCTTAATTTAAACAAATTTTGTGAACGTTGACCCAATTATTATTAAAATGCAAAATAACAGTAGGAAATTTGTTTATTAGTTCTGTAATAGAGTGATTTTTAAAACCATTTACGATAAAGCTTGGTTTGACGTTAAATTACTGAAAAAAAAAATCAGTAATAAAATACTTTTGTGGATGTTTATTGTAATTGTAAGCATTTAAGATTTTATCTTTTATACTTATAATTTTTTCAAATTTAGTTCTAGAAAATAAAGACTAGAAAATATATATGAGTAATACAGTAAAGTTTTTTATTCTTAGCAAATAAAGAGTAAAAAAATCATTTACAAACAATTGTATACGTTTTTTAAATTAAACGTAATTTCTACAGACAAGTTTGTTTTAAAAAACTGAATTAAAAAAAACCATAAAATAAGAGTCATAAAATTTTAGAAAATGTTATTTTTATTTATTTTCAACTCTTTAGTATTAGTTTATGTTTCTATCTAAATTTATCAAATGTTACTAATTTTATAACAACCTATGTAACAACCTACATTTGCTAAACAGGAATAATGTAGAAGCTAACAATATGAGAGCTATTTTTAAAGCCATCCTTTTATATCCTTTTTCTATATGTTATTCTTTCTTTCCAATGTTTATATGAAGAAAGCTCGTATGGTATAGCAAAATGTTTTTATTATGTTTTGAACAGGGTTTTTCTCAATAGTAAATAACTTTAACAAAGCTAAAATTATTTTTTATGTTTTATTTATTTGAAAATAAAGAAACTAATGAATAATTAGGTACAAAAAACATATAATAAGTTCTAAGCTTCGAGAATTTAACTTAGAATGAACAACTTTTAAACTATCATGCTAATGCATTAATGTTCTAATAAAGTCTAAAGATTAAATGCTTTATTCATAAGCAAGTATAATAATTCTAAATATTAAAGCATGTATGTTTGTCAACAAAATTTTGAATGAGTAAGATAAAAAGTATATTTTTTGATATCAATTAACAAGCTGCTTGTAGTCACTTAATTGCATATAAAATAGATTCTATTAGTATGTGAAATTATAAATTTGATGAAATTATTGAACAAAAACCATTATTAACTTCTGGGAGTTTAAAGAGTAAAAGTTCAAAATTATAAGTAGCTAATAAACCAAACGCAACATAAAAAATATAGTTTACTCAAAAATATTTCTACAAATGTAAGTTTTTTTACATCAACTGCTATTTATAAGTTATACTAAATCTAGTATTTAGTATGTCCTAGCTTAACTTCCTAAAATACAACACACTTAAGTTTTAGACTTAATTAAAAAAAAATTAAAACATCTGAAACTAAAAAATAAAGAAACGACTCAAGTTATTGTCGCAGTTGGCTTTACATATAATAATATAACAAAATACTAAAGCATTGCTTTTGGTAAATGGTTCTCTTAGTTAAAAATTTCAATACAACAAGAAAAAAAAAAGGACTAGAGTACTCAAACAAAATTCTTTTTTCCTGATTAATTGCGAAGATAATGACCTGATTTTCCAAGCGTAAAAACGTAAACAACGATGCAATTAAGTCCTGAAGTTAAATATTAGATCGCTTTAAAACGATTAAACAGTCCTTTATTTAAAGATTTAGTTAAATGGAATAAAATAGAGTCTTATGGGTTATTGTCGTAATTCTTACAGTGCAGTTAAATACAAAATGTAATTTTAATTCATCAAACAATTAACATTAATTTTTTTGTAACAACCAACCTTTGCTAAACAGTAAAAATGAAGAAGCTAACAATATTAGAGCTACTTTTAAAGCCATCCTTTTCTATCCTTTTCCTATATCTTATTCCTTTTTTCCAAATTTTATATAAAAAAAGTTCTTCTGGTATAGTAAAGTTTTAAAATTATGTTTTATAGCGGTTTTTTCCCAATAGTGAATAACTTTAACAGCTTTAAAACTGTGTTATGTTTTAGTTAATTGATATTTATAAAAATATAAAATAATTAGATAGTAAATCCACATAAATAATTCAAAGCTTCTAGAGTTTAACTTAAATGATTAATTTTTAAACTATTATGCTTATGCTTTTACGATAAAATGTTTTAATGACTTAACACTTAGAATAAACGTTTTATTCACAAGCAAGTATGATATTTTAAAGTAGAGTAACATAACTGTTTGTTATACGAGCTTTTAATAAATAAACTAAAACGATTATTTTCTATTGATATTAGTTAACAAGTTGCTTGTACTTTTAAAATGTACTCACTTAATCGCATATAAAAGAGATTATATCAGTATGTAAAATTCTATCACTTGAATATTAGTTAAAATTTTCTGAAATAATTGAACAAAAACCAGTATTAACTTCTAAGAGTTAAAATAGTTAAAATTAAAAGTTCAAAAATATAGGTAGCTAATAAATCAAACGCATAACAAAAATTCTAGTTTACTCAAAAATAATTCTACAAATACAAATTTTTGCTACTCATAAGTTTTTCTAAATCTAGTAGTTAGTATGTCCTAGCTTAACTTTATAGATTGCAACATATTCAATCTTTAGACTTTAGTAAAAATACGCAAACTAAAAGAAAAATTAATACTGAAAAAAAAAAGTCACTCAAAAAAAAGTCGACTCAAGTTATTGTCGCAGTTGGCTTTACATATAATAATATAACAAAACACTAAGCCTTTGCTTTTGGTATATGATTCTCTTAGTTAAATATTTTAAATACAACAAAAAATAAAAGGACTACAGTACTCAAACAAACTTCTTTTTTCCTGTTTAATTGCGAAGATAATGACCTGATTTTTCAAGCGTAAAAACGTAAACAACAAAGCAATTAAGTTCTAAATTTAAACATTAGATCGCCTTAAAACGATTAAACAGTCATTTATTTACAGATGAAATCAAACAGAATAAAATAGAGTCGTTATGGGTTATTGTCGTAATTCTTACAGTCCAGTTAAATAAAAATCTTAAAAATTTTTGTAGTTAAATTTGTTTTTTATATAAAACCTTCTATTGAAGTGTTGTTTTTGTTGTAATAAATTGGACTTTTTTAACAAAAACTACTATCCTTTTATAATATTTTTAATCACATTGATTCGAGTAAATTACAACTTTAAATGTTTTGTTTATACTTATATATAATATATGTTTGTGAGATGTTTACACAACCTACTTAAACTTGAAAAAGTATGTTTTATTCAAAACTTTTGAAAAAGCGATTAATCTTATCAAATTTGCAATAAATTTCAAACAGAAACTTCTACATTAGGGTACGGTTCGAAATTGCACGAGGGGACTAAAATGCACGAGAACAAAATTGCACGATTACACAAGTTTGCACGTAGACAACTTTGCATGAGAGTAAAAAAAAAACAAAAAAAATAAATAAAATAGAAATAAAAAGTAAATGATGAATTAATGAAAAACAAAAAAAAATTACTGACCAAGGGTAAGAGTTAGGGGTAACAGTGATAGTAAAAATAAAATATAACTAAAAAAAAATATTTTATAAAAACAAAGAAAGTTAAAATAAAGCTACCGACCGAGGGTCAGGGTTAGGGGTAACAGTGATAATAATAAAAAAATCACAAAAAAAAATTCAATCCCTGTAAAAATGTCTCTGTGCGGATTGTCTGCTCGTGCAAAATTGTCTTCGTAAAAAAGTATCTTCCTGCAATTTTGTGCACTCGTGCAATTTTTTATCCTCTCGTGTAATTTTGTACGCTTGTGCAAATTTGACAGCTATCTTTTATATAAGAAAGTATAAGTAAAAAAGTAAAAAGAATTTGAACTTTTAAAACAACATTATAGATGAAAAAACTTCTTGAATAACAACTGAATTTAAATATTCGATTATTTTTGTACTAATTCTAGTTAACAAGCAAATAACAAAGCATCTCCTATTTTGTTTACTAGTCTTAAAACAAGATTTCTTTTGTAAAAACTCTGTTGCATTCAAAGAAGCTTTTAAAATCAAAACATATCAGATATATTTATATCAGCTTTTTACAATTTTACCTTATTTAAAAAATTTGTGACCTATTTTTCAAGTATTTTATTGTCTGCTATTAGTATTTTTTATCTCGTTTTATAAATTACGTTTTAGTTAATATCTTAAGTTTTTAAATGTTCTTTACTTCTTTGTTTATTCTTATTATAAGCTAGTAGTTTTAATAGTTTTAGGTACATACTGTATTTTAGTTTTTATTTTATTACACAAGTTTTTGGGTACAATATAAACAAAACTTTTTTTAATAAAAACACAATTTAGTTATTTTCATTTAAATTTATTTTTCAATCATTCATTTTATTGATTGTTTTATTTTCAAGGAAATTGTAAAAGCATGTGGTGTACGACTCGATAACCGAAAGGTTTTTTAAGAAAAAAAGATAAAAGAAAAGTCTAAAAACCTAACTTTACGAGCGCTTATCTGTAATTCAATAAACAATATATTCACACAAAGAAGCATAGTTCTAAAATTGATTTTAGTTTAAAAGTAACATTTATAAGACTAAAATATAAAACTTTATATATACATTTATTTAAAAAAGATTGATTTCTGCGCAAAGTTTGGTTTTCATGAACTTATTTTGTTAGAGAGCTATAAATTATGTAAGTTTTAAACAAATATTTTTTTTTTTATAAACTTATTTTGAAACAGAAACAGTTTAAGGAACTTTGGATTGAACATTGAATAAAAACTAGACAACACCGCACGTAAATTTTATCTTTAATTAATTTCAGTTAGTTCTAGTTAAGAGAAATCCCCGTTTAAATGAAATCTAGTACCGTCTTAGTGTAACATCTGTTTGTTCTGTAAAATTGTTGTGTATAAAAACTTAATACTATCTCGGAGATTATTACCGATTGTAGTACAATTCTGCTTAGTATACATCTCAGCTTTCGAAATATTGCTACTACTAGACTATATTTTGTAAAAAACCTAATTGTGTGAAATAAAAATATAATATGTACTTTTATGAACAATATTAGTACAAACACTTTGATTAGCTATTTATGGTTCAGATAGTTGTTTTGATAAATTATTTATGGAATGTTTAGTTTTTAGCAAATGAGGAAAAAAAGTATTACATTTATAAACTATTAAGATAAAATATAAAAAATCGAATTAAATAAACGATAGAAAAATGTGTTTTTTTAAATGTTTTATCTTAAATTTTTGTAATTTCGTTTAAATTAATGTACAGGTAAAAACAAAGTTCAATTTCAACGTTTTAAAACACGAGTTTATGATAAAGTATAGTTGTTTTATATAGTTAAAATAAAATTAAATACTTTTAAAAACAAATAAAAATCCTGTAACTTTTTATAACTAATAATAAAATAAATTTTAGGTAGTCTAACAACAAACTTTTTTTATAACAAAAATTTGATTTCAATTAAAATAGTTTTTATTTATTATAAAAATTAACGAAAAGCTTTTATTCTTATTTTTATGTTTTTGCTTTTTGTTTTATTTTTTTTTACTATCACTTGTTGATATGTTATTGGGTATAAATGATTTATTTTTTTAAGTTTATGCAGAGAGCAAGGTTTATTCTTTTTAACTTTTTATTACTAGCTTGTAGTTCTTTTAGCACTACAAACTCTAATTTGTGCTAAAAGAACTACTTAACAAAATTTACACTCTGGTATAAAAAATATTTTAGTCTTGTATTTAAAATTTTGCCGTAAAATCATTATAAAATAAGCAACCAAAATGTGCTTCAAAATATATTAATACTAAATATTTTCTACAGTAAATAATCATTTACCTAGTTATAAAAATGCTTTTCTTTAACACAAAATTTGTGAACAATTATTGATGTTTTAATACATTCAACATTTAAAAACTTCTATTCAACTGAAAATACTTAAAATTGTAAACATTAAATTTTTTTGTTTAAAGTTCGCTGTATATAAACTTGGTAATCTAAAAAATAGTTATTACAGTAAGTTATATTTAACTCTAGATATAATTTTTTTGATAACAATTTTGTTGAAGATTTTTTAAAGGAGTTTTTTTAACTTTAATCTTTAGACTTATGTTTTTTAAACATAAAAAGCTCTTTTCAACTAGAAGTTTAAAAACATATTTTGGTTTTTGATAAAACGTTCTAAAACAGTACAAAATGAAACTGCTATTGAATTTTCTTAGAAGATAAATTTTTGAGTTTTACTTCGGTAATATCTTTCATAAATTATATTTGATAATTTACTATTTTAGTCCTAATTACTAACCACGAACTTCATTATAATAATCGTAACATACGTTTTTGAATAAACAGCTAATAGTATGTTTATAATTCTTCTTAAAATTGTTTTGAAACCTTTTACAAAATATAAACAGATTGATATGATGTTGATTTAAAAGCAAATTCTATCTAATAAGTAAAATGTAGTCAAATTTGTAGGTTTCATTAATAAATCATAAATTAAATATTAAGTGTATCTAATGAAAACTCTTCGAAATGATTTTGCTTGATTTTAACTTTAAACAGCTTTCATACAAATTTGATCTTAAGTTGCGTCTGTTTAAATGTCTTGTACTAAATTTATACAACAATAACCCATTAATATTAATTTCTAAACTACCTAAGCCTCATCTATTAAGCTCTGTAATTTTTCAAACGGTTGAAAAAACTTTATATAATATCTCAAACTTATTCTACATAACAAGAATTGTTAACAATTATTTTTATAAAAAGCTTGTATTACAAAGTATAATACAAAACTTATATGTATTACTAGGTTGTTCGATTTATTATGCAAAGTATAAAATAACTTTTTAATAGTTCAGTTTTCTACGACAATATACTAAGTTTTAACACATTTAACTAACCTTTGTCTTGAGGTTGATTGATATGTTTATTTGATAACGTTTAACACTTGCGTATGCCTATACATAATAAAAATCACCAGAAAGTTTACAATTATGCCCATGAAGAAGTTTTAAATTTAAATTGTATAAAAAATAACTAGTAATACAAGTAAAACTAAATAAGTTTTATTTCATTAAAACTGTCTATTTAGAAAACTGATGATTTTCTATGCTTTTTATTAGCAATGTTCAAACATTAGGTTAGTAAAAATAACACTTTAACACAGTTAAATTTATTAAATGTAAATAGAGCTTTTTAGCTTTTTTATATAATAAGTTAATGTATCTAATTTTGTATCAAAAGTAAAGTTGTGATTTATTACTATTTAGAAGGAAATTTAACTAGCAAAACAGTTTATAGTTAATTTCTAAAGTTTCTAAAGTAAAAAATAAAGTTGAATCAAAAAGTAAAAAAAAAAAAGTTTGTTTTTTTATCTGTTATTTCAAAATATAAAAGAGCTAGTAACACTTGTGAACACCTTAACTACTTATACAAAAACTTAAGTCAGAGTATAATAATTCAAATTTGAAAAAAAAAATTTTGAAATGTGTGTAAAAAACTTTTATTTCTCGTATTAATTAAAACACTTTTACTTACTCTACTTAAACAGGTTAAATAGCAACTACAATTTATAAACATCGAGCTCTAAAAAAAGTGATTATAGGACCAAAACTCAAACGTTATTTATATTGAAAACAATCTAATTAAGAAAATCATAATAACAAAATACATACAAATGTAATTATCAAAACAGAGCTTTTAAAGTTTTTAAAAGCTATTTTGTTATAGAAGTTTTCTATTTGTACCTTAAAAGATTTTAAAATAGTACAAAGTAATGTGCTAGTAGACACAAATAAAACCTGTAAACGCATTTTTACACGTATTGAGATACTTTTGCACTGTTTTGTACATTATATTCTAAATTTATTACATATTTTCAATTATATATTTTCTTGTTCAACACTTTTATAGATCATAGACGATCGGAATTCTTTTCACTATTTTTTAAACTTTCATATATGTTATTTAGGATCATAAATGGTTTGTAAAAATCTATGTTTTCTATATTAACTATCACCTTATGATATTTCAATTTGTTTTTTGAAAAGTCATTAAGTTAGACTAAGAAATAAAACTATACAGGGTTGCCAATTTACCTAGAAAAACCTGGAATTTGACAGTTTAGGCAAAAAAATTTTTTAATCTGGAATTTTTAACAATTTCAACATAATGAATAGTAAAATTTCGATTTGAAACAAAAAAGCTATCATATAGATAAAAATATGGATTCCTTCGTGGCAGATCTTTTTAAAGTAAACGACCCACAGGAAATCTTCTCCGACTTACAAACTGACCTTGAACTTAAAGTAATTTTTTCCAAAGATCGAAATAAAAGCTTTTGGACTCAACAAAAACTAAGGCAAAAGTATCAAATTATTTGAGAGGAATTTAGATTGTAGTGTATAGTTTATCCTTCTAGCTATGTTGTTGAGAAAGCTTTCAGTTTAGTTATCAACATCTATAGCAAAATATCTAATCTAGATATTTGTAAAGGAGGTGACTTGAGGCTTTATTTGACTGATTTAGAATCAGATTAGAAAAACTTGCAAGCATTCATGAACCTCATCCTTCGCATTATATTAGAATTCAGTAGCAGACATTATTTTATGAAAGTTTTTTTATTTATTTGATCTTTTAAAACAGTTCTTGTTTAACCTGGTTTGTATTGTATTTAAGCAGTCTTTTTATATTGATATTTCTTTTAAGTTATTTATTCTATAACAGGTTTGCATAATGCCTAATAAATATCAATTATGATAGACTTCCTCTTGAGTTTGCACTTTTTACCCAAAAAAAGTGCAAACTTATACTTTCTTAAATTTAACTTAAATTAAGTCTATTACTAACTAAGTATTATTAAAACAAAAAATACACAATATTTGATAGCTTATATAGATCTTTTTTTTATGAATGTTTGTTTTGTTTTAGTTGATTTCATGTGTTTCATAACGTTATTTCATATAACATATTTAAATTTATCATTTTGTAAAAAAATGGTAATAACTTTTGAGTTCACACTTTTTTATTTTGTTCAAAGTGCGAATTGAAGAGGAAGTCTACTGTATTTATAAAATGTTTAATGTTTTAAATATGTTAATAGGTTTTTTTTCACCTGGTTAATTTTGTAGTTTATATTTGTCGATTTACATTACACTAAAAGTTTTTATAGCATAGTGGTTAAAGTATTTTTTTGAAAGAAATTTATTTGACATAATATTGTTATTACTTGTTTAATCTGTATAAATAAAAAAACCTTGATAAACATTAAATTTTTTATTTCAAAATCATTTTTGGTTTTAAAAGAGTATAGATTTGATGTCTCTATTTAAAATGACTTCAAATTTTTCATTTATAAAATTATTAAACTCAAATTTATTTTCTTACTTCATTTATTACTGTTAAAAAATCTATATATGAAATAATTCTAAACTATTATTACAACTGTTTTATGTTTTATCTTACTTTTTAATATATTAGCAATTAGTATATGTTGTTTATTTTAATAGTTCAACACTAGCTTTTAGTTTTTCACTATTTTATTCTGGTAAATTATTATAGGCTAATAACTAAAGAAAAAATATAATTAAACAGTATTAAATAAGCAATCAAAAAGACTGCTACAGTTACAAAAGAAAGTTTTAACACAACTAAAGGAATTTTTTAATTGATTACTTTCTGTTTACAGAATTAACTGTAAAAAATTTGATTTTCTCTTGAATTTAAATGAAGAAAAAAAATGTTGAAATTAAGGTTTAGTTTCCTAAAAGTTATTTTAAGTCAAATACTATTTAATGGTATTCTACTACAAAACATATAGTATAAAAAGTTTAGAATTAAATTCTTAATTATACAACTAACTTGCTTATAATATATCTCAGCATTGAAATTAATAATTTTACTGCATTAATAGAAGCTATTGATAAACCCAATTTTAATGTGAGATAATCAACCAGTCGGTCAAACTTCCTAAAACTGGATCAGCAATAATGTTTTTAAATATCTACTTTATTAGGTTTAAAAAAATAGGTTCATTCTTTAATAATCTTTTAATCTCTTTTATTTAATTTTAGAATATGCCTATCTATAAAAAAAATTAATTATTTTTAGGGGCTTAAATAAGTTACTTAGTATTCACTCTAAATGTCCGGAATTCGTTAAATGAGAGATAGTTATAGTGTCAAGTTTCAGTTAAGATTTCAGATGGGTAACTTACGGTCCAGATCCAATCAAACTTCTACCCGCCAAGTAACTTGAAACTAGTTGTGCAAAATAAACAAAATTTAGTTTTTTGATGCTTATGATTTTGAAATACACTTTCAATTTGGTTTTCAGTTACTTTAGTATTTCCTAGATCACAATAATAGTAAATCATTTTATTACAATTATTCTCAAGTTTTTTAGTTTTCTATATGTTATTTTTTTAAATTATGCAGCCCGTAATTAAATTTTTTAACCAGTTAAAACAAGAAAATATTTTTTAGTAAATACGAATTGCTGACTACAAAAGTTGTCCACCACTACCCTAAAAGTTTTATTAGTTTTAAAACAATTTATTTTTAAACAGGATTGATTAATGATTACACAAGGCTTTTTAATATTTGAGTATTTTAATACACTTTACTGAGCTTATAAGAAAACAACAGTAACTTATTTTCTCAAGCCCTATAAACTACTTTGAACACAGCCCAAAAGTGCGTGTATAAGAAATACCAGACTAAATTACAGCTCAAACACAATTTTTTTGGCTCAAAAGTTTGTACTCAAGAGAAAAACTACTTTTTAAAATCGGTGGGGGCGATTATTTTTCAAATTTCTGAAATGAAGACGATTTAGTAAATGAGTTTGAGAAACCCTGTATATATCAATTTATATTCTGATATAATGTCCTTACAAATTTAGCGATCAACTAGAAATAGCAAATGTAAATTTGAATTTATCTTTTAATATTGTAGGTAAAAATCCAAGATTTTAGCGCAATTAAACAAGATAAATAAATATAAACTAAAAGTTATGCCATTTTCGCAAAACTAATAAACGTTTTTCACTGAGTTTAAACTTCAACTTCTTTAAAAATCGAAATTTGGCTATTCAATAAAAACTATTTAAACATCTGCTTCAGCATAAAAGCGTTTTTTTGTTTTATTTTAGAGTGAAAAACAGATATTTTAAGAAAAAATTATGAAATACAAAAATAAATACATTTTCATAGAATTCTATTTAAAATCGACTTATTTTAAAACATAAAAAATCTGACACTCCTTCAATATATATACAAATATATACTTTCAAATCATCAGAAACTATATTGAAAAAAAAACTGACAAGAATCTTAAAAATAAAAGTTTTAAAAAGAAAGAAGCTTTACAGAAAAAATTTGCCGACCTTTTTTAAAAACATCTTATAAAACTGTTTTTTAATTATCATTGAACAGTTTAAGTAAAATAACTTTTTATTTTGGTTAATAAAACCTTTTGTTTAGTATTTATTGAACTTCTACAATCTGTTAGTAAGCTAAAAAATTTAAAAAAAAATTTACTTGCTTTACTTACATTTTCCGCACAAATACATTTGTAATATAGAAAAATACACAATGCCAAACATTTTAAAAGAGCTAGTGATCCTTGCAATATAAAACTAAATTATATTTTAACCTTTGAAAGTAATTAGTTTTTGAAAGTTTTTGAAAGTATTTTATTAAATAATAAATAAAAAACTTATAAAATTTTAAAAATTAAAAATATAATTTAACTTAAAATATTAAACGTGTCTAAACAAATGATAAAAAATTAAGATAAGAATGATAGTTTAGAGCTAATTTGTTTTATTTAATATAGTAAAGTTTATAATTTAAATAATAGTTTTAATATTTTAAATTATTATCTAAAAAGTCGTTGATAAAAAAATTTTGTATACTTACTAATCCTTAAAAATTTTCAGACTGATGTTTTAAAGTTTCCTTTCAAATCTCAGTTGTAAAACACATACTAGTCATAATTTTGTTTAAAAGATTTTTATTAGCAGTAATCTGTTGCACAAGTTCTTAAGAAAGCTTCATGTTTAAGTAGCGTGAATAGCAGTATGATGTATTAGTAATGTATTATTTAGTATAAATACCAACCAAGTATTTACAAAATAAACTTATAGCAAGCAGTGAAGATAAATAACATTTTTTAATTAATTTGTTAGCCATATTTAATTGTAACAACTATAGTTAAAATGTAAAATTATAAAATTCAAAAATTCACAAGGAATTTTTTTGTTTTTTTTTTAAGATTTCATATCGTTAGTGCTAATTTTGTATTTAATATTGTTTTTTGTCTTAATTATATAATATAAATTAAAAAATAAACTCTTAGTTGTTTTGCCTTGTTTTGTTAAATTTATAAGTTTGTATCTTATAAACTTAACAAAATAATGCAAAAAAAATTACAGTTTACTTTTCAATCTATATATCTATTCACTCAATAAGTTATTCTAAATACAATAGTCTGTAATAATTTGTAATGTATATTTTGTCTTTTTTGTTTATATCAATTTATTGACAAACATATTTATAGTCGAACTACGATTTTTTATAAAATCAGTTAAAACATAGTTTAATCTGTTTATAACTCAGTTTTTCAAGCAAGCACTTAATGATTGTGGTTTAGCTTAGTAAACTTAATAATTTGAGCAATTAATTTAATTATAAAGTTGAACTTCGTAGTTTGAACTAATAAACTTAAAAATATGCTTATCTGACGTTTGCGTTGATTTTTTGTTGTTATTAAACCATTTTGTTTTTTAGTTTTGCAAGCTACTTTTTTTGCATTTAATATTTCTCAAGCTTTCTTTTTTGTTTCTCGACTTTTAAATTGAAAATATTTAAAAATTTTCAAATAAAATAGTACAATTAAAAACTTGTACATCTTTTTTCAAATTTAGAAGTATGTACAGTTTTCACAAGATTAAAATTTTCCACTTATATTTTCTGTAAAAAACAGAACAAATCTAAGTTTTTTGATGCTAATGATAATGCTTTTGTATATCTTTAAAACTTTAATTGAACAGAGACCCAAGCAGGGTAAAATGTATTTTAAAAGTTTGCAGAATAACACAAACATACAAAATAAAAAAGATTAGAAAGTACTTAATGTTTTAGTTTAAATTTACAATTTATATACAATTCAAACTTTTTTTAAAATTTTTTACCTTTTTACAAACCTAGTCTCAGCTGACTAAAGTTTAGACTTAAATTAGAAATAAACCTAGAAAAATAAAACTAGTTTGTTAATAAAAATGTATAGATTTACTGTTTTAACTTAGACTTGTTTTTTTTGAAAAACATACTTAAAATAAGCGGCCGGAACCAACCCGCTAACAGTAAAACCTTGCCTACTATGTATTTTTAAAGTTATAAAAAGTAAAATTTTTAAGGTGCAAATCAAATAAAATTAGATTCGATTAACAGTTTGTATTTTTGCTGACTAAATACATTTCCAAAGTAATAAAGTACGGTTTAAGTACATATAGATGCATATTTGAAGACTGTTTTATTACATAATTTCTTCAAAAAATATTTTTTTTTACTGTAGTATAACGTTACGAAACCAAACAGCTCACATAACACTTGTTTAAACTTTCTTCCTACGAACCTTTTGTCCTACAACTCGATAACCGAAAGGTTTTTTTGTGCATCAGGTCGTAAGACAAATTGTTTAGAGCGCTTTTTTGTTGTTTTAACATTGTTGAACTTAAAACGTTGCCAACCCATACTTTTTGTAAAATTTATTTTGTTTATATGTTTTCTTGAAAATTTTATGACGTTTAACAATAACGGAGTTTTGTTAAAAATCCGTTCAAAGTTAATATTTAATGCTTGAAGATTGTAATTTTTTTAGATCTCATTATTTCATCATAAAATTATAAAAATATCTTAAAATGAGATTCATTTACAAACATATCCACTACTAAAAGTTTAATTTAAAGATTAAGTCAATCTCTACCAATTAATTTTTTTTTATGTTTAATAGATAAAGTGCTTTAAAAAACTAATATAGATAAAAAGTTTAACTAGTTTTAAATGCTTTTACTAAGACATTTTGATACATAAGATGTCAAAAAATAGTGTATGATACTAAATTAATTTAAAGAATTAGAAAAAATAGTTTATTTTTTAAAAGCTGTCAAACGTTAATTCAGCTAATACTAAAAATTTAGTTCATTATAGTTTTTTGTTAATTGGTATTTATTTTTGCAAAATTTAAAGCAATCGCAAATCGTTTATGGTGTACAAGTTGATGGTTTTATACCATTAAAGAAATACTTTTGAAAACCACTATCATCTAAGGACTATTGTAGAACGTAGTTTTGATCATGATGATAATGCAACACATAATTCCATATACTAAGATAAATGATCAAAAATATATTTAACCGTTTAATGTTATTATTCTGTTATATTATAATTCTGTTCGAGAGCTAAAATTTATGACAGAAGACGCAATATCTTTCGATTTAAATTTATTTTGAAAACTTGAATGATAAATTGTATCGTGTGACTTACGAGTCAAGTTCAGATAAAAATATAAAAATTTTTAACAATATTATTTAATGAAACAAAGTAGTTTTGCAACTAAAACTTATTAAAATTTCAGTTTTCTGTTTAAATTTTTCACTTTAGAATACAAACAGTTAACACGTAAACAACATCCTCAATTGTAAATTTTATTGAATTTTTTTAGTTTCTGAAGGTTAAAATCACAAAAGTATACACTTATCCAAGAAAAACACTTTGTTTAAGTTTTTCTCCATTTGAATTTTTAGCCTAGAAAAAAAGTTTTATGAAGGTCAAATGTCGAAGGTGTTTAATAAACATTAATCTTAAATAAACTTTTATTATTAACAAATTCTATAAATTAACTTATCAATAAAATAATTATTTTCCATAAAATTAGTATGGTTTTTTATTTTTCAGGGAGGAAAATTTATAAGAAATATAATGATAACATTAAGCAACTTCAATAGTTTAAACTAGCTATGAGTTTTTAGTTAATTTTTATAATTAATTAACTATTTTCGTAAAACTTTGTTGCATAGCTTTTGAGTTGTAACTTATAGATCTAACATAAGTATTTAACTTCTTTGTAAGTAATTACTTATAGATATAGTTTTTTTAATTAATTAAATAAATCAACAATTATCATAATGTCCTAATCTTAAGTTAACCAATGTAGATAACTATACCAGTGTAGACATACATGACATTTATTTTGTTGTTAATACTTTTTATTGAGGACCCTTAACAAAAAAAAACATAAATAGTTTTCACAACAAAAAAGTTGTACATACTTTGTTGTTCTATAGAACCCCTTAATATGTATACCCTACAAAGTGCTTAAATTTTAAAAGTATTTTAAAGCTATACGAGCATGATGTTCACTGATATTTTGTTTATTTAAAAATATTTGTTTATTAACAACTTACACAACTGACAGTTTACAAAAACTATCTTGTTTTTACTCCTACATCTCTGTAACTTTATTTAAAAACCTTTCATAAACACCAAACAAAGATTTTAGTAATTTTTTCCTTACGTATCTCAAATTTTATTTGAAAGTAGTTCTCTTATTGTTTTTGTAAAATTTTAACTTTATTAAATATTCAAAATTTTCACTTTTACTCTATATTTATTTATATTTATATATCATAAACATTAAACAGTTTTATTCAGTTTATCAATTCATAAAAAACATTTAATAAGATGTGTCTATTAATTAATTAATCTTCAACAATATTAGATTTTTAGAAGATTATTAGAGTGTACAAATAGTACAAAAAGCTTGGAATTCAAATGTATTTAAAACTACTTCTGAAAATTTAATTTTACAAAAATGTGTTAGAACGTTAGGAATATAATCAAGGCAGTGAAACTTAGTTAAGTAATTTAACTCAAAGTAAAATAATAATTATAAAATTAAGAATCTAAATGTGATATTTTAATTTTCGAGAGTGTATCAGGATAAGTTTCAATATCAGTATTACATTTTAGTTTTAAAATTCTTTTAAAGACTTCCATTTCATATTGTTTATTAGTTTTGACGAAACAAGATTAACCTAAAATTTATAATAAACATATGAAAATTAAAAACTGTATACTTTGATGGATATTAAAAGCAGCTTGTTGTACTTTAATATTAAACAAACTTAGTAAATTAAAATATTATTTCTGTTAAAGACTAGTAGCTAAAATTCGGCTAGCAATAATTTTAATTTTTTAATTGTAATCACTCAATTTTTTCGTTCAAAACTAGTTACATTTTATAGTTTATCCAAATGCAATTTTCAAATTAAAACAACTTGTGACCTTTAACATATTTATACTGTTTTTACATAAGACACATTAACTAAATATTATCAATTTAATTATACCTTATCTTTAAGTTAGGATTTATAAAAAGAGTTTATAAATAAGTGAAGCTAATTTGATAAAAAAAACTTAACAATTACTTTGTGCGATTTATCTTAACAGAAATCATACATCAAATTTTTAACTCTATTATTAAGGCATTTCATATATTTAAATAGCTAATTTCATTATAGCACTCATTTTTCAATTTAACATTTGAAATAAGTTAATTATATAACCTTATACAATTTACTTAAAAACAAAATAGCTAATATGTTACACAAGAGCCGATTATAACAGTAAACTATAGTTGTAAACAAGACTTTTATTTATAATTTTGTCTAAATATTTAAATTAAACAACTTATTTTAACTAATATACCTCAAGATTTATATAGTTTAGATATTTACTTTATTGTAACCAAAGCAACTCATATCACACTAGAAACAATTATTAAGAAAATGTTGATAAAATATTAAAAAGACTAAATTTTTTTTTAATTAAAAATTTAAGTTATTTTGGTTAAAAATTCAACTAGAAATTGTATTTGTAAAATATTAAAAGTAATTAGCTTTAAAATGAAGTCATAATGAAAGTAGTAAAACTTTTAAATAAAACTATAGAAAAGCAAAATATACTACAACTGATAGCAAAAATATTGTTATGGTGTTTACATTTACTTAAATTTACACTCAAGAATTATATCACACCCAAAATACATTTGCAATGTATTAAAACTTTGAAATACAATAAAAAAATAAGGTAAAAATAAACAAATGGTAAACTTTGTAAAAAATAAATTTTTCACATAATATCGTGTGTGACTTGACATTGTTAATCACTGATAATGAATTTAAAAACTTAAGAACAGAAATAGAAAATAAATTCACAACTTATAGTTGAAAGCTCAAGCATATTTGTTCCAAGCGAAGCATTGCTTCAAGTAATCTCTACAAAAGCAATTTTCGTTGTTCTGATAGGCTAATTGATTCTGTTTTGATGTGATAAAACAATGTAATTTCAATAAATTGCATGAGCATTGTGGTTCCACAGTAGCTGTTTAAAATATTTTACATTTAGTTTGATATT
Organism: Thalia democratica; assembly: GCF_965202585.1. Lineage (NCBI taxonomy): Eukaryota > Metazoa > Chordata > Thaliacea > Salpida > Salpidae > Thalia > Thalia democratica. The sequence goes on along the minus strand of NC_139167.1, from coordinate 6,424,820 downwards.
TAATTTAAGCTTAATATCGTTTTTGAACTATGTGTTTAATTGTTAATTTTGTAACGATAATTTTTTTTTAACTCTGAATAAGCAGAATCAATTTTTACCTAAGTAGTAATTCTTTATTTATAAGTTAACCAGCTTTAGTACAGTGAAAATAAAATAAAATACATCAAAGTGTTGTTTTTAAATCCTAATAAATACACAAAAGACAACTATAGTAATTTTAATTTCTGTTAAAAAATGAGCTAAGACTATTTTTTTTTCATTCGTATAGTTTTGTATTTTCGTTTTCTTACAAAAAGCAATAAGCATTTTATTTAGTGTATAAACTTGCGCAGTAACGTAATATAAGTTAGATTGTTATATACTAAAAAAAATAAACAACATTTTACTGATTTTGATGAAAATACAAGCTTTTAAATTCGTTTTTAAAAATAGTATGGTTTAATACCTTGAGTAATCATAGCATTTTATAAAATATGTTTTTAAGATTAACTTTCTTTAAATTCTGTAGAACTGATATGAAATAAAAACTGTAAAACTAACTTGTGTGATAAGTTCTAACATGCTCAGGGTTGAAACATTGGTAAAAATTATTGACCCATACTGTTTTTGTTGTTCCCTCAAACTTTATTGAGGTGTTATAACAGTTTTCTTCTGAGATGCATGGGCTATACGGTTTGCAGTGAGAAGCTAAACATATTTTATTTATTTTAAGAAAACAAACAGATTATTCGCGTAAAGTAGTAGTTGATTCTTAAATCAAGTAAAAATTTAAATTACTTGAAAATTTAAATTATGTTTAATATAATCTCGTTACTATATTCATTTAATGTTAAAAAATATTCGTAGTCCTATGTATAGAAGTAACAAAAGATTATCAATTATTGTAGGGGACATAACAAAAAAAAATGAATAAAAGAGGTTAGTTAAAACTAACTGTTAATAGGGTCTAGATTGTTAATTCTTAGTCTTCCTTGAAGCCAAAACTGTTTTTCTGTTTCTTGTTGCTCTACTACGTAACATTGTGCTTCCCGTGCAGTTCCGTTACAGAACTCTATATAAAAACGTACAAATTAACGTTTCTGTGCCCCTAATTTACATGCAAATCATTAATTTTGTGTTTTATACAAGTAACCAAGTAATAAGTAAATAAAACAGACCTTTTATTAACAAAGTTTTAAACTTGTTAATATTTGGTTTCTTATATTTTTTAACATACAACATATAAAATTTAATAATACTAAAAGTGAAAAAAAAAAACATAGTAATGAATTAAATTTAGAAATTCATATGAACTCATTTTACAATCTTTGTTTATTTGTAACATTAAAAAAACATGATCAAAAGTTATGTTTACAAAACATATTAAAATAAAGACAACACAAACCATTAGTTCATAAATTTTATATTTATATTAAGAGCTAATTCGATTTAAAAGTTCAAAGCTTTACAACTCGTATATTTTTATGTTTTGTTATCGAAGTAAAACTTACTATTCTTCACCTCCGTAATTATGGCACACTCTTTTGGTATGATGTTCATATCTTCGCAATTAAACACATTTTTGCAGCCGCACCAGGAAACGTCTGTATAAAAACAAATAGCAAAATTAAAAGTGAAAATTTCATGACATTTTATATTAGTAACTTTGAAGCACTTAAAAGTGTAAAACTTAATCATTTTCAGTAATCATTATCTGTCACCGTACACAAATTTTACAATTAATCAAGAAATACTTTTGTAGCAAAACTAAATTCTGAAACAAATACTTGTTTGATGCTTTTTAAAATAAAACTTCCGTACAATTTGACATGATTAGTGTTTTATACTTTGATTAGTATCAAATATAAATACTAAAAATAACTAATCACTTACTTAAACAGTTTAGTCTGTAAGAATAAGTTTGATAGTAAAAATTTTTTATAGTTTTTAAAATGTTTATACTAATCATGTTATATAATTTAAATACACTATACATATTTTTTTAAACTAACTCTTTTGTATTATCTCGCTTATAATTTCATCTCGTGATAGCTGGTTTGATTTTCCTTTAGCCTTTTTTAATATGATAACGTAAGTTACTGATATTAAAAAAACTATGTTTAATTCTTTAAAAGACTTATAAGAATATGTCGGATATTAAAGCTGAAATGTAGTATTATTTGTTTAAATTCATATAAAAAAAGTATTTGATTTTTATAAATATAAAATAGGATTGAAAACTTTAATAAATTTTAAAAAAGATATCAATACTAGATTATTATCGGTATAATAAAATAATGACTGATAATTAATTAATAAACATTTAATTTATATTTTAATATATTAAAAAAAAGCTTCAAACAATATGGTATAAAATTATAATACAAATTGTTCTTTATCTAGTTGATCTAAATGAAAATAAACTGTTTTATAAAATAAACTTATATTTATTATTTAAGAACTTACAGCATACAATGACCTTATATTTCGACTCAAAGCTATTGTTTTATTATTGACACTTGAATTGTTAACAAGGTTTTTATTCTCCTTAGTTGCTTCTTGAGTAGCGGTTTTCTGGTAAATTAACTTTTATTTACATTATTATTTAAAAACTTTTTGTATTTGACTTACTTCAAAAGTATATAATTTTTCAAATGGGTCTTAATATTAAGATAATGTTTAAAAATGTATACTTATTGTAGTTAAAAATAAAAAACTTTATAGTAAGTAACTTTTAAAGTAACTTTTGAACTTAGAGGTAAATTATAAAAAATAAATTGATATAGTCCTAACATTCCAATTTTTAAATAATATATTTAATCATATCTTGATAAAAAAACTATAATAAACTACAAATTAATTTTTATTAGCCATTAAGAATTATGACTTAAAAAATCACTACTTACTTTATGTCAAAGTAACATATAGAATTAAATATGGTGTTTTTTATTTTTTCTTTATTTTATACTAATCAACATAAAGAATAAAAAATTATTTATAGTATTAAACGAATTAAAACATAACTTACAGTATTCTCTATGATATTTTTGTGTAGTAGACTGTGAGGAGTTGAATTCACTATTTCAATAAAGAAAAAAGTAAAGACGATTAGACTAACTTTGTTTAAGATCATCATTAAACTTTACATAAATCTGAAACGTTAACCATTTGCAACAAACAAAAAATAAGAATAATATTAAAAATACATCTAAGTATGTTGAATTTTGTGCTAACAAATTTTCAGGGTATCATTCTACTGAACAAATTTACTATAAATTTACTAACTTATTAAAAGTGAACCACATTTTTATATCATTATAAATATAAAGATTTTGATATTTATGAATGGAAATAGCAACAAAAAATGTCAAAAATAATAGAACCACGATTTATTAAAGTTATTATAGCTTTGAACAAAGTTCTATCTAAAACTTCTAATTTTACAGCTTGAAGCACGGTAATATTGTTGCTAATTTTATTTTCTGCTACTTAATAATAAATAAAGTTATTTATTTTAAATGCTTTATAACTTATTAAAAAAAATTAAATTGATGTTGACACAATCAATTTAATTTTTTTGTTGTTAAATGTTCACCAAAACAGTTTAAAATTTTTAAAACTATGTTTAGAAGTTTAATTCTACATATGCTGATTTTAGCAAAAAGTTGTAATACTTAAATAATACAGTATTTACTCTAAACTGGCTTAAAGTAACTAAAGAATTCATTGTTTCTCGCTTATTTATACTGGTTTTGAAAGAAAAAAAGTCTACAGATGTTGTTTTTTTGATATGGTAATTAAAAAAACATGATTAAATAAAAATACATAGCAATTACAAAACATTAAGTTCAACAGCTGCAAATAGTAACATTCGATATTAAAACAATATTAAATTGCTTGAGTAGAAGAAAATTGAAAAATAATTATAGAGGTTTTGGTCACCATGTGATAAAATGTATAAAATTCACTAGCTGCAAGCTATTAAATATATGTTAAAAGGACAATAAACAAAATACTTAAAAAAAATTTTTGTTTTAACATGCTTTTTACACATAACCGAGTCTTCATGATATATTAACTAGTTTGATTTGTTTTTATAGGACTTTCAAACATAAAATTAAAACGACAAATCAATTTTTAACAAAGTTTAAAGTCGTTTTTAAAATAACATATTGAAAAATTATTTAAAATTTGTTTGGTAGTTTTATACAAGCTTCAGATAAACTTCCACATTTTAAGGTTTTTACATATAGTTTTTAATACTAAAGTCAACGTATAAAAGAAAACAGCATTTGGCGTGTAACTAGTATAAAGATTATCTAAGATGTTCCTTATACTAGTTTTAACTTTTATATTAATAACATTATTTTAGGAGTTAAACGTTTTTGTCTATTTAAAAACCGTTATCACATTAGCATTAAAAATTTAAAACTTTTTAAACGTTTCAACTTTAAACCTAATTTTACATGGTGTTTTGATGTAAAAATTTAAATTTTTATGTTTAAAAAAAATATGCTGACGTAAAAATTAAAATTGATTTTTACTTGTTTATTATTAAATTGTACAAATATAGATACTTTTATCATTTTTGTGTTATTTAAGGTTTAACGTAGTAAACATACTCTAAAGTATCAAAAGAACAATAAATAGAAACAATTTTTTAATTATAAATTGAAAATAGTAAACACTAAGACCTCAAAATGTGTTTTATGCACAAAAAACTGACAAATTAAACAACAATAATAACGTGTAAGTTTCCGAAATTTGTATAATTTAGAAAATTTTTATTTGGTAGTAGTTAGTAATTTATTTTTGACGAAGTTAATTTAAATGTGATAAATGTGTACCTAAAAAATATTTTATTACTTAAACAATAGTTATTTATAACGTATTCAAAGAAATAACATTATAAAAATGATCATTTAACGCAGGGGTCGGCAGGCAGTTGGTGCTCGCGGGCCAAATTTCAAGTTTCAAAAAACTTCGCGGGCCGCAGTTTTAGTTTTAGTTACATTTAAATAATCTTCTGGGTTTAGTTTTAATCACACTTTTAGTTATATTTTAGTTAATTTTTATAAAGTTTATTATTTGGATTTGCTTTTATTTTTACATAGACTATTTATTAAAAAAAAAGGATTTACATTTACATTGACTAATATATTTAATTTTTAATAAACTATGTACTATTTTTTTTAGTTAATAGTTTAACTTAATATTTACTTAACTTTTTATAAAAACCAAGCTTGAATTACTTTATGAGTAACTTTTATATATTGTTTTATGTTATCAACTAATTTTTCAAATAAAAAACTGTTAATTATTGAAAATAAATTTTAAGTTTTTAAAAATTTGCACTCTTTTACAAATTCAGTAATTAGTTTACATAAAAATAAAACCTATTTGTATTGAAGAAACCTAAAACTTTTTTTTTACATAATTATTGCTCGAATTCTTTATTACTAATTAACTAGTCTTTTACATAGTTGTCACTTTAACAACTAAAAATGTTTGAGTAATATAAAACCAGTCTAAGTTTACTAAAAGTTAAAAAAGCTTAAAAATTGCTCTTAATCAAGCTTAAATAACTAACTAAAATATTATCATTATTAAAAAGTACAAAATATGTACGTAGCCTAGAATAAATTACAACAAATAAATTACACTACAATCATAAAACTATTATGAGTATTGATAGATTTACTTAAAGTATTTGAAAAATAAATTTCACACAGACCTGAGTTTTCAACAATGTCTTAAACAGGTTTAATTTAGTCTGAGTACACAAATTTCTAAACTAGGCATTTATTTTGCAACCCTGTTTATAACAAAGTTTACAAAAAAAACGAAGTTTATTAACAGATTAAATATTAACAAAAAAATAAACGATATAAGTCAGCTTGAATGTATATTTAAGTTTTTAAAATATTTATAACGAAAAAATGAAAAATTATTAACCCTTTAATAAAAAGAAGTTTTTTTTTCAGCATTATAACAAATCTTTATCGCAATAAAAATTTTGCATTTATAAATAGTAAATGTGAAATATAAGACGAACTATAAAAATATAAAAACGTTGGTTAGGAGTTATTGCAAGAAACGAAAAAATGTATACGTCAGTTTTAACAAAGCGCATGATTATCTTCAGTAACTACAGACTGATCAGAAAATTTTTTCAAGGCATATATAAAGTAGCAAAAGTAATTAATAAAAAGGAGATACCGTTTGAACTAAAAACATTTTAAAACATTTGTCTTAGCAACTTAACTTGGTACTACAAAAAAAAAACAAGTTATCGATGAAATGTGGTGCCATATAATGACACTTAAAACAAAGTCAAAACTTTTGGAGTTTCAGATAAACGAACCTTTAAAACATAAAACTAATAACAGATTTTGACTTTTTAGATGCAAATAAAACCCACAGACAATTTATTTTTTCTACAATTTTTTGACCTTCAATAGTTATAAATTAAATTTAGATTCTAAAAAACTTACACAAAAAAATTAAGTTAAAGTCTAACGCACATTTACAATCAAAGTTTTCTGCGTGCAATAGCTTGATTGAAGTTGTTATTTTTTTTTGTAAATTAAGTTGTATCCTAAGTTATCAAATAACGCAAAAAAAGGCAAAAGAATTAATAATGAAATTAATGAAGGGAAGGATCATTTGAATCACATACGAAACAATTATATTGTTCATTTCTGAATCTGTAGCTGTAAAAGAAAAAAATATTTAAAACTCTTTTTTTTTTTATCTCAATTTCCAGGTTTTTGTAAGCAAATTGTCAAATTCAAGGTATTACGTCAACACTGATTGTTCACACTTATAAATTAATATAAATAATATTTCAAAGTATAGCAGCTGCAAGACTTAAAATATATTATATAAAATAAAATAAATTAAACAACCTATTGCATCCAAGCACTTCTTTTTTCAGCTGAAAAATTAAAGATGCATAAAGAAAGTTATTGTGAAACTGATAGAAAATCACTTGTCAAATGCTAATCTGTCTTTTTAACAATTTCAAGTCAAAGCAATATAGTTTTTTAGTTGTTTTAAAATGTTATTCAGGGACTTAAAACGATATTAATCAATCTAAACCAAATTCCCGAAAAAAAATTCACCAAAATTTATTTTTGCTCAGCGGGCCACATTTAGTAGCTCGCGGGCCGCAGAAATTTCTCTCGCGGGCCGCATTCCATTCAAAAAAACAACGTGCTCGCGGGCCGCAGATTTACCCTTCGCGGGCCGCAATTTGCCGACCCCTGATTTAACGTTTTGTTTAAATTAACCCACATTAGCATAACAAAATAACTAACTTTAATTAATGACTACTTATTTAATAAAAAGTGTTTTGAAGACTGTTTATATTGAAATTTAATAAATAAAAGAAATAGCTTTTACAATTAATAAAAACAAGTCTATATTTAACTTGTGTTTACTAAAAAGGTATGTAAAAATTAAACATAGTTTTAAATTAGGTGCCTGTGAATTCAAAATTAGAAAGTGTTGTAATATTTAGGTGTAAAATTATAATTTTTTTGAAAACTACGAAAATAATAAAAAATAGTACTTATTTAGATTTTTTCTCCAAATATTAATCTTTTGTAAAATTTTATTTTAGATAAAAACAACTAAGTTATGCAAAATCAAATAGTTTTACTTAAATCAAAATTACTTGCTTATCAATTAAAACTCATAGAAAAGTAAATTCAATAAAAGTGCATGTTTCATAAAACCGCTTCAGTAATTTTTAATGTAGTATAGGACTCTATAATCGAAAGGTAAATCGTACACTAAGTTCTTTGAATAACCTTTTTGGGTGGTCAGATCATGTTAAATCATGTTAATATTTACTATTTTTCTAATATAAATTTGTAAATAGATATCACTTAAAAAATAAAAACAGATAAACGTTTGTACAACAAAAACAATACAAATATAATTAAGGTGTTTTTCAATTACTATGTGATAAGAAATATAATGTTGTACAGCTGCAAAAACATAATTACTTGACGAAAAATAAATCAAAAAGTAATTAAATGTAACATGTTACTTTTTTAAACATCATACATATGATTAAGTCATGATGATTATAAAATTATTTTAATTCAAAATCGCAGCTGTAAAAAGTTTAAAAAGCTTGTCATATTATACTTTCTACAGAATTTGTACTTTATTAAATAAGTTGTTATATGTTTTGATTTTTATTAAAAAAATTCTTAACTTTATTAAAAAAGTAATAAATACATATTTTTAACTCCTGAAAAAAAATATGTTATACAAAATACTTTAAAACTGTGTATGAAGTTAATATAAGTTAGAAAAATTTGATACCATTTGTAACAAAGTTTGCTAGGTAGCTTTGGTAAGCTTACAAGTAAAGCAAACTAGTAAGTTTAATTATTATCTACATTACTAATTTGCTTAATCAAAATATTAAATTTAGTTATGATATATTAAATTTATTCATACTTTTCGGCTTATTTTTATTTAAAAGTTTTTATTGTTTTTAGTCGTTTTATCGTCAAAGTTTTTTTTTAAAGCTCTTTAGGAATTTTTAACCAAGTTTTTTTGTACTATAACGTCCTTACACAATCGCCCTGTAACTATAAATAATGATATTTTTTATTTTTATTCTAAACTTGTATGTTAAACTTATTATAATGATAATATGTTTACTGCCAAGTTTCATTGCAAAGCAGCACTTTAGATATAATAACAAAACGACAACCCTGAGCACTTTATTTATATATAAATATAAGTATTAGTAGTTGTTTAGGCAAAACTAAAACTAGAAGTACAAATAAGCGTTTGTTCTGACTATGTTATTATTTTATTATTGTTCACATTTGTTTGAACACATTACAATTATCAAGCTAAGTCTTATATACTATATTTGGTTAAAATGTCAATATTTTAGCATATGTAAAATTAAAATACTACATGTTTTACAATTTTATGCGAATTGGCGCAAAGCTAACTGAAGGGTTTTCACTTAGTTTAAATGCTTTTGATGTCTTTTTTTATCGGAAAACGTTTATTTTATAAAAAGCTATTGATAAACTAATTGATCGTAAAATGTATTATAACTTATTTTTTAGAAGTTAGAAACATATAATAAAAAAATTATTAAACATACAATAGATTCTCAAAAAACAGTATAGGTTTTTGTTAAAATTTCATATATTTAAAAAAAACGTTACTTTTACATTAAGTTAAAACAAGTCTAACTTTTATTTGTAATGAAAGTTAGTAGTAATGTAAAAAACTAAAATAACGATAAGTTTTCTTTTTTTAAATCTACATTTAATTAGTTTTGTACCGTTGAACTTTTTAACTTTAATCGGTTATTAAACTTATGAAGGTAAATTTGTACAAAAAAGTACATATGTAATATTATTTATTTCTGTACATTCGCAAATTTATAACAAGTATGTTTTGTACAATTTTAAACATTTAAAAAAACATCAATTTAAAGAGAAGTGTGATAGTTGTACTTTAATCAAAATTACTTGCGTATTAATGTAATTTCCTAAAAAAATGTAGTTTAAATAAAATTTTATGTTTTGTAAAATAGTTTTAAAATTCTTAACGTGGTATACGACTCTATAATCGAAAGGTAAACCGTACATTAAGTTCTTCCAATAATTGTTGTCTTTTTGACGTCATCACTGTCGAATAAGTCTTTGTGACTTCTTGGCTACAAAGGTTGTCTATTTGAGGTCATTACTGTCAAACTGTGTAAATTATTATGACCAAAAAAAAAAAAAATACAAAATCAAGCATCATAGAAACTTTCGTAGTTGCACATAGACAAATAATAACATAAGTATGATTTGATTAAAGTTTTTACTAAAACACAACAAAAATTTTATCTAATTTTCTTTTCTTTAAGTTAATATGTTTATAAGATTTTTTTCTTAAGTAAATCAAGAAACTATAAAAAAATATATATACTATAACAAAAAATAAAAGCTGTTTATACTCTCGTTTATCCATGATGTAAACTAGTGGTTCTTGTATAATGACGTCACAACTAAATATTAAGAAAAAAGCAAACAAAAAAGGATGATAAGAAAATGAATTTCTTAAATTGATATTCTCAGAAAAGATAGGTAAATATCGTCACCAAGTAAGTATATATTTTATTATCTATCTATTACTGTTTATCGAATTCAACTTGCAGTTTGCTGATATATCAATGACAATAAGCGTACTGACAGATTACTTTGAACGAAACGTTGCTTTGAAATTTTAAGTGAAGAAATTCAACTAGGCGCAGGTGAACGGCTGAAGTAAAGTTTTGCTAAAGGTTCAAAAGTGAAAACCAAATTGATCACACTACATAGCAATTTCGAGAGATTACTTTACGTTTGCACTTATTTCTCAAAACATTCGATCTTTACTCGGTCAATCCAAAGAGGCTGTCGAAAAACTAAGACTCTGAGAGACATTTTAAGATATTTTGCAGCTTCATGAGACAAAATGACAAAATTGTGACATTAAAAAAATTTCTGAAAATTAGTATGTGTATAAATATGTAAATATTGCTAAATTAATATAATTATAATTAATATAAAAATTACAACGCAATTGTAAGGTAAGCTGTTTTAAAACATTCTTTAATAAAAAGTGGAAAACAAATAAAAACTTGCAAAATATTTAGCGCCAGTTTAGAAGCTTAAAATAAAAAAACACTTCAGAATAAGAAAATTTAAGATAAGTATATCTTAAAGTTTATTGGTGCAATCTACAATATTCACATTTATAAGAAGATTTATTTGCAAAAAAAAAAAAAGTTCACTATAAATAAATCATAAAGTGTTTGCTTTAAAACTGAGTTATGAACAAAATTTATTAAGTTTTAAGTGCTTTTATAAAATTTCGTGATTTAAAGATCAATATGTTTGTCAATGAATTAATATTAATAAAAAGACAAAATATACGTTATAAATTCCTAAAAATTTTAGTTATTACAGTAACTTACAGAGTATATAGATATATAGATTAATAAATAAACTTTTTTTTTGAATTCTTTAGTTTGATTTATAAGATATTGACCTAGTATATTTTCCCACAGGAAATAAAAAAAAAGTTTTGAAGAAAATATAAAACAAAAGATTTCTTTTAAAACTGTGGTATTTTATAATTTTACTTCAACTATGATCGTTCAAATAAAATGTGGCTAGTAAATTACTTGTAAAAGGTTTATTTATCTTTAATGCTTGCTAAAAGTTTATTTTGTAAATACTTAATTCGTCTTTATACTAAATAATACTATACTAATATTTCATACTGCTATTCACGCTAGTTAAACATGAAAATTTTAAAAGGCTCTTTTAAAAAGTTGTGCAAAAGATTATTGTTACTAAAAAATAAATTAAACTAAAATATGACTAATACTGTTTAAAAATTGAATTTTAATAAGAAACCTAAAAACATAGGTCTTCAAACTTTAATTTTTTTTTAAATATAAACAGCTTTTTTATCAACGATTTTTTAGATAATAGCTTATAATATTACAACAATTATTAATTTTTTAAAAGTTTAACATTGAAAATAAAGTAATATGAATTACTTTTAAACTTTCATTCTTATTTTAATTTTTTATAAACTTCTAAAATAAGTTTTATTTATTTAAGTTTAGAAAATTTTTGAATTTTGATTATCCATGTGTTTTTTTATTTAACTACGAATCAAATACTTTTAAAAATAAATTTATTAAACAGATAATTAAGTACTATATTGTTAAGATCTCTAGATCTTTTAAAATATTTTGTGCTATGCATTTTTCTACATTAAAAATGCCTTTCTGCAAAAAATGTAAATGAGGCAGTTAAATTGATTTTTCAAATATTATTTCATTTTAACAGTTTGTAAAAGTTTAATAGATACTGAATACAATTTTTTTACTGACGAAAAAGAAGTTTTCAAACTATCTAAGAAAAATTAAGAAATAGGTTTATAAGGTGTTTCCAAAATACATCGATTAATTATTTACCACATACTTCTTTCTTTTTAAAAACATATACATGCGGAATGTTTTCAGTGTTTTTTAATCAAATTTCTGATATTTTAAAAAGTATGAACATGTGTATATTTTGCGGAAAAATTTGTTATTTTATAAAATGAGTTAGAATTTAAAAAAAACTCCATGAAAATGTTTTTTTTTGTATTTCAAAAATTCTTCTTAATATTTTCAAGTTATAAAAACAATAAAACGCTTTCATGTCGAAGTAAAGTTTTTATTAAATAGTCAATTTTTTTACGACTTTAAAACTAAAACTAAGTAAAAATATTTCAACTAGTCTTGTGCAAACTGGCATAACTTTTAGAATAGATTTAGTAAATTAGGTTTAAATGCGCTAAAGTTTTGACTTTTTACCTACAATATTGAAAGAGAAATTTCAATTCATATTTGCTAATTTTAGTTGCTGGCTAAATGTGTAAGGAAATTATAATAGAATATAAATTGATATAAAAGAACTCAAACTTTTTAACATAAAACTTAAATAATGAAACGAATTGAATGACTTAAATTTTTAAATTGAAAAACAGACCTTAAATATATAAATAAATTTAAGAATATATTACTTGAATATTTCAAATAATTATGTACATCTATTTTAAGGTTACTAGTTTGTTTTACTCGTAAGTTTACCAACGTTTTCTCTAACAATAACTTTGTAGGAAAAACTATAAGTATGATATTTTGCAAGCAACTTGTATAGTATAACAAAGTAAACTTGATCACAAGTTATTTTAATTTTTTTCAATTTCATACAAAGGTTTAAAGTACTTTGTAAAACATATTTATTCTTTTAAAAGTTTGAATAATAAATATATTATTTCTCCTCAGTATTAAGATTTCTTTGTTTTTTTTTCTAAAAACGTAAACATATAATAATTTTTTAAAAATTAAACATTCTGTAAAAAAAGTAAAAGTTTGACACACTTTTTAAGTATACAACAGCTACATTCTACAACTGCTATTTTGATTTTAATTATTTTAAAAATCATCATGACTTAATCATGTGTATAAAGTTTAAAAAAGTAGCAAGTTACTTTTGATTACTTTTTGATTTGTTTTTCATTAAGTCATTAATTTTTTTTAGTAAAAATTATCTTGCAGCTGCTGAACATTATGTTTCATATCACATGGTAACTGAAACAAACATGTAAGTGATATCTAAGTACAAACTTATGCTAAACAAATACTTAGTATTAACATAATCTGACCATCCAAAAAGTTTTTTTCAAAGAACTTAGTGCACGATTACCTTCGGATTATAGAGTCGTGTACCAGAATAAATATTTCTAAAACTGTTTTATAAAACATTGACTTTTATAGCTTGTATATGTTTTTATGAGATTAAATTCATACGCAAGTAATTTTGATTACAGTTTAACACTTTAACGTTACAAAACTTTTTTGATGTAGATTTACAAAAAGTTAATTTATCAATATTTTTATTTTATTCTTGTTATTACTAATTTACATTACAAATAAAGATTAAACTTGTTTTAGTTCAATAAAAAAGCAACATTGTTTTAATTTGTGAATCTTTAATGTAAACTTACCTAAAAAATATAAGTTTGTTTTTAATTAATAAAAATAATGTTTTTAATTATAAGCATTATAATAAAAATTTATTACTAAGTTCACTTGTTTATGAGTTATAGACCGCAGATTAACTCCCAACTATAAAAATTTTTACAGTCGTTATTGTTTATAAAATCTTAAAGACAACGAGTAAAGTTAATTAGCATATAGATCATGTTGATGGTGTATAAAACCGATTTATTTTATATCTTAATTAGTTTAACCTGTAAAAATTAAATCGACAACATTTTAGGTAGTTTTTAATTAAAAAAAACTTCAATCACACTTTTTATTTTATTTTGAAGCCTTTTCAAACACTAGGTTTGGATTTAATTTTACATTATTGTTTTTAAGTAAGAATATTATAATGATAAAAAAATTATGTTTAAATAAAAATAAAAAAAAATAAAATATTTTTACTTAGATTTTATAAATTTTAAAAAGTACTGTTTTGTTTTTCTAACGGTTCAACGTAGTAAAATAACATTTGAAGTACTAGAATACTCAAAAAAATATATTTTCAAATATAAATACTTCAAAATCTGTTTTACTAAAAAAAAGATAAATAAAAAGTAAATAATAGTTTAAGATTCCCATATTTGTAAGAGTTTTCAAAAAAATTGATTTATAAACAGTAATTAATACTTTTACAATACAGATAATTTAAATGCTATTAATGTGTATTTTTATGAAAAAAACTTCATTACATAGTAATTGTTTATAACGCGATATTATCAAAAGATTTAAGTCACAAAACTCCTTTAATTTCGAATAATTTATTTTGGTGTACTAAAGTTAATCTATTTAAGCAGAACAAAAAATTACTAATATAATCTATTGTAAAAAGACTTTTTAGTTTAAACAAACTTATATTTTTATTAAGAAAGTTTATATTAAAGTTTCACTAATAAAGAAAAACGTTGCTTTTACATTGAACTAAAACGAGTCAAACTTATACTTATAATGTAAGCTAGTAATAATAATAAAAGATAAGCATAACGATAAATTAACTTTTTTTAAATCTACATCAAAAAAGTTTTGTAACGTTAAGGTTTAAAATGTAACCGCTTATATAACCATAAAAGTATGACTTGTACAAAAAAGTACATAAAATTCAATGTATAGCGCTAAATAATTTTATTTATTTCTAATTCAAAGATCTTTATTCATAAAACTTTACCAAGAATGAAAGAAAAGATTGTAACCAATTTGTAAATAGTTAGTAATTTTTAATATCATTATTTAGATCAGGGGTCGGCAAACTGCGGCCTGCGGGCCAATTGCGGCCCGCAAAGGGTAAATCTGCGGCCCGCGAGCATGTTATTTTTTTGAATGGAATGCGGCCCGCGAAAGAAAATTTTGTGGCCCGCTGAGAAAAATTATATTTCTAGTTAAATTTTTTCGGTAATTCGACTTAGTTTGATTAGTTTGATTTTAAGTCTCTCTATAACATTTTTAAATAATTTAAAGAAATTACTGCTTTAGTTTAAAAATGTGAAAAAGACAGATTAGCGTTCATACAGGATATGTTTCTCAGTTTCATAATTACTTCTTACTTACAACAGTAAATAATTATCTAAAAAAAGAGTGTCAAGAGTGCTTGAATTTAATAAGTTGGTTATATAACTCCTATTTATTAAATAAAATAAATGCAAATATTTTTCATTTTGTACAAAAGTAATGCACAGTAATTAACTAAAGTGTCATTTCTTTATATAGCTTAGATATTATTTTTCAATATTTGTTATACCTCAGTTTCTTTTATAATTTTTTTTGTAAATGTTATATTTTAGTTTGAAAACATTTAAAATAACATAGTAATAAGAAATAAGGTTCATTTGATTTTTGTTTCGACACATTTTAATTTTTTATAAGTTTTCTATGCATACCAACTTAAAAAAATGCTCATATTTTAAACCACTTTTTATTTAATACGATAGTTAGTTTAAGTTTAGTCTATGCACACTTTTCTAACATTGTTATTTATACATGTCATATCTAAATTTGTACAGACACATTTAAAACAATATATAAGTTAATATAGACATAAGTTAATATAGTTTTTGTTAGTTATACATTCCATTTTTCAAACATTGTTTTTTTCAAGCTAAGTTAATTTTATGCCTTGTATATCAATACACACAATTGCTGTTTTTCGAAACTACCTATTTAATATAAACTAGATATAGGGATTGTAAATTTATAAAGTTTGTACATTGATAATCAAAATAGTTCAAATTCAAGCAAATAAACAACTAAACATTGCCACACACTCTGACTATCACTATTTGAAGACTTCAAATCTCAGGCCAACTAAGCCATTTTTTAAGTTATTGGCTAGAATTTCTTTTTGTATACAAAAATATTAGGAATGTTTTTGATGACTCATGCTGACTTTTTTGCTTAAAAGAGTGGCAAATTAAACTTATGATATATGTTTTGCTCAATCCACAGTGATAGTTTGAGTTTTAAGATATGTTAAATTTTTAGTCTTGCAGCTGATATAATTCGAAATATTATTTATATTATCGTGTACATTAAAAAATGAACAATCAGTGTTGCCAAAAAAGTTGAATCCCGGAAAAGCTTTTAATTTGTGAATTTACGATTAAAAATTCTAGAAAAAACTTGAATTTGAGAGTTTTTGAAAAAACCTGGATATTCAAACAATTTTTACATTAAAAGTAATCAAATTTCGATTTGACTCAAAAAAAAATTACCAAAAAATGTTTTTTTATTAAAAAATATACTGTAGTAGCTTAACAGTATTTTTTAATATTGATAAATGTTTTGAGACATTTTTTTAAACTTTAATTAAACTATATACTAAAAATATAAGAAGGAATCGTACTTCCAAAAACTCTGTATTGGTACATTGCACCTTTACTTGAAAAATTTCACCGATTGTTGTGCTTTGCGTTGAAACTAAACCAAGAAATTCTACTAAAATGTCAAAATTAGTGAAAACATCTTTAATAAAAATTCTCAGATGAGCAATAGTTTTCCTATCACTGCTCTCATGTTAACAGTTTGATTAAAGTCCTAAATTGATCTATGCGACTTTATAACCTTAATTTATTTCCTAAACACGACTTCATGTTGTCATTGAAGAAATAAACAAAAGTTTTTCATTACCGCCAACATCAATTCTTTATAAAAGTTTTCAATTATAAACGATATCTCATTTTAGGTAAAAAAATTTGCTACTTTATTACTTGCCTTAACAATTTTTCTGATTATCCTGTAGTTACTGAAGATAATAATGTGCTTTGTCGGAAATGACTTTGGTGTTTTTTTTTTAATTGTTTCTCGCAATAACTCCTAACTAACGCGTTTTTTATTCTTGTAGCTCGTCTTCTATTTTACAATTAATATTTTAAATGCAATATTCTTATTGCAAACAAAGAATTGCTATCATGTTTAATAAAAAAATAAATTTACTTCGCTAATGACACAATAAAGTTTTATACTTTTGTTAAACTTGTTTAGGAAACTTAACTGTCCATTCAAGCTGACTTATATTTTTTTGGCATGTAATTTATTTACTGTTAATAACCTTTGTTATTTCTTTATGTAGTGAACTTTATATTAACTGGGTAGCTACACAAACAGGCTATTTTAAAAGCTTGAAAACTTAGGTGTGTGTGAAGATTTTATTTCAAACACTTTAAAAAAACTTTAATTCTCAGAATAGTTTTTATGACTGTTGTGTAGTTTACTAATTGCATTTTTTTTTCTTGTTTTCTTACACTTTGTGTATTTTTTGATAATGATGATATTTTAACTAGGTAGTAAAGCTTGATTAACAACTATATATTAACTTTTTCAAATTTTAATAAATTTAAGCTGGTTTGATACATCTCAGACATTTTTGCTTTTTAAGTGGCAACCATGTAAAAGTCTAATTATTAATAAAAAATTTTATTAAAGTATTTGAGAATTAATTGTGTTAAATCATTTTTTTTAGCTTTCAGGAATACAAATAGGTATTAATTTTATTATGTTAACTAATTACTAAATTTCTTAATGAGTGTAAACTGTTTAACTCGTAAAAACTTTTTTCGAAGTAAATATTCTTAGAAATATGAAAAAGTGTTGATGATATAACAAATGTATAAAAGTAACCCATAAATTGTCTTTCAAGTTAAGTTTTTGTAGAGAGTTAGGTTGTAAGCAAAATTAAAAAAGGATTAAGCTTAACTTATTAAGTGCTTATGAAAGTACATATTTTATTAACAATATTAGTACATATTTATTAAAGTATATTAGTCAATGTAAATCATAAAATAATGAATATTAATTTGAATAGGCATTCTATGTATAGCTAAAAGTCATTTAAAATAATAAAGTGAATAAAAGTAAAACTTTTCTCTAGTGTGACTAAAACTTAAACCATAAGATTATTCGAATGTCACTAAAACTAAAACTGCGGCCCGCGAATACTTTAGAAACTTGAAATTTGGCCCACGACCACTAACTGCCTGCCGACCCAAGTTTTAGATAATAATTATTTTAGATTTAAATAATATAACTGTAGAGATTAAAAATGTTATCTAAAAAAATAAACAAAATTTGAAATAAAGAGTTTTATGGAAGTAAGACGAAAAGCTTCCAATTAACAATAAATAAAACTATTTTAGTTTTTAGTTGAAAATTGTATGTATTTACGACAAAAAACTTTCAAACAATAATAATTAATATTACTTATTCAAGTATATTCTCAAATTTACAAAAAAAAAGATGTTTTATACAATTTTAAATGTTAAAAAAATCAGATTAAGGAAAAATCGAGTAGTTTTACTTAATCAAAATTACTTGCGTATGAATGTAATCTCACAAAGAAATACAGTAGACTACCGCTTAAGTACGCACTTTTTTTGGTACGCACCTCGCCTTAAGTACGCACTTATCTAGAAAGACAAAAAAATTCTAAATTTTCTTCGACTCAGATTTTTTCTAAAGACTTGTTCCATAGAGTCATTTTCTGACGCTTTCCATCCATTTTTCTAAATTTCTCTAAATTTTTCTAAAATTTCTAAATATTTTTTATTAAAAAACTTTCAGAATATCTGCAAAAGAAAGGCTTATTTTAATGTGACATATTACATAACTAGTTAACCACAAAAACTAGTTACAATTTTATAAAGTCAAAATAAACATATAAAAAGAAGCAACAACAACAACAACAACAAAAAACTAAAGTTAAGAAAAAATTAATGAGCATCTTATCATTGTGCACTTATACTATAAATGTTTATACTGATATAAACTTTTTTACAAAAACAGTCCTAAAACGTTTTTCTTTCAAATAAAAAATTAATCAGACTTTTTTAGCTAATGAAAAATTATAATAAATGTATTAACTAAACTAAACTTAGCTTGGCTAGCAATATGTAGAAACTTTTTATAGAAAAAAATAATCATTTTAAAATCTATTAAAAAATTTGCAGATTAGGATTATGTATCAAATGTTATTTAAAATAAAAATACTTGTTTATTTGGCTTAATCATTTGGAGGCTAGTTGTAAGAAAGAAAACAAACAACTAAATTTCATATTATACTATGTCGTCAAAAAGTACGCACTACCCGTGCTAAGTACGCACTTTTTGGTCGGGTTCAATTTGCGTACTTAAGCGGTAGTGTACTGTATACAAGCAATAAGAGTGAAAGTTTAATAAAACCGTTTTATAAATGTTTAATGTGATATACGACTCATTAATCGGAAGGTAATTGTACACTAGGTTCTTCCGATAAATTTTTTGATGGTCAATGTTTGTTTAAGGACCTAATGTACGATTTATAAAGTCGTATACCACATTAAAATTTTATCGTAAACACATTTCCGGTCACGTTTGTTTCAACATTTTACTATACTATTCAGCAAGAGAATTTTGTAGATATGTATGTTTATATATTTGGTTAAATAGTCAAGATTTTCGCATAATTAAAACTAAATAATACTTGTTTTTGAAAAAAAAATTATGCAAGTTTGCGCAAGGTTTTTTAAAGGTTTATATTTAGTTTAATTTTTAAATAACTTAATTTAAAATACTTCTACATAAAATGTATTGTTAATTATTTTTTTTACAGATTGTAAAAAATGTTTAAAAAATACAAAAAGCAAATTCATAAAATAGTATAGGTTTATATTTAGATTTAATAAATTAATAAAAACTTTCTTTTACATTAAACTAAAAAAAGTTTAACCTTTTTTTTTTGCAATGTGAAATTAACTTCTTGTAAATTTAAAAAGTATTGTAACATTAAGGTGTTAAACTGCAACCGTTTTCAAAATATGAATGTATAGTTTATACGAAAAAGTACATAATATTACTTATTCAATTATTGTCTCAAGTTTACAAATAAGTATGTTTTGTAAGATTTTAAACATTTAAAAAACCATAATATTAAAAGAAAATAAAAGTTTTACTTTAATCAAAATTACTGGCGTATATTATAATTTCTTTTAGAAAAGTACAAGCAGTAAAAGTGCATGTTTTATAGAACCGTTTTAGAAATTTTTAATGTTGTAAACGACTCTATAGTCGATGGGTAATTGTACACTAAGTTCTTTAAATAAACTTTTATGAAGTTCAGATCATGTTGATATTATTTATTTATCAAACACAAGTTTTTTAATAGAATTCTGTTAAAAAATAAAAGCATTTAAAAATTTTTACAACAAAAGAAATTCAAATAAATAAATATACATTACAATAATAAAGGTGGTTTTTTGTTATCCATGTGATAAAAAAACATATTTTTGGAAGTTGAATTTTTACTTAAAAAAAGAATCACTTAATGCTAAACAAATCAAAAAGTGATTAAACGAAACTTGTAACTTTTAAAAACTATACATATGAATAAGTCATGATGACTTTAGAAATAATTAAAAACAAATAATAGCTGTAGTGCTTTTAAAAAGTGTATCATACTTTTACACTTTTTACAGAAATTTTACTTCATTCAAAAACTCTTATATTTTATTTTTTTTTTACAAAACAGACAAAGAGATCTTAACTGTAGAGGATAAATGATATATTTATGCTTTTTACTTTTAAAAAAATAGTGTGCTATACAAAGTAATTTAAAACTTTGTATGAGGTAAAAAAAAAATAAAAAAAAATTGAAAGGACTTATTAAAATGTAGATTGTATTTTTTAGATCAGAATGTTGCTAAACTTAAAAAATATGTTTATATACGTTTCTATCTTTCTAGTCGTAAAACAGTATTTAAGTTTTTCCATTGGAAAGAAATCAAAAATAAATTCCCTATAATTTTGACAGTCGTATTTTGTTAAAAAAGTTGCTGCTTTTGCATCTTTGTGAACGATGTTTGATACAAATAATTATTTGTTTTTTATAAAGCACAGCTTTTAAGCACACCTTACACTTTGCTACTGCTTAAAAATGAGTATGTTGTTTTTAAAGTACGACGATAGACAAGAGAAGGTATAAACATTACGTGTTTCAATTTATTTTATGAAGTCACAATCGAAAATTTCTGCGGTCTTTGTTTTTAAAGTGATGTTTCAATGTGATTGTTGCTGATTCTACAAAACCGGTTAGAAGACAGGAAACCGAAAAGTTTCCTAGAAATATAAGATCGTTGTCCATACCAATGAAGGTTGAAGTTTCACAACAAATCGTTCCCTCCGTTATTAACAACCGTGTCATTTTGTCGCTGTGCTAAAATGACCCTCAATGTCATATTTTTTTAAATTTAGAAGTATGCACAGTTTTCACAAGATTAAAATTTTCCACTTATATATTCTGTAAAACACTGAATAAATCTAAGTGTTTTAATGCTAATAATAATGCTTTTGTATATCTTTAAAACCTTTAATTGAAAAGAGACTCAAACAGGTTAAAACGTATTTTAAAAGTTTGCAGAATAACACTAACATACAAAATAAAAAAAGAAGACAGTGATGACGTCATTAAGACAACTTCTGCAGTCAATAAGTCACAAAATCTTATTCGACAGCGATAACGTCACTAGGACAACATCTGCAGCCAAGAAGTCACAAAGACTTATTCAACAGTGATGACGCCATAAAGACAACGTTTGCGGCCAAGAAGTCACAAAGACTTTTTAGACAGTAAAGACGTCATAAAGACAACGTCTGCAGCCCAGAAGTCACAAAGACTTATTCAAAAGTGATGACGTCACTAGGACAACGTCTGCAGCTAAGAATTCACAGAGACTTATTCGACAATGATGGCGTCACTAGACAACGTCTGCAGCCAAGAAGTCACAAAGGCTTATTCTACAGTGATGACGTCATAAAAACAACGTCTACAGCCAAGAAAAGACAAAGGCTGATACTACAGTGATAACGTCTCAAAGACAACGTCTACAGCAAAGAACTTATTCGACAGTGATGACGTCATAAAGTCATCGTTTGCAGCCAAGAAATCCCAAAGGGATATTCGAAAGAGATAACGTCATAAAGACAATGTTTGCGGCCAAGAAGTCACAAAGAATTAATCAATAGTGATGACGTCATGAAGACAACGGTTGCAGCCATGAAGTCATAAAGATTTTTTTGATACTAATGACGTCTTAATGACAACGTCTTTATCCAAGAAGTCACAAAGGCTTATTCTACATCGATGACGTCATAAAGACAACGTCTGCAACAAAGAAGTCTCAAAGTATTATATTTCAGTAATGATGTTAAAAAGACAACGTCTTAAGTCAAGAAGTCACAAAGATTCATTAGACTGTGATGACGTCATAAAAACAACGTCTGCTGCAAAGTAGTCACAAAGACTTATTCTACAGTGATGACGTCTTAAATGCAACGTCTACAGCCAAGAAGTCACAAAGACTTATTCGACAGTGAAAACGTCATTAAGACAAAATCTGCAGTCAAGAAATCACAAAGGCATATTCGACAGTTTCGACGTCATACAGACAAAGTTTGCGGCCAAGAAGTCTCAAAGACTTAATCAATAGTGATGACGTCATGAAGACAACGGTTGCTGCGAAAAAGTCACAAGGATGTAGTCGATAGTGATGACATCATAAAGACAACGTCTGCAGCCAATAAATCACAAAGACTTATTCGACAGTGATGACGTCATAAAGACACTGTCTGCAGCCAAGAATTCACAAAGACTTATTCGACAGTTATGACGTCATAAAGAAAACGTCTGTAGCCAAGAAGTCAAAAAGGCTTATTCTACAGTGATGACGTCATAAAGACAACGTCTGCAACCAAGAAGTCACAAAGGCATATATTACAGTGATGACGTTATAAAGACAACGTCTGCTGCCAAGAAGTCACACAGATTTATTCTACAGTAATGATCTCACATAGAAAACTTTTGCAGCCAAGAGGTCACAAAGATTTATTCAACAGTGATGATGTCACAAAACCAAAGTCTGCAGTTAAGAAGTCAAAATAACTTTTAAGACAGTGACGACATCACAAAGACAACGTTTGCAGCCAAGAAGTCACAAAGGCTTATTCTACTGTGATGACGTCATAAAGACAACAATTGCATCCAAGGAATCACAAAGACTTAATAAGCTGTAATGACGTCACTAGGACAACGTCTGCAGCTAAGAAATCACAAAGACTTAATCGACAATGTTCCGTCACTACACAACGTCTGCAGTCAAGAAGTCACAAAGACTCATTAAACAATAATGACTTCATAAAACAACGTCTGCAGACATGATTTCACAAAGACTTATTCTACAGTGATGACGTCATAAAGACAACGTCTGCGGCCAAGAAGTAACAAAGACTTATTCGACATTTATGACGTCATAAAGACAACGTTTGCGGCTAAGGAGTCACATTAGGCTTATTCTAGAGTGATGACGTCATAGAGACAACGTCTGCAGCCAAGAAGTTACAAAGACTTATTAGAAAGTTATGACGTCACTTGGACAACGTCTACAGCCAAGAATTCACAAAATCTTATTCAACAGTGATGTCGTCACAAAGACAACGACTGCAGTCAAGAAGGCAAAAAGACTTATTCGACAGTGATGACGTCACTAGGACAAGGTCTGCAGCCAAGAAGTCACAAAGACTCATTTAACAGTTATGACGTCATAAAGACAACTTTCGTAGCCTAGAGGTCACAAAGATTTGTTCGATAGTGATAACGTAACAAAACCAACGTATGCAGTTAAGAAGTTACAAAGATTTATTTGACATTGATGACGTCATAAAGACAAAGTTTGCAGCCAAGAAGTCACAAAGACTCATTAGACAGCGATGCAGCATACAGACAACTTCTGAAGCCAAGAAGTCACAAAGACTTATTCAACATTGATGACGTCACAAAGAAACGTTTGCAACCAAGAAGTCACAAAGATTTATTCGATAGTGATGACGTAACAAAACTAACGTCTGCAGTTAAGAAGTCTAAATAAGTTATTCGACAGTGACGACGTCACAAAAACATGGTTTGCAGCCAAGAAGTCACAAAGGCTTATTCGACAGTGATGACGTCATAAAGATAACGTTTGCGGCCAAGAAGTCACAAATACTTATTAGACAGTAAAGACGTCATAAAGACGACGTCTGCAGCCCAGAAGTCACAAAGACTTATTCAAAAGTGATGACGTCACTAGGACAACGTCTGCAGCCAAGAAGTCACTAAGACTTTTTCAACAGTGATGACGTCTTAAAAGATAATGTTTGCAGCCAAGAGGTCCAAAGATTTATTTGATAGTGATGACATAAAAAAAAAACCAACGTCTGCATTTAAGAAGTCAAAATGACTTATTCGACAGTAACGACGTCACAAAGACATCGTTTGCAGCCAAGAAGTCATAAAGGCTTATTGTACAGTGATGATGTCATAAAGACACCGTTTGCAGTTAAAATGTAACAAAGACTTATTACACAGTGATGACGTAATAAAGACAACGTCTGCAGCCAAGAAAACACAAAAGCTCATTCTACATGGATGATGTCTCAAAGACAACGTCTGCAACCAAGAAGTCACAAATGGTTAAATTACAGTAATGACGTTATAAAGACAACGTCTGCAGCAAAGAAGTCACAAAGGCATATTCGACAGTAATGACGTCATAAAGACAATGTTTGAGGCTAAGAAAGTCAGAAAAAATTAATCAATAGTGATAACGTCATGAAGACAACGGTTGTAGCCAAGACGTCATAAAGACTTATTCGACAGTGATGACGTCATAAAGACAACGTCTGCAGCCAAAAAGTCACACAGACTTGTTCGACAGTGATGACGTCACTAGGACAACGTCTGCAGTTAAGAAGTCACAAAGACTCATTAGATAGTAATTAGGTGTCTGTACTCTGTAGCCAAGAAGTCACAAAGACTTATTCTACATTGATGACGTCACAAAGACAACGTCTGCTGCCAAGAAGTCACAAAGACTTATTCGACAGTGATGACGTTATAAAGACAACGTCTGCAGCCAAGTAACTAAAAAGATTTAATCGACATTGATGACGTCAAAAAGACAATGCCTGCAGTCAATAAGTCACAAAGACTTTTTCGACAGTTATGATGTCACTAGGACAACGTGTGCAGCCATAAGTCACGAAGACTTATTAAAAAGTGATTACGTCACTAGGACAACGTGTGCAGCTAAGAATTCACAAAGACTTAATCGACAATGATGCCGTCACTAAACAACGTCTGCAGCCAAGAAATCACAAAGGCATATTCTATAGTGATGACATCATAAAAACAACGTCTGCAGCCAAGAAATCACAAAGGCCAATTCTACAGTGATGACGCTTTAAAGACAACATCTACAGCAAAGAACTCACATTGACTTATTCGACAGTGATGACGTCATAAAGACAACGTCTACAGCAAAGAAGTAACAAAGGAATATTCGACAGAGATGACGTCATAAAGACAATGTTTGCGGCCGAGAAGTCACAAAGAATTTATCAATATTGATGACGTCATGAAGACAAAGCTTGCAGCCAAGAAGTCACAAAGAATTATTCGATGGTGATGACGTCATAAAGACAGCGTTTGTAGCAAAAATTAACAAAGACTTAATCGACAGTGATGACGTCATAAAGGCAACCGCTGCTACCAAGAAATCGCAAAGGCTTATTCTAAAGTGATGACGTCATAAATACAACCTCTGCTTATATTTCAGTAATGACCTTTTAAAGACAAACTCTGCAGTTAAGAAGTCACAAAGACTCTTTAGACAATGATGACGTCATAAAGACAAGGCTGCAGCCAAGAACTCACAAAGATTTATTCGACAGTGATGAAATCACAAAGACAGCGTCTGCAGCCAAGAAGTCACTAAGACTTAATAGACAGTGATGACGTCATAAAGACAATGTCTGCAGCCAAGAAGTCACAAAGACTTATTAGACAGTGATGACGTAATTTGGACAACGTCTACAGCAAAGAAATTACAAAGGCTTATTCTACAATGATGACATATTAAAGACAACGTCTTCAGCAAAAAATTCACAAAGGCTTATTCTACAGTGATGACGTCATAAAAACAACGTTTGCGGCCAAGAAGTCACAAAGACTTATTCGACATTGATGACGTCATAAAGACAACATTTGCGGCTAAGAACTCACAAAGGCTTATTAGACAGTGATGACGTCACTAGGACAAAGTCTGCAGTCAAGAAGTCACAAATATTCATTAGCAAGTGATGACGTCATAAAAACAACGTCTGCAGCCAAAAATTCACAAAGACAAAATTATCAGTGATGACGTCATAAAGACAACGTCTTCAGTCAAGAAGTCACAAAGATTTATTCGATGGTGTTCATCACAGTCGAATAAGTCTTTACGATTTCTTTGCTGTAGACGTTGTATCTAAGACGTCATCACTGTAGAATTAGCCTTTGTGATTTCTTGGCTGCAGACGTTGTTTTATGATGTCATCACTGTAGAATATGCCTTTGTGATGTCTTGGCTGCAGACGTTGTCTAGTGACGGCGTCATTGTCGATTAAGTCTTTGTTAATTCTTAGCTGCAGACGTTGTCCTAGTGACGTAATCACTTTTAATAAGTCTTTGTGACTTCTTGGCTGCAGTAGTTGTCCTAGTGACGTCATAGCTGTCGAAAAAGTCTTTGTGACTTCTTGACTGCAGACGTTGTCTTTATAACGTCATCAATGTCGATTATCTCTTTGTAAATTCTTGGCAGAAGACGTTGTCTTTATAAAGTCATCATTGTCCAATAAGTTTTTGTGACTTTTTGACTGCAGACGTTGTCTTAGTGACGTCATCACTGTCGAATAAGTCTTTGTGACTTTTTGGCTGCAGACGTTGTCTTTATGACGTCATCACTGTCGAATAAGTCTTTGTGAAGTCTTGGTGCAGACGTTGTCTTTATGACGTCATCACTATCGAAAAAATCTTTATGACATCTTGGCTGCAACCGTTGTCTTCATGACGTCATCACTATTGATTAATTCTTTGTGACTTCTTAGCCTCAAACATTGTCTTTATGACGTTATAACTGTCGAATATGCCTTTGTGACTTCTTGGCTGCAGACGTTGTCTTTATAACGTCATCACTGTAATTTAACCCTTTGTGACTTCTTGGTTGCAGACGTTGTCTTTGTGACGTCATCAATATAGAATAAGCTTTAGTGTTTTCTTAGCTGCAGACGTTGTCTTTATGTTGTCATCACTGTCAAATAAGTGTGTGACTTCTTGGTTGCAGACGTTGTATATTAACCGTCATCACTGTAAAATAAGTCTTTGTGACTTCTTGGCTGCATACGTTGTCTTTATAACATCATCACTGTCTTATAAGTCTTTGTGACTTCTTGGCCGCAAACGGTGTCTTTATGACGTCATAACTGTAGAATAAGCCTTTATGACTTCTTAGCTGCAAACGATGTCTTTCAGACGTTGTTACTTTCGAATAAGTCATTTTGACTTCTTAACTGCAAACTTTGTATTTATGACGTCATCACTGCCGAAAAAATCTCTGGACCTCTTGGCTGCAAACGTTATCTTTATGACGTCATCACTGATGAAATAGTCTTGTGACTTCTTGACTGCAGACTTTGTCCTTGTGACGTCATCAATGTTGAATAAGATTTTATGACATATTGCCTGAAGACGTTGTCTTAATGGCATCATCACTGCCGAATAAGCCTTTTTGACTTTTCGGCTAAAGACGTTGTATTTATGACGTCATCATTGTCTTATAAGTCTTTGTGACTTCTTGGCTGCAGACGTTGTCTTTATGACGTCATCACTGTTGATTAAGTCTTTGTGACTTTTTGGCTGCAGACGTTGTATTTAAGACGTCATCACTGTAGAATAATTCTGTGGACTTCTTCGCTGCAGACGTTGTTTTTATGACGTCATCACTGTCTAAAGAGTCTTTGTGACTTCTTGACTGCTAACTTTGTCCTAGTGACGTCATCAGTATTGAAAAAGTCTTTGTGACTTCTTGGCAACAGACGTTGTCTTTATAACGTTATCACTGTAATATAACTGTTCGTGACTTAATGGTTTCAGACGTTGTCTTTATGACATCATCACTGTCGAATACATCTTTGTGACTTACTCGCTGCAACCGTTGTCTTCATGACGTCAACACTATTGATTAACTCTTTGTTACTTCTTGGCCGCAGACATTGTCTTTATGACGTCATAACTGTCGACTAAGCCTTTGTGACTTCTTGGCCGCAGACGTTGTCTTTATGAAGCCATAACTCTCGAATAAGTCTTTGTGAAATTTTGGCTGCAGACGTTGTATTTAAGACGTCATCACTGTAGAATAAGTCTTTGTGACTTCTTGGCTGCAGACGTTGTCTTTATGACGTCATCACTCTCTTATGAGTCTTCGTGACTTCTTGGCTGCAGACGTAGTCTTTATAATGTCATCACTTTAGAAAAAGCCTTTGTGACTTTTTGGCTGCAGAGGTTAATTTTATGACATCATCCTTGTAGAATAAGTCTTTGTTACTTCTTGGATGCAGACGTTGTCTTTATGACGTCATCACTATCGAATAAGTCTTTGTGACTTTTAAGCAGCACAAGTTGCCTTTGTGACGTGATTACTGTAGAATAAGCCTTTTTCACTTCTTGGCTGCAAACGTTGTCTTTATGATGTCATCACTATTGAATAAATATTTGTGACTTCTTGGCTGCATACGTTGTCTTTGTGACGTCATCACTTTAGAATAAGCTTTTGTGACATCTTGGCTGCAGACGTTGACCTAGTGACGTAATCACTGTAGATAAGCCTTTGTGACTAATTGACTGCAGACTTTGTCTTAATGACGTCATCACTGTCGAATAAGCCTTTTTGACTTTGCGGCTGAAGATGCTGTCTTTATTACGTCATTATTGTCTAATAAGTCTTTGTGACTTTTTGGCTGCAGACGTTATATTTATGACGTCATAACTGTCGAATATGCCTTTGTGACTTCTTTGCTGCAGACTTTGTCTTTATGACGTCATCACTGTAGGATAAGCCTTCGTGACTTCTTGGCTGCAGACTTTGACTAGTGACGCCATCACTGTCTAATAAGTCTTCGTGACTTCTTCGCAACATACTCTATATTTATAACATCATCACTGTAATATAACACTTTGTGACTTCTTGGTTGCAGACGTTGTCTTTATGACGTCATCAATGTAGAATAAGCCTTTGTGACTTCTTGGGTGCAGACATTGTCTTCATGACGTCATCACTGTCCAAAAAGTGTTGGTGAATTCTTTGCTGTAGACGGTAGGACTTTTTATGTGTACTATTTTATGGGCACTATTTTATGTGTAGAATTGCTGCATTCAATTATGCCCATAATTTGATGTGATGCCATCAAAACTATGTGTAGTATTTAGATGTTGCTGCAATTAAGTTGCTGCAATTAAATGAAAAATAAATTACTGTCTAGGCCTTATATAAATATTATGGATAGTTTTTGTAGTTTTAAGTATATAAAAAAACAAATAAAATTTAACTTGAATAAACATAAACCAATAGTATGATTTATTTTTACATTTATTTGAGTTATATTTTGTAAACTGACAGAAGTATAGGCTAGACTTATTAAAAGATTATGGATAGTTTTTTTATGTAATATTTAATAAAGAAAAAAAAACCTTGAATACACTTAAACAAATTGTTTTATTTGTATGTATATGTATGTAATTTATTATTTTTATACTAACAGAATTAATGGCTAGTCATATAATAAGTAATTTTGATATTTTTTTTATTGAAGATTTTATAAAAAAAATTTATAAATTAAACTTGAACACACATAAACTGTTTGATTTAAATCTAAAATTGTTTGATTTTTAGTTGTATAAATGTAATTTATATTTAGTAAACTTATAGAAGTAGTAGTTTGGTTTCATGTTTACTATTTTATGGGCACTATTTTATATGTAGAATTGCTTCAATCAATTATGCCCATAATTTGATGTGATTTTATTCAAATTATGGGTAGTATTGAGATGTTGCTGCAATTAAGTTGCTGAAATTAAATGAAAAATAAAATACTGTCTAGATCAGTGCTACTGAACCTTTTTATAGTGGCGGAACCCTTTTCTTAAATTCAAATTTTCCGTGGAACCCCTAATTTAATTTTACATAAAATGTTTAGTATAATATTTCCTGCAAAAAATAAAATAATTTCAGTGAAAAATTAATTTTTTAGCGTAACTATATCACTGTTAGAAATTA
Organism: Thalia democratica; assembly: GCF_965202585.1. Lineage (NCBI taxonomy): Eukaryota > Metazoa > Chordata > Thaliacea > Salpida > Salpidae > Thalia > Thalia democratica. The sequence continues at coordinate 6,394,577 of NC_139167.1, read as the reverse complement.
TACCAATTGTAGTAGTATTATGTCGAGTCAAACTCAAACCGCCCCAGAGGCAATAGGTATTTTATGATTCTATAATAAATAAATGAAAACAAACATGATTTATCACGTCATAAAAATCTTTCCTTGCATAATAAAAACAAAATGAGAGCTACAAACAATAACGAAATGAACATTAGTTAGTTTTATTGTATAAACATATAGAATTTGTTTTGAACGCTCCTTTATTGTTTACTTTAGTGATAATAATATTTTAGTGATAATAAGTATTTTCATGACTCACTAAAAACAGAAATTCAAAAAATTTGCAAAAATTTACGTAACCAGGACACCTATTAATAATGAATACCTATTAAAAGTCCTACCGCTAGATACACACTAAGCAGATCAATGAATGCTATAATTATATATGTTTTCCATTTTATGTGTTTAATTTTTTTTTGAAGTTTTATGATTTACGTTTTATTTTTCTTTCAAATTTATTTTTTAAATTTTGAAAAGCTTCGCGGAACCCCATTTCAGAAGCACTGGTCTAGATCTTATATAAATATTATGGATAGTTATTGTGTTTTTAAATTTATTAACAAAAAAAAACAATATAACTTGAACACACACAAACCAATAGTTTGATTTATTTTTACATTTATTCAAATAATATTTTGTAAACTAACAGAATTAGTGGTTAGACTAATTTAAAGATTATGGATAATAAATTTAAATTTTACTTATCTAACAATTAAGAAAATAAACTTAAACAACTAAAAAAAAAGTTTTTAAATGAATTATTATTTTAATGAATAAAAGATAGATCAGTAACAAGTATAATGATTTTTTTTTCTATTTTTACAAAATTTTTCTGTTAATTAATGCTTTCTAAAGATCTACCCTTTTAATATTAAAGTAAGTAACGTGTAAAGAAGTAATAAAAAAGAGTAAATAAAAAGTTTTTTAAACTCATCTTCTGGCAAATGTTTCAATTTAAAGAAAAAACTTCTTGTGTCATAGATTTAAAAAAGAAACCTGTTACAAAAAATATATAAAACAAATTTAGTAAATGATCTTATTTTGTAGGGTTTGAACTAAGGTATAAATTGCTTTTTATTGTTTTACAAAAATCTAATTATTTTTGATATTTAACCAGTCAAAGGCAGAAACCAAAAAACATGGTAAAATTAAGAAACTCAAATATAAAGCAACTAAGTTTACTGTGCAAGAACTAAAAACCACATAATTAAACTGTGTAATAACTGATACCAAAATACAGGGTTGTCACTCATTTTTTAATTTTTTTTTCAAATTTCTTCCACATCTTTAAAAGTACATATTTTTGGGTCTATTTTTGTTTAAACTTAAATTTAAGGTAAGATAACTATGTTAAATAATATAAAAAAATAAAAAAAACCCTGTAGAGCTACTTTAAATCTTTTTTTTTCAATTTTTGATGATGAAAAAAAAAATTCTCTCTATGAAATAATTTTTTTGTGTCAAATTTAAATTTTACTACTGAACATGTTCAAACTGTATAAAATTCCAGGTTTTATGTTTAAAATTCAATATTTTTTCAGGTTTTTTCAAAACTTCTTAAAAAAAAGGTTTTTCAGGTTATTTTTTCCCTAAATTTACAAACTCCAGATTATTCCATGTTTCCAGGTAAAGTAGCAACCCTTAAAATAATATTACTGTTAATAAAAAAAACATTGTTTTAACCTTCAAATTCTTTAACCTAAAAATACCAACTTAACAACTGTTTTACTACTTGTATATTTATTTTCTATATTTCACAAAAAAAAGTAAAGATTAATTTTGTTATATAGTCTTCTACTTTGCTGCTGACACTTTTACTTCTTTTAAAATTTTTAATCTCGTTAAAAAATACAAAATAATTCACACAATAGAAAATATATAAAATGTTAAAACTATATTTTCTTGAAAAAAAATATTTTGTAATATATTATTTATTACTTTTATAGTTAGAAATATAAGTTTCCAATATGAAAAACAAATTCAAAACTATATATTAATCAATTTTTATGACAAAATTAAAAGTTACACACTAATTTTTCAAGTGATTTGGCTATTTAAAAAAACAAGCATTCATAAACTTAACTATAACCCAATTTTTAACACTTAAAACACTAATGTAAATTTTTAATGTTTTGTTTTAGTCAGTATTGTTTACATGGCATAAACATAAATTTTAATTCAACATTTTAGAGGCCTATACAGTTTTTGTTCGTTTACAAAAGAAAAGTACAAAAATTTATTTCACTTAATTGCAGCGACTTAATTTCAGCAACATCTTAATACTACACATAATTTTGATGACATCACATCAAATTATGGGTATAATAGAATGCAGCAATTTTACACATAAAATAAAGCCCATAAAATAGTACACATAAAAAGACCTACCCTTTGCAGACAAGAAGTCAAGAGATTTATTATATTATTTTTATAACTAAAAGTAGTTTTAGTAAAAAATTAAACAATAGCTTATTTGATATAATATACTTAAAATAAAAATCATTTTAAAAACTAAACTATTTTTATAATTATGAAATTAAAAACTGTAAAAAAAACAAGATATATTTTTTCGTTTTTATTGCATAAAATAATTAAGGTACTGTTACGTTCTATATAAACTTTCAAACTTAAGCTTTTTATGTGGAAATATTTTTTGTTAACGGTTTGTAAGTTAATGCTATGATTCTCATTTTTATAGATTTATAAAATAATAAATTGCAAAATACATATATTTTAAATTTATTTTTTTATTAGTAGTGTAAAATGTCTGTAGTGTGAATTGTACTTAATTTTACAATTTTAGTTTGTTTAATAATTTTCACTTAAACTTTTATCACTTTACAAAGGATCTTATTCTTAAACTTATTTTCTATAAGTGTGAATATTAATTTATTTACCATTTTAAGAATAATGTTGCAATTTTCAGGTTGTTAAGCAACTAATGAACGATTTTTGTAACTAACCTGAATAAAGTTTTTTTAATGATGAAAACGCAAAATCATTTGCTACTTTAACTGTAACAGTTTTATAAATAAAAATTCTTTCAGTTTTAATTATTATGCTTTTTACTTATTTGTTTAATAAAATGATTGAAAAAACTACGCGAAATTTCTTATACTAACAGATATACCATATAAATTTAATACATCTCATAAATATGCAAACAACATTGTATGCTTTACATAAATAAAAACAAAGCTAAATAAAAAAATGTAACTGGTTCATGCTTTTAAAATCGTTGTAACTAAATAATTGTATCAACGAAATAACAGTTGGTGTAAAACCAAGTTCTTTTGAAATATAACTTCGCATAATAAAAATTATAATAACTTCGCATAAAAAAATTAAATTATTGTTAAAACACTTGTGAGTATAAAAAATTGATGCTAGATTGACAGGAATTAGTCATTTAATGCTGCATAAAAAGCATTACTATCGTTTATTTATTACGTTTAAGGTTTACTTTTATATATTCAAACTCTTATTTGTATTTACAATTTACTTAAATACTAAACTTCAAACATTTAGCTGTGAAAATTTTAGCAAAAAATGATTTAAAGAATATTTTTTATTATAACATTTAATTTTTTTTTGTTAATATGACGTAAATTAGTTAACATTATTGTGTTATTATTTTTAATAGAAAGTTTTGTATAACTTTTTAGAGTTCCGAAACAGTTAAAAACAGTCTGTTTTTTCATCTGTTTTAAAAAATATACTCTTAAATTTTTTAAATTTAGTGTTTAAATAAATCATAAAAACAAATGAGAGTTTAAATAAATAAACTTCAGAGTGGAAGCACAATATTTTATATGCATAATCTAAACTTGTTCAATAAAACTGTTACACTTAACTAAATAAACAGTCAAGTTTAATCTTATAATACAGGAAATCTACACAAATTTCTTACGCTGCTGTAATTAGTAATGGCAAGCAATATAACAAAACTAACTTACTAAAAGAAAAACTTACAAAATATAAAAGCTAAAACTTTATGTTTAATTGGATCTTTTCAGTTTTAACTAACTTACAAGAATTTTGGCCGCTTAGTCGTTTCATAATCTCATATCTATTGATTAAAAATGTTATTATAGAATTCTTTATTAATAATTAAGAAACTTAAAAATTAATCTCGTTAAAAACTAGAAAGCAAACGTACTTAGTTGTTGAAAATTTCTAACTTTTATATTTTAATTACATGAACTTTAAATTGTCATTTAACTTTACTAACTTAGCAATTAAAGTATCTTCTGGTACCCTTTTTTACAAAAAAAAAAAAAAAAACTTTAAAAAGACTAATTGTCAATATAAATTTACTATAGATTATAACTAAAATTTATTTAGTGTAACCTTACTAACAAATACCAAAAAAAAAGATTTCATAAACAAAGTTCTTTTGTTCGGATAGACTTTAATAGTAAACATTTGACAATTAAAAAATGGTTCATAGTATAACTGTATAACTAAGCATAAAGTATTATTATAATGAAAAAATATTTATTTTAGTTTGATAATAGTTTTTAATTTAGCATAATTTTATATGAAATTTCTCATCAGTTTTCTTGAGTTTAGAGCTTTGATTAGCGTTTTTATCGCTTAGACTTTATTTTAGAAGAACTTTACGTTGGTTTAAAACTAAGCTAAATTAACACATTTCAAATGATTACTAGATAATTTGAATATTTAAATTAAATTACTTCTTTAAACAACTTAGTTTGTTTTACTAGCATAAAAACTAAGTTCGCGTTTTAACAATAAAATGCTAATTTTAATTTCATATTGTGGTATTTTGTTTGATAACAATGTAAGTTGTGAATGAAATAAGTTAAGAACTATTTATGAAAAGTGTAGCAAAGTTCTTGTAATAAAGAAAACATGAAAATCCATAAATATGTTTATACTTAGCACAAAATAAAAGCTAAAAGTGTTTGTTAACCATAAAAAAAGTTTATCGTACTTCTAAATCTTTGGTTTTATAAAAAAAATATCGTAAAAATTATTTATGTATGTGCTTAAACTTATGACAATATGATTATAAAGGTTTATACATGATGTTTAAAATATTTTTTCCAAAGTAATAAAGTATATTTTAGCCATAAATAACAGATGTGACATAAAAAGTTTTATATAAGCTATTTCGATGTTTACTTTAAAAACAAAGTTTTTATTTTGTTTGTTGAACGATAAGTTTTATTATTTTTTAGTAGCTTGATAAAATTTAAATTCAATGTTTTAATGTGGTAAAACAATAAAAACAATCTTTCTTTTTGTTTTCAATACAATGTATTTCACATCAAATTTAATTTTTCACTAGATTAATATCTACCACTAAAAACATTTCAAAAAACCAATTCGTTATTTAAATGTTTATCTGCAGTTCTACTAAAACTTTCAAATTAAGTTTTTTATAAAAAAAACAACATATTATAGAGTATTTGTTCTCGACAAAAACATATTAAAAAAACTAAATTTTATCAATCAAACTTTGATCGTATAAGCTAATAAAAAGATTGTTAATTGTTTTTTTGATGTTATTCTAAAAATAAAAAACATCATTCTATGGTATTTTTAAAACTAAAACCGCCAGCTAAATTTACATAATTATGTTAAAGTTGTCAAAAAGTTTAAAATATACATTAATAAAAACACTCTTACAATTATAATCTTTAAATACTTCAGAACTGATATAAGCAATGATTGTATTTTTAATTAAATAAACAAAACAGCTCAAGCTAATGAAACCGCATTTTGTTCATTTGTTTTGTCTTTGCTTCAATTCCATTACAAAAAAAGTAGTGTAAAAACAAAGTACCATTTAAGTATTTTCTAGTCAAATTGTTTTTTTTTTCAGTAAATCTCTATGTTTTTTATTCTGTGTTTAATCTTTTATAACAAGCTTTTATACGAGTACTTAGGTGTAAATAGCTAAAGCAAAACAAAAATTTGTTTTTTAACTCTTTTACTTTGTTTAGGAGACACTTAAATATATAGTGAAAAGTTTTGAAGTATAAAAGCATTTAAAGAAAAATATTAGCTCTTGCAAGATTAATATTTATATCGTACATTTTGAAAGTTTAAATGAAATGCAACAAACAATTTCAGAAAACTGTTATTATTTTATAACCAATAGTTATATTTATTGAATATACTTTAATACTCAATCAATAAAATCGAGAGTAAAATAAAATTGTAAAAAATTTTATGATGTTATCTGAAACAAATTAAAAACCATTAAAAGAAAATATTTTTGATATAAACTGAAAAAGACGTTTCTTATAAAAATCTAAAAATACTAATACCTAATAACAAAACTTTTTAAAACTAATATGGAGAAAAAATACGATTAAAAAAAGGAGTAGTTTTATTACATTATTTTACGATTATTCATATAATTTAAGTTGTAAAGTTTTATTAATATTATACACAATAAAGTTATAAAAACGTAATTTTACAGTAATTTAATAGTTTACGATGCATAAAAAACTGTTCTCCCACGCTAAATGTTTATCAATATAAACTGATGTATTTTAATGTTTTTTTATCATGAACATAACATTTTAAAGTAATAAAACTACTTTTTACAATAAAATAGCTTTATATTTTCGTTAAAAATACTAATATGATTGATATTGAAATAATCTATAGCGAATTAAATAATAATGAGGCAGTGTTAAAGAAAAATTAACTTAAAGCTGAAAATATTTTTTTCGTGATTAAAATAATCACTTTAATTTTTTACAATTAGTATTCAGCAAGAGATTTTTGTAAATATGTATGTTTATATATTTAATTAAATAGTCAAGATTTTCGCACATTTAAAACTAAATAATACTTATTTAAAAAAAAAATATGCAAGTTTGCGCAAGGTTTTTTTAAAGGTTTATATTTAGTTTAATTTTTAAATAATTTAATTTAAAATACTTCTACATAAAATGTCGGGTTAAATATTTTATTTTACAGGTTGTAAAAAATGTTTAAAAAATACAAAAGGCATATTCATAAAATAGTATAGGTGTATATTAAAATTTTATAAATTAGTAAAAACTTTCTTTTACATTAAATTAAAACAAGTTTAACTTTTTTTTGCAATGTGAAATTAACTTCTTGTAAATTTAAAAAGTTTTGTAACATTAAGGTGTTAAACTGCAACCGTTTATTAAACTATGAATATATAGTTTATAAAAAAAAGCACATAATATTACAATTATTGTCTCAAGTTTACAAATAAGTATGTTTGATAAGATTTTAAACATTTAAAAAAACATAAATTTAAGAAAAAAATAATAGTTCTACTTTAATCAAAATTACTTTCGTAGAATGTAATTTCTTTTAGAAAAGTACAAGCAATAAAAATGCTAGTTTTATAAAACCGTTTTAGAAATTTTTAATGTAGTAAATGACTCTATAATCGAAAGGTAAATTTACACTTAGTTCTTTAAATAAACTTTTATGAGGTTCAGATCATGCTGATATTATCTATTTATTAAACACTAGTTTGTTAATAGAATTCTGTTAAAAAATAAAAGCATTTAAACCTTTTTACAACAAAAGCAATTCAAATAAATAAATATACATTACAGTTATAAAGATGTTTTTTTGTTATCCATGTGATAAAAAGATATAATGTTGCAAGCCTAGTTTTTACTTAAAAAATAGAATCACTTAATGCTAAACAAATCAAAGAGTGATTAAATTAAACTTGTTACTTTCAACAACTATACATACATGAATAAGTCATGATGATTCTATAAATAATATAGAAATAATATAAATAACAAGTGTGTCATACTTTTACTCTTTTTACAGAATTTTTACTTCATTCAAAAACTATTATATGGTTTTATTTTTAGAAAACATACAAAAAGATATTAACTGCTAGAGGATAAATGATATATTTATGCTTTTAACTTTTAAAGAATAAATATGCTATACAAAGTAAATTATAACTTTGTATGAAGTTAAAATAAAATTAAAAAAAATTGAAAGGACTTATGAGAAAATTTACTTGTTTATACTATAAGCTGCATAAAAAACATGCTTATAGGTTATCGTACAAATGTTATTGTTTTAAAAAAAATTGGTAAACCTACAAGTAAAACAAATTAGTAAGTTTAATTAAGATGTAAATAACTTATTTGACATCTTGCTGGTATTATTTTTAATTTTAGTTATACTTAGATTTGTTTTTATTTATATTGTTTATTTTCCAATTTATAAGTTTAAATCATTTAAAATCGTTATATTATTAAAATTTTGTTTCAAAACGAATTAGTTATTCTATATCAATTTATTTTCTATTACAATGTCTTTACAAAGTTAGCGAGCTACTAGAAATACCAAATATAAATTGAAATTACTCTTTTAATATTGTAGGTAAAAAGCCTAGATTTTAGCGCAATTAAACCTCAACAAACATGTTTTAAAAGTTCTGCCAGTTTGCGCAAAACTAATAAAAGGAAGTTCATTAAGTTTAAAATTTTAAGTGTATAAAAATCAAAAGTTGGCTATTCAATAAAAACTTTTAAAACATCTACTTCAACATAAAAGCCTTTTATTGTTTTTTTAGAGTGAAAAACAGATATTTTAAGAAAATTTATAAAATACAAAAATACATACATTTTCATAGAGTTTTATTGAAAATCGACTTATTTTAAAAGATAAAAAAATCTGACACTCCTTCAATATATAAACTAGTATATACTTTCAAATCTAAAGAAATAATTTTAAATAAAAAACTGACATAAATCTTCAAAATATAAGTTATAAAAAAAAAGAAGCATTACAGAAATAATTTACCGACCTTTTTTAAAAACATCTTATAAAACTGATTTTTAATTATCATTGAACAGTTTAAGTAAAAGAACTTTTTATTTCGGTTAATAAAACATTTTGTTTAGTATTTATTAAACTTCTACAATCTGTTAGTAAGCTAAAAAATTAAAAAAATATTTTAAGTTGCTTTACTTTAATTTTCTGCGCAAATACATTTTTAATATAGAAAAATACACAATGTTAAACATTTTAAAATTATATTTTAACCTTTGAAAGTATTTAGTTTTTGAAAGTTTTTGAAAGTATTTTATTAAATAATAAATAAAAAACTTATAAAATTTTAAAAATTAAAAATAAAATTTTACTTAAAATATTAAACGTGTTTAAACAATTGATAAAAAATTAAAATAAGAATAATAGTTTAGAACAACTAAAAACATCGGCGAAAGTCAGCAGAGCAGAAGCCTTGACGTTCGTTTGCCGTGAGACAAGCTCAAGTTTAACAATAGGGTTGATCACGCCAATTCAATCATCAGACCACAAGTTTCGGTAGATTTAGACCGGTTTTGTTCTTATTAGGACTCATCAGTCAGTCACAACCGAAAAACTTGCAGTCTTCAATCTACAAACGGTTTATCATGCTTTCACATGAAGCAACCATTTAATAGTTTAGAACTAATTTATTTTATTTTATTTAGTAAAGTTTATAATTTAAACAATTGTTTTAATATTATAAATTATTATCTAAAAAGTCGTTGATAAAAAAGTTTTGTATACTTACTAAAAATTAAAATTTTTCAGACTGATGATTTAAAGTTTCCTATTAAATCTAAGTTCTAAAATATATACTAGTCATAATTTAGTTTAAAAGATTTTTGTTAGCAGTAATTTCTTGCACTGTTTCTTAGAAGAGCTTCATGTTTAAGTAGCGTAAACAGAAGTAGTAAGAATAAATAATGTATTATTTAGTATAAACACAGACTAAGTAATTATAAAAAAAAATTAGCAATCAGTGAAAATAAATAAATCTTTTTCAAGTAATTTACTAGCCAAATTTTGTTTTAACGATCACAGTTAAAATGTGAAAATATAAAATGCCGAAGTTCACAACAATTTATTTTCGTTTTTTTTTTTTAGTTTTTATTTCCTTAGTGAACATATACTAAGTTTGTATCTTATATAGTTATTTGCCTTAACTATATAATTTAGATAAAATACTATAATTTAACTATAGATTAGAATTATAGATTTTAAATAAATTATTAGTTTTTTTGCTTTATTTGGTTAAATTTATAACTTTGTATCTCAAAAACTTAACCATATAATGCAAAAAAACTAACAGTTTTTTATTCAATCTATATATCTATTTTCTCAATAAGTTGCTGTAAATAAAATAGTCTGTAGCAATTTGTTACGTATATTTTGTATTTTTTGTTTATATGAATTTATTGACAAATAAATTGATATTAAAACTACGATTTTTTATAAAAGCAGTTAAAACTTAATTTAATTTGTTCATAACTCATTTTTCAAGCAAGCACTTAATGATTGAAGTTTAGCTTAGTGAACTTAATAATTTGTGCAATTAATTTTATTTTAAAGTTTATATCGTAGTTTGACCTAATATAATTAAAGATATGCTTATTTGAAGTTTGCGTTATAATTTTTTTTATTATTAAACCATTTAGGTTTTTAGTTTTTCAAACTACTTATTTTGCATTAATAATCCAACCCGCTAACAGTAAAACCTTGCCTACTATGTATTTTTAAAGTTGTAAAAAGTAAAATTTTTAAGGTGCAAATCAAATAAAATTAATTTCGATTAACAGTTTGTATTTTTGTTAACTAAATATATTACCAATGTAACTAAGTACGGTTTAAGTACATATAGATGCATATTTTAAAGACTGTTTTTTTACATATTATCTTGAAAAAATATCAATTTATTACTATAGTGTACTGTTACAAAATCAAACAGCTTACAAAACACGTGTTTAAACTTTTGTCTTACGAACCTTTTGTCCTACGACTCGATAACCAAATTTTTTTTTGTGCACCAGGTCCTAAGATAAATTGTTTAAAATGCTTTTTTGTTGTTTATTTAACATTTAAGTTATTTTATTTATATGTTTTCTTAACAATTTTATTACGCTTAACAACATACAAAGTTTTGTTAAAAATCCTTTCAAAGTTAGCTTTCAATGTTTGAAAGTTTTAATTTTTTTTTAGATCTACACTATTTCATCATAAAATTATAAAAATATCTAAATAGTGAGATTCATTTACAAACATATCACTACTGAAAGTTTAAATTACAGGTAAAGTTGTTCTCTACAAATTAAATTTATTTTTATGTTTAGTAGATAAAGTGCTTTAAAAAACTAATCTAGATAAAAAGTTTAAATAGTTTTTAATACTTTTACTAAGACATTTTGAGACATAAGATGTCAAAAAATAGTAGATGATGTTTAAATTCATTTCAACAATTAGAAAAAATTGTTTATTTTTTGAAAGCTGTCACACGATAATTCAGCTAATATTAAAAGTTTAGTTCATGACAGTTTTTTGTAAATTTGTTATTATTTTTGCAAAATTTAAAGCAATCGCCAACCGTTTAAGGTGTACAAGTTGATAGTTTTATACCATTAAAGAAATACTTTTGAATACCACTATCATCTAAGGACTATTTGAGAACGTCATTTTGATGAAGATGATAGTGCAACACATGATTCAATATACTTAGGTAAAAAATCAAAAAGATAATTAACCATTTAATTCTATTAAAAACACGAAGTTGTTTAGTATGCAAAAAACAAAAAAGTAACTTATCCAAGATAAACACTTTATTTGAAGTTTTTCTCTATTTGAATTTGTAGTCTAGAAAAAAAAAAGTTTTTCGAAAGTCAAATGTCGAAGGTGTTTAATATACATTAATATTAAATAAATTTTTATTTTTAACAGGTTCTATAAATTAACTTATCGATAAAAAATTTATTTTCCATAAAATTAGTATAATTTTTGTTATTCAGGAGAATAAAAATTAAGAAATATAATGATAACAATAAGCAAATCAATAATTTAAACTAGCTTTGAATTTTTAATTAATTCTTTTAATTAATTAACTATATTCGTGAAAATTAATTAATTAATTAACGACTATCGTAAAAACTTTTTCCATATTTTTAGAGTTGTATTTCATAGATCTAACATAAATATTTAACTTCTTTGTAAGTAAATACTTTTAGATAAAGTTTTTTCAATTAATTAGTTAAATCGACAATTGTTATAATATTCCAATCTTAATTGAACTAATTTAAATAACTATACCAGTGTAGACATACATTACAATTATTTTGTTGTTTATACTTTTTATTGAGGTGCCTTAAAAAAAAACATAAATAGTTTTCACAACAAAAAAATTGTACATACTTTATTGTTTTATAGACCCCTTAATGTGGACACTCGAAAAGCACTTAAACAATTAAAACAATTTTAAAGCTATACGAGCATGAAGTTCACTGACTTTTTGTTTATTAAAAAATGTTTGTTTATTTAAACAACTTAACACAACTGATAGTTTACAGATATTATCTTGTTTTTATTCTTACATCTCTGTAACTTACAATTTCCGCAAAATACATTTTTAATATAGAAAAATACACAATGCCAAACATTTTAAAAGTGCTAGTGATCCTTGCAATATAGTACTAAATTATTTTATAAAGGTTTTTATTTTCTAAAATAATTAATTCGTAAGGAAATAAATAAAAAACTTTTAAAATTTTAAAACTTAAAAAAAAAAATTCAACTTAAAACGTTAAACTTGTCTAAATAATCGAAAAACAACAAAAATAAGAATGATAGTTTAGAAATAATTTATTTTATTCACTTTAGTAAACTTTATAATAATTATTAAATATTAAACTTGTTTAAACAATTAACAAAAAGTTCAAATAAGAATGATAGTTTGGAACTTCATAATTTTAATATTTGTTTTAATATTATAAATAAGCATCTAAAAAGTCGTTGATAAAAAAGTTTTGTATACTTACTAAATGTTAAAAGTTTGCTGACTGATGTTTTAAAGTTTCCTATTAAATCTAAGTTGTAAAATCTTACTAGTCATAATTTAGTTTAAAATATTTTTATTAGCAGTAATCTGTTGCACAATTTTTTAAGAAAGCTTCATGTTTAAGTAGCGTGAATAGTAGTATGAAGTATTAGTAATTTATTATTTACTATAAACACCAACCAATTATTTACAAAGTAAACTTCTAGCAAGCAGTGAAGATAAATAAACTTTTTTTAATTAATTTATTAGCCATATTGAACTGAACAACTTTAGTTGAAATGTAAAATTATAAAATTCCGAAGTTCACAACAAATTTTTTTGATCTTTTTAAAGATTTTATTTTCTTCGTTATCTGTTCTTTCTAGGTTTGCAATAAACCTCAAAAAAAGTGGATAAAACATAAAATAATGTAAATTTAATATTAAAGATAGAAACATATATTTTCAATACATTTAAGTTGTTATTAAAAGTTAATTTACAGTTTGTTAAAAATTTGTTTGTACAGTTTTATATTACTTTTAAAAAGGAACTAAAGTTTTAAAATTTTACAGATTATTTTGAACGTACAATTCGAGTTATTTGAAAAAAAATAAAATAAAAAATAACAACAGTTAGCTAATATATGTTTTTAAAACATATATTTTTTTATTGCAATAAAGAATTGGCTATAAAAATACTACTAAAATTATTAAAGTATAAAATAATTTTTACACTTGCATAATGGCCTTGAATATCAATTTTTTTTGATAACCAAAATGGTGTAAAAAATGTTTCCACACAACTTCATACAAAAGAAATAGGTATTTTTTAGTTAACAACACTGTAGTACAAAGCTAAACATATTGTATAATCAGACTTTAGATATTTTATAAATAGCTGAGTCCTTTTGCTGAAATACTTTGAAATAAAGTTAATAATATTTTTTGAGTAAAAAAATACTTTTATAAACATTATTTAAATTAGCTTATGTAAATATTTTTTAAAAGAATTTAAAATAATGTCTTTAATTTTAATTTACCAAAGGTTTCAATGCATTTTATTTGGAGCAACATAAATTAATTTTTAAACCAGTAGTTTTTTACGAAACTAATTTAATTCGTATGAACTCAGGTTATAGAGCAAACATATATTCCTTGTTATTTATAAAGAAGTTAATAATTTTACAAATAAATCTTATTTTCAAAGAAATATTCGGAAACGCTTTAACTTGTATAGTTAAGGATATCGAACTTTAATTCTTTTTTAAAGACTAACTTATTAGTATTTTGATATTAAACATGTTTTTCTTCGTTCTTCAAAAAAATTAAGAGACTACTATTTTTAGCGATATAGTTTTTTTTTCAAAAGTAGATTTATTTCATTTTAAAAATTTTTATTTAATAATAGTTTTAAGTATCTGCTTTTACAATCTTAAAGTTTAAACCATTTGTGACTTTTTAACATAAATAGTCAGTATCTACCGAATAAATATTAATTAAATATATTCAATTAAATTATAATTTCTTTAAGGTAATTAACTATAACAAAAGTTTATATACAAGTAAACTTAGTTTGAAAAAGTTAACAAAAAGTTTTTGTATTTTTATTTTAAGGTCATATTGTTTAAAAAAAAATACATTGATCTAAAATTAAATATAAATAAAAAAAAACTCTTTTCACAGCCCTATTTTTTAGCAATTTTAATTTTACAATAAATTAATCTTATATACTTATAGAATTCAAAAAAAAAGGCACAGAATTCTGTTATAGCAGTGAATTATAATTATAAATTTCATTTTTAGTTTTATTTAAATACTTAAACCAAACAACTAATTTAAACAAATATTTATATGAAAAATTTACATATTTAAAAATTTACTTTATTGAAACAACAACATATAATATTAATTTATAAGCTTGATGAAATATGTAAGGACTATATTTTTTATTTTATTAAAAAATTTAAGTTTTTTCTTTTAAAACTAATAAAAATATCAAATTTTATTGTTTTAATATCTATATTTGTTCAATAGAATCGTTAAAGAAATGAAAACAATTTTAACAAAAGTCAAATAAATGAATAAACCACAACTGACGGAAAATAAAAACATTTTTTTTGGTATTTACAATTTTATTCATCTATACTCCAGTACTTAAATATACACTTAAATATTTCAGTTGAATGTATTATACTTTAAAGTGCAACTACAAAAAACAAAGCAAAGTATAACAAATACGAATATTTGTAAAAAAATAAATTTTTACATAAAAATCGTGTGTGATCATATATCGTAAGTCATTTTAAAAGCATATAACAACTTTTTAAATAGAATAAAAGTTCACAACCTATATTTGAAAGCTTAAGCATGTTTGTTCCATGTAAAGCATTGTTTTATGTAGTCTTTACAATAACAATTTTCATTGTTCTGATTGACTAATTGATTTTGTTTTGTCGTGAGAAAACAACTTAGTTTAAAATGCTCACATGAGCATTGTGGTTTCACAGTAGCTGTTTAAACATTTTACAAATAATTTTATAATAAGTGTTAGCTTGATATCGTTTATGAACTATGTGTTTAATTGTTCATTTTGTAACTATAATTTTTTTTTTATTTTGAATAAGCAGATTTAGTTTTCATTAAAGTAGTAATTCTTTATATATACGTTAAAAGGGTATAGATTCTATACTAACCAGTGTAGCTTTAATAATTTGAAAAGCATCAATGTTTTGTTTCTAAATTTAAAGTAAGACACAAAATATAACTATAGAAGCTTTTTATTTACGTTAAAAATAAGTAAAGACTAACTGTAACACATATGTAGTTTTGCTAATTTGTTCGCTATCAAAGTAGAAACAAAAAAGTTCTTTAAAAAAAGTATGGCTTAATCATTCGAGTAGTCATAACTTATCCAAAAATTGTATTTATGGTTAAGTTTTTGTAGAATTAATTAAGAACAGTGTAACTAACTTGTGAAATATGGAACACGCTCAGGGTCGATGCAACGGTAAAAATTTTTGACCCACACCGTTTTTGTTGTTCCCTCAAACTTTATTGAGGTATTATAACAGTTTTGTTCTGAAATACAAGGGCTGGAGGGTTTGCAGTGAAAAGCTAAAAATATTTGATTTATTATAACAAAACAAACAGAATTATCGTTTTTAAACTTTTGTTTTTAATCTTTTATTTTAAAAATATAAACACAACTAGCTATTATTCATGTTAAAATTAAATTTAGAATGTAGTAATGGACTATTATTCTAAATCAAAGTTATGATTGTTATAATCAAAAAATATATTTAATATTATATTTTTACTATATTCCTTTAAGGCTTTAAAATATTTGTAGTTTCATGTAAAGAAGTAACATAAATGATACTATTTTTAAACTTAAAACATAAAATACAATGTACAACAGAAAAATTATGAATTGTTTTTTTGATATTTATAAGGGAATAACAAAATAAAATAAGAGTAAAAGGTATCAGTCAGATTAAAACTAACAGTTTACTGGGTATAATACACAAAATGCTCCTACAATATGAAACTGCCTCCGCGTTTTTTTTTGTTCGATTCTATAGCAACCAGCAGATCCGTTGCAAAATTCTACAATAAAAAAACACTAGTTAAGTCTCTTTGCCAGTAAGTTTACATGCAAGTTATAACTTTATACATATACAATTAACTAAGTAATAAGTAAACAAAATATACAGGTTTTTATAAACAGTGTTTAAAACTTGTTAATATTTGATTTATTATGTTTTTTCAAAATAAACATCTTATTAAGTTTAGTCAAAGCTAAAATTGAAAAAAACCAATAACAACAACAATAATATTGAACAACAGTTATTAGTTCATATAAAGTAAGTATACAGTGTCTATTTATTTGTAACAGTAAACCGAAAAAACGTAATCAAAAGTTTTGTTTACAAAACATGTTAAAACAAAACACCTTACAAACCATCCATATTGAACTTTAATTTTTATATTAAGCATTAAGTCGATCTAGATAGTCAAAGCTTCAAAACTTGTAGAACTAGCGTAAACGTTTTGTTATAGAACTAAAACTTACTTTTTTTTGCATTATCAATAATCAGACAGTTGTTCGTGGTTATGTTCTTTACCTGACAATTGTTGCTATGGATGCAGCCACACCATGAGGAGTCTGTGTATAAACTAAATTTTAAAAATGTCAATTTCAATGGTATTATTTATATTTGTAGTTTTAAAGCTTTTTAGAGTATAAATCTCATAAAACACTGACTTGCTTTTATAATACTTAAACTGACACCACACACAATGTTTTAATTTATTAAGAATTTTTGCAGTGAAAAAAATATTTAAAAAATAGTTTTATGATGCTTTATAAAATAAAACTTTCTTATAGTTTGACATGACTAATGTTTAATACTTTAATTAGTATCGAAAAATAACTAAAAACATCTAATTACTTACTTGAACCGTTTAGTCTGTATGAATAAGTTTAATAGAAAAAATATTTTATAGTTTTTAAATTAATTGTACTAAGTTCTCTTACAAATATTTTCCTTTCGCTTTTTAAATCAAACTTCCTTATAATTTAATTAAGACTAACGTTTTATATTTTTAAGTAGCATCGAAAATAATAACTTAAATTGACTAATCATTTGCTTAAATTGTTAGTCTGTATGATTAAGTTTAATAAAAATATATTATTTTATCTTTTTTTAATTAATCTTACTAATCATGTTATATGAATTTAAATATACTATATATTGTTGTTTTTAAACTAACTCTTTTGTATTATATCGCTTATAATTTCATCTCGTAAAAGCTGGTTTGATTTTTTTCTAACCTTTTTAAAAATGATAAGATAAGTTACTATATTCTTAAAAAATTATGTTTAATTTTTTAAAAAGCTTAAAGTCCTAGTTTAAAGCTGATATGTAGTATTAATTTTTATCAAACTCATAAAAAATTAAATTATTTGTTGTATAATAAATACGACACTTGATTGAAAACTTAAATAAAACTTTTAAAAACATAGCAGTACTAGATTACTATTGGTATAACAAAAGAATTTAAAAAGAGTAATGCTAACGTATTTTAATCTTCATCTTAATCTATACTTAAATTAAAAACTTAGAATGACATATAATAAAATTAAACTTTAAAAACGAATTATTTTTGATTAAATTTATATAAGTATAAAGAGTTTTATAAATTAAAATTTTCTTTTTTTTTTTTGAGAACTTACAGCATACATTGACCTAATATTTCGATTCAAAGTTCTTGCTTTATTATTGACACTTGAAAGATTAACAAGGTTTTTATTCTCCTTAGTTGCTTCGTTAGTAGTGGTTTTCTGGTAAATTAACTTTTTGTTACGTTATTATTTAAAAACTTTTTGTATGTGACTTATTTCAAAAGTCAATCATTTAAAAAATAGGTTTAATATTAAGATACTGTATAAAAATGTATACTTATTGTAGTTAAAAAAAAAGCTTCAAAGTAATTTTAATGTTGACACTCTTGAACTTAAAGCTTAATAATTAAAAGTAAATTAGTATAGAACTAAAGTTCCTATTTAAAAACAATATATTTAAAGACATACTGATAAAATAAACTATGAAATACTATTTAATTTTTAATAACTATTATTAATAAAGACTTGAAAAACACTACTTACTTTTTGTCAAAGTAACGTATAGAATTTTTTATGATAATTTTTATTTTTATTTTTTATTTTATAATAATTAAGAAAATGATTAAAACCATATATTTCTGGCAGCAAAAGAACTGAAACTTAACTTACAGTATTCTTTACTACATTTTTGTCTAGTTGACTGTGAGGAGTTGAAGTTACAATTCCAATAATGAATAAAGTAAAGATGATTAGACTAACTTTGTTTAAATTCATTTTTAAACTTTATAAAAATCTGAAACAATAACCAAATGTAACTAAAAAAACAAAAACAAAAAAATATATCTAAATATATTAAATTTTCGGTGCTATTGATTTTAGGGCATTATTATACTTACTAAATTCTAAATATTGCTATAAGTTTAGTAACAAAGCAAAAATGAACAATTTTTTAATATCTTTTATTTATAAGGATCTCGATATTTTTTAAAGATTATAATTAAACAGCAAACAAGTTTAAAATTATTAGAACCATTTTAACAAGCCATTGATGAAGGTTAATATATTTTCATAGTTTAATAAAAATTATTATAAAAAAAATATTTTTTTTAGCTTGAAGCACGGTAATATTGCTGCTAATTCTATTTTGTGCTAGTTAGCTTTAAATAAAAACAAACATGTTTTTTTAATGCTTTTTAATTTTTTGAAAAACTACTGAACAAAATACGGATGATACGATTGATAAAATAATTTTTTTATTAAATATTAACTAAAACAGTTAAAAATAATTTAAAATTTGTTTAGAAGTTTAATTCTATATATGCTGCTATAAACAAAAAGTTATAATACTTAAATAACACAATATGTACTCTAAACTTGCTTAATGTAACTGAAGAACATAGTATACCTCGCTTATTTATACTGATTTTCAAAAGCTACAAAAACATCAAAACAAGTCTACAGATGTTGTTTTGTTTTCATATGATAGTTATAAAATCATATGATAAAATAAAAATTTATAATAAAAACAAAACATAAAGTTCAACAGCTGCAAAGTATCACATGCAAAGTATAAAGTTCATTAAAAAAACAATTTTAAATACTGTTTTAATTGAACTTTAACTCGAAAAATAATAAGAGATGTTTAAGTCGCCAAGTGATATAAAACATAAAACTCACTAGCTGCAAGCTATTAATTGTTTATCAATAACGCAAAAAATATAATTTTAAAATTTAATTTGTTACTTTTTAGAATATATTTTTACGAAATCAAATGATGATGATATTTTTTTATTTTTATAAAGTATTTTTTAACAATTATAATTAAAAACCACAAATAAAGTTAAAATTAAGTTTAAATTTTTTTGAAAAATACAAAATAAAAGTTTATTTCAAAGTCCACTTGTTCATATGATACAAAGTGCAGATTAACTTTCAACTTTAAAAACTTTTACAGATGTTATTGTTTACGAAATCTTTAAGACAACCAGTGAAGTTAAATATCACATTGATGGTGTGTAAAACCTGTTTATCATATATTACGTTTAGCTTTACCTTAAAAAACTAAATTAAGAACAATATAGGTAGTTCTTAATTTAAAAAAAAACCGTCAACAACATTTGTATTTTTATCTTAAAGCCTTTTTAAACTCTTAGGGTTGGTTTTTTATTTTACATTGTTGTTTTTAAGTTAGAATATTATAGTGATAAAAAAATATGTTTTAATAAAAATAAAAAAATAAAAATTTTTTTACTCATTGTTTTAAAAATTCTACACATACTGTTTTATTTTATTATGCTTGTTTTATAACCGCTTAAACGTTGTAAAACAACATTTAAAGTACTAAAATACAATTAATACGGAATTATCTTTTAACTTAAAGATTTATAATTTTAAATATAAATACTTCAAAATCTGTTTTACTATGAAGTAACTAAAAAGAAAGAAAAATAATAAAATATAGGTTTCAAATATTTGTAAGAGTTTTTAAAAACTTCGATTTAAAAACATTCAATAATTCTTTTAAGAAAAAGTTAATTTAAATGCTATTAATGTGTGTTGAAAAAAATAAACTTAACTACATAGTAATTGCTTATAACGCAATAATATCAAAAAATTTAAGTCACAAAACTCCTTTGATTTCGATTAATTTAATTTGGTTTACTTAAATTAATCTTTTAAGCAGAAGAGAAAATATTAATTTTAGTTATTGTAACAAGACTTTTAACTTAAAACAAACTTATGTTTTTATTAAAAAATTTTACATTAAAGTTTCACATTTAAAAAAAAGCTGCTTTTACATTGAACTAAAGCAAGTCTAATTTTCATTTGTAATGTTAACTAGTAATGTTAAGAAAATATTAAAAATAGTGATAAATAAAGTTCTTGTAAATCTACATCAAAAACATTTTGTAACATTAAGGAGTTAAATTGGAACCGTTTATATAACTATAAAAGTATTTTTAAACAAAAAAGTATATAAAATTTTATTCTATTTGCGACTACAAAGCTAAATATTTTTATATATTTATTTAATTCAAATGTGTTAATTCATAAAACCCTACTAAAAATGAAAAAAAAAAGGATTTAAATAATTTTGTAATTAGTTTCTAATTTTTAATATCATAATTAAACAATAGATATTTTAGAATTTATAGTTTTAACTGTAGAGAGTAAATATGCTAAATGAAAAAGAAATTAAAACAAGATTTGAAACTGAGAGTTTTATGGAAGTAAGACGAAAAACTTCGAATTGACAATAAATGAAACTATTATAGTTTTTATTTGCAAATAGTACTTATTTACGACAAAAACCTTTCCAACAATAATACTTAATATTACTTATTCAGCTATATTCTCAAATTTAGAAATAATGATGTTTTATACGATTTTAAACATTTATTAAACAATCAGTTTAAGGAAAAATCGTTTAGTTTTAGTTTAATCAAAATAACTTGCATATGAATTTAATCTCATAAAGAAATGTACAAGCAAAAAAATGTGAAAGTTTTAAAAAACCGTTTTATAAATTTTAAAGTGGTATACGATTCTATAATCGGAATGTAATTGTACACTAAGTTCTTTTAATAACACTTTTAGATGTACAGATTATGTTATTAAAAGTATTTTTTAAGCTCAAGTTTGTACATAGATATCACTTAAAAAGTAAAAACAGTTAAACTTTTTAGAACAAAAACAATACAAATATAATTAAAGTGCTTTTCAATTAACATATGATAAGAAACATAATGTTTGTCAGCTGCAAGCTGGACTTTTAATAAAAAAAATAGAATATATTAATGAAAAAAAAAATCAAAAAGTAATTAAATGTAACGTGTTAATTTTTTAAACATCATACACATAATTTAGTCATAATGATTATAAAACTATTTAAATTTAAAATAGCAGCTGTAGAATATTTAAAAAGTGCGTCAAACTTTTCCACTTTTTACAGAATATTTTCATTAAATAAAAACTACTATGTATTAACCTTTTTAAAAGAAAACAAATAGATTTTAATACTTGAGAAGAAATTTTTGAAAGAATAAATCTATTTTACGAAATGCTTTAAAAATTTGTATGAAGTTTAATTTAAGTTAAAACATCTGAAAGCACATGTGTCAAAGTTTATTTTGTTATACTAAATAAGCTACAAAAATATCATACTTATAATTTTTCTAAAATTGTTATTGTTTTGAAAAATTTTCTTAAACTTGCGAATAAAACAAACTAATTAATTCAAATTAGATGCACGTAACTTATTTGTTATATTACTAGTATTAGTTTTAATTTAAGATATACTTAGATATAATTATATGTTTAACGTCTATTTTTCAATAAAAAAATTTAAATCATAAAAATTCGGTTTATCCTTGAAGTTTTATATTAAAAAGTTTGAGTTCTTTTAAACCAATTTATATTCTATTACAACGTCGTTACACCTATTACTTAAAAAATATAATTATCTAATGAAAAACAAATCAAAAAGTAATTAGATGAAACTTCTTACTTTTACAAACTATGCACATGATAAACTCATGATGTTTTAAAACAGTTTAAAAACGAAACAGCAGCTGTAGAATATCTAAAAAGTATATCATGCTTTTACACTTTATACAAAAAACTGTTATATGTTTTGATATTTTAAGAATAAAAAAAGAAATCTCAACTGTTACAAATAATATATTCCATTTTTCAACTCTTGAAAGAATAGATGTATTATACAAAATACTTTGAAACTGTGTATTAAATTGAAATAAAATTAAAAATAATTGGAACCATTTGCAAAAACGTTTGCTTGGTTAGCTTTAGTAAACTTTCGAGTATAGCAAAAGTAAGAGTATTTATTTATATTTTCACAACTAAAATATTTATTTTAAAATGTAAATAATTTAAATCGTTTTATCATTGAAGTTTTATTTTAAAACATTTTAGATCTTGTAATCATTATATTTTCGATTATAACGTCCTTACACAATCGGCCCGCAACTAGAAATAATAATAAAACATTTAAGTTCTCTTTAAAAACTTGTAGTTTAAAAGTCATTAAATTGTTTAAACGTTCGGAAGAAACGCTGTTTTGGTACTAAACGGTTTTACTTTAAAGCAGCTTTTCAGGTAAAATAACAAAACGACGACCAATAGCATTATATATATATATAGGGTAATTGTAAGTTGTTATTAGAGCAAAAATTTAAATAAAATTAGAAGTAAAAATCAGAGTTGATTCTTAACGTATTATCTTTTTATTACATTTTAACTATTATCCAGTTAGCGACTTTTATAGCATACTATATTTGGTTTATAAGTTAATATTTTAGCGCATTTAAAACTAGAATTATATATGTATCACAAAAGCTATGCCAATTACCACAAGCCTTAATGAAGGGTTTATACTTAATTCAAATGATTTAGAATTTTTTATTAGTCGAAAAACATTTATACAATAAAAAGATATTGAAAAACTACTTTGACATAAAATCTTTATTAATTAATATTTCAGAATTAAAAACAGATGACTAAAAAAAGTTCGACAGATACAAATAAAAATCAAAAAGTAAGATAGGTTTGTTTAAAAGTTTCATAAATAAATAAAAAATTGCTTTTACATTAAATTGAAACAATTATTACTCTAATTTTAAATGTAAATTAGTAGTAATATGAAAAAAAACAACATAAAGATAGACTAACTACATGTTAATCTACATTTAAATAGTTTTGCAATGTTAAAGTTTTAAACTGTAACCGTTTAAAAAACATGTAGGTAAAGTTTGTACAAAAACGTAAATAATATTACTTATATAGGTTTTTTCTCAAATTTAAAAACAAGTATGTTTTGTACGATTTTTAACATATGAAAAACCATTAATATTAAGAAATGTATATTAGTTTTACTTACTTTAATCAAAATAATTTGCGTATGAATGTAATCTCATAAATAAATATACAAGCAATAAAAGTGAATATTTAATAATACCGTTTTATAAATTTTTAATGTCGTATACGACTCTATAAATGAAAGGTAATCGTGTACTAGGTTCTTTGAAAAAACTATTTGGATTCTAAGATCATATTAATATTTATTATTTATTAAACTTAATTTTTTACATAGGTATCAGTTAAAGAATAAAAGCAGGTAAACCTTTTTATAACAAAAACAATTCAAATATAATTAAGGTGTTTTCTTTTTTCCTTGTGATAAGAAATATAATGTTGTACAGCTGCAAGCTAAATTTCACTAAAAAATGGAATATATTAATGAAAAACAAATCAAAAAGTAATTAAATCAAACTTATTAATTTAACAATTTTAATACACATGATTAAGTCATGATGTTTATGATAATTTAAAAAATTAAAATAGCAGCTGTAGAAAATTTAAAAAAGGTGTCAAACTTTTATACTTTTTACA
Organism: Thalia democratica; assembly: GCF_965202585.1. NCBI lineage: Eukaryota > Metazoa > Chordata > Thaliacea > Salpida > Salpidae > Thalia > Thalia democratica. The sequence continues at coordinate 6,370,201 of NC_139167.1, read as the reverse complement.
AAATATTTTCTTTAAATAAAAACCATTTTAAATGAAAACAAATAAATTTCAATATTTGAGGTGAAATACTATATATATTCTTTCAATTTTTGAAAGAATAAAAATGTTTTACAAAGTACTTTAAAACTTTGTATGAAGTTTAAATAAAGTTAAAAATCTGAAAGCACATGTGTCAAAGATTATTTTGTTATACTAAATAAGCTACAAAAATATCATACTTATAACTTTTCTAAAATTGTTATTGTTTTAAAAAACTTTGATAAACTTTTGAGTAAAACAAACTAGTAAGTTTAAATTAGATGTACGTAACTTATTTGTAATATTACTAATTTTAATTTTAATTATACTTAGTTTATTTATATATTTAACGTCTATTTTTGAATAAAAGAATTTAAATCATATAAAATCGGTTTATTATTGAAGTTTTATGTTAAAAAAGTTTGAGTTCTTTTACATTAATTTATATTCTATTACAACGTCCTCACACTGTTAGCCACTTATACACAGTTAACATGTGATAAGAAACATAATGTTTAACAGTTGGAAGCTCAATTTCGATTTAAGTCACAAAACCTCTTTTAATTTCGATTATTTCATTATGGTTTACTTAAATTAATCTATTTAAGCGAAAAAAGAATACTATATTTAATTATTGTAAAAAGAATTTTAATTTACAACAAACTTTTATATTTTAAGAAATTTTATATCAAAGTTTTACAAATAAAAAAAATGTTGCTTTCACATTGAACTAAAGCAAGTCTAATCTTTATTTGTAATGTAAGTTAGTAATAATAAGAAAGAAATAAAAATATTGATACATTAACTTTTTTCAAATCTACAAAAAACGTAAACGTAAAGTTTTGTAACGTAAAGGTTTAAAATGTGACCGTTTATATAACTATAAAAGTATAATTTGTACAAAAAGTACATAATATTCAATACCATTTGTAACAATAAAGTTAAATAGTTTTATTCATTTTTTAATTCAAAGGTCGTAATTCATAAAACTTTACTAAGAATGAAAGATAAGATTGAAACCAATTTTACATTAGTTTGTAATTTTTAATATCATAACTTAAACAATAGATGTATTAGATTTAAATGTTATAACTGTATAGAGTAAATATGCTAGATAAATAAAATTTAAAAGAAATGTTTAAATAGAAAGTTTTATTGAAGTAAGATGAAAAGTTTCCGATTAAAAATAAATAAAAATATATTAGGTTTAAGTATTTATTACAAAAAACTTTCCAACAACAATACTTATTATTACTTATTCAAATGTATTCTAAAATATAGTTTAAGGAAAAATCTATTAGTTTTACTTTAAATAAAATTACTTGTGTATGAATTTAATGTCATAAAAACATATACAAGCAATAAAAGTCAATGTTTTATAAAACAGTTTTAGAAATATTTAGTGTGGTACACGACTCTATAATCGGAAGGTAATCGTACACTAGGTTCTTAAAAAAAAACTTTAAAACAAACTTCATGTTAATATTTACTATTTATCATATATATGATTGTAAATAGAAATCAGTAAAAAAATAAAAGCATATAAACTTTAGACAACAAAACTAATACAAACATAATTAAAGTGTTTTCAATTACCATGTAATAAAAAATATAATGTTGTACAGCTGCAAGCTGAATTTTTACTAAAAAACATAAACAATTAAGAAAAAACAAATCAAAAGTAATTAATTGTAACATGTTACTTTTAAAAAATTCATACATATGATTAAGTCATGATGATTATAAAACTATTTGAAATCAAAATTTTAAATTCTTCTCTAAGTTTACTAATTTATTAAAAGTTAACAATTTTATATTATCATTAAAAGTATAAAGATCTTGATATTTATAGATAATTATAGCAACAAAAAAGGTCAAAATTAACAGAACCACAATTAATAAAAGTTATTTTAGCTTTGAAAAACGTTTTATCTAAAACTTTTAATTTTGCAGCTTGATGCACGGTAATATTGTTGCTTATTTTATTTTCTACTGTTTAAAACTAAATATATTTATTTATTTTAAATGCTTTAAAATTTATTTAAAACGAATAAATTATTGATGATACGTTCAATTAAATTGTTTTATAGTTATACATTAACTTAAACAGTAAAAAAAAAATTATAAGTTTGATTAGAAATATAATGCTACATATGCTGAAATAAGCAAAGTGTTATATTACTTAAATAATACACCTTATTCCAAATTGGCTTAAAGTAACTAAAGAATTTATTATTTCTCGCTTATTTACACTTAATTTAAAAAATTCAAAAAAAAATCTACAGATGTTGTTTTTTTTGATATGGTAGTTAAAATAACACATGACTAAATAAAAAACATAATAAAAACAAAACATGAAGCTCAACAGCTGCAAATAGTAACATTCGATATTAAAAACAATATTTAATTGCTTAGTAGAAGAAAATTGAAATTTAATCATAGATATTTTGGTCACCATGTGATAAAATGTATAAAATTCACTATCTGCAAGCTATTAAAAATATATTAAAAGGAACAATAAACAAAATACTTTAAAAAGATTTTTTGTTTTAACATGCTTTTTACACACAATCAAGTCATGATTGATATACTAACTAGTTTAATTTGGTTTTATAGCATTTTCAAACATAACTTTAAAACAACAAATCAAGTTTAAACAAAGTTTAAAGTCTTTTATAAAACAACAAATTTAAAAAGTTTTTACAAACATTATTTGGTATTATTTAACAATCTTCAGATAAACTTTAACATATAAAAACTTTTACAGATGAGGTTGTTTTTGAAAAGTTTAAAGACATACAGAGCATGTAAATATTATAAAAGTTATTGAAAATTAATAAAAATATTAACATTTTAAAAGATTCCTTTTATTAGTTTTTACTTTTGATAAAATTTTATATCATTATTTTAGGTTTTTACCGTATTTTGTCTATTGAAAAACCGCTAACAAACTTGCGTTTATATCTTAAAAGGTTTTAAAGTTAAAAGTTTAGTTTAAAGTTAAGTTTAAAGTTCAAAAGTTTAAAGTTTTAGATGCTTGTTTTGATGTAAAACTTTTCTTTTTATTTTTCTAAAAAGTGTACTGAAATAAAAATTGTTTTTTATTTGGTTTTTGTAAAAGTGTAGACATATAAATACTTTTATAATTTTTGTGCTATATCAGGTTTAACGTAGTAAAAATACATCTAAAGTACTATAAAACAATAAAAACAGAACTTTTTTTGACTTTGAAATTGAAAATTGTGACGGTTAAGACTTCAAAATGTGTTTTATTTATATAAAACTGACTAAATTAAAAAACAATATTAGATTGTTTGAGTAAGTATTTAAAAACAATTATAGTGGTTTTGGTCGGTAGATGATAAAGAATATAAAATTTACTAGCTGTAAGCTAATAAGTATTTATTAAAAGCACAACAAACTAAATACTTAAGTATAATTTTAGTTTTAAGATATTATTTGCACATAATCAAATCATGGTGATATATTAACTAGTTTGATTTGGTTTTACAGCATTTTAAAACATAAGTTTAAAACAACAAATCAAGTTTTTACAAAGTGTAAAGTCGTTTATAAAACAACATATTGAAAAAATATTAATATTTTGTTTGGTAGTTTTATACAAGCTTTAGATAAACTTCCACATATAAAAGTTTTTACATATGGTTTTAGAATAAAGACAACGTACAAAACAAAGCAGCATATAAAGCGTGTTAAACCTTTTGAAAGTTTTAACTTTAGTACTACTTTTACATAATTTTTTTTGATTTAAAAAATGTTTTTGTATTGTTAAAAAAAAGTGTGCTGTCATAAAAATTATAATTTCTTTTTGTTTGGTTCTTGTTAAATTGTACAGATATAGATACATTTATCATTTTTGTGTTATTTAAGGTTTAACGTAGTAAAAATATATCTAAAGTAGTAAAAAACAAAACGAAACAGACTTAAGAAACAGACTTTTTGACTTAAGAAATTGAAAACTTTTAATATTAAAACTTCAAAATGTGTTTAGTGAAAAAAGAAACTGACCAAATGAAAAAACAGTGATATAGTGTAAGTTTCCGATATTTGTATAAATTTGGATTTTTTTTTAGCAGTAGTTAGTAATTTACTTTTGACACAGTTAAGTTAAATGTTATAAATGTTTAATTTAAAAATATTCTATTAGTTAAACAATAATCGTTATAACGCAGTCAAAGAAAAAGAAGTATTATAATAATTATATTTTTTATTTTGTTTAAATTAGCCTATGTTAGCATTACAAAAAATACTAACTTTAATTAAAGACTACTTTTTTAAAAAAAAGTGTCTTTTTATGAAAACAGTTTTTAATGAAATTTGATGAAATAAAATATCGCTATTACAATTAATTAAAACAAGTCTAATTTTACTTGTGCTTATTAATAGTAATATGTAAAAATTAAACATAGTTATAAGTTCGGTGCCTGTAAATTTAAAATTATAAAGTTTTGTATTGTTTAGGAGTAAAATTGTAATCATTTAAAATCTACAAAAATACAATACGTACAAAAAATTATAAAATATTATTTAGGTGTTTTCTACAAATAAGTATCATTTGAATGATTTTGTAATAGATAAAAAACATTAAGTCAAAAAATCAAATAGTTTTACTTAAATCAAAATTACTTGCGTATTTATGAAGTCTCGTAAAAAATGTACATTCAATAAAATTTCATGTTTCATAAAAACTGTTTCAGAAAATTTTAATGTGGTATACGACTCCAAAATCGAAAGGTAAATCGTACACGTGGTTTTCCCGATAAATTTTTGGAATTGTTGGATTAAGTTCATAATTATTATATATGAAACATAAGTTTATACATAGGTATCAGTTAAAAATAAAAGCAAATAAATGTTTTTAAAACAAAAAAAAATACATATATAATTGATGTGTTTTTTTAGTTTCCATGTTATATTAAACATAAGTAACTAATACTTCAAACTTTAATGTTGTTCCAAGTATAAATAAATTTGTGGGTTTTTATATTTTCTCTATTTCTAATACTTTGCTTTAATTTTCATAAATAATTCATAACAGATTTCATTCAAAATTTTCAACATAAATAAATAAAATACCACAACATGAAAGTTAAACTTAGATATTATAATTAAAACGGGAACTTAGTTTTTAAGTTAGTAAAACAAATTAAGTTGTTTAATGAGGCAATTTAAGTACAAATATTCTAATTATCTAATAATCGTTAGAATTGTGTTAAGCTTAGTTTTAAACCGACATAAAAACTTTTTAAAATGAAGTCTCAGCGATGAAAACGCTGATCAAAGCTCTAAATTCATTTAAGAAATTTCATATTAAGTTATGTTAATTTAAAATAAATAATTTTTCATTAGAAAAATAGCTTATGCTTTGTTATACAGTCATTCTATGAAACATCGTTAATTCTCGAATGTTTTCTATTAAAATCCATCCGAACATAAGAACTTTGTTTAAGAAAACTTATTTTGTTATAGTATTTGTCAGTTATGTTACACTAAATAAAAACATATTATAAAATAAAGTGAGTTTGTTTTATACAGTTAATCTTTTTAAAGTTTTTTTGTTGCAAAAAAGCGTACCAGAAGATACTTTAATTCCTAAGTTAGTAGACTTAAATGACATTTTAAAGTTCGTGTAAACAAAAAATAAAAGTTAGAAATTTTCAACAACTAAGTACGTTTGCTTTTTAGTTTTTAACCAGAGTAATTTTTAAGTTTTTTTAATTATTAATAAAAGATTTTATGCTAACATTTTTAATCAATAGTTATGAGATTATGAAACATCTGAGCGGCCAAAGTTTTTGTATGATAGTTGTAACTGGAAAGATCTCAATAAACATAAAGTTTCAGCTTTTATAGTTTGTAAATGTTTTCTATTAAGTAAATTAGTTTCGTTTTTTTTTTTTGTTGCCAATACTAATTACTATTTACAGCAGCGTATTAATTTTGAAAATTTTTTAAAGTAATAAAGAAAATTATGTGGATTTCCTATTATATAAGTTTAAACTTAACTGTTATTTAATTAACTGCATTAGTTTTATAAAAACAATTCTTGCAGTTTAAATTATGAATAAAGTAATGTGCTTCCACGCTTTAGGTCAGTTTTTTTCGATTTTTTCGATTGCTTCCACGCTTTCATTTGTTTTTACGATTTACTTAAACACTAATATTAAAACATTAAAGAGTAGACTTTGCAAAACAGATGAAAAAACAGTTTTTTTTAAATGTTTTATAACTCTAAAAAGTTATAAAAAGTTTTCTACTAAAAAGAATAACACAATATTCTAAACTATTAATATTTGTCAGATCAATAAAAAAGATTTAACTGTTATATTATGAAAAAAAAATTTTTTAATATAATTTTTTGCAAAAATCTTTACTGCTTAATGTTTCGAATTTAGTATTTAAATAAATCATAAAAACAAATAAGAGTTTGAATAAATAAATGTAAAGCGTGGGATAACAATGCTTTTTATGCATCGTTAAATGACTATTTACTGTACAATCTAGCATCATTTATTTATATTCAAATATGTTTTAACAACAATTTAGCTTTATTATGCGAAGTTACAGTATTATTTCAAAAGAATTTGGTTTTAAACCAACTGTTATTTAGTTGATACAGTTGTTTACTTACAACCATTTTAAAAACATGAATCAGTTACAAACTTTTGATTTGATTTTATTTATGTAAAGCATACGATGTTTTTTAACATATTTATGAGATGTATTAAAATTTATATGGTGTTTCTGTTAGTATGAGACATTTCTTGTAGAAGTTTTTAATCATTTTGGTAAAAAAATTAGTAAAAAGAATGATAATTTAAACTGCAAGAATATTTATAATACTTTTACAGTTTAAGTAGCAAATGACTTAGCGTTTTCATCGTTATAAAAACATTACTCAGGTTAATTACATAAATCGTTCATTAGCTGATTAACAACCTGAAAAATACAACAATATTTAAAAATGGTGATTTAAGTACGATTTACACTCATATAAAAAAAATTTAAGGTATAATTTTTTTTTAAAAGTAATAAAAATTTAAGTTAATATTATTAAACAAACTAAAAAGATAAAAAAAAAAATACAATTCACACTCCAAACATAGTACACTACTAATAAAAAAATCAATTTAAAGTATATGGATTTTGCGATGTATTATTTTATAAATGTTATAAAGATGAGAATTATAGCAATAACTTACAAACCGTTTAAATAAAATATTTCATCATAAATATGCTCATACCGTAAAACTAACTTAACTATATAATGAAATAAAAACAAAATATATCTTGTGTTTTTTTATAGTTCATGATTTAATATTTGTAATTATAGTTTAGTTTTTAAAAGTATTATTATTTTAAGTATGTTATATCAAAAAAGCTATTGTTTAATTTTTTACTAAAACTACTTTGAGTTTATTAAAATGATCCGTCTGGTTTGAAATATCAAGTTTAAAAATTTTAAATATTAAATACTTTTAAATTGAAAAAATAATACTATTAGCAATTTACATAATGAAAAATATCAAGTCTCAACTCATCAATAAATGTTAAATAAGTACTAACTAACTTATATTCAAAAAGTAATATTAGTTTGTTTAAACTAAAACTTCAAGTATAAATTATTTGAGTTAACCTTAACTTAAAGGCTGTACATATATATTGTTTTGGTAACAAATAACTTTTTTTCATGTAATCATTACTTAAGTTAAATACCAAAAAGCGTCATTAGTAACCTAATAACTTAAAAAATAGATATAAATTGTTTTAGTAAAACAATTTAAGTAATACCGAACCTTTAAAACGTTACTAATTAAATTCTTGTTAAATAGTTAATGACAAATCTTTTTAGCATTTAGGAACATCTTTAATCTTTTTAACTAAACATTTAGATTAAAAAACAGATGTTCCTAAAGAGAAGAATCAAATTATGAATCACTAAATAAACACGTAAATAAAAATACTATATATGCTTTTTATTGAAAAAAGTGAAAATTGAGTTAAGATTTATTTTAATAAAACGAAAAGCATATATTCAGTATAAGCTTTTAATTTATAAATAATTGCCTAAATTCTGTTACTTTGTAGATGAAAATATTTTTTAAAAATTTCTTTCCAGATTTTTTTGAACGTAAGTTATGATTTCTAATCAATATTTTTGTTTACATTACTTATTTTGTTTGTTAATTTTTTTTAAATAATACAAACGCTGTCACCTTTGGTTAAATTTCATCAGGTAATTTTTCTTCAATTAATATTTCTCAAACAATAAACTGCACTAACTTTATTAATAAAATACACTCTTGTTAAACATAATAACAAACGTTTTTGTTTTACTTTAACTAAATTTAAAGATTCTTAGTTTTAACTAATATAAGGATTACATATTTTGGTAAACTTAAAATATTTATTTTTACCACTTGATATTTAAATTTTATTTTTTGATAAAATGTTTGTTAGACAAGAAAAATTTTGTTTTCGAGTCCTATACGTTAATCTTTAAAATGTAATTTTATATATGAATAAAAACTAACTAGCCGACAATGAAAAAAGTTGTTTTTTTTATTTTCTTAAAAATTAGTTTAAATGACAATATTCCTTAATACGTAAAGCACAACAAAAGTAGTTTTTTATATTATTCAGACATTGTAATAGAACTATTATTAATGCTTGTTAGTTTTTTTTAATTATATTTTACAATTTTTTGATAGTGTTATTTTTAAAACAATTATGAAATTAAACTTCAATTAAAATGGCTTTTTGTCAAAATTAAATAAAACTAGAAAACTATATTTATTATATTATGCGGTAAAGAACTAATAACTTAATACCTCTAGTGATAGTTATTTGCCAACCTCGTATAAACAAATCTGAAACAAAAAAAAATATTTTAACAAGCGCGCTGAATATGTAGATATCATAATGAACAATCTCCTGAATTGTTTAAAGTTGTCGTAGAGCAGCTTAAAAATAAAGACTTTTTAAGGAATAAAATGGATAATAAAATATATAACTGCAATTTTTGCGGATTTTTGTTTTTAAAGGAGCTTTTTGTTCGATGGTTGAGTTTTACTAAACAATAACATTTTAAGTGTATGATTATTAACATAGTATATAGGATTTTTCTTATGAAATAATTTTCTCTAAAATATTTTAACTTATAAAAAAAAATTATAAAACTATAAATTTGTTGATTACTAACAAAGTATATTTATTATCATTTTAGATTTTAAGTGAAATATAATACTGTTTTTGTTTTTTCGAAAAAAAAACTTTATTTACTAAAGGTTATTGATTCTTAACAACATTTCAGAAAAAAAAAAACCACAATCCTAAAGTTATCAGTCTAAAACATATTTTATAGAAAATATAAGCAATATTAAATAACTCTAATTTTTTTTAGTTATATACATAAACGCAACTTTACGTTTTAAAAATTGCGTTAAAAATATCTTCTAATACTAAAGACTACTATTAATTGCTTAATTGCCTGAAATAACAATGCTCTGTCATTAAACTCGAAAAATAAAAATACTTAGTAGCTTTTAGTGTTTACATAACTAACATTAAGAAAAAAAAAAGGTTTAAACAAATTATAAAAAATAGTTTTATAAACTTTAATGATTTCACAATATAATAAATAAAGTTTGATATCAATGTGTAATAATATATACTTATATCATGACCATAGTCAAAATTATATACTAATGAATTTATAATATTAATCACTATAACACGAACTAATTCAAATATCTTATATTATTTACATTTACCTTGTGTTTTATGTATTTAGTGCTTAAGAATTCTATTATTATCAAATTTCAACTAAGTAAGCATTATTTATTAGAGATTCTTATCAAAATATAAGGTTTTATAAAATTCATAACTTTTCAATCAAACGCTTAACTTTTATTACTGTCTATTTTTAATGCTTCCTATAAGTTTACTCTAAAAATATGTCTACTATTAATTTTACTATAACTAAATTATTTTTTAAGTACACATATCAAAGTTATACTTCTTGATCTAAATTTAACAATTAAATTTTTAGTCTGTTTAATAACAAGGAGAATTTTATTTTGATTCTGGTAAATATGACTAAAAGATTTTTTTTTTACTGCTTTAGAGATTATTAATTATGAATAAATATATATAAAAACCTATTTTAAACAAGTAGATTTGAGATATTATATATCAAATACAAAGTAAAGTGCTAAGAATATGATAGTTTTGTTTTTGATTTGTAGGATAAAACAGATATGATTTATTTAAAATAGTTTATATCTAACATTAAAAACTTTACATATTAATTAAGTGAAAAATGTATACTAAAACATAATCTTTTCTGTCGTAATAATGATTACTATAAGTTTGTATACAATTCATATTTTAACTATGTAATATATAGAACTAGAAGTAATAAATATAAGCTTGGTGAATTCTTGAAACTGTGATGAGCGCTATTTTACATAAAAGAGAATTCATTTTGAACTTTACTTGTAGACACGATATTTACTTAAAGTATTAGAATTATTAGAACGGATTCGTATGTGAAAATATATATTAAAGATGTACATTGTTTACTGTTGTTACTATGTTACTACCTTTTGAATTGACATTTTATTTGGTAAGTATAGCTATAAAGTAAATACTTAACGTTGTGTTTTAGAGTTGTATGAATTATTCTATTTTTGGTAGAGTGTTTGTTTATTATAACAAGTCTTTATAATTAAAAATTTGAATATAAAAAGATATTATATGGTGAACATTTATAACTCTTTGGTCAAAAAATTAACTTATGATTTAATTAACTATTTTTTAAGATATGTATTTTTTCTCTAGTGTTAGTACAAAAAATTTAAAGTATGTTCAAACGGATTTAATTAAAATTTAAAATAAAATATATAGTTTTTTATAGAAATGTAGCCATAACTCAAAAATAGATCAGATTGTCTAATTACAAGATTAAAAATTTACTAAATGTTAAAATCGTATGAAATCTAAATCACATTGGCTTAAAGCTATAAGTAGTTTAATTGTAATAAACTAAGAACCTGAAACAAAATTTCATCGAATAATATTTAATTTACTTTCTAACAAATCGTTTATTCTTCCGCTAGGTAGAGATATATGCAATTCAAATTTCTTTTTAAACATTGTAAAAGCTTAATTGAAACTTCAATAATCTGCAAGCTAATTACCACGCTAATTCTTACAGTGATCCCTCTAAAAACATTTCTTTTTTTTTATTTTGCAATAAAAGATATTTTGTTTATAATTCTGTCATAAACAGTTAAAGTATTTAAAAACATTCAAGTAATTGTTTTAGCATGATTTTCTAAAAATTTGAAAATACATAATTGTACATTTCAATTTTTTAAAGACAAGTTTTGTAATAAAAAATAAGAAAAGTTTTCATCGTAAATAATAAAAAATAAATTTTTTAATCACTTAAGTTTTGATAAATAATTCGAAAACTTTTTGAAAGTAGTGTAGTTTTTAAGTTTTTGTATTGATATAATTTCTACACAAATATGAAATTCAAAACTTATTAAAATAAATGTAAGTTAAATTAATTGGTAAAATGTAATTTGTAAAGATGTTTATGACCTACCTCATTAACTTTTACAATTTAAAAGCGTTAAAAAAACCGTACAAATTTTAAAAGTATATGATAATTTATATAAATTGTATAAAATTCTTATAAAATATTAACTTATCGTAAACAAGCATAAAGGACGATAAGATTATTGACGCTTAGTGAAAAGACCATAATAGATTTATTAGTCATCGAGCCACACACCAATATTAACTTTATTTGTTTTGTGTTATAAAACATCGATAACAAGAACAAAAACAAATTAATCAAAAACTGTGCTCTTATAAATAAATATTAATAGTATTTGTTTTTAACAAGTTAAAAAAAATACATTATAAACTTTTAATGTAAAACATGCATGTTTGGTTAAAAGCTACTTTGTAAACTAACACTATATTTCTTTAGTGCAGCAAATATGATTATTACGTCACGTGCATAATATTAAATTGATCGACATTATATGGTTTGTGACGATTTTTATTCACTATTTCATTTTAGAAACTCTCAGTAGTTGGAAAATTTTCAGCATATTTCCAAAATTTTACACTGTTGAATAATAAATGTTATTTAGTTAATAAATTCAGAGCAAAGTGCAATTTGGGTTGAAAATTTTTACATTATATCTTGTACAAAAAGTTAATTAATTAGAAAATTATACTAGGTTATTTAGGACAAAATGTATGACAATTAACTAAACTCCTTATTATTTAGTAACTTACATAAGTAAACAAGTTTAATAGTCTTGATCAAGACGCTTAGCAGTTTTCGAGTAGATAACAGATGTATTTTTTCTACACCATGTCCTTAAATCAATTGATTTGTGCGTTATTTTTTAACTACAACAGTATTATACCTTTTGTACAAATATTTTTACATCAAATGTTTAATTAGTGGTACACATTGAAACTTAATAAATTATAAATAATATTGTTTTAACTAGGTTCTAAATGTTTGATAATATTTTATTACTCGCATTGATTATTGAGTTAATACATATTAATAATAATATGAATTTAAAACGTAGTAAACGTTTTTTAATCTTATTTTTTTACTAAATTATCAAATAAAAAAGAACTAAATTAATAGTAGTTAGTAGTTTTAAAGAATTTCATAACAAACATTAAGAAAACGAGTTAGATTTAAAATAAACTAAAAAATACCAATAAACTAAAAAAAGTGATGCTGCTTAAATTTAAAAAAATTCTTATTACAGTTTGACAATAATTTATGATAATGTACAATCATTATTACAGTCAAAATTACATACGAATGACTTATCAAGATTAATTAATATTACTATAGTACAATTTCTTTCTAATGTTGTTATAGTATAATCATGAAAAATTAATTATTAAAAATTTTGCTCAACGACCTTTATAAAAAGACCATTCAATCATCGAGCTACACACCGGTAATTTATTTTATCTGATTCGTGTCTAAAATATACATAAGAAGAACAAAAATGTATTAATAAAAACGTAAATTTCTGATTGATTGTTAAAAATATTAGTATAGAACAAATAAATAAATGTTTGAAAGATCAAAAATTTTAAAATAAAGCATGTATTTAAAATAAACTATTTAAAGACAACTAAAAAAGTTTTGTTAATCAATAGTATATTTCTTTAGTGCAGGAATATATCTGTAAAAGGAAGCAAAAAGAATCACTCAGAAATTTTTGATTGTCAGCTGATTTTTGTGACTCTTTTTTTGTATATCATGCTCTAATAACTTTGAGCATATCTCAATAGTTTGAAAATCTCAGCATGTTAAAAAAATTTAGCCTTGTTAAAATGATTTGCCTAAAAAGTTTAATAATAAAGTTTTTGTACTAGATGATTTAGTACAAAAAATATAACTACTAGAATAGTCTTTCTATTGTTTAGTAATTCTCATTTGTCAACAAGTTTTATACTTCTTGACAAGACACTTAGCAATATTCGAGTAGTGTAGGACTTGACAACTTAAAATTGTTTTTTGCATTAAGTCCTTTAACGAACTAGTTTGAAGGTTTTATTTTTGTTTTACAAGTTTTTTTTGTTTTTTCAGCAATTACATAAAAGTGAGAAATGTAGTTACAAGTAAATTTTAACTTTATACAAATATTTTATTTCACTATTTAAATATTTAACTTATTTTCAATCTTAGTAAAATCTATCTAAACTTCGGTGAACGTTTTTTAACTTCAATTTTTTAACAAAATTATTATTAAAAATAACTTTATTTTGTTTTCGATGCACATGAGAACTAATTTAATAGTAATTATTAGTTTTTAGTGTTTACATAACAAACATAAGAAAGAAAATTAGACTTGAATTAGGTTAAAGATAGTTTCATTAACTAAAATAATAATGATAGCTCATAGTAAGACAATTTCACAATAAAAGAATTAAAGTTTTAACTTATTGAGTAATAATATATAATTATATCATGACCATTGTCAAAATAATATATTAAAGACTTTATATCACAATTTAATTCTAACATTTTATATTATTTACATGGTACCTAGTTTTTTAAGCATAGTTAAAAATTATATTACTAAAAATTTTAACTACGAAAGCATTATATATTAGAGACTATTATTAAAAACAGATAAGCTATATAAAATCAATAATTTCTTTAAGCAAACGCTAAACTTTTATTACTGTCTACTCTTTACCTTCTCGTAAGTTTACGTTATAAAAATAATTTGAACAGTTTCGATTACTTTAAGTTTAATCATAAACGTCCTCTAACGATTTTAGAAAAACTGAATAATATTTTTTGATGTAATTATCAAAGTTATAGTTCTTAATCTAATTTTGACGTTTATATTTCTTAGTTTGAGTGAAAAAAAGATTTTTTTTTATTGAGTTAATTATTACAAAAAGTTTTTTTACTGTTAAGAGATTATTTGTTATAAATAATTAAAAAAACTCAATTAAACAAGTACGTAACAGATATTATGAATCGAAAATTAAACAAAGGGCTAACATATGCTTAACATTATAATTTACATAACATAATTTATTTTTAACATTAAAAACTTTAATACTAACCAAATATAAAAAAATACACTAAAGGATAATCTTTTATACTGAATAATGACAACTATAAATTAGTATACAGCTTGTAATTAAACCATTTGTTTTTAAAACTAGATGTAATAAAAATAAGCTTGGTGACTTATAGAAACTATGATGAGCGCTATGATTAGCATGAAAATAAGTTCATTTCAAACTTTACTAGTAGACACGATATTTAGTCTAGTTATTAGAATCGTTTGAACAAATTCGTATGTAAAATTGGTGTAAGGATTGATAAAAGTTGTAAATTTATTACTATTGTTACTAAGTTACTAATGTTTGAATGCACATTTATTTGTTATTTCTACTTTTGAAGTAAATATATTACAGTCTGTTTTAGATTTGTATAATTTTTTTTATTTTGAAAAGATTTTTTGCTTATTGTAGCAATCTTTATAATTATAAATTTAAAAGTAAAGAATATTTTTTGTTGAACAATTTTGACTTTCAGTCAAAAATTTTTAACCTATGTATTAACTAACTTTTTTTAGTATCAATATTTCATTAAGTTATTACGAAAAATTACAGTAGAATCAATAAAGTTAAATTAAAATATGAAATAAGAAGTTTAATTATTTTATAAAAATGTAGCAATGGCTCAAAAATAGATCAGATTGTTAAATTACATGATTATAAGGTTACAGAAGGTTTGAAAGAAGCTGTTTAAGATCTAATTCATTACGGCCTAAAGGTATTAGTACTTTAATTGTAGTAAACTGAGAATCTGACACAAAATTTAAAATTAGCAATATTTTTCTTAGCGAATTACTTTACAAACTTTATTCTTACGCTAAATAGAGATGTACACTAAAATTGCAAACTTTAATATTTTCCAAAGATCGTAAAAGGTTAACTGATACTTCAATAACCGGCAAACTAATTACCTTGCTAGTTGTTAAGGTGATTTATCTAAAACTATTCCTTTTTTGAATTTTTGCAAATTAAAAATATTGTGCTTTCAATAATTTTTTAAACAGTTAAAGTATTCAGAAATACTCAAGTTTTTGTTTAGCATGAAATAACCTTTTAACATTTGTTGGTAGTCAATAATATAATTAAATGTTTTAAATTTCTGTAATATATACAAAAACAAAAAAAAAATCATTAAAAATAATAAAGTAATTATTTTTTATAACTCACGTTTCATAAATAATTCAAAAACGCTTTAAAAATATTGAACTTTTTTAGTTTTGTCAATATATTTGTTATACAAAATATATATTATGGACTTTTTTAAATTTTTTTTGATTAACCAAACTTAAACAAGTTAATTAATGACAATTTGTAAACATTACTTTATTTACGACTTACTTTATTGAAATTTTACAATTCAAAAGCGTTAAAACAATCTTACAAACTATAAAAATATATATGAAAAATTACAAAATACTTAAAAACAAACTTGTATAAAACAATAAACTAATTGTAGAAAAAACATTTAACATAATCAATTTACTGTTTATTTTTTGTAAAATAATCTCAAAATTTTTAATGTGTTATAAGACTCTATAATCGGAAGGTAAATCGTACACTAGGTTCTTTGAATAAACTTTTTGGATAGTAAGACCATGTTAATATTTAGCTTTTTTTAAACTTAAATTTGTACTTAGGTTTCAGTTGAAGAATAAAAGCAGATAAACGTTTTACAACAAAAACCAAAAAAATATAATTAAGGTGTTTTTTAATTAACATGTTGTAAGAAACATAATGTTAAACAGCTGCATGCTGAATTTTTACTAAAGAAATATAATTATTTAATGAAATACAAATCAATAAGCAACTAAATGTAACTTGTTACTTTTACAAACTATGCACATGATTAAGTGATAATTTTAGAACTTTTTGAAAACAAAATATCAGCTGTAGAATATTTGAAAAATTAATATAATTATAGACTTTATACAGAATTTGTACTAAAATGAATTAAAAAGTCTCAACAGTTATAGTAAAAGTAAGATATTTAGTCTTTTAATTTTGAATGAACCGAAATACTATAAGAAATATTGATAACTGTGTATGAAGTTGAAAAAAGTTATAAAAAATTTAAAGCACTTGTTACAAAGTTTACTTGGTTGTACTATAAAAGCTTCTAAATATCTTAGTTATATTTTTTCTTCAAGTGTTATTGTTTTAAAAAGTTTTGGTAAATTTACGAGTAAATCAAACTAGTAAGTTTAAATGTGTTGTACATTACTTATTTGACATAATCCTAATATTAGAATTAACTTATGGTATACTTAGATTTATTTATATTTTTCCGCTTATATTCAATTTTAATATATTAATCGTTTGAAATTATTTTATCGTTAAAACTTTGTTCTAAAACTAATTAGGTATTTTATATCAAGTTATTTTCTACTATAACGTCCTTTAATATTTGGCCTTTAAATATTTACTTTAATTTACACTCAAGTACTAAAACATACACAAAATTATTTGTATTGTATTAATACTTTGAAATACAATAAAAAAAATAAGGTAAAATTGAAAAAATGGTAAACTTTGTAAAAAAGAAAGTTTTTACATAATATCATGTGTGATTAGACATTGTTAATCAATGATAATGAGTTTGAAAACTTAAGAATAGAAAATAAATTCACAATCTATAGTTGAAAGCTCAAGTTTATATGTTCCAAGTGAAACATTGCTTCAAATAATCTGTACAATAGCAGTTTTCGTTGTTCTGATTGGCTAACTGATTATGTTCTAGCGTGAGAAAACACTTGACTATAAAATTCTCACATGAGCATAGTGGTTTCACAGTAGCTGTTTAAATATTTTACAAATAGTTTGATATTTAATGTTAGCTTAATATCGTTTTTGAACTATGTGTTTAATTGTGTTTAATTTTATTTTAAACATTTACTAAGCAGAATCAATTTTTACCTAAGTAGAAATTCTATATTTATACGTTAACCAGTGAAAAAAAAATGAAAATCATCAAAGTTTTGTTTTTAAATTCTAAATAATACACAATAAACAACTTTAGTAATTTTAATTACCGTTGAAAAAATAAGTAAAGACTAATTCTTTGCATGCGTATAATTTTGTTCTTTCGTTTTCTTTCAAAAAAACAATAAGCTTTTTTTTTAATGTTTAAACTTGCGCTTTAACGTAAATTAAATTATATTGTTATATACTAAAAAAATAAACAGCATTTTACAGATTTTAATAAAAATACAAGCTTTTAAATTCATTTTTTAAAATACTATGGCTTAATACCTTGAGTAGTCATAGAATCTTTTTGAATATGTTTTTACGATAAAGTTTCTTTAAAATCTGTAGAACTGATAAGAAATAAAAAACTGTAAAACTAACTTGTGTAATAAGTTCTAACATACTCAGGGTTGAAACATTGGTAAAAATTTTTCACCCACACCGTTTTTATTGTTCCCTCAAACTTGATTGAGGTATTATAACAGTTTTGTTCTGAGATACATGGGCTATAGGGTTTGCAGTGAGAAGCTAAAAATATTTCATTTATTTTAAGACAAAAAACAGAATTAGCGATTTTACACTCGATTATTCGCGTAAAAAATAAATTTTAAAAGTAGTTCTTGACTCTTTAATCAAATTAGAAGTTATATATCTTGAAAACATAAATTATGTTTAATATTATCTTGTTACTTTATTCCTTTAAGGTTTAAAAATATTTGTAGTCCTATGTATAGAAGTAACATGAATTGTCATACTTTAAAACATGAAAAATAAAATATGTACAACAGAAAAAATCTTTTTATCGTTATTATAGGGGACATAACAAAAAAATGAATAAATAAGATTAGTTAAAACTAACTGTTAATGGGGTCTAGATTGCTAATTATTAGTCTTCCTTGAAGCCAAAACTGCTTTTCTGTTTCTTGTTGCTCCACTACGAAACATTGTGGTGTTTCGTTACAGAATTCTATATAAAAAACGTACGAGTTAAATCCCTAATTTACATGCAAATTATTAATTTTGTGTTTTATACAAGTAACTAAGTAATAAGTAACTAAAACAGACCTTTTATTAACAGAGTTTTAATTTTGTTAATATTTGATTTCTTATATTTATCAAAAAAAACATACAAGGTTTAATCATAGCTAAAAGTGAACAAACAAACAACAACTATAATAATGAACTACAGTTAACAGTTCATAAAAACTAAATATATAATCTTTATATATTTGTAACATTAAACCGAAATAACGTAATCAAAATTGTTGTTTACTAAACATATTAAAACAAAGACAATACAACAACTATTAGTTTGATATTTGTATTAAGAGCTAAATCGATTTAAAAATTTGAAGCTTTAAAACTCGTAGAATTTTTGTGTTTTGTTATGGAGCTAAAACTTACTATTCTTCGACTCCGTAATTATAACACACGATGTTGTGTTGATATGTCTTTTTTTACAGTCTCCTGTATGTTTACAGCCACACCAGGAGATGTCTGTGTAAATTAAATAGCATATTAGTCATTTTCAATAGTAAATATTTTATTTGCACTTTTAAAGCGTTTTAGAGTATAAGTCTCATAAAAACTTACTTGCTTTTTTAAAACTTAAATTGTCACCACACACAATTTTAAATATATTAAGAATTAATTTTGCAGTAAAAAATATTATTAAAAAGTAGTTTTCTAATGCTTTATAAAATAAAACTTTCTTATAGTATGATATGACTAATGTTTAATATTATAATTAGTATTGAAAAATAACTAAAAATAACTAGTTACTCACTTAAACCGTTTAGTCTGTATGAATAAGTTTATAAGAAAAAATATTTTGTAGTTTTTAAAAGGTTTATATTAATCATGTTATATAAATTTAATATACTATGTATTTTTTTAAACTAACTCTTTTGTATTATGTCGCTTATAATTTCATCTCGTGATAGCTGGTTTAATTTTCCTCTAGCCTTTTTAAATATGATAACGTGAGTTACTATATACTTAAAAAACTATGTTTAATTCCTTAAAAGTTTTAAAATTAACCATCAACATTTAAAGCTGAAATATAGTATTATTTGTTATAACAATGACAAAAAAACAAAAGTATTTTTTTTTTATAAATATTAAACTGAATACTGAAAACTTGAATAAACTTCAAAAAGCATAGCAGTACCAGATTACCATCGATATAACCAAATAATAATAAAAATAAGTTATCAACTTTAAATCTACATTCAAGTAAAAAACTTTAAACATTTTGTAATAAAATTTTAATACGAATTATTCTTTATTAAGTTGATATAAATGAATATTGTTTTAAATAATAGACTTTCTTTTTAATTTTTAAGAACTTACGGAATACAGAGACTTAATATTTCGACTTAAAGTTTTTGTTTTATTATTGACACTTGAATGATTAACGAAGTTTCTATTTTCCTTAGTTTCTTCGTGAGTGACGATTTTCTGGTGAAACAGTTTTTTTTTTTACGTTTTTACATAATAGTTACTTGATATAGTCCTATCATTACAATTATTAAATAATATATTTAATCATAAATTGATAAAAAAACTATAAAAACACATAAATAATATTTCTTATTCGTTAAAAATTATGACTCAAAAAAACACTGCTTAAATTTTGTCAAAGTAATGTATAGAATTGTATATGTATTTTTTTTTAATTTATATTAATAAACATAACGAATATAAACATTTTTTATAGCAGTAAACGAATTAAAATATAACTTACAGTATTCTCTATTACATTTTTGTGTTGTAGAGTTTGAATAGTTGAATTCACAATTCCAATAAATAAAAAAGTAAAGACGATTAGACTAACTTTGTTTGAGACCATCATTAAGCTTTATAAAAATCTGAAACAACAACCAATTGCAACAAACAAAAAAAAAGAATAATTTTAAGAATACATCTAAGTATGTTAAATTTTTGTTGCTATTGATTTTAAGGGTATCATTCTACACAATAAAATTTTAAGTACTTCTCTAAGTTTACTAATTTATCAAAAGTGATCCATTTTTTATTACCACTAAAAATATGAAGATCTTGATATTTATAAATGATTATAGCAACAAAAAAGGTCAAAATTAATATAACTACGATTAATAAAAGTTATTTTAGCTTTGAAAAAAGTTTTATCTAAAACTTCTAATTAAATTATTGTTCATACGATCAATTTAATTATTTTGTTGTTAAATGTTAACCAAAACAGTTAAAAACGATTTAAAGTTTGATTAGAAATTTAATTATACATTTGCTAATATAAGCAAAGTGTTATAGTACTTAAATCATAAATCTTTATTCTAAACTGGCTTTCAGTAACTGAAGAACATATTATTTCTCGCTTATTTATACTGATTTTAAAAATTAAAAAAAAACAAAAAAAAAATCTACATGTGTTGTTTTTTTTTGATATGGTATTTAAAAAAACACATGATTAAATAAAATACATATTAAAAATACAACATAAAGTTCAACAGCTGCAAAATATAACATTCGATTTTAAAAAACAATATTAAAATGTTTGAGTAGAAGAAAATTGAAAAATAATTATAAAGGTTTTTTGTTCGCCATGTGATAAAAAGTATAACATTCACTAGCTGCAAGTTATTAAATATATAATAAAAGCACAAAAACTAAACTTTGATATAACTTTAATTTTGAGATGCTTTTTGCACATAATTAAGTCATGATTGATATATTAACTAGTTTGATTTGGTTTTATAGCATTTTCAAACATCAATTTAAAACAAAAAATCAAGTTTAAACAAAGTTTAAAGTCTTTTATAAAACAACAAATTTAAAAAGTTTTTACAAGCATTATTTGGTAATATTTAACTTTATTCAGATAAACTCCCACATAAAAAAACTTTTACAGATGAAGTTGTTTTAGAAAAGTTTAAGGACAACAAATGGAATCATTTAGCATACAGAGCATGTAAATAGTATAAAAATTATTGAACATTAACAAAACAGTAGACATTTTAAGAAGTTTCTTATATTACTTTTTACATTTAATAATATTAATAACATTTTTTTAGGATTTTACCGTTTTTGTCTACTAAAAAACCGTTATCAAACTTGCATCTATATCTTAAAACGGTTTAAAAGTTTAAAGTTTAGTTTAAAATTTAGTTTAAAGTTCAAAAGTTTAAAGTTTTAGATGGTTGTTTTGTTGATTTTTTTTTTTCATTTCAAAAAAGTATACTGAAATAAAAACTGTTTTTTATTTGGTTGTTGTAAAATTGTACAAATTTAGATACTTTTATTATTTTTGTGCTATTTAAAGTTTAATGTAGTGAAAATACACCTAAAGTACTATAAAACAATAAAAACAGAACTTTTTTTGACTTTGAAATTTAAAATTGTGACTATTAAGACTTCAAAACGTGTTTTACTTACAAAAAATATACTAAATAAAAAAACAATATTAGATTGTTTGAGTGAAAGATTTAACAATAATTATAGTGGTTTTGGTCGGTAAATGATAAAAAGTATAAAATTCACTAGCTGCAAGCTAATAGATATTTATTAAAAGCACAACAAATTAAATACTTTAGTATAATTTTAATTTTAAGATGTTTTTGCACATAATCAAACCATGATTATATATTAACTAGTTTTATAGCATTTTAAAACATAATATTATAACAACATATTAAGTTTAAAAAAAGTGTAAAGTTGTTTATGAAAAACATATTGAAAAATTATATTAATATTTTGTTTGGTAGTTTTATACAAGCTTCAGATAAACTTCGACATATAAAGGTTTTAACATATTATTTTTAAGATTAAAGACAATCTGTATAACAATGCAGTATATTAAGCGTGATAATAGTTGAAAATAATTTAAGATGTTTTATGTATTAGTTTTTATTTTTAATAAACTTTAATAACATAATTTTAGGATTTTACCGTTTGTTGTTTATTTAAAAACCGTTGTCACACTTGCATTTAAATTTTGAAATCTTTTTTAAGTTTAAACTTCAGTACCACTTTTACATAATTTTTTTTGATGTAAAAAATGTTTTTGTTATGTTTAATAAAAGTGTGCTGACATAAAAACTATAATTTCTTTCTGTTTGGTTCTTGTTAAAGTATACAAATATAGATACTTTTATCATACTTGTATTATTTCAAGGTTAAACGTCGTGAAAATATATCTTAAAGAATAAAAAACAAAAAAAAAACACAGAACTATTTATTGACTAAATAAATTGAAAGTTTTAATATTAAGACTTCAAAATGTGTTTTTAAAAAAAAAACTTACCAATTAAAAAACAATGATAAAGTGTAACATTCCGATATTTGTATAAATTTAGAATTTTTTTATTTAGCAGTAGTTAGTAATTTACTTTTGACACACTTAACTTAAATGTTATAAATATTTGAATAAAAAAGTATATTATTAGTTAAAGAATAATCGTTATAACGAAGTCAAAGAAAAAAAAATATTATTTAATTTATATCTTTATTTTTTTTGAATAGCCTAATTTAGCATTACAAAAATACTAACTTTAAGTGATGTAAATGAATATTTATTTAATTAAATGTGTTTTTTTATGAAGACTTTTAATACTGAAATTTCATTAATAAAAAAATTGCTTTTACTATTAATTAATATTAACATATTAACAAGTCTAATATTTTCATATGCTTATTTATTGTAGTATAAAAAACTTAAACATAGTTATAAATTCCAGTTTGTAATTCTAAATTTATACAGTTATATAATGTTTAGGTGTAAAATTGTAACCATTTCTAAAACTACGAAAATCCATTATGTACAATAAAGTAAAATAATTAATAATTTAGGTATTTTTTACAAATTTGTATGTTTTTTACGATTTTGTTTTAGTTAAAAACAATTAAGTTAAGAAAAGTCAAATAGTTTTACTAATCAAAATTACTTGTTTATGGATGTAAACTAATAAAAAAGTACTAACAAATAAAGTGCAAGTTTTATAAAACAGTTTTATAAATTTTTGATGTGATTTACGACTCTATAATCGGAAGGTAATCGTATACTCAGTTCTTGCGATAAACGTTTTAGATATCAGGTCATATGTATATTTACTATTTATCAAACAGAATTTTGTACATAGGTATCAGATAAAAAATAAAAGCAGTTAAAAGTTTTTACAACAAAAACAATACACATATAATTAATTAATATTAGTATTAATATTAATGTTTTTTTGTTTCCTTGTGATAAGAAACATAATGTTCAGCAGCTGCAAGCTACATTTTTACTCAAAAATATAATTACTTCATGAAAAACAAATCAAAAAGCAATTAAATGTAACTTCTTACTTTTTTAAACTTTATACACGCAATCAAGTCATGATGATTTTAAAGCTATTTAAAAACAAAATAGCAGCTGTATGATACTTAAAAAGAATGTCATACTTATACACTTTATACAAAAAACATTTTAATGTTTAGATTTTTAGAATGAAAAAACAAATCTCAACTGTTATACGATAAAAAATATATTCATTCTTTCAACTCTTAAAAGAATATATATATATTATACAAAACACTTTAAAACTGTGTATGAAGTTAAAACAGAATAAAAAAAATTATTATAAGCACTTGTGACAAAAGTTACTCAGCTATAATATACAAGCTGCCAAAAAATTATACTTCTATCTTTTTCCTATAACTTTTATTGTTTTTAAAAGCTTTTTAAGTTTTACCAGTATAAATTAGTAAGTTTAAATATGATGTACATAACTTATTTGACATATTGCTAGTATTAGTTTTAATTTAATGTATACTTAGATTAATTTATATTTGTACCGTTTATTTTTTAATTTCAGAATTTCAACAATGAAAATCGTTTAAGTTTTGTTTTTAATGTTTTAATACTTGTAAATCACACAATATTCTATTATAACCTTCTTACACGATCGGCCCGCAACTAAAAATAAAAGTAAACAGTTATACTTCTTTTTAAAATTTTGTAGGTAAAAAGTCAATAAATTGAACAAATGTTCAGAAAAAACTTTTATTTGGTACTAGCAAGGTTTCACTGCTAATCAGCTTCTTAAATACAATAAAAAAAAGACAACCCAAAGCACTTTACAATAGATAAGTATTAGTAGGTGTTAGAGAAACATTTTGTTTTAACTAGAAGTACAAATAAGCGTTTGTTCTCAACGTATTATTATTTTACAAGTACTCAATTTTTTTGAACACTTACAATTATCGAGCTGTTTTTATTGCCTAGTGAAATTTGTTAATAAGTCAAGACTTTAGCATATTTTAAACTAAAATATTAAATTTTTTCAAAATATATGCCAGTTTGCGCAAAGTTAGTTAAAATGTTTTTACTTAGTTAAAATTTTATGTCTTTATTAAAAGAGTATTAAATTGATGATACGTAAAGAAGAATGTTTATTTCAAACTAATTCATTTTACTTTATTCTCTTTAATACTCTTTATAAAATTAAAAATTATTTTAATATCATGAGCTATTGTCTAAAAAATCGTTGATAAAAAAGCTTTGTATATTTACTAAAAGTTTAAAGGTTGCAAACTAATCTTTTAAAATTGCATATAAATTCAAGTTTTAAAATAAATATTAGTAATGTTATAGTTAAAACGATTTTTAGAAACATTAATCTCTTGCACAATTACTTTAAAGAGCTTTATGTTAAAGTAGCGTGAAGATAAGTAGGAAAAATTAGTAATGTATTATTTAGTATAAAAGTTGCTTTTTGCTTGGTTGTAGTCGAGTTGTACAAATGTAGATTTCTTTAAATTTTTTGTTCTAATTCAATTTAACGTAATAAAAACACATTTAAAGTAAAACACTAACAAAAAAACGGAATTGTGTTTTGTATATCAAAAAAATAAATATAAAAATTCATTAGTTTACTTACAAAAAACTTAATAAATAAAAATATAAATGAAATGCTACTTTCCCATATTAGTAATAACTTTTGAAAGTTTTGTTTTAAAAGCAATAAGTATTTGTTTTTAACACAGTTTAAATAAACACTACTAATTTGTGATTAAAATTAGTACCGTAAATACATAGTAATCGATAAAATGATATCAAACAATGATATCAAACTTCAATGCCCCTTTTGTTTAATTTAAACTTTTAACTTACGGAGGACAAAATTAAAACTGTAAAATGAATTTTTAAATTAAAATCAAGGTTTTTTTTTGAAAAAAACTTAATATTTAAATATTATTTTAAGAAATGTTGCTTCTAAAAACAATTAAAACAAGTTTAATTTTTGTTTGTGCAGTAAAATAATATTAAATAAATTAATTGCTTGTAAATCAACATCTTAAAAATTTTGTGATGTTAAGAAGTAACATTGCAACCGATTTAAAAACTATGAAAATATACTTTATATAACAAAAAAAATATACTTTATTTACTGGTACTTTATAAAAAGTTACTTGAGTACAGCGGAATCTAATAAAGAAAAGTACAAGCAAATAAACTGTATGTTTTGAAAAACCATTGTAAACTTTTTTAATGTGGTGTACGATTCGATAATTTCTTTAAAGAGCTTCATGTTTAAGTAAGGTGAACATAAGTAGAAAGAACTAGTAATGTATTATTTACTATACAATTTGCTTTTTACTTGGTTGTTGTTGAGTTGTACACATGTAGATTTCTTTAACATTTTTGTTCTAATTCAGGTTTAACGTAATAAAAAAACATTTAAAATAAAATAACAACAAAAAAACGGAATTATTTTTTGTACATGAAATCAAAAAATATAAAATGTAAATATAAAACTTCATTTATTTACTTAAAAAAACTTAACAAATAGAAAAATAAATGAAATGTTATTTTGCCATATTTGTAATAGCTTTTGAAAGTTTTAATCATACAGCTATTAGTATTTTTTTCAACATAGTTTAAATGAATACTACTAATGTTTGAGTAAAATTAGTAACGTAACTACATATTATTTGTAAATAACGTAATAGCATCAAAATATGGTTCCTCAAAGCAACTTTTGTAAAATAAAAGTAACATAAAAGAAACTTGTTGATAAATTAACTGTTTGTAAATCAACATGTAAAAAGTGTTGTGTGTTAAAAAGTAACATTGCAACCGTTTATATAACTATGAAAATACATTTTAAACAAAAACATCATAATGTTACTTTATTTAGTTTTACATTAATCTAAGTTATTTGCGTATCGATGTAATCTAATAAAGAAAAGTACAAGCAAATAATCTGTACGTTTTGTAAAACCGTTGTAAACTTTTTTAATGTGGTGTACGATTCGATAACCAAAAATATTTTTCGAACACTTAATTTCAAACTTATTGTATAATCAGATCATAATAAAATTATTTATTTACAAATCACATAATATCAGTTAAAGAATAAAAACTGTTAAACGCTTTACACAGCAACAAAAAAAAATTTTTGATTCAATTACCATATAATAAGAAAAATATTGTTCTACAACTGCATGCTGAATTTTACTAAAAAATATGATTATTTAATGAAAAACAAATCAAGAAGTAATTAGATGAAATTTCTTACTTTTACAAACTATGCACATGATCAAGTCATGATTATTTTAAAACTGTTTAAAAACAAAACAGCAGCTGTAGAATGTTTAAAAAATAAATCGTGCTTTAACACTTTTAAAAAAATTGTTACATGTTTTAATTTTTTAAGAAAAAAATAAATAAATCTTAACTGTTACAAACAATATATTCATTTTTTCAACTCTTTAGAGAATAAATGTAATATAGAAAATACTTTAAAACTACTGTGTATGAAATTGAAATTAAGTTAAAAAAAATTAAAACCATTTATTACAAAGTTTGCTTGTAATGCTTTAGTAAATTTGCGAGTAATACAAAAGTAATAGTATTTATATAATCTAATAAAGAAAAGTACAAACAAATTTACTGTAGGTTTTGTAAAACCATTGTAAATATTTTGATGTGGTGTACGATTCGACAACCAAACATTTTTTTCGAACTCTTAAGTTCAAACTTATTGTATTCTCACATCATGATAAAATTAATTACTTACGAATCACATAATATCAGTTAAAGAAAAAAACAGTGAAACGTTTTTACAACAAAAGCAAAAAAAAACATTTTTTTAGTTACCATGTGATAAGAAGCATAATGTTCAACATCTGCAAGCTAAATTTTACTAAAAAATTATAATTACTTAATAAAAATCAAATCAAAAAAACAATTAAATGTAACTTTGTACTTTTTCAAACTTTATATACATGATTAAGTCATGATGATTATAGAACTTTTAAAAAACGGAATAGCAGCTGTAAAAGGTTTAAAAAGAATACCATACTTTTACACCTTATATAGAATTTTTACTTTATACTAAAAACTGTTTTATGTTTTGATATAAAAAAAAACAACTGTTACATGAGAAACAATATAATCACTCCTTAAACCCTTGAAAGAATAGATTCATCATAAAATAACTTTAAAACTGTGTATAAAGTTAAAGTAAAGTTAAAAAAATTAAACCATATGTGACAAAGTTTTGTTTAGCTTCAATAAACTTAAGAATATATCAAAAGTAATAGTGTTTATATATACTTTTACCATTAACTTTTTTATTTAAAGAATTAAATCAATTAAAATCGTTTCATCATTGAAGTTTTGTTTTAAAATGTTTTAGATCTATAAATCATTTTATGTAAGATTATACAATTTTTACACAATCGGCATGCAACTAGAAATAATAATAAAAAGTTTAAGTTCTATTACTGAATTTGTAGGTTAAAAGTCAATGAATTGTATATACGTTTAGAACAAACGTTTATTTGGTATTTAACGGTTTCATTTCAAAGCAACTCTTCAGGTACAATAACATAACGATGATACATAGCACTTTATACATAAAGAGATGAGTAAATGTTTGAGCAAACATTTGACTAAAATTAGAAGTACAAATAAGCGTTTGTTCTTAACGTATTTTTTTATTTCATTATTTTTAACTGTTATCCAGCTAGAGATTTTTATAGCCTACTACAACTGTTAAAAAGTCAAGATTTTAGCGCATTTAAAATTAAAATATTTTCAGTATTATAAAAGTTGTACCAATTGGCGCAGGCTTAAGAAATGGTTTTTATTAATACAAATTATATTGATGTCTTCATTAATCGAAAAAAAACTATTTAATAAAAAGGTGTTGAAAAACTACCTTAGCATAAAAAGTTTTATTAATTATTATTTTAGAATTAAAGATAGATATTTTAAAAAAACTTTTAAAAATACAAAAAAAAATCTAAAAGTAGAATAGGTGTGTGTTAAAGCTTAATAAATAAATAAAAACGTTGCTTAAACATTTGATTGAAACAATTCTAACTTTTATTTGTAATGTAAATTGGTAGTAATGTGAAATAAAAATAATATACTTAATTATTGTAAAAATACAATTAAAATATATTGTAACGCTAAAGTTTTAAACTACAACCGATAATAAAACTATGAAGGTAAAATTCGTACAGAAAAGTACATAATATTTTTTATTTATATATTTTCTCAATTGTGAACACAAATATGTCTTTTACGATTTTAAAACCTTAGCGTTTAAAATCCATTAACTTTAAAAAAAAATATAATAGTTATACTTTAAACAAAACTATTTGGGCATAAATTTAAACTCATAAAGAAAAGTTTAAGCAATAAAATTATATGCTTTTTAAAATCATTTTAGAAATTTCTAATGTGGTATACGAATCTATAATCGAAAGATAAATCGTACACTAGATTCTTTTGATAATCTTTTTGAATGGTCAGATTATGTTCATATTAGATCAATTAACTAAAATAAGTGTTTGTTCTGAAAATATTATATTTTTTCTATTTTTCACGTTTGTTTTAGCCATTTACTATTATCAAGCTTAAGACATTTATAGCCTTTACTATATTTGGTTCAAAGTCAAGATTTTAGAGTATTTTTTCAATAATAATGCGGGTTGGCACAAGGCTAATTAGATTGTTTGTACATAGTTTAAATTGTTTTGTTTTCTTTATTAATCTAAAAAGAATTATTTAATAAAAAGCTTAAAATAAGCTACTACAACATAAAATGTTTTCTTAATTATTTTTCAGAGATAGAAACAGGTATTTATAGAAATATTTAAAGAATACAAAAGTTATTTCTTTTAAATTGTAAATTTTTCATTTAGTTTTGATAAAATCTAGAAAACATTCAAAGATTAAACGTTTCTGACACGTCTTTAACATAAACACACGTATATACTTTCTAAACGTTCAGAAATTAAATTTAAAAAACAATCACTAAACATTTTACCAGTAAAAGATTTCAAAAAGAGAATAGCCTTCGATAAACGATTAACCACCTTATTTTCGGAAACACGCTTTACAACTTATTTTTGGTTTCATTAGACAGTTTGAGTAAAAGAAGTTTATATCTATTAAACTTCTACAAGCTGTTAAAAAACAAAATTATTTTAAAAATCTTTTTAACTTGTCTTTTTTACATTTTTTTGCAGAAACGCATTATTAATATAGAATAATGCATAATGCAAAATATTTTAAAAGAGCTAGTTATCTTAGCAAGTATGTACTAAATTAATATTTTAAAAGTTGTTATTTTAAAAAGTATTTGATTCGTAGTTAAATAAATAAAAAATGTATGAAATATTAACTCTATAAAATATATTCTAAACTTAAGATAATAAAACTTAGTTAAGAAGTTGACAACAAATTAAATTAAGAATAATTGTTTAAAACTAATTTATTTTTCATATTTTCTTTGGTAAACTAAAAATATTTTATAATTGTGACAACATTATAAGCTAATAGCTTAAAGTTTTTTAATAAAAAGATATTCATATTAATAAATTTTAAAGGTTGAGGACTGATTTTTTAAAGTTTTTTATTAAATCTAAGTTTTAGAATAGATATTACTTATTTTTCAACTTATTCAATAACTTAATAACTAATTTAACAAAAACACTTTGTAAATTTGCTTTTGAATTTTTATAGATAAGCATCTTTATCTGTAAAAACAATTTGTTTTAAAAAACTTGGTACTAGTTAAGAATTACTATAGCATCATTAGTATGATATATTAAATATGTTTATATTATATAAAATTGTTGATTATTTTATATAATTAACTGTATTTCTTTAAGCTTTAAGTTTTTTTTATTTTAAACATATAAAATTAATACATGGTTTTTATAAGTATCATTATGTTGAAAGTCTTGAACAGTTAGATAATAAATTAGTGTAAACTTTACTTTTGCTTTCAGTTTGTAACATTAAAAGCAGTAATAAAAGCAAGTGTATACCTAAAATAAACTTATAGTATTTACTTTTAAAAATATAAAACAAAAGACTATCTTAACCAATTTTCAAGGAATATTAGTTGTAACCAAAATATCAAATAAGCATTTCTACTAAATAATTAATTTAAAAATTGAAGTGTTTAAAAATATTGAAAACTAATGTTTAAAATTTGTTAGTTTTAAAGAGGATAATAGTATAAATGAAACAGAAATTTATCTATTATATTAGTATAGAAAAAACAGGTGAAAGCGAGGTCTTAAAAACTTCGTTTAACAATACTAAACATAGAATTGTTTGTATCAAACATTATTTTTTGTAAAATTTTTAAGTCAAACTACATATGTATACTATCACCTTAATATTAAAGAGTTAATTCGCAACTTCTATGTTTTAACTGATTGTAATTTATATTATGTTGTCTAGAATATGTTGTTTTAAGCATGTATTGAACTTAGTTTAAATTTTTTGACTTTTAAAGCGTTTTTTAAAGTATTAATGCCTTTTAATTATTTTGTAGATCATAAGTCATTTTCGTTATGACTTGGCCATATTTGTATAGCTTGTTTCAACTAACAAAGTTATATGTTTAATTGTATGTACAATTTTTATTTTTTTTGTTACTAAAAATGTTTATAACTAATAGCTTACATCTGTTTTTATTTCAAATAAAAAAGTTTAAGTTTATCATAAGTCGATATTGCGTACATAAATAGATTAACCAAGTTATATTTTCATCAGTTTGAGAATATTTTTTAAACTATATAGTTTTTGTAAAAGTATATATATTTTTTATACAGCTGTTTCTTTTTAAAAAGTAATTTTAGATTTATCATGAGTTGCTATCGTGTAGACAGATAGTATAAATATCAAAGTGTTATCTTTAGTTGTTCATGGAATGTTTTTTTAATAATTTATAGTTTTAACAAATGTTTATATGTAGTGGCTAACAGCTGTTCTTTTACTTAAAAGTTTATTAAGGTTTAAACGAATTAATATCGTTAGAAAGAAAGATAGTTTAACTAACAAACTTATGTGTTTAATTGTTACGAAAGCGTTCATTATTTTTTTTCTTTTATCTTTATAACAGCTAATATTTAATTGGTTACAGTTGTTTTTTTTTCAATGGCAGTTAAAAGTTTATCATAAGTTGATTTTTTACAGACATATATTATATTGATAAAGTTATGTGTTTAATTGTTTAGGGAATATTTCTTTGTATTTTGTTTTGTAAAGTGTATACTAAATAGCTTATAGCTGATAAAATTTATTTTATACCATATGACCAGTTTATTCATCTATTTTTTTTTTACTTTCTATTTGTCTCTTCTAATTTTATAAATAATATAAAAATATTAAAAACTTTCATACCAGTCAGTAAATAACTATTGATCTGTTGTTATTTTATTAGGTTGTTGTAAAAAAAAACATACTTTTTTAGTTTTTGATACAACTTAGTTACTTTTTTAAACTGATTATTTAATACTTTAAATTTTAATCAGTTTATATAACGTTTTTTTTTTAATTTAAAGTTTAGTTTATCATGTAAGTTGTTTTTATAAATCATTAGTTATTCTTTTTTTTTTTCAAATTGAATAAGGAAAACTTCTTTATGTTGTTTTGATACTTGACCTGAAGACTTGTAACAACATTAGTTATTTATTATAACAAACTCAAAACCTCATTTAATGTAAGAGTTCATGTAACTATTTGTTGGAAATGTTTTGCTAGCTTTGTCTGCAGGTGAAATTTGTATGATAATAAATATAAAAATGTTTTACTTAAACTTTTTTATAATTATGGACTAAAGTTTTAATTTGGTAAGTTAGTATCATTTATAGAAAGCTTAATATTTTATAAAAGTATACTTCATTATAACTAAAACTTAAATGTTTATTAACGTGTCTGTTTTTTTATTTATAGAAGTGTTTTTTTTTTTGTTTATATATCTTTTAAGTTTCAGATTTTGTAACTCAAAATAATGAATAACAAAATAATAGTGTTGATCATCATTGCATACCTTTTTGGAACAGTTAGTTTTCATACTTTGTTTTATTTTAATTAATTTTTTTAAAAAGTTTTCAAACTTAGCGAAAAAAACATTTATTCAAAAAACTTTGTTTAAACTATTGCATTAAAGTTTACTTTTATTTTGAAGTATAAATGTTTAAATAACTAAAATTTTTGTGCTTACTAATAAAAAACTAAAATAACCTTATATAAATTAGAGAAAATTAAAGTACAAACCTAATCAATTTACATTCAAGTAAACGTTATTAAACAAACATTGGTTTTTTAGTTTTGTCCTTAAATAAAACAAGAAAAACGTTATTTTTTCTGTTGCTGATAGCTTATAAAACTGTGTAAACAGTTTTAAAAGTATGTTTTACTACAGTAATTTATATTAACTTTCTAAACATTTTTATATGTTCTGAAACAAAACATTGTTTTAATATTTTCTTTGAAACTAAATCATTAAAAAGAAAACAGTGATCTTTAAATAAAAAAAAAGGTTTGAATTTTGAAAACTCTTAAATTCATTTTATGTATTTCAATAAGGTTTAGTTTTATTTGAGCATGAAAGTTTAAACCTAGAGTCCTTATATTAACCATCTTTTGGCTTTACTTATCAAAAGTAAAAAAAAAACTGTAATTCATCTTATTTTATTATTTCGGTTTAAACAAAATAACAATTTAAACAACACTAAAAAGTATACCTGTTTTTAGAAAACTTTCTCTTTTACGTTTTTTAATTTACCATTGTTTTATGGCAAAAATTTAAACAACGGTTTTATAGTAAATTTTATAAAAATAAAAGTGTTGAAACTTTTTAAACAGAACAGCGAATCTGTAAATACTCAGCAAGAAAGAGGTCTCGATCCGGATTTTGCTCTAGAAAAAATTGTTAAGACGAGTTAGTTTTTATGTATAAGCTAACAACGTGCAAAGTTGTGTTTACATAACAAAATTAAAGTTTTACAAAATACATAGAAAAAAAAGTTTAAAATGTTAAAAAAACTATTAACATTAGACAGCATTGTACGTAGATTGATTAGTCGTTCTTTTAAATAATTTAAAACTATAAAATAATATGAAATTGGATACTAAGTTTAATGTAAGTACAATCGTTAACTGGTTAATTGTTCTATTAGAAAACTGAAAAGCAACAAGAAAGTATACAATAGTTTATTAAGTATAGTGGAAACAACATGAAATAGGATGTTTAAGATAATGTAATTGTTATTATACTAGATCAAACTGCTTGTAAATTGATTATCCATTTTATTTAAAATCGATAAAAAAATAACATTAAAAATGATATTTTGTGTAAATTTTGTTGTAATAGATATAGAGCTGCGTAATAAATAATCGGTTATCCTTTCAAAGAAATAAAATCAATAAACTAATATAAAGTAGGATATCTAATATGAAGATTGTTATTAAAAATAGATGTCCAAGTAAATAGTTTCACTAACTTATTAAATACTGAAAACGAAAAATTGTTACGAAATAGGATATTAAATATAAATATTTTTGTAATAGATAGAACAGCGTGCAATCGTCTACATTTAGAAAGTAAGCATGTTGCAACTAATATACAAAATGATACCACCCGTTGCCTACATACCTGAACTGTAAGGAAAAGTAAGTATTTAGTTTAAATTGCTAACATTTGATTTATAAAAATATACTAGTATAAGAGATTTGTTATTCAGATTAAACTTTTTAAATGAAATTATAACAGTTTAAAAATGAGACAACAGTTATAATAAACTTCTTGCACAATATAAAAACAAGCATTTACTAAATGTTTAAAAACAATAAAAACGTCTAAACTTCATGAATTATGTAAAATTTTATACCAGAATATTGCAAACGATACAACAAAACGAGTAGCCAAGTGAACCTGGAAAAAGCACAGCAGGCGTACAACGAATTCGTCTGTGCCAGATTACCGCTTTTAAAAGACAAATTTCATTAATAACAGCACATCTACTCTTTTATACAGCAAGTGACAGAGTCGACGAAGGTTTGAAAGAATGTTTGTAAGATAGTTTGATTAAGCTTCGTTTATTATAAGTTACACAAAAAACTGCCTTATTATTTGTAGTGATTCACTTTAACTATATTTTTTAATAATGCGAATTTTTTTTTAACTTAAGTTTAAATTCTTTTCTATATTTTTTTATCTAGGACTTTTTTATAAATTATAACAAAAAGTAAAATCTTGTTTTTAAAATTTTCAACTTTTCAAAGGTTTAAAAAAGTTAGAATAAATATATATTTATCATATTTCTTAATTATTCATGGAACATCTAAAATACAATTATACAACTTTAATTAAAGTTTATTAATGGAAAAAAATGTTTTTTTTTAACAATGTTATACAGGAAAGTATATTCAGAAAATTTAAAAAAAATAGTACTTTGTTCAAATAATATTACAATTTTAACAAGAAAACATAGAAGTTAAATTTAAAATTTCCTGTTAAGTAAAATCTAAAACAAATAAAAATAAACAGTTTGTTTTTAGTAAACTGAAGCTTTAAACATAAGATACCAGTTGTTGACGCTTGAACTTATTTTCTCGCTTTAGTAACTATTTCTAAAAACGTAATTAGCTTAATAATCGATTATAAAAATCTACCGATCACTTTTAATATCTTTAACTATGAAGCTAAAACTTCATTTATGCTCTAACTAGTATAAATGCAAGGTTAGCAAATTAGTTTACTTCTTTAAACAGATAAGTTTTATTAATTGTTTTCCAATAGTTTTAATTGTAAAATATGTTTAGACGGCAAAGTTAAATAATTGAAAACTATAATAGCATGATTATTTTTCTGTTTAATATTTTAGTTGTTTTTTATTCAGCAAGTTTTTGTGGTTTTAAATGTCCGAGTGGAATGGTCTGTCTCAACTCCACGATCAAGTTTGACAGAAACATTTACGTTCATTCGTATTACACATGTCGATCTAAAAATTATCCAAGTAGCTTATTTTAATATCAAATAGCTCTATCAGTATCTAAAGACTTTTTTCTAATGTGAATTAAAACTTTGTAGTTATCCTAACTTGAAGTTAATTAAGTATAATACAATGGAAATTAAACTTTTTTATTACTTTATAATCGTTATAAATTAAGAATTACAAATTGTTGGTTCTGTAAACAGTAGTAAAAAAGCTATAAAACTTTGTAGGTATATTATTATATTTGTTAAGACAGTAATTTTTTTTCAAAAAGTTTACTAACAGAGAATTACAATGTTATCATTAAAAAACTTTATTTAAGAAAATTGTTCAAATAAAATAAGCTTCGTATACGTTTATAGTCTTAAACGAATTAAAATTTAAATAATTTAAAACTACTATTGATAAATCTTAAGCATAGGTACATCATTTAAAGTAGATCTATACGTTTTTAGAACTACACTTATAAGAATGTGGATGTGTTTTTAGTAGAATTACTGTTTAAAATATAAAATAACCAAAATTTAAAATTATTTAGTTTTATAGATGCACAACGAATTAAGTATTGATTAATGTTATTGTATTTAGACTTAAAATTCATTAAACTTGCTTAACAATAAAAATATGAATAACATATATATAAATATAAAACACTAATGTTTAATTTTTACATATAGATAACTAACATAACTAAATAAACATAGTTAAACAAGAAACAACCATCATGCTACATGTAAAATTTTTATCAGTTCCGATAGCCAAATGTTCATGTGAAACATTCCTATCGAAGGCATTCTTTTTACGTCACAACAGAATGAGTTAGCCTATCAGAGCAACGATAATGAATTCATATGTTACTATAAAGATTTTTTGAAACAATGCTTTACTTGGAATTAATTGTTGTTAAGTTTCAGTGAAAGGTTAATAATTTCTATTCTTAATCATTCATTATTTCTTTCTATAACTATTAAAGGAAATTTTTGTATAAACTTTTTTTTTAAGTTTTAGCAACTATTTGTATCACTATAAAACCTGCTTTTTTAATTCAAATCTACTTTTATGGCTTTATTAAATATTTAAACATTAAAAAGTATCTAGTGTACGTTTAAGTACGGAGTTGCAAATGCCATGCTAAAAAATGTCTTTTTTACTAATATTAATGTTTGACTTAGTAATTTTACCGATACAATATCATTATAAAATTTATCTTTCTAAACACAAACTTATCAAAAGTTCTTTTACAAACAATACTAACATAGTAATTTGCTGTTTTACTTCAATATTCAATTTTTATTTAAAAAAATTCTAAAAACTGTATACAGATGATTTTTTGTAATTAAAAACTCTTTATACCGTATAAACTTAGTTTGTAAAATGTAAAAATTCAAACTAAAGATAGCTCAATTTAAAATCGCTCAATTAACAAAAACTGCTTTAGTCTTAGTTGGTATGTTAAACTTTTATTTGATGTTTCTTGCTTGGTATTGTTTTACTTATTAAAGTGAATGTTCGAAAACAGTTAATGTTTAGTTTTTTCTTAAAGTTTTTATGTTGTTACATAAAACTAAATTTAAATATAAACTTTAATTTAAAGCAATAAACATTTTTTGTAAAGTCTTTTAATACTTTTAATACTATGATCAATCTAAATTAAGAAAATTTTAACCATAAACTAAAAAAGAGTTGTCTAAGTTCATTATAAATTTAACTTAGCTTAATAAATTAAGTATTTGTCTTATAACTATCAAGTTATTAATATATTTTTATGGATATGGCAGAAAAGTTCAAATTAAGGTTTTTTGTTTTTTCTGTTTATTTATATACTTAATCTAGCTACTTTCAAAAATCTAAAAAAGCATTTAAAATATAATACTTTATTTTCAGTTAAGTTTTTTATAAATTTTATAGCAGTCAATTTTTCAGTGTTTGAACAAGTATTAAGAACAAATTTTTTTTATCTTATTATGATAGAGTGTGTCATTTAATTCTTTAATATGATTTAGCTATTTGGAAAAAACTAATTAACTATGTTATAAATGTATAAATAACTTTCTATGCACCAGTAAGATACATCTACGACTAATAAACTACTTAAAACAAGCTAATAATTAGAATTTTAACTGGTCGTACTTATTAAACACAGACAGCTTCTAAAGTTTTCTTTTTAATTATTTTTTTAGTTATAACACTTACTGTCTTAAAGTACAAAATTAAAGCGTTTTCAGCGGTGATGCGACATATATTAGTCAAGTTGCTGCTTTAAATAAATCCCCTATCTTAAAATTTTGTATTTAGTATTTAAAAATGTAAAAAATATCTATTTCTGAATTTTTTAAAGCAATTTTTTACAGATGTTTAGGAAAAAGTTTTTTAATACTAAAACCAACTTTTAAAAAGCAGATGTTTTAATATTTCGTTTTCAAAATTTCTTGCCAAAGTTAATACCTATCGTTTTTTTCTTTTTATTAAAAAAATAAAAAATTGTTGGTTTATGGGTATCGTTTATTACGTATAATTGATCAGACCACAGTTGCCAGAATTTAATAACTATTTTCGCCCTTATACCACTTTTAAGGAAATTTTGACATAAAAAATATTTTAAGTGTTTGGTATTGCTCAAGAGCTAAGTTTGACTTTCTTTGAATATCAATGAATGCTTAGCTTACTGTTAAAAACGATTAGTATAAGGCTTTTCTCATAAATTTCCAGTTTATGAAAATAAACTTTTTCATGATTTAATATTTAAACTATAGCTTTTAATCAAAGCAGAATAAATTCTTACACTGTTTTTTTAGGTGATTGAAAAGCTACTTTCAAAAATTATAAGTTTTTATTTATAAAACTACCAATTATTTCTAAATGGAGAATTTAGTAAGTTCGCACAGTCGGTTAAATGTGCAAGTTATGAGTTTTCACTGCAGCTTAAGTTTGCATTTTAAGAAATTGTGATTAATGTATTTTTTCTATTTTTTGCTAAGTAAATTAAACTTGAAAACTTTTATTTTAATGTAGTTAACTTTTATTCAATAATATCTATTTGATATACTTGAACGAGATATACAAAAAAATTATGATACAATGTAAATATTTCATTAACATTATATTCTCTAATCAACTAAAACCATATGCTAGTTTGCAATTTTAATGATATTTTAAAACTCAATTAAAAAATAATAGTAATCAATACTTATGCTTTTAAAAACTAATAATTCCACAAATACTTTCGTTTCTTTATTAAAAACTTACCTTTTTTAAGATCTGTAAAAAAATATTGCATTCAATGTTTAGAACTTAATTAATACCTAAATTATTTTAGTGAATTTTTAATTGAATGAAACAAAATATCAACGTCGATATATAAGCTGAAAGAGTTATAAAACAGTTGACTATTTATAACAAAGCAAAACTGTGAATACACCCTAAAAACATTGAAATCTATTAAACAATGAAAGATATGTAGAAGCTTTAGTTTTAATTTTGAGCATGTCTTATAATCCTTTATGTTAATAATAAAAATGAAAAAAACATATAGATTAAAGCGACTTTAAAAATTTTTTCTATTGGTATTTATAAAAATTAATAAAAAATTAAAACATTATTTACATTCCTTGTCTTATAGTTTTTTGTTATTAACTTAGTTAAAAAGAAAAAAATCAAACAACATCAGTAGAGATACTTTGAAGTTAACAAAAAGTTGATTAAAAATATTACCTACACTGGTATTCTTAAGAGTTAGATTTAAACCAAAATGTATAGCTTAAAAGTGTAGTTTAAAAAAATTCAATTAAATGCTTGTGTAATAAAAAAAGTAACTCTTAAAATATATAAGTTTGATGAAAAGATACATCTTAAAACTTTTCATACTTATATAAAAATAGATATCAAAAGTTATGACAAAGTCCTTTGTACAATGTAAAAAGTATTTTTAGTTTAAAGCTTCACAAAATACCAATAATGCAAAAAAAAATTGAATAAAAATGTTTAAAACATTACATAGGCTTAGTTTATATACAGTAATTAACAATATGGTAGTATTTTGCAAAAAAAAAGGAATAAAAAAATTTTTCATTAATTTAATAAATTAACAATTTACTACATAACATATTTGTTTATGTAGTATACATGAAATCTCTCTTAAAAGTTTTTTTTTTAATTAGAAAGTCAAACTAAATGTATATAATAACGGACTACAATACAATTTTCAAAAAAGTTTTAAATAACTTAAAATTTAAGAGCATTTTAAATTGCAGGCTTGAGTAATTTTGTTTGTTCTACATAAATATGAAAACCAATTAAAACTTAGAATTTTAAAATATGTTTTTAAACAAACAACTTGGTTAAATGTAGTTAATTAAAAATAAGTAGAAAAAGTTATCAGTCATAACCATTTTGTAAACATTACAGTTGACTCAAAAAGTAAAGAAACTTTTGATGCAATCAAAAACTAAATAACTTTAAACAGTAGCTTTTTTGAAAACACTTACTTTAAAATGAGACAACTTCTGCGGCCAAGAAGTCACAAAGGGTTCAAAGGCTTATTTTACAGTGATGACGTCATAAAGACAACATCTGCAGCCAAGAAGTCACAAAAATTTATTCGATAGTGATGCCGTCAGAAAGACAACGTCTGCAGCCAAGAAGTCACTAAGACTTATTCTACAGTGATGACGACATAAGGACAACGTCTGCAGCCAAGAAGTCACTAAGACTTATTCTACAGTGATGAAGTCATAAAGACAACGTCTGCAGCCAAGAAGTCACAAAGGCTTATTTGACGGTGATGACGTCACAAAGACAACATCTGCAGCCAAAAAGTCACAAAGGCTTATTCTAAAGTGATGACGTCATAAAGACATCGTCTGCAGGCAAGAAGTCTGAAGACTTATTTTACGGTCATAACGTCACAAAGACAACGTCTGCAGCCAAGAAGTCAAAAAAAATTATTCTATAGTGATGACGTCATAAAGACAACGTCTGCAGCCAAGAAGTCAAATAAAATTATTCTACAGTGATAAAGTCATAAAGACAACGTCTGCAGCCAAGAAGTCACAAGGCTTATTTGACAGTAATGACGTCACAAAGACAACTACTGCAGCTAAGAATTCATAAAAACTTATTCTACAGAGATGACGTCAAAAAAACAACTTCTGCAGCCATGAAGCCAAAAAAATATTCTACAGTGATGAAGTCATAAAGACAACGTCTGCAGCGAAGAAGTCACAAAGGCTTATTTGACAGTGATGACGTTATAAATGAATTTTTCACTTTATAACTTAAGATGAATTTCAACTTAAAAAGAATGCATATTTAATATAGAAATATTTATTGGAATAGAATTTACATTGTAAAATATACTTAAGTCTTTATAGAATATTTACTTTCTTAAACATTTAATGAGTTCAACTAAATAAGTTATTTTTATTATTTTACTTACAACCTAACTCTCTATAAAAACCGAGTTTGAAAAAACATTTATGGGTCATTTTTACAAATTTTTTATATTTTGAACCACCTTTTTATATTTTAAAAAATGTTAAATTTTGAAAAAAGTTTTTGCGTCTTAATAGCTTGCATTCTTTTGAAAACTTAGTAATTAATTGATAAAATAAAATTAATACTTATTTATATGTAGATAAGCTAAACGTTTAACATAACTAATGCTCGAATACTTTAATATAATACTTTATTAGTATTTAATTAGTCTTTTACACGGTTGCCTCTTCAAAAGCAAAAATGTCTGAATTATATTTAAAGTTTATTAGAAGTTAAAATAGTTAAAAACTTTTTATCAATTAAGCTAAAATGCATAACTAAAGTATAATTATTATAAAAAAGCACAGTATGTAAATAGAGAAAAATATTACAATTAGTAAACTACACTACAGTCATGAAAACTATTCTGAGAATTCGAGGATTTATTAAAAGAGTTTGAAATAAAACTTTGAGATACACCTGAGTTTAAAAAAAAACTTCTTCAACAGCTTTAATTAGTCTGAGCTTTAAAAATTTTTTAGACTAGCCTGTTTGTTTAGCAACCCTGTTTAAAATTCACAAAATAAAGAAATATCGAAGTGTATTAATATTGAAATAACTATATAGCTAAAAAATTATTGTAATTCAGCTTGAATAGACAATTAAGTTTTTAAACATTTTTAATACATGTATAAAAATTTATTAAGCTATTAATGAAATAGAATAACGTATTTTTAATTGTGTATTATAGCGATTATTTATCTGCAATAAAAATATTGCATTTAAAAAAAGCAAATGTAAATTATAAGACGAGCTGTAAAAACTAAAAAACGTTAGTTTGGCGTTATTGCGAGAAACAAAAAAAAACCGCTTGAGTCAGTTTAAATAACGCACATGGTTATTTTCAGTAACTACAGACTGATCAGAAAAAACTGTTGAGACAAGTTATAAAGTAGCAAAAGTAATTACTAAAAAAAGATAGCGTTTAGAGTTGAAAACTCATTTAAATAATTTGTGTTGGCGTTAGTAAAACATTTTTGTTTATTTCTTCAATATCAACAAGAAGTCGTATTTAGGAAATGTCTGAAGATTATATGTCCGCTTAAACCAAATTAGGACTTAAATTAATCTGTTAAGATGAAATTTGTATCATTGTATCATTTTTTTTGTATAATGAGTTTAATAACACTTAAACAGTATGCACTTATTCATATATTTATTACTTTTTTTATGAAAATTAGTTTATTTTCAAACAACTTTTAAAAGAGAGGTTTAGCTTGACGGTTTGTTTCAAAAGATAATTATTTTCCTTGTAAAAATCAACTAGCTTTACTACCAGGAGCACTAACAAAAAGGTTCTTCGTCTATCCTAGAACCAAATATTTTGAGCATTTTTTTATCGTTTATAAACTATAATAACAAATTTTCCGAGCTTCCTTCAGTCTGTATGAAGATTTTCATGCATTTAAAACGTTTTTGAATCCACTGTATATCTGCGTGCTCGGGTAACAAATCTTCAATTTTCAGATTATATAGTTTAAAAAACACTAAAATAGAGTGAACTTATTAATTAATTGTTTTTTTTTGTCCGTTTTATAAAGTTCTAGTTGACACATGGTTTATATCGCTAATTTTTAAAGTAATTTGTAAGTAATTTGTTTTATTGAAAGCTCTTTCGGTACCTAACGAACTCAATTAAATCATTATACTTCACTATACTAAAACTAACAAAAAAAATCTTTTGAAAATATTAATGTAAAATAAGAAATAATCTAACTTTAATTTATTTTAATTAACAGGAAAGTATAATAATTCGTATCTTTTGGGCAAAGTGTTTGAACTAAATTCATCAACTAAAAGTTTGTAGTTTTAGAAAATATTAAACTAGTCAAAAAATTTAAATCTGTTTTGAATGATAATAAAATAAACACCACATTTAGGTTTCGACTGTTAAAACGTTTTGCGTTGTTAAAACAACTATTAAGAATAAAAATGTAATAATATTAAATAACTAAAAATAAACTAACATGAAGTCTTTTTATAACGCTATAAATGTTTTTATTATTAGTCGTTCAAATGTAAATTTACATTTATAAAATTAATCAAACAGTTTACTTTCATATGATTATACGGTTCTAATAGGATAAACTACATGTGCATTGCGAATACATATTTGCCTTTTACGAAATGGATATTAAACTAAAAAAATCTTGATGTTTATGCAAAAGAACGATAAAAGAAACCACTAAAATTTTATGTTAAAACTAAAGAAAAGTCAAGTCTGCAATGTACAATTTAAAAGAACAATGTTGTTTATAAAATATTTTACAGAATATACAGCATGCAATTCGAGTGTAGAAGTGCATTTTCTTCCTACAAACCAGTATGAACGATCATGCATGCACACTGAAATTGCTGATGGATGTAAGTATCAAATACTACTACTTTTGATAAAGTAAAAGGTTTAAAAAAAAAACTAAAACGTTTACTTAAGTTTCACTTACGCAGTTTTTATGTTTAAAAATATTGTTAACAATAAATGAAAAAGTTTGTTTTGAAATATAAATTAATATATTTAAATTTATTTTGTTTAATAAAGTTTTAAACAAGTTTATAAAAGCTTGTATCATAATTAAACTTTGTATATTCGACTCTAGTCAGTTATTTAACATTAACCAAGCTTACTTTAAAAATAGTAAAGAAACTTAAGCTACATATATAGTTAAAGCATTTAAAAGTTTCACAAAATAATCATATATTACATTCACAGCCAACTGTCTTAATCACACTAGAAAGGAAAATTGTTTTAAGTTTTCCTATCAGCACAAATAATTTTAAGAAATTTATCAAAATAAATACAAAACTATACTTTATTATACATAAACCACATAAATAAAACGTTATTTGTTATAATTATTTTTCGATTAGACCATT
This sequence comes from Thalia democratica, assembly GCF_965202585.1. NCBI lineage: Eukaryota > Metazoa > Chordata > Thaliacea > Salpida > Salpidae > Thalia > Thalia democratica. The sequence goes on along the minus strand of NC_139167.1, from coordinate 6,325,876 downwards.
TATTAAACTTTAGATATGGTATAGAAATCAACAACTATTTTCAGTGTGCAACAGATTTTTCTACTCCTGAACCCAAATGTTCTTGTCTTAATTTTTTTACACTGTTTTAAATCGCATTACGATAATGAGCTAGCCTATCAGGGCAGCGACCGTTGTAATTGCAAAGACTATTTGAAACAGTGTTTTTAGTAGGTTCAAAATGAAGGTTGATATTTTTATGTTTTTTCTATCTTTTTAACACATTAATAGCGTTAATACAATAACAAGTGAGTATTTTTTACTTTGCTCGTTTGGAAAATTGTAAATTTTTATTAACGTTATACTTCGATTGCTCCTTTTTGCATTGTATTATAAAACTTTTAAGAATTTAAATAGTACTACGTTTATGACTTAGTATTAACGTACAAATGAAACATAGATTTTGTAAATGTTCTTTAAAGTACCATAAAAAATTTACTAATATTTTATACTTAAGGACATGTTACAACTTTACAATTTTTAACAATACTTTAGTCTTTATAAATAAAATCAAAACTACATCAATATGTTATTGATATGTGTTTTGTTTTTTAAATATATGTTTAAATAAAACTACATTAAGTACATTAAAATACATTACAGGTTTAATGGTCCTATCATACTTCGTACTTACAATTTAAGAAAATCTAAAAGTTAAAAAACTAATATTTAACATTAAAAAAAATCAACTAAAATAAATTATTTGAAAAGTTGGTAAGAAATTAGTATAAGCAATTACTAGTTCAGTTGAGTGTATTTATATATAGTTAGTTTTCAAAAAATGAAAATTATTTTTATAAAAAGGATTACCTGAAAAAGTTTATAAATAAGATAAAATATGAATACTATTTTTTTTTACATTTAAATAATTTAAAAATCAAAAAAAAAATTTAACTTAAAGATAAAAAAATCAGTGACACAAAACTATTTAGTTAATATATATGATTTAAAAGATAAAGAAGTTTACAAAAAATATGTATAGTAAATTGAATAACTAAGTTTTGTATGTAATATACTTAAGTTTGATTGTATAAGAATTGGCTGAGTAAATATAACTAAAAGATTACTAAATATATTTATACTTGATTTTTTTTTTGTTTAAAACATAAAACTTATTGTGCATGTTTTTTTAAACGCAGACAACAATATGCGTAACAAAATTTATAACAAATTTATAATAAATAAGACTAAAAACGACAAAACTGTTTTAAAATAGTTTTATTATTTACTAGTTAGTTTTATTACAAGTACCATGCTGTAACCATAAAAAAACCTAAACTTGTTCGTTTAATGTTATTAAACTTGAGTTTAAAAATTTAAATTATTTAAATTAAATGATTGTTAAAATTTTAGATTGTTCAAGCTAAAAAAAGATTTATAAACCAGTCTAATCATTTTTATTTTGATTTCGTATATAAGTCATTAACAATTTAAGTTTTTCTCAAGTTGAACGTATACATTTGTACGTTACTTTTTACTTACTAAGTAAAAAATTAACTTACTTAAAATGAATATACTTTTCAAATGGTTTCAGATACTCCTTTTATGCTTTATACATATTTTTAAAACGTTGTAATACAGTTAAAAAGAATTTAGAACTATTTTTCACAATATTTTTAGTCTAGGCATTATAAGGGTAAATAAATACAAATCTGTTTTTAAACTAAACGATAAAGATGATAATTATAAATTTATATATTAAAACACCACTATGGAAAAATTTAAGAAATTCAAAATTAATTTCATTATAATTATTTCAAAACAAGGCATAAAAAATTTTTTAAAAGTTACTTTTAGATTTTCTTGAGTTTTTTTAGTATTAAATGGAAAATAATGTAGTTCGATCAGAAATTGCGTTTATACAAAAGAAAAGGCAAGATATTAATATTTTAAGAAACAAGTAAGTGTTACTTAATTTCATTTAAATATAGCATTATATTTCATATATTTTATGAGAATTTAAGGTAGTTGAAAAATATACGCTAGAGGTCGGTAAGCTGCGGCCAAGTGTGGCCCTCGAGATACTTTTTAATTAATGTTTTATTTAAATCATAATTTATAAGAAAATAGTTTCTTGTAAAATCGTACAATTAAACTATCATTTTGTGCTTTTGTATTGCTAATTTTAACTTCTTTTCAGTTATAATATTATTTTGGTTGTGATCATAAAACTGCGACCTATATAGGACTAAAATATTCTCTGATAAAGTACTCACTTCATTTTTGCTTTCGGATTTAATGTTGAAAAGTTCTAGCAAAAAATATTTATTGATCATTTTATTAAAGCACTTTGTTGTAGTTTAAAGCAAAAAATGTAATTTATAAAAAATTTTGTTTTGAAAGTTAAAGTCATAAATGATTAAATACTAATTTAATTTTTATGTTAATCTAATAATTTTTATTGCCTCATTATTGTTTTATTTCTATTTATATCTGTAAGAACACAAAAGTGCTACTAAAAAACTTATGATAAGTTTTTTATCTTAGCTATAGAATTCTATTAGTTTTTAAACATAGTTAATACTCTATTCAAAGTAAGTGCGTAAGTATAAAATTAAAACCTATTTATGGTAAACATATTTAGATTTGTAAATGGTGAGCTAGACTGCTACTGATAAGTATGAACATAAATGCAAACAGTAAAATGAACAGCTTGTAAGATTTTTGTCACTTTCGAAGCTTTATTGTAAATAAAAATCGGTTTAAACTCTTTGTTAGTATCATTATATTAGTTTTTGTCCAAGTAAACCAAAGTATATACATATTCAAGATTATTAGTTAACCATCTCTTATAGCATTTCACATAACATTACTTTTTAACAAAAGACTATTAAGTAATGTAAATGTTATAAAGCTGTTGGAAAATAAAGCATTGATATCTCATGATAAATTCTATACGTTGAAAGTCCAACAAACGTATTTGTATTAAAAAATTTAATTAAATTTTGTTTATTTATACGATTGTATTTCGTTACAATAATTTTTTTTTTAAATTTAAACTTATTTTAATTATAATAAAGCGTTTTTATTAAACTTTTAATTAAATGTACATTAATAAGAAATAAAGTCTGCTGTTGACTGAGTTAAACTTAAACAGTATATCATATTTAAAAAAATTTGTCATAATACAGAACATTAATTATCTTTTTAAAAAAGGTCGTTTAAGTAATTCGTTTTTTTACTTATTGATTTGAAAAACTGAATTCTCGTATTGACTCAAATTACATTTAATAAATAAATAGATAAACATTTTTATATTTTATTCTTTTTTTATTGTATATATTATTTTTATTATATATTATTTTTTACACTATGTAACTATTTTGCTTCAGCTTAGTTTGGATTGTCTTATTTCTAAAAAAAAAACTTTTGTTTTTAACCTCTTCAAGACTTTTTTAGGCTCAACTATAATTTATAAACAAATAAAGCTTAATTAGTTGTTTTTTGAGCTGTTTTCATAAATGTTTTATTTATACTGATTTATAAAATATATTAACTTTGCAGCTGTTTAAATGGAAATTTTTATTTTGAAACAACATTTTTATAAATTTGTCATGCGAAAACATAATTTGAAAATAATAAAGTCTAATTTATTGTTTTTCCAGATTTTTTTTTCACTTCTGTGATAAAATATCATATCATTGCTTTTTAATTAAATATAGCTTACAGCTGAAAAACTTGCTTTTTTTTTTGTAATTACCATACAAAATACAAAACATTTGTGAACATTCAGTGACTCGAATTTTCATGTTGTTTTTTTATATAACATAACAACTAATTTTTTTTATATTATTCTTAAAATTGATATAACTGTTATGAAGTTGAAATGTTTTAAACTGTCGCAAATATTCAACCATTTGGCAACAATTTCAAGGAATATAGTTTTTAAAATGTGATTTTTTATAACAATAACTAAACTAGATGTTATAACATTATAGCCTTAAACTAAGCTTTTTTTTTGTAACCCTTATTTTCATGTAAGCTTTTCAAATTAAGCTAAGTTCCAAAACAGTAATCTTTAAAGCTGCGAGTTTGTTTTTCTTGTCAATATTTAACTAAATAAACGTTCTCAAAGTTTCTAAAAAATGTCATTTTTTTCTAACTCGACATTAGTGTATTTTTGTTATGAAATAAATTTTTTATAATCCTACTTATAACAATTTTACAGCTGCTGCTGGTTAAGTAAAACATAGTTATTATGTTATTCTATGAAAATTTAATCAATGATTATAGATTTTAGTCTTTTTAAACATTTTTTAACTTTAGTTATATTTATAGTTTTTAAAAAATAGATGAATAATTTTTTTTTTAAATTCTCTTCTAGAAATTTTTCATTACCTTTATGAAACAAAAATAAATGTTTTTTGTGAAACATGAAGTTTCTGAGCTTTTAATTAAATTTTAATGTTTCTTTTTGATATAAAATTTCTAATGAATTTGTCATGCGAAGATTTTGTTTTATATTTAATTGAGACAAAGTTATTTGTTTAATGAGAAGTTTCTTTTTTTCGAAACTTTAATTGTTTTCAAAAAATATCATATTTTAAAAGTCTTATGTTTTGTGATTTTTGTAACTATCACATGGTAACTGAAAAATTGTCTAAAAAATTATTATACTGTTCTTGTTTTTTTATAGAAAAGTATATATATAAAAAGAAATGTTTAACTACTCAGTGTAAAACTTCGGTTAAACACCAAAAGCTTATAGAACAAAAAACAGGTTATTTGTTAAAATAGTTTGCTTAAAGTTGGCCAAGTATACTTTTAATTTTTGATACATAATATTAAAGACTGTATTCAATTAACAATAAAAAATTATAAGATTAAAGTTTCGACAAAATCATTTTTTAAAATAACATCGTAATAAAAGTTTATAAAATTCATTAAATTCTGTAGCAATTAAAAATTTTTGCACTAAGTAAACTATAAAAGACTTATATAGTTTTACGTTAAGTAAACAATATTTATGTAAAGTCTACAATGATGCTATGAATAAAATTTAAAACTTGTTCAGTCAAAACTTAATATAATTGGAATTAGTTTTATTTCAATTTTTTAACATTAAATTTAAACTACAGTTAAAACTTATTTTGAAATATAAAATTACTATTTTAGTCTGATATATTATCTTAGTTTGAGTAATATTTTTTTTTAATTTTGTTTAGTTGTTTTATATAGCTTTATTTGCAATAATAAATTCGAATAAAATAACAGAATATTTAAATTAGTTATAGCTTTACATTATAAGTGCTAAGTTAGCAGTTTGAATTGAAACACTTAAGTTTATTTACTTGTAGTTCTGTCACTAAAGCGAAATGTTTTTTTATACATAATGAACACTAAATAAGCAGTGTAGTTTACCTTTAAACAGTTATTTGTATTTGAAAATCACTTAAAAAAAACGAACAGTTTGCAAAAACTTATAAGAACTATAAAACTAGTAAAGCTGTAAAACATTTTCTGAAAGCGTTTGCAATTTTAAATTTAATAATTCTTTTTCTTTTAATTTCTCCCCCGTAAAATAAAATTTTTATAATAAAAACAGATTACCCTCAATGTACGCATTAAACTGCTTTTAATTTTAACATACTAACTAAACCTGACTTACAAACGTTCATTTCTAACTTTGTTTAACTATTTAATGCGGAACATTTGTAAATTCGGAAAAACAAGCTTCAAGACGTTTTACTGCTTTACTTATTCAATAACTTAATAACTAACTTAATAAAAACACTTTGTAGATTTGCTTTTGAATTTTTATAGATAAGCATCTCTATCTGTAAAAAATATTTGTTTTAAAAAACTTGGTACTAGTTAAGAATTGCTCAAGCATTATTAGTATGATATATTATATATGTTTATATTATATAAAATTATTGCTTATTTTATATAATTAACTGTAACTCATTAAGCTTTAAGTTTTGTTTATTTTAAACATATAAAATTAATACTTGGTTTTTATAAGTATCATTATGTTGAAAGTCTTGAACAGTAAGATAATAAATTAGTGTAATTTTTACTTTTGCATTGAGTTTGTAACATTAAAAGTAGTAATAAAAGAAAATTCCTAGTAGCATTTCTTAATTAAAATAACATTTTAGATGTTAAACTTTTTTTTGACCTTATTTCAAAAAATTAATTATGAAAACTTTTTTATTCTAACTGTTGAATAAATATTCTAATAAATATACTAAATATGGTTCAATTTTTTACATATAGTTGTTGTAGATATTTTAAAATTACTTAATCCTTAAAGCTTAAATTTAAAACAACATTTAAAACTTCTGAAAGCTTAAAAATTGTTAAAAAATAGTAGCCAAAGTTTTGAAGAATTTTTTAACTTTTGTAAGGGAAATGTAGTGTTTAATAAATATGTTTTACATTTTGATAATAATAATAATAATATACTATAGGTTTTATGTTTTAAAAAACAGCTGACATTTATAAATATAGTTTAGTTTAACAGTTAACTAGAAAAAATACTTTTTTAATAATCATAATTTTACTATCTAACTTAAAAGTTTGTCGAAAAAAGTATTAATGTGTATAGTTTATAGTATTTAAATATAAAAATAGTAGTTTTAACATAGATAGAAAAACAAGTATAAATTTTAGTTAAAATTTGTTAATTTAGACCATTTTAGTTATTTAAAAAGTTTTTATTTTGTTTATGGCTGGAAACTATTAAAATTTACTTGAAACTGTCTTCAGATTTGATGTGAGATCTGTTAACATTTTGAAATTATTTCATGGCAAACTGTTTCGAAAAATTTCTACAATTTATTTTAATTTACATGCCAAAGACATCAAATTTCAGAAAGTTTTATTGCATAATTAAAAAAACTATACGGTAAAATTATCAAACCAATAAGAGATAAGCTGTTTATAATATAAGTTTTTTTTTCTTGCATAAAGATAGAAAAATAAATAATAATTTCATTACATCAGATAAGACATAAGCTTCTTATTTTAAAAAATTTTATAATTTAAACTATTTGAAGCTTATAGTTGTAAACAAAATTAGTTATAGTACATATTATTAATATTAAAAGCTTTAATAGTTTAGTTTATTAATATAAAATTAGTTAGATTTAAAACAGACCAAACTATAAGTTACCAAAATCCTTAAATAAAATTGTTCGAAGCTTTGTAAGTAAATTAGTTTTCAAACTTGAATGAAGTATTCAGATTATCTTAATAAATTCGATTTCATACGATTTTTATACAAGTTGTTGAGAATTAATTGATAATTATATCTTATTTGTTTGTTTGAAAAATTTGAGCAAAAAGTTTTAAGTATATTAGCTTTTCTATTAATTTTAATCTTATCATTTAGATAACAAACTTTACAAAACAAATAACCTCTATTGATACAAAGCAATACAAGAGGATATCATTTTAACTTACTTTAATAGTTTTTTTTTTTATTTAATTTAATCAGGTTACTTAACGAGTGATTTCTATAAACAATTAATAAGTGTTTACACTTTAATCATTAAATGAGTTTGTAGGGTGAATAATTAGTCAAATTTTATACAAGTAAAATATGCAAGAGTAAAAATATCTACAAAACATATGATTATACTTTTACACAGCCTATTCATAGAACTTAAACAATGAGTTTTGAACAAAAACGAGGTTAAATCAAAAAGAAACGTTTATTAAAGTTTCATTATTAAAACGTTACAAAAGTAATAGACGATTGAGTTTCTAATGTTAAAATCTTATTTGCTAATACTATGAGAACTCTGATTAAAAACATCTGTTTAATAAACTTTAGATAAACATAACGATATAATTTAAAACAATTGTGATGGATTTAAAAAGCCTTTACATTTATTAGTAGTATAATAATTTGAAAATTTTCTAAGAACTAAAATTTACAAATATTTAATATAAATGAGGAGCTTGTATTTTTGTTCTCTGTGTTTAAAAAGAATTTAGTTACTACAAATTTTAAAGCTACTTGTATTTGAATTGATTAAGCACATTTGTTATCATCATAATTATAAGTAATATATTAAGTAATCCAAAAGAAGGTCATGTACTTATAGCAACTGTAAAGTTGTATGTATACTTAAATTTTATTTAAATTTTTAAAAGTGTTATAACTATTTTTGTTAAGAAATAAATTTTAGAGTTTTTCTTAGAAATTAAGACATTAGTAACTAGCAGGGACGTAGCTAGCTCAAAAAAGTTACGAATCTGCAAAATTTAAAACATCTGATGTGACGCGGGAAACGTCTTATTTTTAATAATGTTAACTCTTTAGTTAAACCTTAAACTGTTTTACTTTTTGCCATATATTCCGAAATAAAGTTTAAAATACTTTGAGATTATACAACCACAAACAAGTATAAACTATGATACAAAGCTTTAATTAAAGTATTTATCATAAGCAATAGTTCAACACTTTTCCTTTTTACATTTTTTCGTTATTAGTACACCAAAAAGCTTTTAAATAAAACTTGTAAAATAATCTACTAACTTAAAGTTTTAAGCATAACATTTTTTTACATGTAAGTTTATACTTGCGGTGTGTTAAAAAATGAAACAAATTGAACAAAAAAATTTCATTATATGAGTTTAAAAAGTTTTTTGTTATCTTTTGGTAAAATTTGCAAAATTTGTAACATTAAAAGTTAAGAAAAATAAACAAATAAAAGTATCAAAACTACAAAAAAATATTGTAAAAAAATAATAAAAATAAAGATATTTGAATGAAGAAATTAAAAACATACAAATAAAATTAAGTCTAGAAAACTTTATTTTTTATATATTCTGTAGAAAAGTTTGCTCAATATGTGTGTTTCATGTAGAAAAATATATTAGTAATATTAATACAATATAAGGCTTCTTTCGCTTAAATTCAATTAGACAAGCAAATACTATTTTATTCTTTTATAAAGTTCTTAGTTTTTCAAAAAACAAAAAAAAAAGCATATGATCAACAAAAATTTCTTGTTTAGTTTAAGATTTTTTTAAATATTTAAGTAAAACTTAAATTTAGTTTATATATATATATATAAATTTAATTGAATTTATTTCTTATAAATTATTTTATACATCTTAAAAAACTTTACAGTAAGCAATCGAAAATTGAAAATGCAAAACAACAGAACAAAGCATAATGGTTTGTTGTTTTAATCTATTTACATTTAAAATAGTCACAATTAATTGTTATAAAATCATAACTTGTTCTAATGCATTCTTTTCCATTACGTATAAATTTTCTCTGTTAAGTATATATAAAGTGAACATAATTTTTATAAAAGTATATTAAAGTATAAAACTATAGAAAAGTGTTCAATAGAGACCGTTAAACAATTAGGTAAACTATATTTTTTGAAATAAAACAAATTTCAAACTTTTTTATAATATGCACAAACATTCGACCAATAATCATAAAAATACGTATTTTGAAGTAAATTAACTACTGCTGTTATATTTATAAATCATAATTTTGTATTTCATAATTAAGAAGCTAACTATCAAAGGAAAGTTGAAAATGGATCAACTACAATTAAAAATAGTAATGTTAATCACAAATGAAGAAATTATTTTTTAATGACTTGTTGACTATATAAAACAACACTTTTCTTTATAGTTAGTTAAAAATTCCTAAAATTACTAAAAATTTTAGAACTAAATTTTAAAAAAATAATTTTTTTTTAAGCAACAAAAACATGTTTTTTTATTAAGTTACCACTAAAAAATTATTGACTTAGTAATATCTCTAAAAAGTTTAAAGTAAGCTTCAAAAATTATATGCATTTTCGATTATGTTTACAAATTTACTTGATTAATTTTTTAAGTTATTAATTCTACTTTAAATAATACTTCTACAAGTGTTGGTAGGGTTTTAAAATTATTTATTTATAATTCTTAATTTTTTTAAACACTTAAAGACTTTGAAAAAAATAGAAAGTTTACAGAATACTTTTGATAGTAATTTTAAAAACATTTCTAATCAGAATAACTTAAAGGTAATTTTAAAAATAAAATAAAGCTATTAATTACTTTCAAACAAAACATAGATAATGTAAAAACAATTAATAAAAAAAATTAAACATAAAAGTTTTGTAAAAACGTAAAAAGGTATTATTTAATATTCAAGTGCCCTATGGTTGTAAAAGTCCTTGTCCGACTTGAGCGTTATTCACTATTAAGTATATGCTTTATTCTTACAACAATCTTCACGCATTCAAACGCGCATCTTGCATTAAAGGAGATGTGAGCGTTTAAGCTGAATAGTGACGTCACAAATGAAAAATTCGAGAGTTGAAAAAATAGATATTAAATAAACTTCGAACTAAAATTCAAATTCAACAAATATTTTCGGCAAGTACAATATTCTATTTGTAGCGGGTGTTAATCCTGTATATATTCAGTATTGAAAAGATACTTATAGGTTTAACAAACAAAACACTTTTTAACGAATCAAGGGATTGCAACCTTTTTAAACATTTTATATTAATAAATAGAAAAACAATTCACTTCTACAAGAGTTCTGAAAGCATAGCAATTAAAAACAACTATACAATTTTAAAAGACTAATACAACAACATTATACTTTTCAAAGTTTTTTATGCCAAAATTTAAAATTAAATTCAATTGTTTTATATTAATACAATGTTTTAACTGTTCAAAAACTTGAACTTATTTCAATTTATAATGTGATATTTAAATATACGTAAATAATTTCACACACTGTATTGTTAAAAAGATAAGTTAAAAAAAATTATTATTTATTATACTTGTATTTAAGTGGTAAAATTTAGAACTTTAATTATCGTAAATCGAACCGTGTATTTTTAAAGATTATGTTAAACTATTACCAATATCGTTATGCTTTTCGAACAAAAGTAATTATATTTTTTTAAACATTGTTTATCATCGCTTTTACAAATAAATAAAACAAGTTTAGTTTCTCCTTCAGCCGCTAATTCGTAAAAATATAAACCATTTTTTACTATCAAATAAACTTCAATTAAAAAAATTTAAATTATGTTTTTCACTCAAATACAAGCTAACAGTTGTTTGTATAAATCTAAAAGATAATTTTGAAAATATAGGCATTAATTTCAGGCTGATAATTTATGAAATTAAATATTGTTAATATAAACTATATTAACTAAAATTAAATTAATTAATAAATGATGTAATTATTATCATTTATTAAAATTAAAATTAAATAACTTGGTTGTAATATTCAAGGAGCACTTAAAAAAAGTTTTATTTGGTAAAACTTGTATAGAAACTAACATTTATAATAATCTTAATTCTTTAGTTAAACCTTAAACTGTTTTACTTTTTGCCATACATTCCGAAATCAAGTTTAAAATACTTTGAGATTATACAACCACGAACAAGTATAAATTATGATACAAAGCTTTAATTAAAGTGTTTATCATAAGCAATAGTTCAACACTTTTCCCTTTTTTCTGTTTTTTGTTTTTAGTACGCTAAAAAGCTACTAAATAAAATTTGTAAAATAATCTACTAACTTAAAGTTTAAAGCATAAAAATATTTTACATGTAAGTCATACTTGCGGTGTGTTAAAAAATTCAACTAGTTGAACAAAAAAATTTCAAATATATGAGGTTAAAAAGTTTTTTGTTATCTTTTGGTCAACTTTGCAAAGTTTATAACATTAAAATTTAAGAAAAATAAACAAATAAAAGTATCAAAACTACAAAAAAATATTGTAAAAAAAATAATAAAAATAAAGATTTTTAAATGAACAAATTAAAAACATACAAATAAAATTAAATCTAGAAAACTTTATTTTTTATATATTCTGTAGAAATGTTTGCTCAATATGTGTGTTTCATGTAGAAAAATATATTAGTAATATCAATACAATATAATGCTTCTTTCGCTTAAATTCAATTAGACAAGCAAATACTATTTTATCCTTTTATAAAGTTCTTAGTTTTTCACAAAACAAAAAAAAAGTAAACGATCAATAAAAATTTCTTGTTAAGTTTAAGATTTTTTTGAATTTTAAAGTAAAACTTAAATTTAGTTTATATATATAAATTTAATTGGTTTTATTTTTTTTAATTATTTTATACATCTTAAAAAACTATACAGTAAGCAATCGTAAATAGAAAACGCAAAACAACAGAACAAAGCACAATGGTTTGTTGTTTTAATCTATTTACACTTAAAATAGTCATAATTGATTGTTATAAAATCATAACTTGTTCTAATGCATTCTTTTCCATTACGTATAAATTTTCAACAGTTCTCAATGCTTCTAGACTTAATTTTCTCTGTTAAAGTATATATAAAGTGAACATAACTTTTATAAAAGTATATAAAGGTATAAAACTATAGTAAAATTTTCAAAAGAGACCGTTAAAAATTAGGTAAACACTATTTTTTGAAATAAAACAAATCTCAAACTTTTTTATAATACACACAAACATTCGACAAATAATCAGAAAAAACGTATTTTGAAGTAAATTAACTACTGCTGTTATATTTTTAAAGCATTATTATGTATTTCATAATATAGAAGCTAACTATCAAAAGATAATTAAAGAGGATCAACTACAATTAAAAATAGTAATGTTAATCACAAATGAAGAAATAATTTTTAAATGTTATTTTGAGTATATAAAACAATAATTTTCTTAATAGTTAGTTCAATATAGTTCTTAATAGTTCAATATTCCTAAAATTACTAAAAATTTTAGAACTAAATTTTAAAAAGATAATTTTAATTAAAATCAATTTAAACATGTTTTTTTATTTAGTTACCACTGGAAATTATTGACTTATGTAATATCTCTCTAAAAAGTTTAAGCGTAAGCTTCAAAAATTATATGCATTTTAGATTATATTTACAAATTTACTTGATTTATTTTTAAAGTTATTACTTCTACTAAAAATAATACTTATACAATAGTTGGTAAGTTTTAAAAATATTTATTTATAATGTTAAACTTTTTTATACACATGAAGACTTTGAAAAAAATAGAAAATTTACAGAATACTTTTGATAGTAATTTTAAAAACATTACTAATCAGAATAACTTAATGGTAATTAAAACAAAAAAATAAAGCCTTTAATTACTTTAAAACAAAACAGAAACAATGTAAAAACAATTAATAAAAAAGAATTAAACATAAAAGTTTTGTAAAAACGTAAAAAGGTATTATTTAATATTCAATTGCCATATGGTTGTAAAAGTCCTTGCCCAACTTGAGCGTTATTTACTATAGAATATATGCTTTATGCTCACAATAATCTTACCTAATTTTAAACGCGCATCTTGCAAAGAATATTTGAGCGTTTGAGCTGAATAGTGACGTCACGAACGAAATATACGCGAGTTGAAAAAATAGATATTAAATAAACATCGAACTAAAATTCAAATTCAACAAATATTTTCCACATATGCAGTATTCTATTTGTATCGGGTGTTAATCCTGTATATATTCAGCATTGAAAATATTTTTATTAGTTTAACAAACAAAACAATTTTTAACGAATAAAGGGATTGCAACTTTTTTAATCAATTTTTATTAATAAATAGAAAAACAATTCACTTCTACAAGAGTTCTGAAAGCATAGCAATTAAAAACAATTATACAATTTTTATAGACTAATACAACAACATTATACTTTTTAAAGTTATTTTTGTCAAAAGTTAAAATTAAATTCAATTGTTTTATATTAATACAATGTTCTAACTGTTCAGAAACTTGAACTTATTCTAACTTATAATGTGATATTTAAATATATGTAAAGAATTTCACACACTGTATTTTTAAAAAGATAAGTTTAAAAAATAATATTATTTATTATACTTGTATTTAAGTGGTAAAATTTAGAACTTTAATTATCTTAAATCGATCCGTATATTTTTAAAGACTATATTTGAATATTACTAATAATGTTATGCTTTCCGAATAAAAGTAGTTATACTTTTTTAAACTTTGCTTACCATTGCTTTTACAAATAAATAAAACAAGTTTAGTTTCTCCTTCTGCCGCTAATTTGTAAAAATATAAGCAAATTTTTACTAATTGATAAACTTCAAATAAAAAACTTTAAATTTTGTTTTTTTTTACTAAAATACAAGCTAATGGCTGTTTGTATGAATCTAAAAGATAATTTTGTAAATATAGGCATTAATTTTAAGCTGATAATTTATGAAATTAAATATTGTTAATATAAACTATATTAACTAAAATTAAATTAATTAATAAATGATGTAATTATTATCATTTATTACAATTAAAATTAAATAACTGGGTTGTAATATTCAAGGAGCACTTAAAAAAAAAATTTATCTGGAAAAACTTGTATAGAAACTAACATTTTTAATAATGTTAACTCTTTAGTTAAACCTTAAACTGTTTTAAATTTTGCCATATATTCCGAAATCAAGTTTAAAATATTTTGAGATTCTACAACCACGAACAAGTATAAACTATGATACAAAGCTTTAATTAAAAGTGTTTATCATAAGCAATAGTTCAAACTTTTCTCTTTTTTTTGTTTTTAGTACGCTAAAAAGCTATTAAATAAAACTTGTAAAATAATCTACTAACTTAAAGTTTTAAGCATAATAATTTTTTACATGTAAGTTTATACTTGCGGTGTGTTGAAAAATTAAACAAGTTGACCAAAAAAATTTCAAATATATGACGTTAAAAAAGTTTTTTGTTATCTTTTGGTCAACTTTGCGAAGTTTATAACATTAAATGTTAAGAAAAATAAACAAATAAAAGTATCAAAACTACAAAAGAATATCGTAAAATAAATAATAAAAATAAAGATTTTTAATAGAACAAATTAAAAACATACAAATGAAGTTAAGTCTAGAAAACTTTATTTTTATATATTCTGTAGAAATTTTTGCTCAATATGTGTGTTTCATGTAAAAAAATATATTAGTAATATCAATACAATATAAGGCTTCTTTCGCTTATATTCAATTTGACAATCAAATACTATTTCATCCTTTTATAAAGTTCTTAGTTTTTCACAAAACCAAAAAAAAAGTATATGATTAATAAAAATTTATTGTTAAGTTTAAGATTTTTAAAAATTTTAAAGTAAAACTTAAATTTAGTTTATATATATAAATTTTATTGCATTTATATTTTATAAATTATTTTATACATCTTATAAAACTATACAGTAAGCAATCGTAAATTGAAAACGCAAAACAACAGAACAAAGCACAATGGTTTGTTGTTTTAATCTATTTACACTTAAAATAGTCATAATTGGTTGTTATAAAATCATAATTTGTTCTAATGCATTCTTTTACATAACGTATAAATTTTCAACAGTTCTCAGTGCTTCTAGACTTAATTTTTTTCTGTTAAAGTATATATAAAGTGACCATAATTTTTAAAAAAGTATATTAAGGTATAAAACTATAGTAAAGTTTTCAAAAGAGACCGTTAAACAATTAGGTAAACAATATATTTTGAAATAAAACAAATATCATGCTTTTTTATAATATGCACAAACATTCGACTAATAATCAGAAAATACCTTTTTTGAACTAAACTAACTACTGCTGTTATATTTATAAATAATAATTTTGTTTTTCATAATATAGAAGCTAACTATCAAAAGAAAGTTGAAAATGCATCAACTACAATTGAAAATAGTAATGTTAATCACAAATGAAGAAATAATTTTTAAATGACTTGTTGAGTGCATAAAACAACGACTTTCTTAAAAGTTAGTTCAATATTCCTAAAATTACTAAAAGTTTTAGAACTAAATTTTGAAAAGATAATTTTTTTAAGCAATAAAAAAATGTTTTTTATTTAGTTACCACTAAAAAATATTGACTTAGAAATATCTCATTAAAAAGTTTAACGTAAGCTTCAAAAATTATATGCATTTTCGATTATATTTACAAATTTACTTGATTTATTTTTGAAGTTATTACTTCTACTTTAATTAATACTTCTACAATTGTTGGTAAGTTTTAAAATTATTTATGTATAATGTTAAATTTTTTTAAATACTTGAAGAATAGAAAATTTACAGAATACTTTTGATAGTAAATTTAAAAAAATTACTGATCAGAATAACTTAATGGTAATTTTAAAAATAAAGCTTTTAGTTACTTTAAAACAAAACAGAGATAATGTAAAAACAATTAATAAAAAAAAAATTAACATTAAATTTTTGTAAAAACGTAAAAAGGTATTATTTAATATTCAAGTGCCCTATGGTTGTAAAAGTCCTTGTCCAACTTGAGCGTTATTCACTATTGAGTATATGCTTTATTCTTACAACAATCTTCACGCATTCAAACGTGCATCTTGCATAAAAGGAGATGTGAGCGTTTGAGCTGAATAGTGACGTCACAAACGAAAAATTCGAGAGTTGAAAAAATAGATATTAAATAAACATCGAACTAAAATTCAAATTTAACAAGTATTTTCGGCAAGTACAGTATTCTATTTGTAGCGGGTGTTAATCCTGTATATATTCAGTATTGAAAATATGTTTATTAGTTTAACAAACAAAACACTTTATAACCAATCAAGGGATTGCAACCTTTTTAAACTTTTTTTAATTAATAAATAGAAAAACAATTTACTTCTACAAAAGTTCTGAAAGCATAGCAATTAAAAACAATTATACAATTTTTATAGACTAATACAACAACATTATACTTTTCAAAGTTTTTTATGCCAAAAGTTAAAATTAAATTCAATTGTTTTATATTAATACAATGTTCTAACTGTTCAGAAACTTGAACTTATTCTAATTTATAATATGATATTTAAATATATGTCAAATATTTCACACACTGTATTGTTTAAAAGATAAGTTTTCAAAAAATTATTATTTATTTATATTTAAGTGGTAAAATTTAGAACTTTAATTATTGTACATCGATCCGTGTATTTTTAAAGATTATGTCTGAATATTACTAATAATGTTATGCTTTCCGAATAAAAGTACTTATACTTTTTTTAAACTTTGCTTACCATTGCTTTTACAAAGAAATAAAACAAGTTTAGTTTCTCCTTCTGCCGCTAATTCGTAAAAGTATGAGCCAGTTTTTATTAATTGATAAACTTCAAATAAAAAACTTTAAATTTTGTTTTTTTTTACTAAAATACAAGCTTATGGCTGTTTGAATGAGTCTAAAAGATAATTTTGTAAATATAGGCATTAATTTCAGGCTGATAATTTATGAAATTAATTAATGTTAATATAAACTATATTAACTAAAATTAAATTAATTAATAACTAAAGTAATTATTATCTATAATACAATTGAAATTAAATAACTGGGTTGTAATATTCAAGGAGCATTAAAAAAAAGTTTTATCTGGTAAAACTTGTATAGAAACTAACATTTTTAATAATGTTAACTCTTTAGTTAAACCTTAAACTGTTCTACTTTTTGCCATACTTTTCAGAAATCAAGTTTAAAATACTTCGAGATTATACAACCACGAACAAGTATAAACTATGATACAAAGCTTTAATTAAAAGTGTTTATCATAAGCAATAGTTCAAACTTTTCTCTTTTTTCTATTTTTTGTTTTTAGTACGCTATAAAGCTATTAAATAAAACTTGTAAAATAATCTACTAACTTAAAGTTTTAAGCATAATAATTTTTTACATGTAAGTTTATACTTGCGGTGTGTTAAAAAATTAAACAAGTTGAACAAAAAAATTCAAATATATGAAGTTAAAAAAGTTTTTTGTTATCTTTTGGTCAAATTTGCAAAGTTTATAACATTAAAAGTTAAGAAAAATAAACAAATAAAAGTATCAAAACTACAAAAGAATATTGTAAAATAAATAATAAAAATAAAGATTTTTAAATGAACAAATTAAAAACATACAAATGATGCTGAGTCTAGAAAAATTTATTTTTTATATATTCTGTAAAAATTTTTGCTCAATATGTGTGTTTCATGTAAAAAAAAAATATTAGTAATATCAATACAATATAAGGCTTCTTTCGCTTATATTCAATTAGACAATCAAATACTATTTTATCCTTTTATAAAGTTCTTAGTTTTTCACAAAACCAAAAAAAAAGTATTTAATCAATAAAAATTTCTTGTTAAGTTTAAGATTTTTTTAAATTTTAAAGTAAAACTTAAATTTAGTTTATATATATAAATTTTATTGCATTTATATTTTATAAATTATTTTATACATCTTATAAAACTATACAGTAAGCAATCGTAAATTGAAAACGCAAAACAACAGAACAAAGCACAATGGTTTGTTGTTTTAATCTATTTACACTTAAAATAGTCATAATTGGTTGTTATAAAATCATAATTTGTTCTATTGCATTCTCTTCCATTACGTATAAATTTTCATTAGTTCTCAGTCCTTCTAGACTTAATTTTCTCAGTTAAAGTATATATAAAGTGACCATATTTTTTATAAAAGTTTATTAAGGTATAGAACTATAGTAAAGTTTTCAAAAGATACCGTTAAACAATTAGGTAAACAATATATCTTGAAATAAAACAAATCTCAAACATTTTTATAATATACACGAACATTCGATCAATAATCAGAAAATACCTTTTTTGAACTAAACTAACTACTGCTGTTATATTTATAAATAATAATTTTTTATTTCATAATATAGAAGCTAACTATCAAAAGAAAGTTGAAAGAGGATCAACTATAATTAAAAATAGTAATGTTAATCACAAATGAAGAAATAAATTTTAAATTACTTGTTGAGTATATAAAACAACACTGTTCTTAAAAGTTAGTTCAATATTTCTAAAATTAATAAAAATTTTAGAACTAAATTTTAAAAATCTAATTTTTTTTAAGAAATAAAAATATGTTTTTTTTATTTAGTTACCACTAAAAATTTATTGACTTAGTAATATCTCTCTAAAAAGTTTAACGTAAGCTTCAAAATTAAATGCATTTTCGATTATATTTACAAATTTACTTGATTTATTTTTAAAGTTATTACTTCTATTTTAAATAATACTTCTACAATTGTTGTTAAGTTTTAAAAATATTTTTTTATAATGCTAAATTTATTTATACACATGAAGACTTTTGAAAAAAATATAAAATTTACAGAATACTTTTGATAGTAATTTTAATAGCATTACTAATCAGAATAACTTAATGATAATTTTAAAAATAAAATAAAGCTTTTAATTACTTTAAAACAAAACAGAATAATGTAAAAACAATCAATAAAAAATGAATTAAACATAAAAGTTTTGTAAAAACGTAAAAAAGTATTATTTAATATTCAATTGCCTTATGGTTGTAAAAGTCCTTGCCAAACTTGAGCGTTATTTACTATCGTCTTCGCATCTTGCAAAGAATATTTGAGCGTTTGAGCTGAATAGTGACGTCACGAACGAAAAATACGAGAGTTGAAAAATAAGTGGTGCTTTAAAATCGAAGTGAGATTAAACTATTATCACGGAAAGAAAACAATGTAGATAGAATTGTTGACTATTTGTAGCGGGTATTACTCCTGTAAAGTTTTAAAAGCATTTTTTATATTTATTGTTGTGCAAACAAAACACTCTCTTTAAAAAGTCACGGGTTTGCACTTTTTATTTTTTAATTATACAAATTAGCTTTTTATTTAATTATAATTACCAAAACAAAAACTACTTATATCTACAAGAGTTCTGAAAACATTATATTTATTTAATTCGAATACAGTAGTACAAAAACATAAAACTTATTTAAGTTTTCCAGGCTAAAAACAATAGTTAAAGTTGAATACAATTCTTTAACATTAAATATAAATCATAAAAGGCACACTAAAATTTCAAGTAATCTTGTTAGGCTGTTGTAATAAAAAAACATTTATAAACTTAATTTTAAGCAAGATTTTAAACAATTAAAATTAACTAATATAATATTTTTAATATTTTGTTTATGCTAGTATTGTTTACATAGCATAAACATAAACTTTAGTTAAACATTTTAGAGGCCTAGACTTTTTTTCTTCTTCATTTGAAATTTAAACGTACAAAAATTTCATTTAATTGCAACAATACCTAAATGACGTCACATCAAGTTATTTGCAGTTTTGATTGCAGCAGTTCTATTCATAAAATATTGCCAATAAAAAGACCGACCTCATTTTTGAGTATAATTTATTTACTAACTTTTTTAAAGAATATATTGACTTTACAAGGAACTGTTCAAAACAAACCAACTTTGAATTTTCGAGAACCGCTAACCGAACAAGAGTGAGCAGTTCTGGATAACAGTGGTATTAAAAATAAGATTAAATAAATCAATAAAAAAAATAAATTGGGAAATTGTGCGGATGGCAATAGTAAGTAAACTGACTTTATTAGCTTATAACAAATGTAGTACATAACTTTATTTATATGAAACTAAAACAAGTAAGCAATTAAATATTAAAACTGAAAGTCTAGTTTAATTAAAAAATAACCATTTGGTAATTTTATCTTATAACAGTCATAACAAAAAAAAAAGGTTCAGAAATTTAATAAAGTAATTTTTTGTATTAAAAAAAAATTAAACTTTGGTGAGAGTTGATTGAACTTTCAGTGAGTATCTAAGAAAATATTTATAGCTAATAAACTAAATGTTTGTTTAATTATTCTATAAAAGCTTACATGTCTCTTACATATTAGTCAGATTATTTTTTGCAAGGCTGAACTGTACTTATATCAGTTTATTCAGAAATCAACACATTATATAATAAATAAACATTGAACACTTTATAAAACTTAAAAAAATGACAGTTTGATTGGATCACGACAATAAATAAACTATTTAACTTCTGTAAACTTTTTATTAATGGTTTTAAAGTGAACTTTAATGAGATATATAAGATTTAAAATGTATTTAATTTAAGAAGCTTAATTTTAGGTTAAACTTTAAGCATTTAAACTACTTTAACTTAAAACTTTAAGTTCTATACAGTTCAGTTTTTATTCACAGTTATTTACATAGTAATATTTGAATCTTTTAACAATGCTCTATAAAGAATAACATATAAATAATAAGTAATGTTAAAGTAATTTAAATTTAAAAAACATTTAGACAATTAAGAAGGTTCTACATACAATTACCCAAGGTATTACATAAAAATACAAACAAATCTACTTGATACATTTTCAGAACAAAAGCGAGTGGACTTTAAATAAAATTGTGTTATTTAATACCTATGACTAGTTAATTACATTTTTTGAAACTTTTGTTAAACTTCTATTTCTTTATTTAAGATTTTATAAACAAAATTAAAATTTAACACACATAAACCAATTGTTTGACTTATAATTGTATATATGTAATTTATAGCTAGTAAACTTATAGAAGTAGTGGTTTGGCTCTATGTGTACTAATTTATGGGCACTCTTTTATGAGTAGAAATGCTTCAATCAATTAACTTATATGATTTCATTTAAATTATGGGTAGTATTTAGATGTTCCTGCAAGTAAGTAAGAATAAGATAATGTCTACTTTTAAATCAAACAATTGGTTTAAGTTTATTCAAGTTTTTTTTTTCTTTATTAAATCTTAAATAAAAAAATGTCCGAAATATTTTAATAAGTCTATCCACTACTTCTGTTAGTTTACAAAATAAAATTTGAATAAATGTACAAATAAACCAAGCTATTGGTTTATGTGTATCAAGTTTTTTTTTATTTGTTTGTTTATAAATTTTAAAATTACAAAAACTATCCAAAATATTTATTAAGGCTTAGAAATTATTTTAATTTTCATTTAGTTGCAGCAACATCTGAATTCTACCCATAATTTAAATGAAATAATATAAAATTATGGGCATAATTGATTGAAGCAATTCTACACATAAAATAGTGCCAATAAAATAGTACACATAAGAGCAAACCAATACTTTTATAAGTTTACTAAATATATATTACATATATACAACTATAAATCAAGCAATTGGTTTATGAATGATCAAGTTTTTTTTGTTTATAAATTATTAAATAAATAAAAATTTCAAAATATTTATAATATGCCAAGCCATTGCTTCTGTTAATATAAAAAAATATAAATTAGATAAATATAATTTTATATTAAACAATTGGTTTGAGTGTATTCAGGTTTTTTTTCTTTATTAAATCTTAAAAAAAATTATCCATAATCTTTTGATAAATCTAGCCACTACTTCTTTTAGTTTACAAAATATAATTTAAATAAATGTACAAATAAATCAACTATTGGTTTATTTGTATTCTAGTTATTTTTATTTAATTGTTTATAAATTTAAAATTCAAAAACTATCCATAATATTTATATAAGGCCTTGAAAGTATTTTATTTTTCATTTAATTGCAGCAATTTAATTGCAGCAACATGTAATTACTACCCTTAATGTTAATGACATCACATCAAATTATAGGCAGAATTAATTGCAGCAATTCTACACATAAAATAGTGCCCATAAAATAGTACTTATAAAAAGTCCAACCGCAAAGGCTTATTCTACAGTGATGACGTCATAAAGACAACGTCTGCAGCCAATAAGTTAGAAAGCGGTAGGACTTTTTATGTGTACTATTTTATGGGCACTACTTTATGTGTAAAATTGGTTCAATCTACAGTGATGACGTCACGAAGACAACGTCAGCAGTCAATATGTAACAAAGATTTATTCGACAGTGATGACGTCACAAAGACAACGTGTGCATCCAAGAAGTCACGAAGAGTTTTCGATAGTGTTGACTCACAGAGACAACGTCTGCAGCTAAGAAATCGCAAAGACTTTTTCGACAGTGAGGACGTCATAAAGAAAACGTCTACAGCCAAAAAGCACCAAGACTTATTTGACAGTGATGACATCACAGAGACAATGTTTGCGGTCAAGAAGTCACAAAGAATTATTCGACAGTGATGACGTCACAGAGACAACGTCTGCGGCCAAGAAGTCACAAAGAATTATTCGACACTGATGACGTCACGATGACAACGTCTGCAGCCAAGAAGTCACTAAGACTTATTCAACAATGATGACGTCACAAAGACAACATCTGCAGCCAGGAAATCACTAAGACTTATTTTACAGTGATGACGTCACAGAGACAACGTCTGCAGCCAAGAATTCACTAATAATTATTCGACAGTGATGACGTCACAAAGACAAAGTGTGCAGACAATATGTCACAAAGAAATATTTTACAGTGATGACGTCACAAAGACACGTCTGCAGCCAAGAAGTCACAAAGAATTATTCGATAGTGCTGAAGTCACAGAGACAACGTCTGCAGCCAAAAATCGCAATAACTTATTCGACAGTGAGGACGTCATAAAGAAAATGTCTGCAGCCAAAAAGTCTCCAAGAATTATTCGATATTGATAAAGTAACAGAGACGACGTCTGCAGCCAAGAAGTCACAAAGAATTTTTCGACAGTGATGACGTCACAAAGACAACGTCTGCAGCCAAGAAGTCACAAAGAATTATTGACACTGATGACGTTACAAAGACATTGTCTGTCGTTAATATGTCACGAGGACATATCTAACAGTGATGACGTCTCTATGACAACGTCTGCAGCCTAAAAGTCACAAAGAATTATTCGACAGTGATGACGTCACAAAGACAATGTCTGCATCCAAAAAGTCACCAAGACTTATTCGACAGTGATGTCGTAACAAAGACTACGTCTGCAGCCGAGGAGTCAGAAAGAATTATTCGACAGTGATGACGTCACAGAGACAACGTCTGCAGCCAATAAGTCATAAAGACTTATTCGACAGTAATGACGTCACAAAGACAACGTCTGTAGCCAAGAAGTCACAAAGAATTATTCGACAGTGATGACGTCACAAAGACAACTTTTGCATCTAAAAAGTCACTAAGACTTATTCGACAGTGCTGTGGTAACAAGACAGCGTCTGCAGTTAAGAAGTTAAAAATAATTATTCGACAGTGATGACGTTACAAAGACAACGTCTGCAGCCAAGAAGTCACAAAGTTTATTCGACAGTGATGACGTCTCAAAGACAACGTCTGCAGCCAAGATGTCACAAAGTCTTTTTCGACAGTGATGACGTCACAAAGACAACGTCTGCAGCTGAGAAGTCGCAATGAATTATTTGACAGTGATGACGTCACCAAGACAACGTCTGCAGCCAAGAATTCACAGTAACTTATTTGACAGTGATGACGTCACTAAGACAACGTGTGCGGCCAAGAAGTCATAAAATTATTTGACAGTGATGACGTCACAGAGACAACGTCTGCAGCCAAGAAGTCACAAAGAATTATTCGACAGTGATGACATCACAGAGACAACGTCTGCAGCCAAGAAGTCACTAAGAGTTATTTAACAGTGATGACGTCAAAAAGACATTGTTTGCGGCAATGAAGTCATAAAGACTTATTTGACAGTGATGACGTCACCAAGATAACGTCTGCAGCCAAGAATTTACAATGACTTATTCTACAGTGATGACGTCAAAAAGACATTGTTTGCGGCCAAGAAGTCATAAAGACTTATTTGACAGTGATGACGTCACTAAGACAACGTCTGCGGCCAAGAAGTCATAAAACTTATTTGACAGTTATGATGTTACAAAGACAATGTCTGCAGCCAAGAAATAACAAAGATTTTTTCGACAGTCATGACGTCACAATGACTTATTTGACAGTGATGACGTCACAGAGACAACGTCTGCATCCAATTGGCCATTACTTTGTAACAAAATTTAAACTTCACACACAGTTCTAAGTTGTTTATTACAATATATTCATAATTGTTTAAGCTGAAAGAATAAAATAGTATTTTATATAAATTGTGAAAGTATGATACAGCTTTTAAATAGTTTAATAATCATCATGACTTAATCATTTGTGTATAAAGTTTATAAAAGTAACAAGTTTCATTTAATCACTTTTGATTTGTTTTTTATTAAAAAATTGATTTTTTTTTATTAAAAATATAATAACGAAATTATTATATGGCAAATTAAAAAAATAAAGTTTTTTTAATCTTATGTTGTAAAAAATTTTATCTTTAACTGATATCTATGTACACACTTGTATTCAATATATGGTAAATATTAACATCATCTTACCATCCAAAAAATTTATTCAAAGAATTTAGTGCACTAGTACTTTCCGATTATAAAGTCTTATACCACATTAATAAATTTTTAAACGATTTTATAAAATATTTACTTTTTACGCTCGTACTTTTTTAATTAGATTACATTTATAGTAATTTTGATTAAACTAAAACTATTTGATTTTTATAACTAAATGGTTCCTCTTACAAAAGATATTTATTTGTAGAAAATACATGAATATGTTATATTTTGTACTTTTTTGTATAAAACGTATTTTCGTAGTTTTTAAGTCGGTTACAATTTTAACACCTTAATGTAACAAAGATTTACAAAAATTAGTTTTATAATCATGTTTTTTTTTTATATTATTATTATTATTATTTTACAATACAGAAAGTTATTTATCATAAGTTAGACTTGTTTTAATTTAATGTAAAAGCAACATTTTTTTAATTTATAAAATTTTAATATAAACCTATAGCATTTTTTAAACAATTTTTTAATTTTCTGTTTCTTACTGCAAAAAAATAATTAACAAAACATTTTGTATTAAAGTAATTTTTCAATAGCTCTTTATTTAACAACTGTTTTTCGATTGGTAAATAAATCAAATTAATTAAAACTAAGTAGCCTTTCAATAAGCCTTGCGCAAACTAGCATAACTTTTATAAAACAAGTATTATACAGTTTTATCTTGACTTTTTAACCAAAAATTTTAGGCTTTAAAAGTCACTAGCTGGTTAATAGTAAAGTTTTTAAACAAAGTTGAGTGATTATATAATGATAATACGTTTAGAACAAACGCTTTTAAATTTGTGTTTCTAGTTTTTAGTTTTACGTAAAACTTTTCCCAACAACTACTTATACTTATCTACATATATATATATATATATATATAAAGGTTTATATAAAGATGCAAAACTCAAAAAACTCGAGTCTCGTGACTATTCACTCATCAGGTTCAAAACAAGTTTAAAATAAAGCACAAAACAAAATCACTAATGAAAGTAAAAAATTTTTACACATTTTACACTATTTTTGTTTTTCATGTTACAATTTTACACATGAACATTACAAGAATTTTTTAAAGTAGTTTTACAAGCAGTTAATTTATCATTTTGTTTTAATTTTATTCATACTACTACTAATTTACAGCACAAACAAAAGTTAGAGACTTGTTTATTTAATTGTAAAAGCAACGGTTTTTTGTATATGAAATTCCAATTTTAACATTCTTCATAACAAAACATTTTTAATTAAATACAAAATCATTTTAAAATACTTGAAACTATCATTTTTTGCCCTGGTAACGTGGATTAACTTGTATAAAGCAAAAACGTAAAAGGGTGTTTTTATTTTATTTTTTTGATAATATCGCGTTATAAACAATTGCTATGTAATTAAGGTGTTTTTTCAATGTAAACATTTATTTAACTGTGTCGAAAATTAATGACTAACTATTGTTAAATCAAAACTTTCGAAAGCTGCTACAAAAATCAGAACCTTACACTTTGTTATTGCTTTTTATTTTAATATTCACAATTTCGAGTTTCTGTCAAAAAATAGTTCCTTTTTTTAGTGTTTTTAGTACTTTAGATGTATATTTATTACGATAAACCCGAAATAAAGCCAAAAATATAAATTTGTACAGTTTTGTAACAACTAAGTAAAAACCAATTTTAATATATTTGTCAACATACTTTTTTTAAACTTAACAATATATCTCTTACTCAAAAACTTACAGTAAAACTGATACTAAAGCTTTAAAATAAAATAACAAAGAGACAATTACGTATTTTAAGCGGTAAAAACCTAAAATTTTCGTATAAAATTTTATCAATCGTTAAAGTAATATAAATTAAGTTTTATATTTCATTTACATGCTTTATTTGCTAGTTAGTTTTATACGCTGTCTGTAAGCTTTGAAAAACAACTTAATTTGTAAAAGTTTATATAGGTGGGAGTTAATTTGCAGATTGTATATAATTACCAAATAAACTTTATACTAAATTTTTACTGTGTTGTTTTAAAGAAAGCTTTTAAACTTAAACTTGATTTCTGGTGTTAAGTTTATTATAAAATAAATTATATCAAAAATTAAAATATATACTCATGACTTGATTGTGTGCAAGTAGTTTCTAAAAGTAAGAAATTACATTTAAGTATTTTTTGTGTTATTAATAGCTTGCAGCTAGTGAACTTATTAGTTTTTGTCACATGGCAATTAAAATGTTTTTAATTATTTTTAATGAGTTTTTTCCAACTAAAACATTTTAATATTGTTTTTTAATATCGAATGTTATACTTTGCAGCTGTTGAACTTTATGTTTTGTATTTTTATTATATTATATGTTTTTTATAACTATCATATGAAAACAAATCAAATTCTGTAGACTTATCTTTTTTGTTTTTTTAATTTTGCAAAACATTATAAAATTATAAATAAGCGAGAAATAGTATGTTTTTCAGTTACTTAAGGACAGTTTAGAGTAAAAGTTGTATTATCAATGTACTATAAAACTTTGCTTATACCAGCATATATGTGTAGCATTATACTAGTAAACAAACTCTAAATAATATAATGGCTGTTTGGCTGTTTAATATGTTTTTTTATAATAAACTTAAGAGCATTTAAAAAAATAACTACATTTATTTATAATAAACTAGCAGAAAGTAAAATTAGCAACATTTCTACAGTGCTAAAAAATAACAAAACTTACATAAAACTTTGTTCAACACTATGAAAATATAATAACTTTCATCAATCATTTTTAAAACTGATTCTATCAATTTTAAAATAGTTTGTTGCTATTTAAAATCATTTATAAATATCAACATCATTATACTTTTATGATATTAAAAAGGATTTACTTTTGCTGTAATAGTAAACTTATAGTAGTATTTAGATATTTTTCAGAAGAATAATACTATGAAAATTAATAGCAATCAAAATTTAACATATTTATATATAACTTTGCTTTTTTTGTTACAATTAATTATTGTTTCAGATTTTTATAAAGTTTAATGATGATCTTAAACAAAGTTAGTCTAATCGTCTTAACTTTTTTTCTTTATTGGAATTGTGAATTCAACTCCTCACAGTCAATTAGACAAAAATGTAATAAAGAATACTGTAAGTTATGTTTCATTTCGTTTGCTGCCTTAAATGAGTGTTAACATTTTTTATCTATATTATAAAAAAAATTGTATATTATTCTTAACGTAGCTTTGACAAAAAGTAAGTAGTACTTTTTTCTAATTCTTATTAATAAAATTTTTTTTTAATTAATATAGTATTTTCACAGTCTTTTTTTAGCAATATATGATTGTAATTTGATTTTTGTTCTTTATAGATTGGAATTTTAGGACTATACTAACTTGATTTTAAGCATTAAGTTCGAAAGTGTTAACATAAAAAATACCATAATGCATTTTATTTTTATCCATAATAAGTATATATTCATATACATTTTCTTAATATTATGACCTTTTTTAAAAACCATGTACTTTTAAAGTAAGTCTAGTACAAAAAATAAATAATTTATCTTAATAATAACCTAACAAACTAATACTTCACCAGGAAACCGCCAATAATGAAGAAAATAATAAGGATGAAACCTTTGTTAAGCATTCAAGTGTTTAAAATGAAACAAGAATTTTGACTCGAATTAATAGGTCATCGTATAATGTAAGTTTGTTAAAAACAAAAATGATTTTGCTTTTTAAGGAAACCTATAAAGCTTGCTAAAATAAATCGAATACTTGACTTTAAAACTTTTAATCTAAAGTTTTGTTTATATGCCTAAGTAGTGGTTTAAAACCTTGCTAAAAATTTCTCATTACCATATCTTTAGACGCGTATTTCAGTTTTGCTTGATATTTAAAATTTATTAACAAATTAATATTTTAAGTTTGTTTTTAAAAGGCTGGAGAAATGACAAATAAGCTATCACATGATGAAATAATTAGCGAGATATTACAACAAAGTCAGTTTTTTATAAACAATACTTTTGAAATAGTAAATTGTTTAATTAATAAATAACTATATGTGTATAACTAAAAGTAAAATAAATAAAAAAACAATCTATATGTCAAAGCATACATAGTAGAAATGTTAGGGTATAGTTAATAATACTTTTACTTTTTATGTTAGAAACTATTGAAAATTTAACGTTAGTCTGTAAAAAACACATAAACATTTCTTTTTGTTTAAATTGATAATATTTTTGGTTTATTGCTCAACAAAACTATATAGAAGTTACCAAAAATTAACAGAATTTTTTCAATTATAACAAAAAAGTTTTATATGAGCTTTAATATTTGAATTCTTTTGAAAATCCAGATATAGAATTTTCAGCTTATCACTGAACCTAACATTTTTAAATTACATTTTAATGGCATTATAAACTTTAGATTAAACTTGTTTAATATTTTAATTTTACTAAGCACATAAATACTACTATATTTAGTGTTTTTAATTACTTTTTTTTTACAACTAAACGTTGAATTAATATATACATAACATTTTTAACCTGTACTTTCTACTTAATCCTGATTTATTTATACAGATACGACCTGGTGCGGATGTAAACACATCCCCCAGTGTCTGATCAACGAAATTGACTTTTCCGATTGTGCGATTATTGATGAAGCCGGTAGTGGTAAGTTTCATAAACTTCATTAGTTACACAATTTTTTTATTTTTTTGAAAGTTTTGAAACGTTAATTTTCAGATTAATTAAGCTTCATAAAATAAAAAGCTAGAAATTAGCCAAAACATTTGTGTTTTATTCATTAAGATATTTAAAATAAAGTTTTTGTAAATTTTGTATTTTGTTGTTTTTCTTAACACAATTAATTCAAGATAAGAATTAAAACTTGTTTAATGTTTAACTTACTTATTGAACAAAATTATTAATGTTTAAGTTTTATATTAATAAAATTTTGTATAGTTAGTTTTTTAAACTTCTTACTGATTTTCGTTAGTGGTAGCTTTTAATTCTGTACTAAGTCTTTGTAAAACTTAATTAAAAAAAATCAATAAACTTTGTTAATTTACAATTTGAAAACTTTATTCAAAAAATAGCTGTAAGTTTTGGTTTACATTTTCACTTTGCGACTTAGTATTAAATACTAAAAAACTAAATGCTTACCATATTTTAAAGAATGGTGCAAGCAACCTCCGTGTTATGTCATTACTGGAACGACTGGAAAACAATACTATTTATCTGCTAAACAACTGATCACTAATCAAGACTTAATAAGTTGTTAGTTTTAGCTTGACATAAAATAACACCTTCATAGTTTGTTTCATATTTTGACTCGTTCCTTAAAACAACTGAAAAATTTTTTTGTTTTCTTTTGCACAAACTTTATGTTTCAAGTTTTTAATAATTAATGTGAATGTTACATCTATATATAGAAAAAACAAATTCTAAAGTCTTTAATGGTTACAATACAAAAACAACATTGAATATGTTCTCTGTTTATAATAAAAATAATCATAAAAAATATTAACATCACATTTTAACTTTAAGATGTACACGATTAATCAAGTCAAAAAACGTCAATTGAGTATTAATTTGTTCTAATTAAACAAACCAATATTTTTAGTTTCTTACTGCGAGTCCTTTCACCGTC
This sequence comes from Thalia democratica, assembly GCF_965202585.1. Classification (NCBI taxonomy): domain Eukaryota; kingdom Metazoa; phylum Chordata; class Thaliacea; order Salpida; family Salpidae; genus Thalia; species Thalia democratica. The sequence continues at coordinate 6,295,179 of NC_139167.1, read as the reverse complement.
CATGTTTACCAGAACACAAATGTTATAACACCTCACTGAAATTTGATGGAACAGAAAAAACGGTGTGGATTAAAAAGTTTTACCGTTGCATCAATCCTGAGGATGTTCCGTATTTCACAAGTTAGTTATACAATTATTATGTATCGTTAGTTATACAGATTTTATCGAAACTTTATTATAGAATCATGTTTTCAAAAAACCAAAAATTCCTCAAAGTATCAAGACATACTTTATATTTTTGCTTAAATGTTAAAACCTTGTATTCTAATTTAAAATATGTTAAGTTTCCTTTATTTTTTCTTAAAATATATAGTCATATAATATAACATAATATACACTACACTGCAAGTTTAAACATTTTGTTGTAACAATTTTTTTTTATTAAGTTGAAAGCTTTTTCGGTTCTTTTTTAAAACCAAACAAACTTACAGATTTATACAGATCAATTGTGATTTTTAACCGCTAGTAGAAGTTTCTTAATTTGGTTTTTATTAACTTTAGGATTTAAAAACATGACTTTAATGCTTGTCATGCTTTTGTCGCATTAAAATTACATTGGTTAATATAAAAACACTAAATTCTTTTTTAACGTACAAATTTCCGAATGACTGTTTAGGTAAAAAATAAATGTACATATTAAATACAAAAAAAATATTTCTAAAAACTAAAACATTAGAATCTAAAAAAACAATTAAAATTAGTGGTGAAAAAAATCTATACTTAAGTTAATATTAAATATTAACCAAATTGTAAATCATTTTTAACAGTAATATGTAAAATGTAATATGTATAATGTAAAATATTTTAAACAGCTACTGTGAAACCACAATGCTCGTGCAAATTATTGAAACTACATTGCTTTACCACGTCAAAACAGAATCAATTAGCCAATCAGAACAACGTAAATTGCTACTGTAAAGATTATTTGAAACAATGTTTCACTTGGATATATACTTAAGCTCTCAAATGTAGGTTAAAAAACTATATTCTTCTTTCTAAAGTTTTTATATGTATTGTTTAGTAGTTTATAGTGTAACACTATTGACTACGTACAATTTTATGAAAAAACTCATTTTATCTTAAAAAATTGAATTTCGTTAATTTTTATTTTTTTGTTGTATTCCAAGTATAAACACAATTTAAATACTTAAGTGTATGTTTACGTACTTGAGTATAGCTTTTTAAAAGTTGTAAATATTATGAAAACATATTTACGCCATTATAACTTTAGATTTAATTGTCTTTCTATTGTATTTGTTTCTTAATGATTTTATATAATAACTAAGGACTTATGAAATTAAACAAAAATTATTTCAAGTTTTAAAAGAAAAATTTTTTAACTGGTACCTAAAACTTATATATAAAAAAACATTTAGTTTCTACAAATTTCATTAATGTTTTTAATATTTGTTTCTAGTTTTATTTATAATGGTTTTATTACAATAAAGTAAATGTTTAAAATTTGTAAATATTGAGTAATAAAATTTTTAAATAAGTTGTTTGGGTTAAGTATTTGAATAAAACCAAAACGTAAAGTATAACTTTGTATCATAATTAATTGTTTTAATAGGCCTTTGTGTTTTATTTTATTAGGTCGACTAACAATTTATTTTAGATTATAAAATTAACTTATTTAAAACTTTAAATTGCAAAAACAAGTTTTTTAAAAGGGTAGAAGTTTGTTTAAATATTTTACATTATTAAAGTCAAGGTAATTTTCAAAATCAAAACGACCTTTTTATAGACAAATTATAAAATTTTTTTTTTTTTTTTTAAATTAAGCTTTACTTGTTTATAAGTTCTTTTTAAAAGTTATATCTTTTAAATAAATTGTAGTATAATGAAGTAAATTTAATTGATGTTTACTTTGTAGAATTATTGAAACTTTATATCTAAGTTTAATGGTTTAAAAATGTTTTAACTATAATGTTTTATAAGCAGATGTTATAAATTGTTGTCAAATTAAAAGTCTAAAAATTAATAAAATAAACTTAAACAAAAAACTATCGCTACCAGTAGTGCTTTAAAAAAATTTTTGAAGAAGAAGAAAACAATAGTTTAATTTTAATATACAAACAAGTTACTCTTTAAATAAGATTCAAAGATTCTTAAAATAAAACAAAATCATAACTTATATCCAACTTATATAAAACTAAAGCATTTCCAAATTTTTGTTGCAAATAAATATTTCTTAGAAAAAAAAAAAGTTCATTATAAATCACAAGCATTAATTGTTTAATCAATTAATTGAATAATTATAATAAGAGATATATTGTATAAATTTTTTTATTAACGAATGTCGATATAAATAATTTAATTAAATAAAGCTTAAAAGCTAACAAATTTGAATATGTTTACTTACTGGTAAATATCGTTTGAAAACTTTGTATGTTATAGTTAGAGTTGATCTTTGCTATTTTTAGTATCTAATGTTAAAACTTTTTATTTTGATGGAAATAATTTGTAGTAATACAAAAAAATTCTATAATATATTTACATAAATTTACATCTTAACCTTTTTATATTTTTTGTTAGCAATCGAACATGTGTGTACGATAAAAATTTCGATTTACATTTTAAATTTTCTGACATTAATTCATGTACTTTGGTTTTGAAACAAAATTTCAAGTTTATTTTTTATTTAAACCTTGTTAATATGTTTTTAAAGTTTTGAATATTAACTGTACTTCTAGTTTTAAACTGAAAAATAAATAACAAGAAGCCGTGAACAGAAAACTGTTAACATTATTTATATTTTAGTTTAAACACATAAGCGTCATAGGTTTTTTATTAATAAATACTTACAAATACAAATACTTACTCTTAGAAATATCTTAGGGAAATATATTTTGAAATAGATTTTATGAAGAGTAATAAAAAGTCCTGTGGAAAAATTTATCTAGGTTAAATAAAAAACCATTAAAAGTTATATTTTTCTTTTAAAAAGTAATTTTTGTGTTTTTCGAAAACTATTTAATGGTTAAAGTGTAAAATGAAGTAGCTTGCTTTAATTTTCTGATCATAATATGTATTTTTTTTTATAAAAAACTAAAAGATGCTTAGATTTATAAAACAATAATTTAAGTAATATCTTTAAACTAGTACAATATAAAAAGTGAACTTGTTAGTGCGTAAAAGACGCTAAAGTGTATGGATTTAAAACCGAAGATAATGTCTACTTGTTTAGATTAACCGCCTTAAAATTAATAAAATTATAATTTTTTTTGATTACTCTAAAGCATGTTTACTATCTAAAAACAATAACTTTGTTTATTTATTTACTTATTTATGAATTTTACATTTTAAATAAATCTATAACTTATTATAACACGGTGTTTGATTATATTTAAAATTTTAAACAAAAGTAAAAAACAAAAATGAACAGCTTAAAACAGTTTATTTTATATCTTAACTTAAAGTACGATTAGTTTCAACACACAAAGGAAACTTTTAAAACGTCTAGTTTTATTAACTTAACGTTTTATAATCCCTTATTAGGAAGTAAATTTAAAAATTAATTGAATCTTTTGTCTACTTATTAAGTTGTTATTCTCAAATGAATAATGTCACAGTTTTCATAACAACTAACTAACATCTTTTTATTCGATTTATAGTTATTAAACACATTTTAAGCTGTTGCTATATGACTAAGACTAAACATTCAAATATTTTTATCATGATTTACAAACAAATAGTAACTAATTAAAAATCACCATTGAAAGACTAAAATAATATATTAATTATATAATATATTATTTAATATTAAATATATAATAATGATAATTTAAATATAAAAATAATAATTTTAGTTATAGAATATTAAAATAATTAAGTTATAAGACCTGGTGTACTACAAACTTTCGGTGATCGAGTCGCAAACCGCGGTTACCTTTTAATGTCTTCTCCAGGAAAAATTACGCATTGTAAAGTCTTCTCAACATGTTCTAAAACTAAACAGAATTTAGTTTCGATAAGTTTTCATAGCTCTACTTACCTATTTATGTTGAATTTCATCTTTATATGAAATTTAGTTTAGATTAAATGTTTTTACTAATTAAACCATTCATAAACGTTGTTCAAAAAACTTTACCTCATTTCATAGTTGTATATTTAAAAATGCACACTATAACTGTTATATACACATTAATTTTCTACAGATAGTTCTAAAATTCAAATAGTATTTTTTACTTTACTATATGTGATGTTTTTTAAACAGTATATATATTCTAAAGCAAAAAAAAATAAAATAACATAAAGTTTTTAGAATAAAAAATAGTTATATACAATGCTGATTAAGGTTGTTACAAATGTTTACAAACAATTGTTATTATTTTTTTGATTTCTGACGAAAAGTCTATTTGAAAATTTTTTTATAAATTAACAATCAGAATTTATACAAGCATTATATTATATTATATATTGTTGTTAATTTCATAATTTTTTCACTGCTTTTTCAAGTTATCTTTTATTTAAACTTTGTCAATTGCGAATTTTTCTAGTATGCAAGTACTGCAAACACTTTGTGTATGTAATAACTTTAAGTATGATAAAATAAATTAAACACTTACTAAATACCAGTGAAAACCTTTACTGAACTGCTTTTAAAGTTTAAATTTATCAGTTATAACTTAAGAATAGTTCATATTTTAAAAACCCTTTAATAAACTTAAGAAAAATTAAAGCTTATTTAGATTTTTTTTAAATATTAATCGTGAAGAATATTAACTAAAATTACAGTTTTAGCACAAAATCATTATGGGTAATTTAAGTTATTGAAAATTAGCTTTACCCGATAATTGTTTAAATAATACTAGTGTTAAAATACTATTTTCGATAGATTTATGATCATTGTTCGCAAAATCAGTTGTTTTTAATCACATATTTTGTTCACATATTCGCAATGTATATTATTTTTATTCTATTTTGTCTTGAACCTTTAAAATACTTAACATTAATTCAATGTCAGCTAACACGTTGGTTTTAGTAAATTTGCAACATACTATTATGATTTAAAATTTATTTTCTAACCTAATGTTTAATATCTATGTTAGTAAATATTTGAGATCATTTCTGACTGACTTATTTTTGTAACAAAGTAAAAACAATTTTGTAAAAAAAACCTTCACTAAATTAGTTTTCTTGCAGTTCGTTTTAATGTCTAACTTAAAACAACTTACTACACTATGAGTGTTATAAGTTATGAAATAATTTAGATATGTAGGTAAATTTTGTACAAAAAAGTACATATTATTAATTATTTAGGTATTTCTTAAAAAAAAAGTATGTTTTGTACGATTTTTAACATATAAAACATATAAAACACAATTTTAATGTAGCTATAATACGGTATAAGTACACATAGATGCATACTAAAAGACTGTTTTATTACAATTTTACCTTTATCAAAAATATTTTTCTATTTCTATAGTATAACGTTACAAACTAAAATGGCTTACAAAAACGTATTTAAACATTTGGTCTGCAAACGTTGCAAACCCCTACTTTTGATAAAAGTTATTTCGTTAATATTTTTCTTGAAAATGTTATTACACTTATGTTCCGAGATAGGTTTACTGATAAAGATTATAATTTATATTAGATCTACGCTGTTTCATCGAAAAATAAAAATAAAAATGAAATATATTAAATTCTATTTTAAAAACATATCGACTACTAAAAGTTTAATTTACAGTTTAAGTCATTTTTGTAGCAAATTAATTTTACACTAGTTGTGATTTTCAAAAATATTTTAACGTACTTAAAAAAAACCATATAAAATATTACAACTTTGAAAAATATTTTAAAGTTAAAATAATAAACTTACTTAAGAAATTGATAAAAAAATAAAATAAGAATGATTGTGTAACATTTTAGTTAGCAAGTTCAGTGATTAACTGGTCAAATTTCTTACGAGTAACATCTACAGTTTGTAATTCATTTACATGTTGTACAATATCTTTGTACTTCTTATTTATGAAATATAAACAAAGATGTTTAATACGATTTAAAAATTATATCTATCATCGTACGTAAAATTTTAAATCAAAGGTTTAAAACAAAGACAAAATTAAATAAATATAAACTTTCGAAAGTATTAAACGATTTCATTTTCCAATCTTTTAACTTTCAATTGTTAACAGTATTTATATTTTAGCTCTGATTAAAAACATAAATTTAATACGACTCCACATAAAAACATTTTAATAAGTTTAAACAGTTATGATGTGTTAAATAGCCTTTACGTTTATTAATCGATAAATATTAAAAAAAAAATCTTCAAACACAATATTAGGAATGTTTTACTTTAATGTAATATTAAAATTAATTGTTCCCTGTATTTACAACGAATAAACTTATTTATTTAAAATAGTAAATACTTGTGATTGTCAATGTATAAGCCCCTTTTTTATGATCGTAGTCATTATTGATAGGTTAGTGATTATTTATTATCAACAGTAGATAGATGTATACATTATAGCTGTTATTTAATTGACAAGTTAAACTTAACGAGTGATTTCTGTAAACAATTAATAAGTGTTTACACATTAATCATTAAATGAGTTTGTCATGTGAATAATTAGTAAAATTTGTTACAAGTAAGATATGCAAGAGTAAAAATATCTACAAAACATATGATTATACTTTTACACAGCCTATTCATAGATCTTAAACAATGAGTTTTGAACAAAAACAAGGTTAAATAAAAAAGAAACGTTTATCAAAATTTCTTTATTAAAACGTTACAAAAGAAATATACGATTGAGTTTTTAATGTTATAATCTTATTTGCTAATATTATCTTTGATATAGAACTCTGATTAAAAACATTTTTTTATTAGATAGATAAACATAACGATATAATTTAAAACAATTGTGATGGATTTAAAAAGCCTTTACATTTATGAAAAGTATAACAAATTGAAGATATTCTCAGAACTAAAATTTATAAATATTTAATATAAATGAGGAGCTTGTATTTTTGTGCATGTTCTCTGTTTTAAAAGAGTTTAGTTACTAAAAGTTTTAAAGCTACTTGTATTTAAATTGATTATGCGCATTTATTATCATCATAATTATAAGTAAAATATTAAGTAACCCCAAAGAAGGTCATGTACTTATAGTAACTGTAAAGTTGTATGTATGCTTAAATTTTATTTAAATTTTTAAAAGTGTTAAAACTTATAACTATTTTTGTGAAGAAATAAACTTTAGCGTTTTTTTAGCAGTTAAGACATTAGTAACTAGCAGGGACGTAGCTAGCTCAAAAAAGTTATGAATCTGCAAAAAATTAAAACATCTGATGTAACGCGGGAAACGTCTTAGCGGGAAGATTTAAAATATCTCTAATTTAATAAATTAATATGTAAAATTATAGTTATGTTGATTCTTTTAAAATAAAATTTTGAAGTATGATTGATAACTAAATACAAGGCTGTATATTTTGCTCCTTACCCCCTATGACTCTTTACGTGTTGCCACTTGTGTAAACCCATTAAACTTTTTTTTGAAAAGAAGTATAAGAAAAGCAAAGTTTAAATCAAAAACTATTGTATTGATTTCAAAACCAAACATTTAATTTAGTCATCGGAAACATCATTAAGTTATGCAAATTTTTTTTAAAACAAATTTGTTTGATTCATGTCGAAATAACTCTCAGGGGTGCATAACTAAATTAAATAAACAGTTGAAGCTAAATGAGCAGAGTCTTTTCAAGCTGAAATAAAAGCAAGTTTTTTTGCACATAAGAATAAGTTTCTACAGATGTGCATAAATGTACCACGCTACGTGTCTGGTAACAAGTTATAATTTTGAAATAAGAGTTAGCTATGATTGTTTTGAGTAATGTGTAATATTTACTTACTTTTTAAGAGAAAAAAAAGTATAATATTAAATTTATAAAATAACTGATGTAATTATTATCATTTATTACAATTAAAATCAAATAACTTAGTTGTAATATTCAAGGAGCACTTAAAAAAAGTTTTAAATGGTAAAACTTGTATAGAAACTAACATTTTTAATAATGTTAACTTTTTAGTTAAACCTTAAACTGTTTTACTTTTTGCCATACATTTTAGAAATCAAGTTTAGAATACTTCGAGATTATACAACCAAGAACTAGTATAAACTTTGATACAAATCTTTAATTAAAAGTGTTTATCATAAGCAATAGTTCAAAGCTTTTCTCTTTTACATTTTTTCGTTGAAAGTACACTAAAATGCTATTAAATAAAACTTGTAAAATAATCTACTAACTTAAAGTTTTAAGCATAAAATTTTTTACATGTAAGTTTATACTTGCGGTGTGTTACCAAATTAAACAAGCTGAACAAAAAATTTAAATTAATGAGGATAAAAAGGTTTTTGTTATCTTTTGGTAAACTTTGCAAAATTTATAACATTAAAAATTAAGAAAATAAACAAATAAAAGTATTAAAACTACAAAAAAATATTGTAAAATAAATAATAAAAATAAAGATTTTTAAATGAACAAGTTAAAAACATACTAATGAAGTTAAGTCTAGAAAACTTTATTTTTTATATATTCTGTAGAAATGTTCGCTCAATATAATGTTTCATGTAGAAAACTATATTAGTAATATTTGTACAATATAAGGCTTCTTTCGCTTAAATTCAATTAGACAAGCAAATACTATTTTATCCTTTTATAAAGTTCTTAGTTTTTCACAAAACCAAAAAAAAAGTATATGATCAATAAAAATTTCTTGTTAAGTTCAAGATTTTTTGAAATTTTAAAGTAAAACTTAAATTTAGTTTATATATATAAATTTAATTAAATTCATTTTTTATAAATTATTTTATACATCTTAAAAAACTCTACAGTAAGCAATCGTAAATTGAAAACGCAAAACAAAAGAACAAAGCATAATAATTTGTTGTTTTAAATCTATTTACACTTAAAATAGTCATAATTGATTATTATAAAATTATAACTTTTTCTAATGCATTCTTTTACATAACGTATAAATTTTCAACAGTTCTCAATGCTTCTAGACTTAATTTTCTCTCTTAAAGTATATATAAAGTGAACATAATCTTTATAAAAGTATATTAAAGTATAAAACTATAGTAAAGTTTTCAAAAGTGACCGTTAAACAATTAGATAAACAATATTTTTTGAAATAAAACAAATCTCAAACTTTTTTATAATATGCACAAACATTCGACCAATAATCAGAAAAATACGTATTTTGAAGTAAATTAACTACTGCTGATATATTTATAAAGCATGATTTTGTATTTCATAATATAAAAGCTAACTATCAAAAGAAAGTTAAATTGATCAACTACAATTAAAAATAGTAATGTTAATCACAAATGAAGAAATAATTTTTAAATGTTATTTTGAGTTTATAAAACAACACTTTTCTTAATAGTTAGTTCAATATTCCTAAAATTACTTAAAATTTTAGAACTAAATTTTAAAAAGATAATTTTTTTTAAGCAATAAAAACATGTTTTTTTATTTAGTTACCACTAAAAAATCATTGACTTAGTAATATCTCTCTAAAAAGTTTAACGTAAGCTTCAAAAATTATATGCATTTTCGATTATATTTACAAATTTATTTGATTTATTTTTAAAGTTATTACTTCTACTTTAAATAATACTTCTACAATTGTTGGTAAATTTTAAAATTATTTATGTATAATGTTAATTTTCTTAAATACTTGAAGACTTTGAAAAAAATAGAAAATTTACAGAATACTTTTGATAGTAAATTTTAAAACACTTTTAATCAGAATAACTCATTGGTAATTTTAAAATTAAAGCTTTTAATTACTTTAAAACAAAACAGATATAATGTAAAAACAATTAATAAAAAAAAATTAAACATAAAAGTTTTGTAAAAACGTAAAAAGGTATTAATTAATTATTCAATTGCCCTATGGTTGTAAAAGTCCTTGTCCAACTTGAGCGTTATTCACTATTGAGTATATTCTTTATTCTTACAATAATCTTCATGCATTCAAACGCGCATCTTGCATAAAAGGAGATGTGAGCGTTTGAGCTGAATAGTGACGTCACAAACGAAAAATACGAGAATTGAAAAAATGGATATTAAATAAACATCGAACTAAAATTCAAATTCAACAAATATTTTTGGCAAGTACAATATTCTATTTGTAGCGGGTGTTAATCCTGTATATATTCAGTATTGAAAAGATATTATGCTTTCCGAATAAAAGTAGGTACACTTTTTTTAAACATTGCTTACCATTGCTTTTACAAAGAAATAAAACAAGTTTAGTTTCTCCTTCTGCCGCTAATTCGTTAAAATATGAGCCAGTTTTTACTAATTGATAAACTTCAAATAAAAAACTTTAAATTTTGTTTTTTTTTACTAAAATACAAGCTAATGGCTGTTTGTATGAATCTAAAAGTTAATTTGTAAATATAGGCATTAATTTCAGGCTGATAATTTATGAAATTAAATATTATTAATATAAACTTTATTAACTAAAATTAAATTAATTAATAACTGATGTAATTATTATCATTTATTACAATTAAAATTAAATAACTGGGTTGTAATATTCAAGGAGCACTTAAAAAAAGTTTTATCTGGTAAAACTTGTATAGAAACTAACATTTTTAATAATGTTAACTCTTTAGTTAAACCTTAAACTGTTTTGCTTTTTGCAATACATTTCTGAAATCAAGTTTAAAATACTTTGAGATTCTACAACTACGAACAAGTATAAACTTTGATACAGAGCTTAAATTAAAAGTGTTTATCATATGCAATAGTTCAAACTTTTCTCTTATTTTCTATTTTTTGTTTTTAGTACGCTATAAAGCTATCAAGTAAAACTTGTAAAATAATCTACTAACTTAAAGTTTTAAGCATAAAAATTTTTTACATCTAAGTTTATACTTGCGGTTTGTTAAAAAATTAAACAAGTTGAACAAAAAAATTTCGAATATATGAGGTTAAAAAAGATTTTTGTTATCTTTTGGTAAACTTTGCAAAATTTATAACATTAAAAGTTAAGAAAAATAAATAAATAAAAGTATCAAAACTACAAAAAATATTGTAAAATAAATAATAAAAATAACGATTTTTAAATGAACAAATTAAAAGCATACAAATGAAGTTAGGTCTAGAAAACTTTATATTTTATATATTCTGTAGAAATGTTTGCTCAATATGTGTGTTTCATGTAAAAAAATATATTAGTAATATCAGTACAATATAAGGCTTCTTTCGCTTATATTTAATTAGACAAGCAAATACTATTTTATCCTTTTATAAAGTTCTTAGTTTTTCACAAAACAAAAAAAAAATATATGATCAATAAAAATTTCTTGTTAAGTATATGATTTTTAAAAATTTTAAAGTAAAAATTAATTTTAGTTTATATATATAAATTAATTGAATTTATTTTTTATAAATTATTTTATACATCTTAAAAAACTATACAGTAAGCAATCGTAAATTGAAAACGCAAAACAACATAACAAGCATAATGGATGGTTGTTTTAATCTATTTACACTTAAAATAGTCATAATTGATTGTTAAAAAATCATAACTTGTTCTAATGCATTCTTTTCCATTACGTATAAATTTTCAACAGTTCTCAATACTTCTAGACTTAATTTTCTCTGTTAAAGTATATATATAGAGAACATAATTTTTATAAAAGTATATTAAAGTATAAAACTATAGAAAAGTTTTCAAAAGAGACCGTTAAACAATTAGGTAAACACTATTTTTTGAAATAAAACAAATCTCAAACTTTTTTATAATAAACACAAACATTCGACCAATAATCGGAAAATACGTTTTTTGAAGTAAATTAACTACTGCTGTTATATTTATAAATCATCATTTTGTAATTCAAAATATAGAAGCTAACTATCAAAAGAAAGTTAAAAGAGGATCAACTACAATTAAAAATAGTTATGTTAATCACAAATGAAGAACTAATTTTTAAATGTTATTTTGAGTATATAAAACAACACTTTTCTTAATAGTTAGTTTAATAGTCCTAAAATTACTAAAAATTTTAGAACTAAATTTTAAAAAGATAATTTTTTTATAGCAATAAAAACATGTTTTTTTTTTCAGTTACCACTAAAAAATTATTGACATATGTAATATATCTCTAAAAAGTTTAAGCGTAAGCTACAAAAATTATATTCATTTTCGATTATGTTTACAAATTTACTTAATTTATTTTTAAAGTTATTACTTTTACTAAAAATAATACTTCTACAGTTGTTGGTAAATTTTAAAAATATTTATTAATAATGTTTGATTTTATTAAACTTTTGAAGACTTTGAAAAAAATTTAAAAATTACAGAATACTTTTGATAGTAATTTTAAAAACATTACTAATCAGAATAACTTAACGGTAATTTTAGAAATAAAATAAAGCTTTTAATTACCTTAAAACAAAGCAGAAATAATGTAAAAACAATTAATAAAAAAAAATTAAACATAAAAGTTTTGTAAAAACGTAAAAAGATATTATTTAATATTCAATTGCCATATGGTTGTAAAATTCCTTGTCCAACTTGAGCGTTATTCACTATTGAACATATGATTTACTCTTACAACACGTTTAACTTTTTTTTAACGCGCATCTTGCATAAAAGGATATTTGAGCGTTTGAGCTGAATAGTGACGTCACCAACGAAAAATACGAGAGTTGAAAAATAAATAGTGCTTTAACATCGAAGTGCAATTAAACTACTATGACTGTAAGGAAACAGTGTAAGAAAAATTGTTGACTATTTGTAGCGGGTATTACTCCCGTAAAGTTTTAATAGCATTTTTATATTTATTGTTGTGCAAACAAAACACTCTCTTTAAAAAGTCACGGGTTTACATTCTTTATGAGCTTTTTTATTTAATTATAATTAGCAAAACAAAAATTACTTATATGTACAAGAGAAAGCATTATATTTATTTATTTTCAATACACCAGTACAAAAACTTAAAACTTTTTAAAGTTTTTCAGGCCAAGAACAATAGTTAAAGTTGAATACAATTCTTTAACATTAAATAAAAATCATAAAAAGTGATACACTAAATTATCAAGTAATCTTGCTAGGCTATTGTAACAAAAAATATTTATAAACTTAACTTTAAGCAAGTTTTTAAACTATTAAAATTAACTAATATAATATTTTTAATATTTTGTTTATGCCAGTATTGTTTACCTAGCATAAACATAAACTTGAGTTAAACGTTTTAGAGGCCTAGACTTTTTTTCTTGTTCATTTAAAAGTTAAAAGTACAGAAATTTCATTTAATTGCAACATTACCTAAATGACGTCACATAAGGTTATTTGCAGATTTGATTGCAGCTGTTCTATTCATAAAATATTGCCAATAAAAAGACCGATCTCATTTTTGAGTGTAATTTATTTACCAAATTTTTTAAAGCATATATTGACTTTACAAGGAACTGTTCAGAACAAACCAACTTTGAATTTTCGAGAACCGCTAACCGAACAAGAGTGAGCAGTTCTGGATAACAGTGGTATTGAAAAAAAGAATAAATAATTCAATAAAAAAAAATCAAATGGGAAATTGTGCGGATGGCAATAGTAAGAAAACTGACTTTATTAGCTTAAAATTAATGTAGTACATAACTTTATTTATAAGAAACTAAAACAGGTAAGCAATTCAGTATTAAAACTGAAAGTCTAGTTTAATTAACAAATAACCATTTGGTCCTTTTATCTTATAACGGTCATAACAAAAAAATAGGTTCAAAGATTTAATAAAGATATATATAATATTTAAAAGTTTTTTTAAACTTTGGTGAGAGTTGATTGAACTTTCAGTGAATATCTAAAAAATACTTGTCGCTAATAAACTAAATGTTTGTTTAATTATTCTATAAAATCCTACATGTCTTTTACATATTAGTCAGATTTTTTTGCAAGGCTTAACTGTGCTTACATCAGTTTATTCAGTTATTAACACATAATATAATAAGTATACATTGAACACATTATAAAACTTAAAAAAAAAACAATTTGATTGGATCAAAACAAAAAAAAAAAATAAATTATTTAACTTCTGTAAACTTTTTATTAAATTATTTTAAAGTGAACTTTAATTAGATATATTAGATTTGAATTATATTTAATTTAAAAGCATAATTTGATAGTATTATATTAAACTTTTAGCATTTAAATTACTTTAAGTTAAAACTTTAAGTTCTATACAGTTCAGTTTTTATTCACAGTTATCTACATAGTAATATTTGATTCTTTTAATAATGCTCTATTACAAAATCCATGTTGCAAATGCCATGCTAAAAAATGTCTTTTTTACTAATCTTAATTTTTAACTTAGTAATTTTACCGATACAATATCATTATAAAATTTATCTTTCTAAACAAAAATTTATCAAAAATTCTTTTACAAACAATATTAACATAGTAATTTGCTGTTTTACTTTAATATTTAATTTTTATTTAAAAAAATTCTAAAAACTGTATACAGATGATTTTTTGTAATTTAAAACTCTCTATATCGTATATTAAATTTTAAAAGCCCAAGCTATAGATGGCTTAATTTTTTATTTAAAAAAACTTCTTTAGTCTTAGTTGAGATGTTGAACTTATATTTTATGTTTCTTGCTGTTTTTTATAATGTTAATTGTGGTTTTATTTAATAAAGTGAATGTTCGAAAACAGTTCATGTTTATCATTTTCTAAAAGTTTTTATGTTGTTACACAGAACTAAATATAATTAGCAGCTTTAGTTTAAAGCGGTAAAATTTTTTTGTTAAGTCTTTCAATACTTTTAATACTATGATCAATCTAAATTAAGAAAATGTTAACCATAAACTGAAAGAAAAGTTGTCGAAGTTCATTATAAATTTAACTTAACTTAATAAATTAAGTATTTGTCTTATAATTATTAAGTTATTATTTTATTTTTATTGATATGGCAGAAAAGTTCAAGTTAAGGTTTTTTGTTTTTACTGTTTATTTATATACTTAATGTAGCTACTTTCAAAAATCTAAAAAAGCATTTAAAATATTATACTTTATTTTCAGTAGTTATTTATAAATTTTATAGCAGTCAATACTTCAGTGTTTGAATAAGTATTAATAACAAACTTTTTTTTATCTTATTATGATATAGTGTATCATTTAATTCTTTAATATGATTTAGCTATTTAGAAAAGGCTAATTAACTATATTATAAATGTATAAATAACTTTCTATGCACCAGTAAGATACATCTACGACTAATAAACTACTTAAAACAAGCTAATGTTTAGAATTTTAACTGGTCGTACTTATTAAACACAGACAGCTTTTAAAGTTTTCTTTTTAATTTATTAATATTTTTTAGTTATAACATTTACTGTCTTCAAGTACAAAATTAAAGCGTTTTTAGTGGCGATGCGACATATTTCTGTCAAGTAGCTGCTTGAAATAAATCCCCTATCTTAAAATTTTGTATTTAGTATTTAAAAATGTAAAAAATATCTATTTCTGAATTTTTTAAAAGCAACTTATTACAGATGTTTAGGGAATAGTTTTTTTAAAACTAAAACCAATTTTTAAAAAGCAGATGTTGTAATATTTCGTTTTCAATTTTCTTGCTAAAGTTAATACCTATCGTTTTTTTCTTTTTATGAAAAAATAAAAAATTGTTAGTTTATAGGTATCGTTTATTACGTATAATTGATCAGACCACAGTTGCTAGAACTTTATAGCTATTTTTGCCCTTATACCACTTTTAAGGAAATTTTGACATAAAAAATTTTTCAACCGTTTGGTATTGCTCAAGAGCTAATTTTGACTTTCTTTGAATATTAATGAATGCTTAGTTTACTGTTAAAAATGGATAGTAACGGCTTTTCTCATATATTTCCAGTTTATGAAAATAAACTTTTTCATGATTTAATATTTAAACTATAGCTTTTAATCAAAGCAGAATAAATTCTTATACTGTTTTTTAGGTGATTGAAAAGCTACTTTCAAAAATTATAAGTTTTTATTTATAAAACTAACAATTATTTCTAAATGGAGAATTTTGTAAGTTCGCACAGTCGGTTAAATGTGCAAGTTATGAGTTTGCACTGCAGCTTAAGTTTGCATTTTAAGAAATTGTGATAAAAGTATTTCTTCTATATTTTGCTAAGTAAAATAAACTTGAAAACTTTTATTTTAATGTAGTTAATTTTTATTCAATAATATCTACTTGATATACTTGAACGAAATTTACAAGAAAAAATATGATGCAATGTGAACATTTCATTAACATTAAATTCTCTAATCAACTAAAACCATTCGCTAGATTTCAATTTTAGTGATATTTTAAAACTCAATTAAAAAATACTAGTTATCAATACTTATGCTTTTAAAAACTAATAATTCCACAAATACTTTCGTTTATTTATTAAAAACTTACCTTTTTTAAGAACTGTAAAAAAATATTGCATTCAATGTTTAGAACTTAATCAATACCTAAATTATTTCAGTGAATTTTTAATTGAATGAAACAAAATATCAACGTCGATATATAAGCTAAAAAAGTTATAAAACAGTTGACTATTTATATAAAAGCAAAACTTAAACTGTGAATGCACCCTAAAAACATTGAAATCTATTAAACAATGAAAGATACGTAGAAGCTTTAGTTTTAATTTTGAGCATGTCTTATAATCCTTTATGTTAATAATAAAAATAAAAAAAACATATAGATTAAAGCGACTTTAAATTTTTTTTCTATCGGTATTTATAAAAATTAATAAAAAATTAAAACATGATTTACATTCTTTGTCCAATAGTTTTTTGTCATTAACTTAGTTAAAAAGAAAAAAAATCAAACAACATCAGTAGATGTTAGTAGATGAAGTTAACAAAAAGTTGATTAAGAATATTACCTACACTGGTATTTTTAAGAGTTAAATTTAAACCAAAATGTATAGCTGAAAATTGTAGTTTTAAAAAATTTAATTAAACGCTTGTGTAATAAAAAAAATAACTCTTAAAATATATAAGTTTGATGGGAAGATACAGCTTAAAACTTTTCACACTTATATAAAAATAAATATCAAAAGTTATGACAAAGTCCTTTGTACAATGTAAAAAGTATTTTTAGTTTAAAGCATTCACATAACACAAATGATGCAAAAAAAAAATTAAAAAAAAATATTTAAAACATTACATGGGCTTAGTTTATATACAGTAATTAACAATATGGTAGTAATTTGCAAAAAAAAAGGAATAAATACATGTTTCTTTAATCTAATAAACTAATAATTTACTACATAACATATTTGTTTATGTAGTATACATGAAATCACTCTAAAAAGTTTTTTTTTTTAATTAGAAAGTCAAACTAAATGTAAAAAATAACTGACTACAATACAACTTTCAAATAAGTTTTTAATAACTAAACTTTTAAGAGCATTTCAAATTGCAGGCTTTAGTAATTTTGAATGTTCTACATAAATATGAAAACCAATTAAAACTTAGAATTTTAAAATAAGTTTTTAAACAAACAACTTGGTTAAATGTAGTTTATTAAAAATAAATAGAAAAAAAATCAGTCATAACCATTTTGTAGATATTACAGTTGACTTAAAATGTAAAGAAACTTTTGATGCAATCAACAACTAAATTACTTTAATTTGTAGCTTTTTTGAAGACACTTACTTTTAAATAAGACCACATCTGCAGCCAAGAAGTCACAAAGGCTTATTCTACAGTGATAACGTCATAAAGACAACGTCTGCAGCTAAGAAGTCAAAAAGGCTTATTCAAAAGTGATGACGTCATAAAGACAACGTCTGCTGCAAAGAAGTCACAAAGACTTAATCGAAAGTGATGACGTCATAAAGCAACATCTGCAGGCAAAAAGTCACAAAGACTTATTCGAAAGTGATGACGTCATAAAGACAACGTCTGCAGGCAAAAAGTCAGAAAGACTTATCTGACAGTGATAACGTCATAAAGACAACGTATGCAGCCAAGAAATCACAAAGGCTTATTCAACAGTGATGACGTCATAAAGACAACGTCTGCAGGCAAGAAGTCAAAAAGACTTAATCGAAAGTGATGACGTCATAAAGACAACGTCTGCAGCCAAGAAATCAAAAAGGTTTATTTAACAGTGATGACGTCATAAAGACAACGTCTGCAGCCAAGAAATCATAAACACTTAATCAAAAGTGATGATATCATAAAGACAACGTCTGCAGGCAAGAAGTCAGAAAGACTCATTTGACAGTGATAACGTCACAAAGACAACTTCTGCAGCCAGAAGTCACACAGATTTATTCTACAGTGATGACGTCAAAAAGACAACGTCTGCAGCCAAGAAGTCACAAATACTTATTCGACAGTGCTGACGTCATAAAGACAAACTCTGCAACCAAGAAGTCACAAAGACTTATTCTACCTTGATGACGTCACAAAGACAACTTCAGCAGCCAAGAAGTCACAAAGTCTTATTCGACAGTGATGATGTCATAAAGACAACGTCTGCAGCCAAGAAGTCATAAAGACTTATTAGACAGTAATGACGTCACAAAGACTTGTTCGACATTGCTGACGTCACAATGACAACGTTTGTGGCCAAGAAGTCACAAATACTTATTCGAAAGTGATGACGTCACTAGGACAACGTCTGCAGCCAAGAAGTCACAATGGCATATTCTACAGTAATAACGTCATAAAGACAACGTCTGCAGCCAAGAAGTCACAAAGAGTTATTGACAGTTATGACGTCATAATGACAACGTCTGCAGCCAAGAAGTCAAAAAGGCTTATTCAACAGTGATGACGTCATAAAGACAACGTCTGCAGCCAAGAAATCATAAAGACTTATTCAAAGTGATGACGTCATAAAGATAACATATGCAGTTAAGAAATCACAAAGGCTTATTTAACAGTGATGACGTCAAAAAAACAACCTCTGCAGCCAAGAAGTCACAAAGACTTATTCGACAGTGCTGACGTCATAAAGACAACGTCTGCAGCCAAGAAGTCAAAAAGGCTTATTCATCAGTGATGACGTCATAAAAACAACGTTTGCAGGCAAGAAGTCACAATGGATTATTCTTCAGTGATAAAGTCATATAGACAACATCTGCAGGCAAGAAGTCGTATAAGTTTATTAAACAGTGATGACATCATAAAGACAATATCTGCAGCCAAGAAGTCACAAAGGCTTATTCTACAGTGAAGACGTCATAAAGACAACGTCTGCAGCCAAGAAGTCACAAGGCTTATTTGACAGTGATGACGTCACAAAGACAACTTCAGCAGCCAAGAATTCATAGAGGCTTATTCTACAGTGATGACGTCAAAAAGACAACCTCTGCAGCCAAGAAGTCACAAGAACTTATTCGACAGTGATGACGTCATAAAGACAACCTCTGCAGCCGAGAAATCACAAAGAGATATTCGACAGTGGTGACGTCATAAAGACAACGTTTGCAGGCAAGAAGTCAAAAATACTTATTCGTTAGTGATGACGTCATAAAGACAACGTCTGCAGCCAAGAAGTCACAAAGGCTTATTCTACAGTGATGACGTCATAAAGACAACGTTTGCAGTCAAAAAGTCATAAAGGCTTATCCTACAGTGATGAAGTCATAAAGACAACGTCTGCAGCCAAGAAGTCACAAAGGCTTATTCTACAGTGATAACGTGATAAAGACAACGTCTGCAACCAAGAAGTCACAAAGGCTTATTCTACAGTGATGACGTCATAAAGACAACCTCTGCAACCAAGAAGTCACAAAGACTTATTCTACCTTGATGACGTCATAAAGACAACGTCTGCAGCCAAGAAGTCACAAAGTCTTATTCGACAGTAATGATGTCATAAAGACAACGTCTGCAGCCAAGAAGTCACAAAGACTTATTAGACATTAATGACGTCACAAAGACTTGTTCGACATTGCTGACGTCACAATGACAACGTTTGTGGCCAAGAAGTCACAAAGACTTATTCGAAAGTGATGACGTCACTAGGACAACTTCTGCAGCCAAGAAGTCACAATGGCTTATTCTACAGTGATAACGTCATAAAGACAACGTCTACAGCCAAGAAGTCACAAAGAGTTATTGACAGTTATGACGTCATAAAGACAACGTCTGCAGCCAAGAAGTCAAAAAGGCTTCTTCAACAGTGATGACGTCATAAAGACAACGTCTGCAGCCAAGAAGTCAAAAAGACTTATTCAAAGTGATGACGTCATAAAGATAACATATGCAGTTAAGAAGTCACAAAGGCTTATTTAACAGTGATGACGTCAAAAAGACAACCTCTGCAGCCAAGAAGTCACAAAGACTTATTCGACAGTGATGACGTCATAAAGACAACGTCTGCAGCCAAGAAGTCAAAAAGGCTTATTCATCAGTGATGACGTCATAAAAACAACGTTTGCAGGCAAGAAGTCACAATGGATTATTCTTCAGTGATAAAGTCATATAGACAACATCTGCAGGCAAGAAGTCGTATAAGTTTATTCAACAGTGATGACATCATAAAGACAACATCTGCAGCCAAGAAGTCACAAAGGCTTATTCTACAGTGATAACGTCATAAAGAAAACGTCTGCAGCCAAAAAACACAAAGAGTTATTCGACAGTCATGACGACATAAAGACAACGTTTGCAGCCAAGATATTACAAAGGCTTATTCAACAGTGATGACTTCATAAAGACAACGTCTGCAGCCAAGAAGTCACAAATGCTTATTCTACAGTGATAACGTCATAAAGACAACGTCTGCAGCCAAGAAATCACAAAGGCTTATTTGACAGTGATGACGTCATAAAGACAACGTCTGCAGGCTAGAAGTCAAAAAGACTTAATCGAAAGTGATGACGTCATAAAGACAATGTCTGCAGACAAGAAGTCACAAAGACTTATTTTAACGTGATGACGTCATAAAGACAACGTCTGCAGCTAAGAAATTAAAAAGGTTTATTTAACAGTGATGACGTCATAAAGACAACGTCTGCAGCCAAGAAGTCACAAAGACTTAATCAAAAGTGATGATATCATAAAGACAACGTCTGCAGGCAAGAAGTCAGAAAGACTCATTTGACAGTGATAACGTCACAAAGACAACGTCTGCAGCCAAGAAGTCACAAAGACTTAATCAAAAGTGATGATATCATAAAGACAACGTCTGCAGGCAAGAAGTCACGAAGACTTATTTGACAGTGATAACGTCACAAAGACAACTTCTGCAGCAAAGAATTCATAAAGGCTTATTAAACAGTGATGACTTCAAAAAGACAACCTCTGCAGCCAAGAAGTCACAAAGACTTAATCGACAGTGATGACGTCATAATGACAACCTCTGCAGCCGAGAAGTCACAAAGAGATATTCGACAGTGATGACGTCATAAAGACAACGTTTGCAGGCAAGAAGTCACAATGGCTTATTCTACAGTGATGAAGTCATAAAGACAACATCTGCAGCCTAGAAGTCATAAAGGCTTATTCTACAGTGATGACATCATAAAGACAACATCTGCAGCCAAGAAGTCACAAAGGCTTATTCTGCAGTGATAACGTCATAAAGAAAACGTCTGCAGCCAAAAAGTCACAAAGAGTTATTCGACAGTCATGACGACATAAAGACAACGTTTGCAGCCAAGATATCACAAAGGCTTATTCAACAGTGATGACTTCATAAAGACAACGTCTGCAGCCAAGAAGTCACAAATGCTTATTCTACAGTGATAACGTCATAAAGACAACGTCTGCAGCCAAGAAATCACAAAGGCTTATTTGACAGTGATGACGTCATAAAGACAACGTCTGCAGGCAAGAAGTAAAAAAGACTTAATCGAAAGTGATGACGTCATAAAGACAATGTCTGCAGACAAGAAGTCACAAAGACTTATTTTACAGTGATGACGTCATAAAGACAACGTCTGCAGCTAAGAAATTAAAAAGGTTTATTTAACAGTGATGACGTCATAAAGACAACGTCTGCAGCCAAGAAGTCACAAAGACTTAATCAAAAGTGATGATATCATAAAGACAACGTCTGCAGGCAAGAAGTCACGAAGACTTATTTGACAGTGATAACGTCACAAAGACAACTTCTGCAGCAAAGAATTCATAAAGGCTTATTAAACAGTGATGACTTCAAAAAGACAACCTCTGCAGCCAAGAAGTCAAAAAGACTTAATCGACAGTGATGACGTCATAAAGACAACGTTTGCAGGCAAGAAGTCACAATGGCTTATTCTACAGTGATGAAGTCATAAAGACAACATCTGCAGCCAAGAAGTCACAAAGGCTTATTCTACAGTGAAGACGTCATAAAGACAACGTCTGCAGCCAAGAAGTCACAAGGCTTATTTGACAGTGATGACGTCACAAAGACAACTTCAGCAGCTAAGAATTCATAGAGGCTTATTCTACAGTGATGACGTCAAAAAGACAACCTCTGCAGCCAAGAAGTCGAAAATAGTTATCCGACAGTGATGTCATTAAAAAGACAACGTCTGCTGCCAAGAAGTCAAAAATACTTATACGACAGTGATGACGTCATAAAGACAACGTCTGCAGCCAAGAAGTCACAAAGGCTTATTCTACAGTGATGACGTCATAAAGACAACGTTTGCAGTCAAGAAGTCATAAAGGCTTTTCCTACAGTGATGAAGTCATAAAGACAACGTCTGCAGCAAAGAAGTCACAAAGGCTTATTCTACAGTGATAACGTCATAAAGACAACGTCTGCAGCCAAGAAGTCACAAAGGCTTATTCTACAGTGATGACGTCATAAAGACAACGTCTGCAGCCAAGAAGTCAAAAAGGCTTATTCAACAGTGATGACGTCATAAAGACAACGTCTGCAGTCAATAAGTCAAAAAGGCTTATTCTACAATGATGACGTCATAAAGACAACGTCTGCAGCCAAAAAGTCACAAAAACTTTTTCGACAGTGATGATTTCGTTAGGACAAGGTCTACAGCCAAGAAGTCACATATATTTTTTCGATAGTGATTACGTCATAAAGACAACGTCTGCAGCCAAGAAGTCACAAAGGCTAATTTGACAGTGATGACATCATAAAGACAACCTCTGCAGCCAAGAAGTCAAAAACACTTATTCTACAGTGATGACGTCATAAAGACAACGTCTGCAGCCAAGATGTCATAAAGGCTTATTCTACAGTGATGAGGTCATAAAGACAACGTCTGCAGCCAAGAAGTCACAAAGGCATATTCTACAGCAGGGGTAGGCAGGTAGTTGGTGCTCGCCGGCCAAATTTCAAGTTTTCAAATTCTTCGCGGGCCACAGTTTTAGTGATATTTTTATAAGCTGTTAACTTTAGTTTTAAATACACCAGAGATAGTTTTACTTTTTTTCACTTTATAACTTAAGATGAATTTCAGCTACAAAAAAATGCCTATTTAATATATAAATATCTATTGGAATAGAATTTACATTGTTAAATATACTTAAGTCTTAATAGAATATTAATAATTTATTATTTTTGAGAATAAACAATTACTCAGTTTCACCGCAGAGCGGATTCTATTTGAATAAGATTTACAATTTGAAAATCCGCTCTACGGTGAAACTGAGTAATTGTTTATACTCAAAAATAATACATTACTATTTATTAATATCCTTTTAGTGGATAGATTACTGTGTCCTGTTTATTTGCTCTAAACTCTCTAGTTAATTTAATATTTACTTTCTTAAACACTTAATGAGTTAAACTTAATAAGCTATTTTTTTTATTTTACTTACAACCTAACTCTCTATAAAAACCGAGCTCTTCAAAAGCAAAAATGTCTGAATTATATTTAAAGTTTATTAAAAGTTAGAATACTTAAAAACTTTTTATTAATCAAGCTAAAATGCATAACTAAAGTATAATTATTATAAAAAAGAACAGTATGTAAATAGAGAAAAATATTACAATTAGTAAACTACACTACAGTCATGAAAACTATTATGAGAATTCGAAGATTTATTAAAAGAGTTTGAAAAAAAAGTTTGAGATACACCTGAGTTTAATAAAAAAAATCTTCAGCAGCTTTAATTAGTCTGAGCTTTAAAAATTTTTAAACTAGCCTGTTTGTTTAGCAACCCTGTTTAAAATTCACAAAATAAAGAAATATCGAAGTCTATTAATATTGAATTAACTATATAACTAAAAAATTATTGTAATTCAGCTTGAATAGACAAATAAGTTTTTAAACATTTTTAATACATGTATAAAAATTTATTAAGCTATTAATGAATTAGAAAAACGTATTTTTTATTGTGCATTATAGCGATTCTTTATCTGCAAAAAATTAAAAAAAAGCAAATGTAAATTATAAGACGAGCTGCAAAAACTAAAATACGTTAGTTTGGCGTTATTGCGAGAAACAAAAAAAAACCGCTTAAGTCAGTTTAAATAACGCACATGATTATTTTCAGTAACTACAGACTGATCAGAAAAAACTGTTAAGACAAGTTATAAAGTAGCAAAAGTAATTAATAAAAAAAGATAGCGTCTAAGGTTGAAAACTCATTTAAATAATTTGTGTTGGCATTAGTAAAACATTTTTATTTATTTCTTCAATATCAAAAAGAAGTCGTATTTAGGAAATGTCTGAAGATTATAAATCCGCATAAACCAAATTAGGACTTAAATTAATCTGTTAAAAACTAAATTAAATTTAGTTTTTGGCCTAAAAAACTTAAAAAATGATTATGATTTTGCACTACTGTATTGAATACTACTTTTCAAATATAATGTTTTCAGAACTCTTTTAGATGCAAATAGTTTTTGTTATGCTACTTACAATTGAAAAAAATGTTTAAAATGATTTTATACCATTGATTTGTATAAAAAGTGTTAGGTTTTGTTTGTATAAATAAAAAGGCTCCCAACAGCTAATAAATTTATACGGGGATAACACCCGTTACAAAAGATTGTTGCGATTGTGGTTTTTATATATTGGTGAAAGTATGATTACACTTCGATATTTATGCACTATTTATTTTTCAACTCTCGAATTTTTCGTTCGTGACGTCACTATTCAGCTCAAACGCTCAAATCTCATTTTATGCGAGATGCGTGTTTGAATGCGTGAAAGTTGTTGTAAGGATAAAACATAAACTTATTAGTGAATAACGTACTAGTTAGCAGGGGCGTCGCGTGGGGTGGCACACTGGAGCTGCAGTCCCACCTATTAAAAAAAGAAGAAAAAAGAAAATTTCCCTCTATTTCAGTTTTCCTGCTTTTTTTCATTGAACTTAAGATAAATTTGTTAGTTTTTCAAACTTTACATTCAATTTTCAAATATTCGTTAAATGGCTGAAGCTGCAAGCTAAAACTGTGGGTGCTGCATTTTAAACATATACAAATTTCCTATACAATTTTTAGAGCTGCATTCAATGCAGCGCTGTGTGAAATAAACTGAATATAAAGAATAT
The DNA here is from genome assembly GCF_965202585.1 of Thalia democratica. NCBI lineage: Eukaryota > Metazoa > Chordata > Thaliacea > Salpida > Salpidae > Thalia > Thalia democratica. The sequence goes on along the minus strand of NC_139167.1, from coordinate 6,269,756 downwards.
AGTGAATATGAATACACTGTTAACTAGTTTTTGAACATTAACATTGAAACAACTACTAGATGTAAACAACTTGAATACAGTGAAAGTAAAGTTTAGTTTTTGAGGTGAAAGTTGCAAGATCAAAACCCAGTGGTCAACACATATACCATAAAAAACTATATAAGCCAAAAGTTGTAACAAGTTTTTAAAGGACATTATTAAAAAAATTTAAAAACTCAAGAAATTTGTGTGTGTTTTATTGATAATTCTTTAAAAAATGGTCATTGAATTTCTTTTTCATATATTAAAATTTTCTATTCCAGATTACCATAAAGTAAAAGAAAACAAAGGCTACCTATCTTATTTACATAAAATAATTGAATTTCTTTTAAATATAAATAATTTTGTTTTTAGATAATTTTTAGTATTGCAATAAGCAATATGTGGCTAACAAGTTACATGCAAGTTTTATATGTAACTGCTTTATATTGATAATAAAATTTGCCTAAAAAATAAAAGTTTTCAAGTTGAGAACTAAAACCTAAAGTTTTCTCAACTTAGTTTAAAAATTTTTAGAACAATATTTTGATGAAAGATATAAAAAAATATTTTAAACTAAAAACTTTAAAAATTAAAAAAATCTTAATTATTTTGCTAAAAAACTTTGTTAAGATTTGCTGAAAATAAAGGAAAAGGTTAGATATAGTGAAATAGTTTTTTTTTTTAATTCCTTACATAAAGAACCTGTTGTTGCCTTAGTTTTATTTTAAGCATTTATTTGATTAATGAAAATTACAAGAACTCTGATACCACTCCATGATCTCTGTATGGTTTGACATGAAATTTAAATTGATATTAAAGCATTTATAAAATAAGTTTATACAGCTTGAGCTAATTTTGTAGACTTTTAAGAAAACTATACATTGTTTTAAATTGCTCTTTGAATTGAATTATGACAAATAGTTAATTAAAGTTGGAGAGCACTAAAATTTTATAATAAGAGGGAAGTACAAACTTTCTTAACAAAATCAAACTAATTTTTTATCTCCAATTTGATTTTTTAGACAAGTACATTAAAGTTTTTTGATAAAATCACTTACACAACAAAAGAAAATTCTCATAGTTAAACTTATATCAACCTGTATTAAAACTAACAAGTTTCATCTGTTTATTTTAAATGAAAAAGTTATTTAAGGTATATAAAAGTATATAGAAAGGTTGTTAAGGACATAGGGGGTCTATCATTTTTTATAACAAAAATTAACATTAGAAATTATATGAAAGCGTTACTTATGTATTACAAAATACTTTTCACATTGAAAAAAAAAATAATATCAGCTTTAAAATATCAGTACCGTGTAAAAATTTTCACAAATAGTTCAACATAATGAATTCTTTAGGTTGTTATAAAAAATAACAACATGCAAACTACAAATTATAGTGAATGGACTGTGGACCAGCTTAAACGCCTTGATATAGATGCTTTGTCTGAAGTTGAAAAGCTCAAGTTGAAAAACAGCAGACCCACACCAGATATTTCAATACCGAAGAGTGTACATCAACAGGTTTGAAGTTTATTATAAAACTAAGCTAAAAGTTTGAACTATATAAAAAAAATTATTATATTTTATAAATGTGTTTGTTACTTAAAATAGAAAAGATATTATGAGGAAAAAGTTATTATGTTTACAAAGATTATTGCAGTTTTAACTAAAGTATTAGCTTTATAACTTAAAGTCTTTAGAGCTAAGATATATTTGCAACATTGTTTTAGCAAAGGAGAAATTTTTAGAGCTTTTTTATATATTTAATTTTCAGGTATTTATAATAAATATCAGATTTTGTAACAACTATAGCACTTAAATAATGAGAATGAAGAGTTTTTTCTATTAATATAGTGTGTAAATTTATTTTAATTTTCTAAAAAAAATATAGAATTTTGTTTTGTGTTTTTGATTAATATTTATTGTTGTTAAGTATTAAAGTTTATATGTTACTTTAAACCTTTTAATTTTTATAGTTTGCAAATAGTGAACTACTAAAAATATTTTACTTTATTTTTAATTCTCTGTTCTGAATTCTAATTTTGACTAAACTTTTTTTTTTCAGATACATTATATGTTTTTAGTTTGTATTTAATTAATTAGATGCTAATGCTTATAGGTCATTTTACAAATTTTAATTTTGTTAGTCAACAAGTTGTGAACTATCACATAGATTTTGCTTTGTTTGTTAATTTTGTATATTAAAACTAATTCTGACTTAACTTTAATTATGTTTTTAGTAAAAGTTATTTGGTTTAGATAATAATTTTTTGATTCTAGATAAAAACTTTTTAAGGTTATTTTACAACTTGTAGTTATTTAGTTTGCAAACAAAGACCTTTTAAACAAATTTTGCTTTATTTGTTTATTATCTATATTGAAAGCTAATTCTGACTAAATTTTGCTTTTTAGTTTTTTATAAGTGATTTTAAATTAATATGTTTCAAAACGTAAGTAGAATTTTATTTAATTTTTTTTAGTATTTAAAACTATTTAAAAAAAAATTTTTTTTTTTACTGCTGTAATATTTATAACTTTTTCAAGACCTTTGTGTTGCATTGTTAAAGTTTCAAAAGAAAATTCCTTCTAGTGTGATTTTTTTTTCAATTATAATGTTATTTTTTACTAGTGAAAAATAAGTAAGTAACTCAAAAGAAACAAAGTTACTGTTTAAAGCAATTTGTTTTTAGCTGCTTTAAAAGTTTCTTTACTTTTTGAGTTAACTTTATAATCTACAAAAAAGTTATTAATGATATTTTTTGATCCGTAATTTTATTTTGCTAAACACATTTCTTTTTTTGTTTATAAAACCATTGATGCTTGAATAGTTAAATACGTAGTTTTTAAATCTTTTTTAAAGTTGTATTGTAAGAAGTTATTTATACATTAAAAATAATTGATTTTTTAATCTGTAAAAAAAAATAATTTTGCTTATATAATTAAGTTATGTTAATACACACAAACTTTTTATCAATGTATGATATATTGTAAACTTATGTACTGTATTATGATAAAAATTTTTAGCAACATAGTAATCTATTTCCTTCATAAAGTACTTTTAAACAAATTCCTCATTTGAAATTAAGTATAAAAGTATAAAATATATATTTTGAAGTATATCATGTTTTTTTTATATATTCATAACAAGAAGCATTTAAAAGACTTTTAGCTCAAAAGTTTCCCTATTTCTCTCTAACTCCTTCAGTTATATTTCAGAGTTTCAAATTAGGGGATTTTTTTAAGTTGACAACTTAATCTGCAGCACCCCCTAACAAAAATACTACGCGACGCCACTGCTAGTTAGGCAAGGATTTTCACGACAATATGACAATATAATGTTAGGTTTACTTTTTGATTTTTTACAAAACTATCGTGTTTTAAAATACTTCGTTATATATTACGTATTTATATAATTTTTTGATTACAAATAAGCTATGAAAATGTTCAAAAGCTGCATAATATTTTGTTTTAAAAATTACACTAACATGTAGATGAGTAGTAATATTTCAGAAACTTCTATCAAAAGCATTTTGTGGAATTACTTCAGATTTTGTATTTTTAAATAATTACTGAAATCTAACAAAATAATGATTAATTACAGTACACTACCGCTTAAGTACGCAAATTGAACCCGACCAAAAAGTGCGTACTTAGCACGGGTAGTGCGTACTTTTTGACGACATAGTATATTATGAAATTTAGTTGTTTGTTTTCTTTCTTACAACTAGCCACCAAATAATTAAGCCAAACAAACAAGTCTTTTTATTTTAAATAACATTTAATACATAACTCTAATTTGTAAATTTTATTTATTAATTTTAAAATGATTTATTTTTTCTATAAAAAGTTTCTACATAATTAATACATACATTTAATATAGAAAGTCAATGTCAGTCAATGATTTTAAAAAAAATATTAAGCTACATTTTGTTTTGTTAGAGAAAAAGTACCAAACTACATTGTGTTTACCAAACATTTTCAAAACATCGATGTATGTACATTTAAATTAATTTATGACTTAACTATTTTGTATTTGTAGGTTTTTTTTAACTTTGTCATCTATATTTATTTATTTTATAGCATTACAACTCAAATATCATTATTCTTTTTACTTTTCTGCAACCACTACATAAGTATTTAGTTTATTAACATTTAATAACAGGACTGTCACAATCTCAGGTTACTTTAGACTACTCAGGATTACTCACCCTAGTTTAAAAGTTGTGAAAGTCTCAGGCTAACTCAGCAGGTTGGCCATTCTACCTGGAAACATAAAATAATCTGGAAAAACTTGATGATTGAAAATTTAGGCAAAAAAACTGGAATTTCTTATAAGTTCTAGTATAACATCCTTTACTTTGTCTTTCTGGATAAGTGCGTACTTAAGGCGTGATGCGTACCAAAAAATGTGCGTACTTAAGCGGTAGTATACTGTATAAAAGTTATCAGTAGGCGTAAAAATATATTTCAAAATAGAAAGTATATCTATAAAATAAAAACCAAACATTTTGTTTAATAATCGAAAAAACATATCATTTTTGAAGCAAACGCTTAATTTATTTTTAAAATTTTATATTAGTCAATAGTTTGTTAGTTTACCTTATTTTCAACAACATCTTTTGTTACTAAAATGGTTTTTAAGAATGGATTTGTTGCTAAAAAAGATGCAGAAGTTAATAAAAAAACTAGTTTTTAACAGTTTTATAAACTCCAATTAAAATCAAAGTATGTTAATTTTTACAGTTTAAACAATTAAAAAACTATTGTGTTTACATTTAGAACCTATTACTAATGACTACTACTAATGATGCTAATAAAGGTGCTTAATCAACACAAATAAGTTTTATAATTTAAACTAATCAAATTAATTTTGTTATAATACAGGGTTTAAGTACATTAAAAAAATTTGTTACAATAAAATGTAACTAGTATTTGTTTGCTAAACCATTTAAAAACCAAGCTTTGTTTTTTTCAAAAAAAATAGCTGTTTTTTTGTCATAAAAAATGTTTAAAATTTTATTGCTTAAATTTGATAAACAGGTAGTGTAAGGATATTGTACAACTTGTAAATAAACTACAAACAGTAGATGTCACTCGTAACAAACTAAGCATATATTCACTAATATATTAATATGTAATCTAAAAACTTATCCTTTTACTTTTGAAAACACTCATTTTGAAAAACTGTTTTGATCTAGTTCCATAAAGTAAAATATTAGTTCAAGCAATTAATGTAAAATCTATTTTGTAATATTTTTTACCAAAACAATTTGTTACTTACTCACTCGATGACTGTTATGTAAACATTATTTCCTTGTTTATAGAAAATACTCATTAACTTTCCAGATCATTTTAAATATCACAATAACATCGATCATAAAATAAATATGTACTTTTTTTTCTAAAATCATTCATTAAACACATTCTTAAAAAATACATAGATCGGTTTACGATAATTAAAGTTATAAATTTTCCACTTAAATAAAAGTGTAATAAGTATTAAGATTTGTTTAACTTTTGTTTACAACAATACATTGTTAAAAATTATTTACCAATATTAAAATAACTCATTTTGTAATAAAATAAATTCAAGTTTCTAAGCAATAAGAACATTGTATTGATATTAAACACTTATGTTCAATTTTAACTATTCTTTTCGGCCTAAACAACGTTAAAAGATTAATATTTTTGTACTACTGTACTGAAATTTAAAAAAATTTTAAATACTATGTTTTTAGAACTCTTTAAGATGTAAACTGTTTTAGTTTTGCTAATTATAATAAAATATAAGCTTGTAAACCCATGACTTCTCAAAGAGAGTGTATTGTTTGTGCAACCAATAAATATTACTAGTTTTACTGAATTTAAACGGCACTAATACCCGTTACAAATAGTGAGTAATTTCACGATAAATGTTTTAAACATCACACAAGTTTAACACGCTTCGATGTTTATGCACTATTTATTTTTCAAAATCTCAAATTTTCGTTCGTGACGTCACTATTCAGCTCAAACGCTCAAATCTCTTTTTATGCAAGATGCGCGCGTTTAAATATGTGAAGATTGTTGTTAGAATAAAGCATAAACTCAGCAGTAAATAACGTACAAGTTGGGCAAGGATTTTCACGACCATATGACAATATAACGTTAGGTTTACTTTTTTCTGTTTTTTTTAAACGATTCTGTTTTAAACTTTTTTATTAAATGATTGTTTTTATATTGTTTCAAATATTAAAAGCTTTAAAATGATCGAAAGCTTTATCTTGCTTTTAATATTACCATTAAATGTAAAAATGTTTTTTGCACAAAACTTTAAGTTTGTATAATATATTTCAAGTTTTACTTAATGAGCTTTTAGTTTACTTTAAATGAATAAATGTAAATACCTAATAGTGGTAAACTATTGCTCATAATAAACTCTTTTAGTTAAAGCGTTGTATTCATGATTTATACTTTTTTGAGATTGTAGTATGTAAAAGTATTTTAAACTTGATTTCGTAAATGTATTGCAAAAAGTAAATTGTTTTTAGGTTTAATTCAAAATAAAAATTAGTTTAAATGTTAGTTTCTATACAATTTTTATCTGATATAACTTTTTTAATATTTCTGCATGTAGAAGTTATTTATTTTGTCTACGTTCTAAGAAAATAAAAGTAATTAGTAAAGTTATTATATGTAAAATAATATTAAACTTATTTTTGCCTTAAAAAGAAAATTATCACTGAAAACAATCATAACTAATTATTTTCTTTAAAACATCATATGTTACTCATGAGTTTATTGCTAAGAGAGATGCTAAAATTATTCTAAAAAAACAATTTCAACACTTTTATGAACTTAAATAAAAGTTTAATATATAAATAACTTTATAGTTACTATGTGTACATTGACTTACTGTACATAAAAAATACTTATTGGGCTTTACTTAGTTTATTACTAAAGACTATGATGGTAGTAAAGTTGCTCAAGCAATATAAATACAAGTAGTTTTGATATTTTTTCTAATTTAATTGTTTTTTTAGAGACAGAGAATATGTAAAATTTAAACTTTTTCATTTAAATTAAGTATATCTTATTTTTAGTTCTGGAAATTTTTTCAAACTATCATTCTACGAGTGAATGTAAAGGCTTTTGAACTACATTAAAATTGTTTTAAATTGTATTGTTATATATATCTAAAATATATTATTTAAATGTTTTTAATTAGAGTTCTATAGATAAATGGTGTCAAAATTTTAAATAAAAATATTAAAAACTCAATCATTTATTACTTTTGTAACGTTTTAATAAGAAAATTTTAATAATTTTTTTCATAATCTTTGATTTTACATCGTTTTCGTTCAAAACTCATTGTTTAACTTGTATAAGGCAGTCTAAAAATATAATTACATATTTTGTAGATATATTAACTCTTGTACTTTTACTTGCAAGAAATTTGACTAATTAGTCACTTAAAAAACTCACTTAATGATTATTGTGTATACACGTATCCACTGTTTATAGAAAACACTCGTTAAATAACTTGATCACTTTAAATCAGCGGTTTTCAAACTTTTTTTTAAATTTTTACCCCTTTTTGAAAGATTAAAACCAAATTTACCCCAAACATAGAAAGTAGTTTTTAATTTTGAGGGAAAAATCTAGAATTTTTGAAATTTAAGATTATTAAATATAAAAACTCATAAAAGTTAAAGAATTAAATTAACTCTAAAAAAAATAAAGCTAAACAGTAACTAATAAACTACAAATACAATTAATAAACATTAATTTACATAACATGTAATAAAAAAAACATTACCCCCTAAACGAAGGGAATTTACTCCCATGGGTAAGTTTACCCAGTTTAAAAATCGCTGATTTAAATAAAGCAACTAACTATTCAGTTTAAGTGAAATAAAATAATCTTTGTAATGTTTTTTATCTATAAAGGTTCTTCGTTTTGTAATTCTAAAGTTTGATTTCTAAATAATAAGAGAAATAAGCTATTAGAAAAGCTAAAATATTATCTAGTTTTAAGTCGACTACATCTGGTGAATAACTAAAGTAAAAATTTCAATTTGTTTTTAACAACTTGTTTAATAATCTTATCAAAAGTAAATTCTATACTAGTCTAAAATCGTTATTAATGTTTGAAAATTAACTTACTTAAGAAGCTTCGAACAGTTTTAATTAAGGTACAGAAACTTAATGTTCGGTAGATTTTAATATTTTTTTAGTTAATTAATTATCTGAAATTTCAGAGCTTTACTATACTAGTACTATAACATGTATTTTTTTAACAACTGTAATATTTATCGAGTTAAAGCACTAAAAGTTTTTATACATAAAAGGCATAAGTCTTATTGGTTTAAAACATTTTAAACACCAATAATCAGAAAAATACGTATTTTGAAGTAAATTAACTACGTTGTTGTATTTATAAATAATAATTTTGTATTTCATAATATAGAAGCTAACTATCAAAAGAAAGTTGAAAATGCATCAACTACAATTAAAAATAGTAATGTTAATCACAAATGAAGAAATAATTTTTAAATGACTTGTTGAGTATATATAACAACACTTTTCTTAATAGTTAGTTTAATATTCCTAAAATTAATAAAAGTTTTAAAACTAAATTTTAAAAAGATAATATTTTTTTAAGCCATTAAAACATGTTTTTTAATTAGTTACAACTAAAAAAATATTGATTTAGTAATATCTCTCTAAAAAGTTTAACATAAGCTTCAAAAATTATATGCATTTTCGATTATATTTACATATTTACTTGATTTATTTTTGAAGTTATTACTTCTACTTTAATTAATACTTCTACAATTGTTGGTAAGTTTTAAAATTTTTTATGTATAATGTTAAATTTTTTTAAATACTTGAAGACTTTGAAAAAAATAGAAAATTTACAGAATACTTTTGTTAGTAATTTTAAAAACATTACTGATCAGAATAACTTAATGGTAATTTTAAAAATAAAGCTTTTAATTACTTTAAAACAAAACAGAGATAATGTAAAAACAATTAATAAAAAAAATTAAACATAAAAGTTTTGTAAAAACGTGAAAAGGTTTTATTTAATATTCAATTGCCATATGGTTGTAAAAGTCCTTTCCCAACTTGAGCGTTATTCACTATTGAGTATATTCTTTATTCTTACAACAATCTTCACGCATTCAAACGCGAATCTTGCATAAAAGGAGATGTAAGCATTTGAGCTGAATAGTGACGTCACAAACGAAAAATTCGAGAGTTGAACAAATAGATATTAAATAAACATCGAACTAAAATTCAAATTCAACAAATATTTTCCACATATGCAGTATTCTATTTGTAGCGGGTGTTAATCCTGTATATATTCAGTATTGAAAATATTTTTATTAGTTTAACAAACAAAACACTTTTTAACGAATAAAGGGATTGCAACTTTTTTAATCAATTTTTATTAATAAATAGAAAAACAATTCACTTCTACAAGAGTTCTGAAAGCATAGCAATTAAAATCAATTATACAATTTTTATAGACTAATACAACAACATAATATTTTTCAAAGTTTTTTAAGCCAAAGATAAAATTAAATTCAATTGTTTTATATTAATACAATGTTCTAAATGTTCAGAAACTTGAACTTATTCTAATTTATAATGTGATATTTAAATATATGTAAAAATTTTCACATACTGTATTATTAAAAAGATAAGTTTAAAAAAAATTATTATTTATTATACTTGTATTTAAGTGGTAAAATTTAGAACTTTAATTATCGTAAATCGATCCGTGTATTTTAAAAGATTATGTATGAATATTACTAATAATGTTATGCTTTCCAAATAAAAGTAGTTATACTTTTTTTAAACATTGCTTACCATTGCTTTTACAAATAAATAAAACAAGTTTAGTTTCTCCTTCTGCCACTAATTCGTAAAAATATAAGCAAATTTTTACTAATTGATAAACTTCAAATAAAAAACTTTAAACTTTGTTTTTTTTACTAAAATACAAGCTAATGGCTGTTTGTATGAGTCTAAAAGATAATTTTGTAAATATAGGCATTAATTTCAGGTTGATAATTTATGAAATTAAATAATGTTAATATAAACTATATTAAATAAAATTAAATTAATTAATAACTAATGTAATTATTATCATTTATTACAATTAAAATTATCATTAATTACCATTTTTTAATATCATTATAAGTGTAAAAGCCTTGATATTTATAAATGATTATAGCAACAAAAAAGGTGAAAAATAATAGAACTACGATTGATGAAAGTTATTATAGCTTTGAACAAAGTTTGATATAAAAAATTAACTTTTACAGCTTTAAGCACAGTAATATTGTTGCGTTTTTTTTTTCTACTGTTTAATAATAAATGTATTTATTTATTTTAAATGCTTTAAAATTTATTTAAAAAATTAAATTATTGATGATACGTTCGATTAAGTTATTTTAAATATATATATATTTATACATTAACTAAAACAGTTAAAAATGATTTAAAGGATTGTCTAGCAGTATAGTGTTCCTTATGCTGGTATGAGCTGAAAGTTATATTACTTAAATTTTACACCCTTATTCTAAACTGGCTCAAAGTAACTAAAGAACTCATTATTTCTCGCTTATTTATACTTAATTTAAAAAATTAAAAAAAAAAAAAGTCTACAGATGTTGTTTTTTTTTTTGATATGGTAGTTAAAAAAACACATGATTAAATAAAAATACATATCAAAATCAAAACATAAAGTTCAACAGCTGCAAAACATAACATTCGATATTAAAAAACAATATTAAATTGTTTGAGTAGAAGAAAATTGAAAGATAGTTATAAAGGTTTTGTTCGCTATGTAATAAAATGTATAAAATTTACTAGCTGCAAGCTACTAAGTATATATTAAAAGCACAACAAATAAAATACTTTGATATAAATTTAATTTTAAGATGCTTTAAGTTCAAAAGTTTAAAGTTTTAGATGGTTGTTTTGATGAAAAAAAGTTTTTTTTATGTATCAAAAAAGTATACTGAAATAAAAACAGCTCTTTATTTGGTTGTTGTGAATTTGTACACATAAAGATACTTTTATAAATTTTGTGTTTATTCAGGTATAACGTAGTAAAAATATATCTAAAGTAATAAAAAACAGTAAAAACAAAACTATTTTTTACTTAAAAAATTTAAAATTGTGAAAATTTAGACTACAAAATGTGTTTTGTGTACAAAAAACTGACCATATTAAAAACCAATGATAAAGTGTAAATTACCGATATTTTAACGAACTTAAAAAAAAATTATTTAGCAGTAGATAGTAATTTACTTTCGACACAGTTGTTTTAAATGTTATAAATGTGTAATTGAAAAATATTCTATTATTTAAACAATAATCGTTATAACGCAGTCAAAAAAAAAAATACCATACTGATCATATTTTTTGTTTTGTTTAAATTAGTCTACGTTAGCGTTACAATAAATACTAACTTTAGATAATGTAAATGACATTTTATTTAATTAAAAGTGTCTTTTTATGAAAACAGTTTAAATTTAGATTTGATAAATTAAAAAAAAACTGCTATTACAATTAAGTAAAACATGTCTAACTTTTAATTGTGCTTATTAACAGTTATAAGTAAAAAATAAACATAGTTATAAGTTCAATGCCTGTAAATTCAAATTCAGAAAGTTTTATAATGTTTAAGTGTAAAACTATAACCTTTAAAATCTACGAAAATACAATACGTACAAAAAATTAAAAAAAAATTGTATTGCTTTTTTCTACAATTAAGTATCATCTGTACGCATTTGTTGTAGCTAAAAACCATTTAGTCAAAAAATCAAAAAGTTTTACCTAAATCAAAATTACTAGCGTATTAATGTAATCTCATAAAAATGTACATTCAATATATATATATATATATATATGTGTTTCATAAAAAGTGTTTTAGAAATTTTTAATGTGGTATAGACTCTATAATCGAAAGGTAATTGTGCACTTGGTTCTTCCGATAAATTTTTTCGATGGTTAGATCCAGTTTATATTTATTATATATCAAACATAAATTTATAAATAGGTATAAGTTAAAAATAAAAGCAAATAAATACAAAAAATATTCAAATATAATTGAGGTGATTTTAGTTTTCATGTTATAATAAACATAATATTTAGCAGCTGCATGCTGAATTTTTACTAAAAAAATATAATTATTCAATGAAGAAAAACTAAAAAGTGATTAAATGTAATTTGCTACTTTTTTAAACATTATACACATTATCAAGTCATTAGGATTGTAAAATTTTTAAAAAACAAAGAAGCAGCTGTAGAATACTTTTAAAAATCGTCATGTTTTTACACTTTATACAGTATTTATACTTTTTACGAAAAACTGTTTAATGCTTTAAAAAAAAAACATTAAAAAATTATTAATTATGTTTCTTATATTAGTTTTCACTTTTAATAAACTTTAACAACCTTATTTAAAGGTTTTACCATTTCTTGTCTATTTAAAAACTATTATCATATTTGTATTTGAATTTTAGAACGTTTTAAGAGTTGAAACTTTAGTACTACTTTTACATGGTTGTTGTGAAGATTGTACGAATATAGATACTTTTATCATTTTTGTGTCATTTTCGGTTAAAAGTAATAAAAATACATCTAAAGTACTAAAAAAATAGGACTTTTTATTGATTAAGACATTAAAAATTGTGAATATTAAGACTTCTAAATGTGTTAAATTAACAAAAACTAACCAAATGAAAAAATAATGATAAAGTGTAAATTTCCAATATTTGTAATCAATTAAAAAAATATTTAGCAATCGTAAGTAAGTTTTTTTGACAAAGTTAATATAAATGTTACAACTGTGAAACTAAAAAACCAATTAGTTAAACAAAAAAATTTTATAACGCAGTCAAAGAAAGAAAATTTTTAAAATGATCATATTTTTTGTTTTGTTTAAATTAACCTACGTTAGCATTACAAAAAATTCTAACCTTAAGTAGTGTAAATGACTATATTTATATAAGTGTCTTTTTATGAAGACTGTTTATGCTGAAATTTCGGTACAAAAAAAACCCTTTTACAATTAATTAAAACAAGTCTAACTTTTATATGTGCTTATTAATAGTAATATGAAAAAGTTAAACATAGTTACAAATTCCATGTCTGTAAATCTAAATTTGCAAATTTTGTAATGTTTAGGTGTAAATATGCAACCTATTTTAAAACTGCGAAAATACGCTTTCTACAAAAGAGTACAAAATATTACTTTTTTAGCTATTTTCTAAAAATAAGTACTTTTTAAACGATTTTGTATTGCTTAAATTACATTAAATTAAAAAATATCAAATAGTTTTATTTAATCAACATTACTTGTTTGTGAATGTAATCTAATAAAGAAAAGTACAAACAATAAAAATTCATGTAATTAAAACAGTTTTAGAAATTTTAATTGCAATATACGACACTATAATCAAAAGGTAAATCGTACACTAGGATCTTTCGATAAACTTTTTGGATGGTCAGATTATGAACATATTTACTATTTATCAAGCATAAGTTTGTACATAGATATCAGTTTAAAGTTAAAGCAAATAAATTTTTATAAACAAAAACAATGCAAATATAATTATGGTGTTTTTTTAGTTTTCATATGATAAGAAAAATGGTTACATGACAATTCAAATTCGGACAATTCGAATTCCGACAACTCAAATTCTTAAAAATTAATTAGAAGACTACATCTCAAAAAATAATTGAAATTGAGAAAAAAAAATGCTTATGTAGACCTTATTAATATCTACAAGCCACTTTTTCTTTTTTGCAAAATCTTAAATACTATTTAAGATATTTTAAAACTACTAAAAATAACTACGTTTTTTACTTTTCTTAAACCATATATCAAAAAATATTTAATGCTTTGCTTATATCTGACAAATATACATTACTTTTTTTAGTTGTGGCCCTTTCAATTTTTTTTTAAGAATTTGAATTGTCGGAATTTGAATTGTCCGAATTTGAATAGTCGTGCACCCAAGAAAAATAATGTTCAACAGCTGCATGCCGAATTTTTACTTAAAAAGATAATTATCTAATGAAAAACAAATCAAAAATGTAAATTTTTACTTTTTAACACTTTAAACACATGATTAAGTCATGATGATTATGAAACTATTTAAAACGAAACTGCAGCTTTACAATGTTTGAAAAGTATATCATACTTTTATACTTTATACAGAATTTGTACTTTATATATAAAACTGTTTAAAACGAAAAAGCAGCTGTAGAATACTTAAAAAGAATGTCATACTTTTACAAACTATACACGTGATTAAGTCATGATAATTATAAAACTGTTTAAAAATAAAATAGCAGCTGTAGAATATTTAAAAGTTTGTCATATTTTTAAACTTTATTCAGAATTTTTTACTTTATACAAAAAGCTAATATACGCTTTGATTTTAATATAAAAAATAAAGTAAAATCTCAACTGTTAGGAAAAATGATATGTTTTTCTTTTAACACTTGAATAAATAAATATACTATACAAACGCTTTGTATGAAGTGAAAACAGTAATAAAAAAAATAACTAAAAACATTTGTGACAAAGTTTGCGTGGTTAGCTTCGGTAAACATACGAGTAAAGTAAAAGTATTGGTTTAAATTTTTATTTTTAATTTTTTAATTTAAAATGTCAATCATTTAATATCGTTTTATCATTAAAGTTTTGTTTTTTAAAACGTTCGAATTCTTTTAATAATAATATATTCGATTATAACCTCCTTTCACATTTGGCCCGCAACTATAAAAAAATAATAAAAAAAAAAGGTTTTCTTTCAAATCTTGTAGTTGAGAAAGTCAATAAACTGTTTACACCTTCAGAAGAAACGTATTTTGGGTAATAAACGGTTTCACTTCAGAGCAGCTCTTCAGGTAAAATAACATAACGACGACCGATAACATTATATGTATAAAAAGATAAGTGTAAGTTGTTATCAGAGCCAAAAATCATACTAAAAAAAGTACAAATAAACGTTTGTTCTTAATGTATTGTCAGTTTATTATTTTTTTAATATTATTCAGCTAGTGACTTTCATAGCCTTTTACAGCGGGTCAAAAAGTCAATATTTTAGCGAATTTAAAGCTAAAGTATTATATGTTTTAAAAAAGTTATGCCAATTACCGCAAGCTTATTGAAAGGTTTTAATTAATTTAAAATATTTTGATGTTTTTATTAATCGAAAAACATCTATGTAATAAAAAGGTATTGAAAAACTACTTAATCATAAAATATTATGTAAATAATTATTTTAGAATTAGGAACAAATATATGAAAAAAAAATTATAAGATACAAAAAAACTTTAAAAAAGTAATATTTTGTATTATAATTTCTTAAATAATTAAAAACGTTGCTTTTACATTAAATTGAAATAGTTCAAACTTTTATTTGTAATGTAGTATGTATGTTTTTTTTGAACATATAGACTACTAAAAATTTAATATACAGTTTAAGTCATTTTTTTAAAATTTTATCACATATTTTCTTGCTTAGTAGTTACAATTTTTAAAAAGAGTGACTAATCACTAACAAGAAGAAAAATGTAAAAGATACTACTAGCTTTTACCAAGAAATATTTGATCAGATAATTTTTTAATATATCACAAATTAGTGTATGATGCTTGAACATAATAGAAAAAAAAACAGTACTTCATTTTTCAAAAGTTTTTCATTTAACAAATAAATAAAAATTTCATCAAATAGAATAGTACACAGAAAAACTTGTATACATTTTTTGAAGTAAATACAGTTTTTACAAATTAGAAATTTTCAACGTATATTATCTGTAAAAAGCATAATAATTTAAGTCTTTTAAAGCTAACGATAATACCATTTTATATCTTAAAAACTTTTTATTGATCAAAAACTCAAGTTTTTCAGGACGTACTTCAAAAGTTTGCAGAGTAACACAAATGTACAAAAAATATAAAAGAAACTACTTAATATTTTAGGTTAATTTTACAAGTTAATATGTAACAAAAAAATTCCTAAGTCTTGTTAATGCTTACAAATTTAGTCTTTTCTGAATAAAGTTTAAACTTTTAGTAAGAATGTTGGCAGAAAAATCAATTTAGTTTGTGAATGAATCTGTATAAAATTACTTTGTCAAGTTTAACTTGCTTTTTTGAAAAGTATACTTTGATAATTGGCTGCATTGAACCCGCCAACAGTAATATCTGGCTTGATATATTTTTAAGGTTGAAAACGGTAAAAAAAATTTAAGTTGCAAACCAAATAAAATATTTTTTGATAAGCAGACTGTATTTTTGCTAAATAACTTTATTTTTAATGTAGTTATAATACGGTTTAAGTACACATAAATGAACATTAAAAGACTGTTTTGTTAAATTTTTAACTTTATTGAAAGTTTTTTTTTTCTTATACTAAAACGTTACAAACTTAAATGGCTTACAAAACACAAATTAAAACTTTTGGTCTGCAAATGTTGACCACCCATACTTTTGATAAAAGGTTTTTCGTTTTTATTTTTGCTTGAAAATGTTATTACACTTAACAACTTACAGAATCTTGATGAAAATATGTTCCTAGTTAGCTTTTAATGTTTAAAAGTTATAATTTGCATTAAATCTACGCTGTTTAATTAAAAAATTATTATAAAAATTATATATATATTTTTTTAACTTATCAACTATTAAAAGTTTAATTTACAGTTTGAGTCATTTTGTAGGAAATCAATTTTTTACTAGTTGTTATTTTCAAAAAAAAAATTGATTCGTACTTTAATAAAAATACCATATGAAATATTAAAACTTTAAAAAATATTTTAAACTAAAACCAATAAACTTACTTAGGAAGTTGTAATAAGTTAAAATATGAATTGTTGTTTAACAATAAAGTAAGCGAGTTTAGTGAATAAGTAGTCAAATTTGTTACAAATAACATCTACAGTTTGTAATTTATTTACAAATTCTACAATATATTTACACTACCTGTTTATAAAATGTAAACAAAGATGTTTAATACAATTTAAAAGAACAACTTTTATTAGTACGTAAAATTGTAAAATCAAAGACTTAAAAGAAAAAAAACTAAATGAGTATAAATTTTTGAAAGTATTAAACGATTGAGTTTTTGAATATTTAGTTACTCAAATATTAAAAGTATTTTTATTTTAGCTCTGATTAAAAACATTAATTTAATACGACTCCATATAAAAACTATTTAATAAATTTAAACAGTTATGATGTGTTAAACAGCCTTACATTAATTAATCGATAAATATTAAAAAAAATTATCAAACACAATATTAGGAATGTTTTACTTTAAAGGAATAATAAAACTAATTTTTCCCTGTTCTTACAACGAATAAACTTATTTTTTAAAATAGTAAATATTTGTGCTTGTGAATGTATAAGCCCCTTTTTTATGATCGAAGTCATTATTGTTAGGTTAATGATTATTTACTATAAACAGTATATAAATTTATACATTGTAACTGTTTAGTTATTTAGGAGATAAGTTATTAATTTTCATTTATAAAATTTCTACAATAAGTTACCTAAAATTAATAATTTTTTAACTTTTATTTATAAAACTTTTAAAACAAATTTAGTTAAAAAAAAATATACAGCATTTTTGTTAGCAATAAAATAACTTTTAACAACTTTTTAGTGACAATTTGTTTTTTAAAAACCATGATTAGGTAACTAGCTTATGACCAACTTTAATAAGGCTAAAATATTACAACACTTTTTTAATAAAAGTATTACATTTTTAGATAAAATAACCGTACTATTTATTCTAATATTTTATCAATGAAAGTAAAAAGCTTAATTCTACTTGAAATATTTATGTATAAAAATATTCAATAAAATTCTACAAAAATTAATATTTTAACCAAATTTTATTTAACTTTAAAACGTTTTACTTTGTGCACAGACATTTACGAATCAAGGTAAAAGCAACTATAATGCTATATAAGTATTAACTGCTAAATTAACTTAAAATATAATTATTTTATTAAAAAAGTTTATTATACAGCAGCAGTCAATCGCTTTTAGTTTTTACAGTTTTTCAACTTAAATAAACTAAAATGTAATTTAGTAAAAGTTAACAAATGATCTACTAGATTATTTACATGTACATTTTCACTTACGTTGAGTACCAAAATCAAAAGATAATTACGCAATTAATTTCAATAAAATATGTTAAATAGATTTATGCAAATTGTATATTTTATTCGCGACCGGTTTCGGTGGCAATAGATTGCGAACTTTTAAAGCAAAAATAAAAAATGAAACTGCATATAACAATGTTAGTTAGTTAATTATACTGTTGTTTAAAAACTTATTCATGTGTAAAGAATAGAAACAAAACAAAAATGTTGCATATTCGAAAATTCAAGCATATCAGAGTATATTTAGGTAAAATTGGTACTAGTTTTTAAAAAAGCGGGTTGAATTAATATTAATATATGAGTCAAATAAAAAAACTGAATCCAGAGCTTTTTTTTTTTTGCTTGAATTTTCGAATATGCAACATTTTTGTTTTGTTTCTATTCTTCACGCATGAATAAGTTTTTAAACAACAGTAATATTAACTAACATTGTTATATGCAGTTTCATATTTTATTTTTGCTTGAAAAGTTCGCAATCTATTGCCACCGAAACCAGTCGCGAATAAAATATACAGTTTACATAAATCTATTTCAAAAAGCTCTTGACATGCCTGTAAATTGAGCATTCTTTTTTAGTTAAGGCACTGAAAAAAGATATAAAAACTTTAAAAATAGATTAAAAATTCACAACGTATATTTGAAAGTTTAAGCATATTTGTTGAAAATGAAGTATTGCTTTAAGTAATCTTTACAAAAGCAATTCCTGTTGTTCCTATTGGCTAATTGGTTCTGCTGTTACGTAATAAAATTTATTTTTAAACATTGTAAAAGCTTAATTGACAGCCCAATTACCGGCAAGCTAATAACCACGCTAATGCTTACAGTGATCCATCTAATAACATTTATTTTTAAATTTTTGCAATTAAAGATATTATACTTTTAATAATGTTATAAACAGTTAAAGAAACAATTAAGTATTGATTTTAGCATGATTTTTTAAACATTTAAAATTACGTAATTCTATATTTTAATTTATAAAAGACATGTTATGTATTTATAAAATAATAAAATGTTTTATCATAAATAAAAAAAAGTTTGCTAATAACTCAAGTTTAAAAAAATAATTCGAAAACTTTTTATTGTATTATATGTATAGTTTTTTCATATTTTGTATTAATCTATTTGCTACACATAATATGAATTTCAAAACTTATTAAATTAAATGTAAATTAAATTAACTGATAAACTTTAATTTGTAAAAATGTTTACGATCTACTTTTTTAACAACTTTTACAATTTAAAGCGTTAAAAAACCGTACAAATAAAAAAGGTATATGATAATTTATATAAGTTGTATAAAATTCTTACAAAAAGTAAACTTTTCGTAAATAAGCATTAAGGACGATAAAAATATTGACGCTTAGTGAAAAGACCTTTATAGATCTATCAGTCATTGAGCTACACAACAATATTTGCTTTATTTGTTTTGTGTTATAATACATCGATAAAAAAAACAAAAACAGATTAATAAAAAAAAATTACTTTTATAAATAAATATTAATAGTATTAGTTTATAAAAAGTTTCAAAACAAAAGCAACATGAAAACACTTAAAAACAAAACATGCATGCTTAGTTAATGCTACTTTGTAACGTAACATTATATTTTTTTTATGCAGCAATAAATCTCCAGCAAATAATTATTACGTCACGTGCATAATTTTAAGTGATTGACAGCATATTGTTAATGACGTTTTGTATGCACTATTTTATTTTAGAAATTCTCAATTGTTGAAAAATTTTCAGCATAATACAAAAAGATAACTCTGTTGAAATTTAAATGTTATTGAATTAATTAATGTGCAAGTTGGGTAGGAAAGTTTTACTCTAAACTTTGTACAAAAAGTTAATTAAATTGAAACTTATACTAGGTTAATTAGAACAAAATGAATAACAATTAAACTAAACGTATTATTGTCTAGTAACTTTCATTTCTAAACAAGTTTAATAGTCGTGATCAAAACGCTTAGCAGTTTTCGAGTAGATAACAGAGGTTTTTTTTTTCTACAATATGTCAATCAATTTGTGCGTTAATTTTTTTGATCTACAGTAATAACATAACTTTTGTGTTTTTACAAATATTTTATTAGTGGTATACATTGAAACTTATTTAATTATGAATAATATTTTTTTAACGAGGTTTTAAATGTGTGCTAAAATTTTCTTCAACCATTTGATTATTAAGTTTGTACATATTAATAATGATATAAATCTAAAACGTTTTTTTAACTTGAATTTATTTAATAAACTAACAAATAAAAAAGAACTAAAACATGTGGGAAAAAATTTAATAGTACTTAGTAGTCTTTAGTGTTTACATAACAAACATTAAAAAAACGAATTAGATTTAAAATAAATTAAAAATAACTAATAAACTAAATCAGTGATGCTGCCCAAAATAAAGAAAAATAAAAAATACTTTTTATAGTTTGACCAGATTGTATAATAATATATAATCATGATTACAATCAAATTAAATACGAATGACATCATAAGATTAAATACTATATTACTTTATTACAAGGTACAATTTACTTTAAATGTTGTTATAATATAATCATGATAAATTATTTACGTTTAAAAGTTTGTTCAAAGGACCTGTATAGAAAGACCATTTAGTTATCGAGCTATACACCAATGATTTAATTTATCTGCATTGTGTTATAAAACATAAATAAGAAGAACAAAAACATAGGAATAAAAATGTGAATTTTTGAATGATGTTTGATAATATTAAGATAGAACAATAAAATAGATATATGTCAAAAATATCAAAAATTTGAAAACAAAATATGTCTGTTTAGAAAAAAGCTTAAAATAAACCAAAAACTTTGAAACCAACAGAATATTTCTTTAGTGCAGAAATAGATATTTACAAGAAAGCTAAATGAAATATTACATCAGGCAAAAATTTATGATTGACAGCTGATATTTGTGACTTTTTTTTTGTTATTCATGCTTTAACAACTTTTAGTATCTCTGAATAGTTGCAAAATCTAAGCATGTTACAAAATTTAAACCTTGTTAGAATGTTGAAATTTCTAAATAAATAAATTGATTGATAGCAAAGTAAAATTTTGGTAGAAAAGTTTATAAAGCTTTGCATAAAAAGTTAAACATAAAACTTATTTACTAGGTTATTTAGGACAATGTATATAATTACGGGACACGTTCAAAATCAACCCGATCAAAATCTTCCCAGTCAAATTCGAGAAGCGCTTACCGAACGAGGGTAAGGGTTAGAGGTAACAGTGATAGTAAATAATAATTAAAAAATGAAATAAAGCAATCAAAAAATATATAAATAAATTATTAAATAAAGAAAATGCAAAATAAAATTGGTAGGATTTCGAACGAGGATGGATACTAAACGCGTGTTGATTTTGATAGTATACCATAACTACTCAGAGTAAACTTTTCATTGTTTAATAATTCTCATTTGTAAACAAGTTTAATCGTTTTGGACAAGACATTTAGAAAAATTCGAGTTAAGTAGAACTTGATAACGCAAAATTGTTTTTGTACACCCAGTCGTTGAAAAAACTATTTTTAGGGTTATTTTTCGTTTTACAGGTAATTATATTTTCTATTTCACCAGTTACATCAAATTAGTGATTCATATTGAAACTTAAAAAAGTGAAAAATGTATTTACAACGGGTGTTTCAATTTGTATAAATAATTTATTTAACCATTTAAATATTTAGCTTATTTTTATAATAGTAAAATCAATCTAAACTTCAGTAAACGATTTTTAACTTTAATATTTTAAACTAAATAATAACTAAACTTAATTTTGTTTTTCAAGCACGTGTTAACTATTTTATTATTATTTTTAGTTACAATTAAATACTTATACTAAGTTATACTTTTTGATATTAAATTTACAATTTTAGTTCTCAGGATATTTTTTTATTCAGCCTTGTAATTATGACAATAAAGTTTTAACTGTTTTATAGATCATTGGTTATGAATATTATAATTATTTCGTTTAAACAAGATTATTAGAGATATTCTAAATAGGACATCATTTAAAGGGCTCAAAATGTGCTGAAAAAATTAATTTGTAGGTTAAAAATGATAAACCTTAGTAAAAGTGGTTTATTTCAAACATTAAAAGATCTATTTATTAACCTAGCAAAATAAAAAGGATACTAAAGTATAGTCTTGTTTGTTGTAATAATGACTAGTATAAGTTTCTATACAGTTCGTAATTATACTATATACATATAAAAAACTTAAGTTAATAAAGTTGAGAGTTGTACATTAATGATTATGGTTACTAAGGAAACTTTAGAGTGATTTTTTTTTCAACAATAAAGTAAGTATCTAATGGTCTGTTTTTATAATTTAAGATGTTGACTTTTTATTATAGGTCTTTATAATCATTAATATAAAATTAAAGAATATTCATAGAGTTAAAGTTGTAACACTATAGTTAAAAACACTTTAATATATCTACTAACAATTTAGTTTAACCATTAAGTCATTGAGCTACACACTAATGATTTACTTATCTGTTTTGTGTTATAAAACATACATAAGAAGAATAAAAACGAATTAACAAAATTGTAAATTTATGAATGATTGTTAATAATATTAGTATACAACAAAAAAAATAAATGTCTAAAGGTTCAAGAATTTGAATATAAAACATGCATGTTTATAAACCAATTTTAAGTAAACCAAAACAACTTTGTAAATCAAAGGTAAATTTTCTTAGTGCAAAAATAAATTTGTTTGAGAAAGCAAAAAGAATTATTCGTCACATAAAAATATTTGATTGATAGCTGACTTTTGTGACGTTTTTTTGTATCTAATGCTCCAACTACTTTAGTACTTTTCAGTAGTTGACAAATTTCAGTAGGTTACAAAAATTAAACCTTGGTAAAACTTTAATGTTTTTGAATTAATAAATTAACTAAGAATAAAGAAAAGATTGGGTAGAAAACTAAAAAACTTAGCATAAAAAGTTACTTAATAAAGTTCTTATAGGTTGTATAGGAATAATAACAATACAAAATAATAAAAACATGTTTAACTATTTAGAGTATACTTTTCGTTGTTTAGTGATTTCATTTTGTAAGCAAGTTTAGCAGTATCCGAGTAGGATTCGACAACGGAAATTCTTTTTGTTCAACATGTACTTTAACGATTTATTTTGATCATTATATTTTTTTTCGTTCCAAATGTAAATAAATTATGTATTTTCACCAATATTTAAGTTAGTGGTACACATTGAAATTTAAAAAACTGACAAGTATAGTTATAACGAGTTCTTAAATGTGTTATAATATTTTATTAAACAATTTAAATAATGAGTTTAATCATTTAAAAGTTAAATCAATTTAAAATTCAGTAAACGTTTTTAACTTTAATATTTTTCACTATATAATCAATTAATTAAAATATTGAGTTTTTTAAGTGCTTGAGAACTAATTTAATACTACTTTATAGTTTTAAGTGCTTACATAACAAACATTAAGAGTTTTTAAACGTTTAACAATCTTAAATATAAACAATGAACTTCACCGCACGATCTACAACAACAGCATCCGAGACAATCCTACGACCGGTTTCGTCCTTATTAGGACTCATCAGGCAGGAATAGTCGCGTGAAACCGCTGTTGTGATCTAACCAAGCGGGCTTAAGTACGAAGTACTGAAGTTGAGCGAAATAAATACTGGCAATCTTAAATAGTGATGCTAAGTCAAGTTAAACACTTTCACAATTTTCAACAAAGTTTTACCTCAATGTGTGATAACATATAATTATATCATTATAACAGTCAAAATTATGTACAAATATCTTTATAATTTTAATCTATATAGTACAATTTACTTATATTATCAAACTATATATCAATCAAAGCACCTTGTTTTTTATGTAAAATTTAAAAATCTTTTACTAAAAAATTAAATAATTAAATATTATCTATTCTAGATGCTATAGAAAATTATAAAAACTTATATAAAACCTATCATATATTTAAGCAAACGGTTAACTGTTATTACTTTCTACTTTTAAAACTTTTTTGTAAGTTTACGTTATAAAACTATTGTAAACAGAATCACTTAATATAAGTTTAGTCTAGAATTGATTGAAATTTTTTTATTTTTTAAGCAAATTTAAGATTCTATCATAGTGGACATTGAAAAGTACTTTAAAAATATTAAATATATTAAAAAAAGAATACTATAACAAATTTAAAACCTTTAGAAAAATTAATTCCGACATTTAATTGCTCAAGTAGCCTACAAGACATATTTCAAAGGAACGAAGATATAACAAATTATTTGTTGCATCTCAGAATGTTTAACCATTAATTATAACTAAAACTCGCTGTTACGATAAAGTAATCTTAAACTTGTACTATTACAAAGTTTTCAACAGTTTAAGAAGTGCAAAAAATCCTTTTTAATAAATATTTTAAAAATGATGCATAAATGTTTAGTAGTTGTTGTATATTCGTAATTTAATAATAAGAGATTTATATATTTTTACATTTGTTTGTTAAAATTTTTACGTAGACAATAACTAAACAAAATAAAAGTGGTATTTGCTAAGTTTTATAAATACTAGAGTTAAAATCCATTTTAAACTGCTAGAGGTTTAAACTTATTTTTATATGTTAAACTTGTTAATAGTAACAACTTAAATTTTTGTTGAACAATAAAATCTTAACAAAAAATCAAACAGTTATACTGGCCCTTATTAGAATATAAATTGTTAATTTAAAATAACTAATCTTAAGTTCGAATTAGTTTAAGAAAGCTCATAAGTTACATAGAATTTATTTTATGAAAATTATAAATTATAACCCTATCTGTATATATTCACGTTTTATAATTTATCTTAAATTTTATTAATATTCGTAAAAAAAGAGTATGTCGTAATATGTTTTATAAAATATAATAAGTTAAAGAAAGACACTTTGTTATGAAATAATACATTATCAGTTTAATAAACTATTCTCTTGTTTTATCAAAAAGATTGTCAGAACTATATGTATCTTGTTATTTCTTAAAAATATAGTTTGTGTAATTCGTACAATTTATATATTTTTTTTTCTATACTATCTAGCTTTTTTAACAAAACTTACATCTTTGAAAAGAATTAACAAACAATAAGCTTGTTTATGTAGATTTAAGCATTTGAAAAAATTAGTTTAGCTATACTTTACAAAGATTACATTAAAGTACACTAAATTACTTCAAATGTATTTTAAGATTAAAGGTCCATCAGTATTTCTTTTTAATTAAAACTAAAATGTGAAAAATGTTATTTTAACTTTAATTAAAAGTTTAGTAAACTTTGTTTGTCTTAAAATTTTCAAGTTTTCGTAAATCAGTTTTTAAAACTTATTAATCCTAGTCGTGTTAAAATAAAAACATAATTACAAAAAAAATATATATACCGAATGCAATATATCATATAAACTTAAAGTCTGTTTTTAAAAAAAATAATTAAGTGAATAAAATGCGACTAGTAAAAAGCTTTAAAAACCTGCTATAAAGATAAACATCAGCAGTTGTTATTTAAAGTTTCACACAAGTTCTTTACTTTTATAATTAGTTTATAATGTGTAGCTTTTCAGCTGCAGTGATGTTAAATTGAGTCTTTTTTTTTTGTTGACAGTGTTATGTTAAATTTACTTTTTATTTGTGAGCTTTAATAAAATAAAGTGTTTTGTTTTTAATTTTTAAAGTTCATAAATTCGTAAAATTGTAAAGTTTTTTTTTAGTTTAAAAAATAGTTTATTCTTAACTAATTCTTTGTTATTGGTTTGTAGAACTTTGTGTAAAGCTTTGATTAAGCTAAGTTTAAAAGCTTTATATTTTTAGAGCATTTAAAATTTATTTAAAAAATGTATGTTTTTAAAACCCAAGTTTTTAAAATTTAACTAACTACAATTTTGATCTATTGTGAGCTTGATAAGTCATAAGACATTTAATTTTCTGTTAATAAGTAACTAAGTTTATTAAAAGTTGATGAAACTTACTTATTTCATCAAATATTAAATATCTTGTTTTTCAATTAGTTAAAAAAAACATTTGGTAACGTAAAGTGATTAAATTTTTTATTAAAAAACTTAAGTTTTAGGTTTTTTGTATATTTTAAAATGGATAGAAAGCTTAAATTAGCTATTTTTGTGTTGTTCATTTTTCTCTTTTACCTGGTAAGTTATTTGTTCTAAACGATTTTTAATTCAAAAATAAATGAAACTTTTATTGAATATGTAACTAAAAGCTTAAACTGATTTTATAATTCGAAGTATAACTTAATTGTCAAATTTTAAACTTTTAATAAATAATTAGAACTAAAAAAATCTTAAAATAGAATTTAGCTATAAAACGACTTTACGGTTTAATTACTTGTAAAAAATAATTACTTTTAAAACATAAACTTTTGACTGTTAATTGCCAAAAACCAACTTTTATAGCTATTTTAATGACTTTTTAAGCACTGCGATAGGAGATAATGTTTTTATAATTTTTTATCTCTGAAAAAAATGAACTTTAACTAAAACATTGTTTCTCGTAACATCTGCTGTATTTTAGTTACATGCATGTCATTGTAACATGTATTCTAAAACTTTTGACTTATAATAAATTTTAGTTAAAAAAAATAAAACGAAAAACAAATTGTTTATGCCTTCTTTATTAAAAAAATCAAACAAAAATAAATACAAATAGTTTTCTTGCAAATTTAAAACAAAGTTTTTTACATTTTACAACAAAACAAATCAAAATATTTTTTTTTGCAAATTTTGTTTGGTACAAAAAGTTATTTGTTTAAATGAAATTACTTAAAAAGTTTTCAAATAAAAATTCTTCGATTGCTGCTGTTTTAACACAATAACACTTCAAAATTAGTTCTAAACATACTTTTTGGCAATTTTAAATTTTTTTTTTAAAATAGTTTACAATTTTTTAATGATAGTAACTTTTTATGCAAAGCACTTTTAATTTTAGATAATAAGAAAAATTGTATATCTGTGTGTTTATTGTATAGGAAATATTTAAAGAATTTATAAGCTGACTAAAGTAATTACAAAAAATATAATTGATATTGTTTTGTTAGATAATTTATTTTATTCTTTATATATTTGCTCAAAATACAAAAGTTTTCAGGATAAACGTATCAAAAACTATTTTTAATAATTTTTAACATTGTGTTTTACCTTTGATGAAAATTTAAATTGAAAATCTTTGAATTTTTTTTCTAAACTTTAAAATGCTTGAAATAATGTTTATTTATTTAAAACAGGTGAATGCACCCGTTTCAAATGAAGAGAGTTGGAAAAGTTCAAAAAAGGTCGATAGAACCTTCCTTTCTTTCGATCAAGCAACACCCAAGGTGAGATTAAGCTTTTTAAAAAATATACTGTTTAAGTTCAATTTTGTAATTATTCTTAGTATTCCACTACTGAATAATATAGTCAATAAAATAAAGTTATTTACAATAACTAAAAGTATTGTTTTAAGTCGTTGGAACATCAAATAATAAAATAATTTTAATCATAGTTTTCTATATTAAACATTTTTTTAAGTATTATTAAGTCTACTAATATTACTATTATTTCACACCTAGTTTTCAAACTTTGTAAATGTTACTAACATCAATTTTATTGACCGATTTTAATAAAAAAGTATCGATAACAACTTAGCTATAAAAATTTTAGATATTTTCACATGTTTATTCATGTGAAATTAGAAATTTTCTTTTTAATAACGTTTCTTTAAATTTTGTTTAGTTTTAATTGTTTTCGGAAATCTAAACTAAAACATGTTCAACTTATAATGTCATTTAAATTATCTAACACAAATTTTAAACACTTTTGCTTATTTATAAAAATTAAAAAATTGCTAAAACTTTGTTAGTTTTTTTTATGTTTTAAAGTGTCAACTTTAATTTATTTTATATGTTTAATTTTAAACAAAACTTTAAATTTAAACAATGTTCTAAAAAATCTACAAAAACTGCACTTTGAATAATTTAGGATTCTTTAAATATGTTTTTAAAAGTATAAATTAGTATGAATTATAAGATATGAATCGATTAACTATGTTATTGGTGCAATATTTTGCACTTTAGTCAAACTTTCAAAATGCAAATGTCGTCTTTAATTTTTTAAATATAGTTGTTACGCTTATCGTAACATACTATAAAACTTTTTGTGTAAATCAAACAAAACCGAGCTTTTAACATGAGCAATTTACTTTTGTTGATAATACACGCTTCACAGTAGTATTACTTAATTAGATATTTCATTTAAATTTTCTTCACGTGATTTTTAAAACTTGTGTAGTAAATGAAAAAAAAATTAAATACAGACCCGGCCGACAACTATAAAAGATAAATACGAACAACAGAAAAAACGGGAAAAAAAGTCTAAGAGATCGACAGTCACGGTAAGATTTTGTATATATAAATTTTAACAGTATACGATTTCAGTTTTAATTTACTAAACATTTTATATTATATTTAAGTAATACAACTTTATGACCCTGTCATTAAATAGTTATAGAAAACGTTACCTTTAAACCGTTTGTTAAAAGAAAATTGTTGTATTTAAAGTTGGTTAAATTGTTCGATTTTAAGTCATATATGACAAATAAAACATGAATACACATTAAACAAGATTTTACGTCAAACAAATTATTTTCATTTATTTATTTATTTAAATTTAAACTCTGTAAAACAAATTTCATAGTGCTAATTTGATTTCATAATAAACTATCATATTTTAGTAATATTATCATTAATTAAGTAATATTATAAATTTATTATACATTGAGCAACTTGATTGCTGCTTAAAAAAATTTAACAACAAAAATATTGAATTAAAATTTTTAATGATTTTTTCTCATAATAACAGTTATAAATAAAAAATCAACAAAAAAATTTTACAAAAAAAATTATAATTAAACAACTTTTGCTTTAATTATAAACGTTACTTTATGTTGATTGTGGTTTAATAAAATTTAATTCAAATATATTTTTTTTTTCTAGATAAAACTTTTTTTTATAAACTAATAGATTAGGTCTAAACTGCTACACTATTTACTAATTTTAAACTAATGCATGTATAACTAATACATATAAAGCTACCTTATTTATCAAAAAAAGCTTGTGATAACACATTTCATTTAAACTTTTATAATCATTTTTAACAATTAAAATTTAGCAAATAGCTAAAAAACATGTGAGATAACGTGATAAAGACAAATATTAACACTAAAGTTTATAGTTTTTTAATAGTTTACTTTTATACAAATTTATATGTTAAACTTTACTAAATTTCATACATTATTAGTTTATGCGACTATCAAGAAACTTTTGTTTGTATAGACTTTTAGCATTTTCTAAAAGTTAATGTTATAGGTCTAATCAACATGTATTACTTTAGTACCGCTTTAATCTTATAGTAGTATTTTTGGAATTTGTTTATTTCTTAAACGTTTTGTTCAAAGTTTAGATTTTTTATAATCTAATATGTATTTTGGAATTGTTATCAAAAACATAGACAATAAGAAGTTAACTTATTTAAAAATTGTTTACAGTATGTAATAAATAGCTTTTTTACGCACAACTTTTTAAAAATTATCAGAAGAACTTAAGAAAAAGATTATATTTACTATTTTTGATCTTATTAATAATTATTTAGGAGAACGAATTATTAAACGAAAGAACCTGGATTATGCAAAACATAATCAAACATAGTAAGTTTGTTAAGTGTTATAAAAAATATGAAAAAATATTTTTGAAGCATAATTAGCTTATTTAATAATTCAATCATCTTCTAAAAAAATAGTATTTTATAATGCTAAACAACATAATTCAGAATTTACTATCACTTTCAATTTTAGGGAAAAATAAAAACTACATTACGCTACAAAATATTAGCAAATTATTTTTTTGTTTTTAAACTGTTAATAACTTTTTTTTTTCAAAAGACTAGCAGATACAATTTTCAGCAAATGCTTGCAAATCTAAATTTTAATAAATAAATAGTGCATACTTTTTTATTTTTTTAAAGTTTTTACAAACACGTTGTGTAGATTTCAATGATTTTTTTTAAGACCAATCAGCATGTCCGTGCAACAGCTATCTTAGCTGCAAAAGTCATAACACTTCTTCATGTGTTATACTCAACAACGCTGATGATGGTGAGAATTGTTTGTTTTTCTCCATTAAACATACTGAGCTCTGTTTATTTAAATTGTATATAACATGTAGCTTTTCAAATTTCTTTCGTTTTATTAGGTATTAATTCTAACTTCAAGTTGCTTAGAATACAACATTTGATATTGTTTTAATAAAGTATATAATAATATTTTAAATTATCTACTATTTCTTATTCGCAGCATAACATTAGAAACAAAATATTACAAAAAAGTTTTATTTTCTATTTAGTTTAGATTTTCGTCAGTAAAGCTTGACTTTTATGTCCGTAAAAAAATCTGTTAATTGGTCTTGTTACAAGGTTAATTTGTTTAAAACGAGGTTTGCCAAACAAAGTTTTATAAAGGCGCGCTGGCAGAAAGTAAAAATAGATTATTTATTTTAGGTATTTTTGCAAGTTAGATACAAGCTTACTTTTTTGCCGCAACCGCCTGTGAAAGGGCGTTATTTTTTGAAACCAATCACAAACATCATTTATTCCTGTATATTATAACTACTACTTGTCAGATAAATCTTAAGTTGTTTGATATCACAGACCTATGTGATTATTACATAGAGGACGTTCATGACGACACTAAGAAAGATACCAAGGAGGACGCCAATACCAAAGAGGACACGAATGATGACGTTAATCACGACAACTCAGAGGACACCAGTGAGAATAAGTTGGAGTCTTGTTTCGTAATCCAACACGATTATTCCTCGTATATACGAGGAATATTCGTGTATGATAAAACAGACTTGCTAGATGGTTTGTTTTAAATCTAGTTATTGATTTTTACATTTTATTTGCCTATAAACAATTCATATTGGTACGTTACAACATTTAATTAAGTCAATAATATTTTGGCTTGTCTTGAAAATTATTTTTAGATGCTGTTGAGTAAATTATTTGAACCGATACACTGTTTTCAATTTGTTATCTTGTATTCAAGTTTAAATAGTATAAAATATTAAAAAATTTAATCAATGAACCTTAAAGTTGTGTTAGTCAACAAACGTAACATAAAAAAGTATTGTTATAAAAACTGTTTATAAATGTTTTAAAATTTTGTTAACCATTAATTAGTATCAAAATAAATTGAATAAAAACAAGTTTAAAAAAAATAAGTTAGACAATACTTTTGAAGAAAACTAGTTTAAATAATAATTTATTTAACTCAAACTTTTGTAA
The DNA here is from genome assembly GCF_965202585.1 of Thalia democratica. Lineage (NCBI taxonomy): Eukaryota > Metazoa > Chordata > Thaliacea > Salpida > Salpidae > Thalia > Thalia democratica. The sequence continues at coordinate 6,238,190 of NC_139167.1, read as the reverse complement.
ATAAGTTAACAAAATAGAAACTTCAAACTTTATGTTGAATGCATTATTGTTTTTTAGTATATATTAAAACAAAGCTTTCTTAAAATGACTTATTGACAACTGATACTTTAAAAATAAAAACAAAGCTACTAACTAATTCAGCAAAAACTAAAAACATTAAATTTTTAGACCTTGTGCACTGCAATGGCAAGTGCACTCCAGATCGATTGTGCTACAATAGCACGGTATTATTTAAAGATGAAGTAAAAAGTATTCAGGTAACAAAATTTGTTACCTGTTTGTTCGAAAAATTTGAAATTCCTCCTCCTGATGATGAACCTATAAACCCCAACAAAACGCAAAGTTAGTATTTGTCAACAAAAATTTATTTTGATGTTTTATTATTAGTTTTTGGTTCGTTTAAACTTCTGTAGGTTTTAAAATAACTTTTCTACTAAATTATCTAAAGTTTTTTTTTCTTTATGTTCAAAATGACGAATTTTGTAATATAATGGTTGCAAATAAAAACTTTTGGAAAAAATACAAACTTAGTTGCTATAAGTTTAAAAAATAGCTAGCGGGTTATCTAAACAGATTTTAGTATAAATTATATCAAAAAACATACATACTTTTTTTACTTGATTTTCAATAATATATTCTAAATCTTTGTTAAAAAAATAAAAAGAAGTATTTGGTGAGAAGCTTGATGACCGCAGAGTCTATATACTAAGTCCTCTGATTTTAATAAAGCGTTTTATAAACTATCTTCTTTTTTGAACAGTATATTTCATAGACACAACCACCGGAAAGTTGGTTGTGTCGTTAGCCGTTCTTGCAGCGGCAATGCTCTTGATAACATCATGTTATTTCAGAGGGTGAGTGTTTATGTATTGAATATTTTAGTTAATTTTGTTAAGCTGTTGCTCCTTGATAAAACACTTAGTAAATTTATTAATACATATGCTACTTTAAGAAAGTTTAGCGCTTATATTAAAAACATTTTATTTTAATTATTAATAAAATTAAACATTTTTCCCAAATATAGAAATTATTAATAACAATTTTAAATACTCTATATAATTATAAATTTTAAATATTATTCTGCTAGTGTATTTGATAAAAAACAAAATAGGTATTAATTACAAATTTGTAACAATTGTTACAGACTGATGAAAATAAATGAAATACGTTTTTGTATAGTAAACGACTTTCTTGTTTTTAATACAATTTAAGCTTCGTTAGCTCAACTATCACACCACATGACTTTAAATAAAACCTTCAACTTGTGTTTAACAACCAAAATAATATTCAAGAACACTTTTATATCAAAAGCAAAATTTAAATCATTTTAATGATTATTTTAATGAACTAATAACCGGATTTTAATGCATGAAAGCGTATAATGTTAGTAATTTTCTCAGCAAACGGCTAATCTCCTACATCTTCCACCTACCCTGCTGTCCGCAATGCCCCCAGTGTATTGAAGATTTTTTAGAAAGAGAGGGGTGTTGCGGCGCAGAAGACGATGAGGACATTACTTCCGTTATTCAGCTAGTAAACATCGAAGCTTCCGATCATCAAAACAATTCCGGTGAAGAGGATAAAGCTGAAAGTGTTGAGGTTCAAGCCGACGGTGAACAGCACAAAGAGAAGGTAATTTTAATTATTATTTTTAATTAAAAACAATTTTGCCGTTAGTTCATTAAATATTTTCATTTGTAATTTCTTTTACTTTTGCGATGAGTTTCCTTTTTTAAGTAAATTTTTAAACTAAACCAGTTCGATTTAAGTTTTTTTTTAAATAAACTTCAATATTTAAGATCGAGCAAGAAAAGGTAGAGGTAGGAGAAAGAGAAGAAGGAAATGGAAGTGAAGAAAAAGAGACATCTTTTTAATAACTCTGAGTGACGTAATACATGATTGTTATAGTTGGTTTAAGCTAAGTGTTTTTGTTTTGCTTTATCTTAGTCAAGTTATAACATTAACTGTAATTTTACACTTTTACGCTATATTATTTTCAAGTGTTTCTAAAACTAAAATAAACAGTTACCAATGTACATTAGACAAGAGAAAAAACACTTTAATATTAAATAACTTACTTGTTTATAAAAACGCTTAATTGATTTAGTGTATTTTAAACTACTTCTTGTCTTTAAAAAAAAAAGTTAGTTTCACCGATTTAGGTTATTTTAAAATTGATAATTACTACATATTTAAATAAAATTTGATACTTTAGCTTTAAATTAATCAGTTTTTGAAACTCAATAAGAAAACTAAATAAACAACGATAGTAATTCAAGTATAACGTTTACTTAATGTTTTTTTAATTTAGCAGCTCACTTAAAATGGTTTTAAATCACATCAATCTTTATTATTATTCTTTAAAGTTGTCTTGTTAAATCAAATGTAAATTATTGATTGTTTCACTACTTTTTTACAAAACTTTGTTTATGTTTTTGAAGCACTAATAAAGATGATAAGCAAAAAATGCAAGTTTCTATTATTTTAATACATAATTACCATACTAGTTTAACTTAAAACTTTATTTTGAAATTCTTATAAAAGCATTTAATTTTAAAGTTTTGTTATACGTTTAAATTATATATAATATTAGATACTTATTTTTCTTTGTTGAATTAATTTGCACTATAAACTTTTAAGATTTTTACAAATAACCTAAATTTCAGTTTGTTTTAAGTTTTAATTTAATTATAAGAAAAGGTTTTGGGAAAAGAACTGAACATTCTTAATAAATAACACTTTATAAATAAATGTACAAGTAAACTTTTTTTATAAATAGAAAGGTTAATTAATCAGTTTGTTTTAAACATTTTACTTAAAAGTTACTAAAGTACTTTTACCCGAATCACGCTGAGCTTAACAAAGTAAATAAATTTCATATAAAATCAATAGTTTCATACAATTTGAAAAATTAAATTCTAACTTAGTTTTAATATATGTCCACTAAATTAAAAATAAATAAAGATACTTTATTAGTACAAAAATTAGAAATTTGAAGGTTAGAAAATAAACATAGTCTACTTAGCTCATATTAGTGAAAAAAGAATTCTTTTTAAACAGCTATTAAACATGAATATCGAGATTAAATAATTATTAATAAATTAATTTGAAAAAAGTGTGTATCATAGTAACTATTCAGATACAACTGTCTAAAAAATACTTCCTTATAAAAAAGCTCTTCGAATCCCTAACTAACATAAAATTATTCTAGAATGAATTTTTAAGTACAATTAAGCTCTTAACAAGCTAGAAATTTTCGTTCTATTTCAAGTAAGGTGTCCCCGTTTAAGCCTCATTATGTAATGGACGGTTTAGTTTTTAATCGATAAATTTGAGTTAAATTTGGAATTTTTGACAAATATCAGGATTAGGGTACTGGTTAATATTTTATACAAAAAACACGATTGTTACTTTAAAACCTTAGGTAGAAAAGTTTTAACTTATTTTCAGGTATCGGTATGAATCTGCGTTATCTTGAACTTAATGGCTTATTAAATAAAGCCTTTTTAAAGCATTATTCTTTACAGCTACGTGTAGATATATATATATATACATAATTAATAAGTATGAAATTTATTGAGAATATGCGATTTTAAAAATTTCAGAACATACGTTTCATAAAGACAAAATAGGATTGTCTTTAACCTTCAGCTGGTTAAAATTAAAATAAAAAACACTTTGATAAACAGATGTACAGAAGTTATACAAAAAACTTTATGACGTAAGAACCAAATATTGTACATTAAAAATATTCGGCACTACAGTCGTTTAATTATTTAAAAGCCTTTTAAGTAGGCTCTGTAGTTTAAATTAAGATTAAGTTTAAATAATCACCTTTTTTTCTAAATATATATATACGATTGCTCAATAGTACTACTAAGTTTTATTTTGGTTTCAAAAAGTAGTACAGCGTACAAAAATTTTGAGTAGAAATTATGACAAATCAAAAAAAATATTATCTATGAATGCTAATTTAAAATGTTGAATAAAGCCAATTTTCTTTTTCAATAGAAAGTAGTTTACTAAACGTAGCGGCTTACATTTAAAAATATCTAATCTTATTTCATTTTTATAACTTGTCTATACTACCATGATCTTGTCTATTCTTTTCGTTACATAACTTTCTAAATGTGTAGAACAATTAGAAAACTTAGTTAATTTTAGATATCATTAAGTTGTATTATAATTTAGACATTTCGGATGTTAGTTGTTCGTATAATATTTAAAAACATGTCAATTATAAACCATTGATAAATACAAGTTTTATAAAATTTAAATTTTTCTTGAATTATTTTTAAGTTAGTTTAACTGTATTAACATCAAACATTTGTGTTTATAATAAAGATAACTTTTTCAGTTATATTTTTTGTTAAGCTCGTTAGTTTTAAACACTTTCTGAAACAAAAATTAAAAGTTATACTTAGTTAATCCATACACAAATTAAGAGTTTAATTTTTTTATACTTTACCATTTATACTAAATTAAAGTTTTTTGAAATCTCAGGAATTAATTAGTTTTTAACATTTATAAACAGTTTAGTAATTACTTACTAATATATATAGTAAACTATATTGACATATAAATGTATAAATATACTCAATTAGAAAAGTTTAGATAAAACAATTGTAAATAACTGTCTTATGTATATAACTAAACACTATACTCTTTTTTTTTTGTAAAAAACTACTGACTGAAAATTTAAAATGAAACTATAAATTTAAAATATATATATAAAACTATATTCTAATATTAACATATATTTTTAATGTATAAACTATACTATAAATATATTACCTTGAAATTACTTATACAGATCGTGGACTAAAGAATTTACGCATTATTTTGTAACTTATAAATAAAAAAATAACTTGCACTCTTAAGTTGTTAAAATTTGTGTAGTTTGTATTAGTTATTATATATATGTAAAAATTAAATGCAAAAACTGTTTTATATTCGCAGCTGTAACTTAGTATTTTGAGAGATATCTTATTTGTTAGTTAAAATTATCAAGAGTTTCTATTTTTTTTTACAACGTTGTTATTTTTGAATGCCTCTAGTATATTTTTATCTGAGTATATTTAAAGCCAGTGACAAATTGCAAATGCATTTTTAGTATCTGTTGAATTAAACTTTAATTTCAAAAATTAATAACTCTCTCAACATTTCAAGTAAAGTAAAGTGAGTCTGCTTAAAACATTATTACATAAATTTAAAAGAAGCTAAATAAATAGATTGAGATTTAAGTCAAGCGTTTGTTTATGAAATAATAAACTTTTTTTATAAAAATCATGTAAGTAATGTTATACTTAATAATAAATATAAAATTAATAGTTAATGAATTTTAAACTATACATAAAAAATCAAGATATACCATGATTGAACTATAAATTATATTAAATATAGAGTTGCAATATATTAAGAATTATAAATTTTCTGTACATAATATTATTTGTTATGATTATATGTTGAGGTCAAGAATTATTATACTACAGCTAGCAACACTATGTTATTAAACTATAAATTTTAATTTTTTATTATTTTAATAAAATTTCAACAATTTACTTAATGTTTGTTATATAAACACTAAAGTACAAAATACTTATTAGTTCTCACGTGCTTCAAAAACACAAATAAGTATTTTATTAAATTGAGAGTTTAGTAAAACCAAATAAAGAAATTTTAGCTGAATATTCAACAGCTTTTAACTTGATTTGATTAAAACTAATATTTAAAATTGTTAAACAAGTAGACTAAAGAATATAAAAACTTGTTAAAATTATTCTTTTGATTTTTCAAAATAATTTCTGCACCACTACTGTATATATTACTAGAAAACGCAAAACTTTCACTTAGTTTGTTTATTTTTTTCTATAAAATGAAATTACTAAACCATTACAAGTTTACTTTAGTTATTTAAACATTTTTTTCAAAATTAATGGATTATTAAGTTTATGCCAAGTTTTTAAAAGTGAATTGCGCAACTAATGTTTCACTCTTAATTAGTTTATAACCAAACAATATGAGTTTTTGATAAGGTTTAATATTTGAAACAATAAATAAGCTCAGATCTTGCAGTAATGGAGTTTTGTTGAAAATTACTACAGCATGAAATACAAATAAATGTCACAAACATTCAGCTGTCAATCATTTACTTTTGTGACGTAATAATTATATATGTTGCAGATTTATTGCTGCACCAAAGTACTTTATTATTGGTTTACAGAGTGTTTTTGTTTTTATTATTGTTATTCTAAACAAATGTTTCATCTACAAGTTTTTTGTGTTTTTATAAACACTTCTTTACTTTTACTTGTCCTCTTCTATTACTGTTTATAATTCTGATACTAATCAAAAGATGTTCTTAACAAAAAATTTTATCAAAATAAATAATTGTCTATATAATATGACATAAAAGCTAAATATTGTACATTACAATATTCGGTTTTTGTAAACTATTGTTCTGGAAATTAAAATTACGCATTTTTCTAATAAAATATTTAAAAGCCCTTAATAACCTCTGTTGAAAATGATTAATTTTAAATAAAAATTAATCAATTAAAAACATCTAAATATATATAATTTATTAGCAAAATACGATTTTGTTTATCTAGAACGGGAGGGTGTCACTTTTGCACGAGCGTCACTTTTGCACGAGGGAACACTTTTGCACAGCGACTCTTTTACACGAGCGTCACTTTAGCACGAGGAGACACTTTTGCACGGCGTCACTTTTTCACAGAGGTTCATTTTTGCACGAGAAACACTTTTACACGGCGAATCTTTTGCACGGAGGGTCACTTTTGTTCGAGTTGACATTTTGGCCCAGCGTCACTTTTGCTCGAGGAGACACTTTTCCATAGCGACATTATTTCACGATGACAATTTTTTACGGCAGCATTGATGCACAACGTCACATTTTTACAATAAAATTTTTGCGCAGTGACATTTCTTAAACAGTAAAAGTTAATGTTAAAAACAAACTAATGAAAAGATAAAATAAAAATATTTATAAAAGATTCATACCACGGAAAATAAAGTTAATTTATTTAGACACTAGGATAAAAAATACTTTTAGTGTTAGTAAGTTGTTCAAGTTTATTTTTAATTTTAATATATTAATTAACAACTATGCCTTTTTATATATTTTACTATACGGTTACAAGTTTATTGTTTATATGATGAACCTAGGCATCAAAACTTAAACCACTTAAACTGGAAGACACATAAAAAAAAAAAAATAAAATAATATATATAGTTTATTTATTATAATAAAGATAAAAACATAATTTGACTTAAAATTTATAGGTTAACATAAAAAGCAAAGTTTTAACCAAAAATTTTTATTTACTTACGCTTTGATGTAGAACGATCAACATCAAATATTTAAATGCATTGAATAACAACAAAAATAAAAACCTAACGCTCCAAGGACATTAACCTTAAGCTCTCATTGGCTTATTTCATGATCATGGAATGCTGGTGTAAGCATCTCTTGATACTTTTAATTAACATAAGTTCAAATTTTCAAATGTTACTCTCTCATTGGCTTATCATGATCATGCAACATTATTGTAATGAAACAATTTAAGTTTAAATCATGAAAAATGCGCTATTTTATTGCTATTTTTATTCTCACACTAATGAAAAAATAAAAATAAACATCAGGTAAAGTCTGAAGTACCTTTACACTTCATAAACTAAATAAATCTTTTTTCTAATTTAACAATTGTTTGAAATGAAAGTAAGTTTAAAATATTTTGTTAACAGCTATATGATGCTAATTAAAACATCAAGAGAAAATAAGTAAAAATAATACTCAAAATTCGTGTTTTAATGCCTTACTAAATTAATTTTATCTTTTTGTTTAAAAAGTAACAAAATTCAGATTATTTTCAATTTATGTATTCAGAATTTATTTTTTTTAGAATTATAAATGTGTATTTAACTAGTTTATTCAAATCAAGGTAATAAATATAAATTAATGAATTGTGGTACGTTATTATATTGTTCTACGTAAAACTTTAAATAAAAACTTTACATTAAAATTTTATTTAAAACTACCACACTTTATTTAATCAAAACAATTTGTGTTTAAAAGCGAATAAATGTTACGTGAGTTAGAAATATTTTTTTGATTTAAAAAAAATGTCGCTGTGCACAAGTATTTCCTCGTGCAAAATTGTCCCCTTGTCCAAAGGTGACCCTGCTTGCAAAAGTGTCGCCATGCAAAAGTGTCCCCTCGTGCAAAAGAGTCGCCGAGCAAAAGTATCCCCTTGTACAAAAGTGACCCTGCGTGCAAAAGTGACGCTCGTGCAAAAGCGTCTCCTCGTGCAAAAGTGACGCTCACGCAAAAGTGACCCGTTCCCATCTAGAACATATGTTTTATAAAGTTAATGCTTTCATCATCAGCTAGTTCAATTTAAATTTAAGAGCATTTTGGTGAACTGAGATGCTAAAGTTATACTAAAAAACAAAAACACTATGAAAAGTAAACTTGTAAAAACAGCAACAAAATTATACAAAATTAGGTAGTACGTATTAACAAAACAGTAAGTTTAATTTGTAAAAATCTATTAAAAAAGTTTTTAGATAACTTGTTTTTGGTAATATAAACAACAAGATTGTAACTCAATCCTGTTGTTCAGAGAATCTGATATATAACATTAAAAATTTTATATTTTCCGCATTGCAAAACTTACAACCTTTTTTAAACTACTTTTGTTTTTTCTTCTACTTAATTTTTCCTAGTAAATTTTAATTTTAATTTTTTTATTTTTATGTTCCGAAATATACTGTGATAAATTTTTAGAAATTTTTTTTTTTGATGTTTGAAGCTTGGACGATAGTCTAGTAGAGTCAACATAAAACTTTGTCTAGTTTTTAGTTATGATTGTATATGTTGTATAAATACATATAAACATATACATTTTGAAAACGATATGATACTGTGTTTTATAAGTTTTATAATACAAAGTATTCAATGTCCAAAACGTCTTTCGATTGACCAGGTCTTTTTTTTGGAAGCTTTTAAGCGTTGATAGTTTAATAGTTTACTTAAAGTTTTTATCACCATTAGTGTATTATTTCTATAGTTTTATTTAATACTTTTTTTCTTTATATGGTCTATGATCTTTTACTTAATTGTAATTTTTTAATTAAGTACGTCGTAAATATGTTAATAAATTATCAGTTGTTAGCTATTTAGCGTTATTTACAGATTATTACATTTTATAGTTATGTTCCAAACATGTCAATATAAAAAGTTTTAGTGCTTCTAAAACGTTTTTAACTTCCATTTTATAACTAAAGTCGTTTAAAGGTTTTATTTTTACTTTTTAATCTTTACTTTTTTTATATATTTGTCTAACATTAAAACAATGTTCTATTTTCAAGGTATAGTTTTAGGTGGTTTTCTTTACATACAACTGTTTATAAGTATATTTTGTATAAAAACACTTGTAGTCCTAAATACTTAGAAATGGAATTTTGAACCTTTAAATTTAGTTTTATTAGTTGTGTAAAACTATTCATTTATCATTTAGAAGTAAAGTTTACTAACGTATTAGTTTCAAATTTATTTTATATGATTGTTATGATTAATTAGGTAATCTGTTTTGAATTAAAATAATGACAAAATGAGTACATATTTCTTAAATAAATAGTTATTAGTTAAAAAGTAAAAGCTTAAGACTTCAATTAATATTTTATCAGGCAGAGGTTTTAAACAGGTTATTATACTATGTATTTTGAAAACATTTTTTACCTTTAGTTAAAGTTTTATTTAAAAAAATAATCAAATTGTGTAATATTTATTTGATAATATAATGGTTGTACAATACTGTTTCTAAAGTTTTTATAGATTGATGTATTTACTATAACAATAGTGTAATGTATCAACAACTGATTGTGAGTTCATTTATGTGGTGGTAATTGAAATGATTTTGTAATTTTATGCACCGGTACACACTAGCTTGAGAATTTAAGCTTCTTCCACACTATTTTTTTTAATTGTTTAGATTTAAGCCTAGTGAGTGGTTTCCAAATGATGCAACCAAAATGTTGTTTTGTTAATAAAAAATTAAGTACTATTATGATAGGTATTGAAAGTTACACCTGATGTGACACACCCGTTATTATTGAAAAAACTTCGTTATTACAAGTAGTATTTTTTGAGACTGAAACTTTTAATTATATTAAAACTAATGATATATAAATTTGTTTTTTGTATCTATAAATGTGAACTTATTTGTTAAAAACTCCTCTAATTATGTTTTAATGTTCAACATTTAAAGCTAGCGAGCCTCAAATGTTTACTAATAAACAGATAAATTATAATTTTTAAGTACTATAACGTCAATTTTGTATCTTAGTTCAGCTTTGAGTTATTTTATTGTTAGTTTTGATTAAAAATATTTTTTATTAAAACTTTAAATATGTCTACAAATTTTCATAAAATTAAATTAAAAACTCAGTGTATGCGAATAATATATTTAAAAATCAATTTACATAAAAATACAACACTATCATATTTTTTATAAATTAGATTAATCTAAAGGATAAAGGTACGACGGTCTATTATAGTAGTTAACTTAGAATATGATAAATTAAATTGTGCATCAAGTAACATTAAGATTTGATATATTTAAATAATATAATCTTATTATTAGTTTCAGTACATAACAGTTTTTAGAAAAAAATTAAATAAATTAAAATAAATAAAGAGATTGCTTAAATTTAATATTACAGTAAAAATATGGTTTTCAAACTAGCCTGGTGTACTTGGCCAACCAATAAAAATTACCTCAACTCAGGAGCACTTTAAAATTAAAAAATAATTTCATTAAAAAAATTTGCTTGCAAGTCGCACTGTATAAAAAACGTTTTTAATGGGCAGCAATACTTAAAAATGTTTATTATAATTTAAAATAAAATTTTATATTTTTCTTAATTAGTATGAAATAATTTTAGCCAAAAACATTAGAAATAATCAAAATAAAAAGCACTATTATCAAAGTATCAACGTAATTTAAAAGACTTCCCTTTTTTTTAATGTTGTGATTTTTTATGCAAAGTTAATTATGGTCTTCACGTTTGTGATCCTTTAACCAAGAATCAATTGCCTTTTCATTAGCTTAACTAAGTTATTTTATTTTCGCCCTTCTCAGTTTTTTTTTTTTAATTGATTTTAGGGTCTTTTCTTATCAACTTTATCTTTCGAACTTTTTGTTTTGTTAGAAATTTTTTTTTGTTAATTGTAGATTACTATATTTTCATTTGAGTACTAGAAACGATATAGTTTGTAACATAATTTATTTTGATTTTTTATTATATTTTGTTCATGCTTTTATTCAGGTGATTTAAACTATTGCTTTTGTTAAACATAAAAAGTTTTTCTACTATAGAACTTTGTGTCGAAGGCATAAATTACAAACTTTTTTATTATTATACTGGTCATATCTACCACTGCTGACAATAATGTAGTTTATACGTTATGATTCCCAGTGATAGCTTATAATATCATAATAGTCCTGTTACTACAAAATAGTTAACTTTTGTTTTCTGGTTATAATTGAAATTTGTAAATTCTGTACAAAGTTACTGAACTAAGTTTTTAAGTAAAACAACTGATTTGTTTTTTAAAATATATTTACTTTATTCTAAAGGTGAGAAAAAAGTGGTCTACAATGTGTGAGTTAGCTTTCTATATTTAGATAAATGATTTCATCTACTACATTTAAACCTATCTAACGAAGATATTAAAAAATCTGACCTAACGTCATTTTGATAAAAAGGGAACAGGAAAAAATAAAGTAATACTCTAGTAAAATTAAAAAAATTCCAGTGGTTATTTCAACATGCCTTTTAGATTAATCACAATCTTTATTGTTACTAATAACAAATTATAGTCTAAATATACCTTTGACATAAGTAGATTTTAAAAATGTGTAAAAATCTTATGTTGTAAAAAGTATTAGTAGTAGAACACTTAAGTCTTTTCGGTCGGAAAAATTTTATTTTTTATATGAGCTACACTAAGAGCGTAATAGTTTAAAATAAAACTTAATTCTATTCCAAAGGAAAACACTTTACATTTCTATAAAACCTTTTTTTTTAATAAAAATAAAGTTGTAATTTTTTAAAATATGCACCGATTCTTTTTAATCACTTCGCAGAGCTAACATGTTTTATAAATTTATACTTGTACAGTAGTCAAACGTTTCTTTAGAAATACATGAAGATTTAATGCTTTTCTTAATAGAATAATCTTAAATTAAAAAAATAAAAACCATAAGTTTTTTTAAATAGTTTATTAAACCTATCTTAAATTTTTTGAAGAATTTTTATCTATAGTTTTTATATTAACAAAAAAGTAAACATAATAACAAATATTAATACATATGTGTTTGATTTATCGTAAAAACGAGAGACTTAAATTTATCCTCCATACCGCAAAAAGGCTAGAAAAAACAAAATCAAAAAAAACAAAATTGTTAATATCATCAGGGTTAGAAACATAGAAAACATTCTTCTCTCGGTCAAACCTAAAATTTTTAATTAAATAATACTAATTGTAGCTTTAAATATACGTTATACTTTTAATTATGTTTCAAGTTTCTAGTTTATTGCCTTTAGAAATACTTTTTATAGAATATTAATCAACTAAAGCTTTATATAAAAATACTAATTTTTTTTAAAAGTAAACTAAATTTTAAAATGAATAGAGTAAATCATTTTAGGTAAAAAAAAGGTTATATTAGTTTTATTAAAACAAATTTTAATGTTTAAACAGTATATATTTTTTGTATGCTTTTACCAAAAAGTAACCTATTATAAATATTTATTAAGAGTTTCATCGGATCAAAAGTATAAAAAAAATCCTAAAAAATTTTTTTTATACTTTAAGAAAAAAATTTATTAATTTTTTTAAAGCAGTTTTTAACTACTCTGTAAAAAAAAACTAACGTATATAATCTTCGTCACTAGGATGTTCATCACCTGTAGTAAAAAAATATTTTAAACTAATATACAATCAAAAAATCTAATACAGATATAAGAAAGTATTTTTACTTTAAAGGCAGTAAATGTTAGTTCTTTAACATACAAACTTCAATGGATTTCAAAATTTCAGTGTATCACAAAAAAGCTGCATAAAACAAATTTCAGTAGAGAAAAATTGAATAAAAATGATATAATTTTAGCTATTGATCATACTAATCTAGGAAAGTACATTTTAAAGTAGTCGGTTTACTAATATACTTTTTAAGTATCACAGTATTAAGGTAAATTGTTTACTGTATTTAAATTGTTATTAAAAACAAAAAGTTTCAACATATAAAATTAAAATTTCAGTAGTAGTGTAAACTGTTTTTATTTATCTTATTGCTTTAAAGAATAAACTTTGTTTTTTTTTTAAAGAATGTTTACTAAATGTTAATTACAAAATAAAAAATTTACCTTTTCTATCATTTCCATTTTTAACATCGAGTGAGGCTGAAATTAAAATACTTATTAAATATTGGTTTCTCATAGTAATAACAATAGTTTGTTTATATATTTCCAAGTTTGAACTATGTTCTAATTAAAATATTTGAAGTATTTATATACATTTTATTATATATTATTTTTTAACTAATGTGTTATAACATATGATCCTTAAAAAACTCAGATATATTATTAATTATACTTAATATAAACGAATACACTAGCAACATTTAATAGATTTTATATTGTTTGGTTAATGAAAAAGGTCTAATTAGCTTGAAGAAACAGCCTAACTTAAACTAAATAACTGAAAAATAAAGCTTACTTTATTACAACTTAAGATATTAAACTGTTAATTAATCTCTATTTTAAACAAAGAGATTAACATAAAAAGGTAATGAATCGTAAAAATTAAGAAAATCTTAAGTGCAAAGGCATTTTATAGATTTAGGTGTTTCAATTTACAGAAAATAAAAGTAAAATAAAATAAAACTTCAAACGTTTAAAATAGAATATTTCTAGTTTACGACACCACTCTACGTGAGCTTTTTTAGATAAAACATACACATAGCTAATAATTGCAAACAATAAGATTTGTATTTAAACTACTTGCAAATGTAAACAAAATTTTCATGTTTTTGTACATTTTGTTTTTGGTTCTAGTAGTCTCGTCTGTTAAAGCTAAATTAGGTTCTTTAAAAAGTCACAATTGTATTTGAAACACAAAAAGTGTTCAATAATTTTTTTTTAACTTTTAAAATTAAAAGTAGCAAATAATTGATAAAGCTTTGAAATTTAAACACTTTAAAATTAAAGACTTGTGATAGTAAAAATTGCTAATAAAACAAAAAAAATGAATTTTAAAAAGCTTACATTTAAACGTATGCTATTTAAGTATGTTTAGTTTCAATACAGGTTTTACATACAGTTTTGTTTCTACCATAACATAACATATTTAATAAGATATAGTTGTGTAATTTAATTATTGTTAGTTACTTTAATTTATTTATATAAAAAAAATTTGCCTTCACTATTTTCTTTCGCATCTTAAAGTTAAAATTACTAAAAGTATTAATCTAACCATAAACAACTTAAAATAATTATTAATCAATAGAATTATACAGATTTCAAAAATTATTATTTGAAACAAAACTACATTAACAATTTTCAAAAACTTATTTGTTTTAAATAACACATTTTATTAAAGAAATAAAAAGTATAAACTTTTAAATATTCTTGTCTGTTTCAGGTTAAAAAAGGTTTTGATAACGATCAAAAAATATGTTAAAAACAAAAACACTTGAGTTTTTTTTTATTTTATTTACAATTTTTAAAAGTTTAATGAAATAAGATATTTTTTCAAAAGAAAAATGTCTTTTATATAAAACATCTTTTAGCTTTTGTTTAATATATACTTACTTTAGAACATTTAAGGCTTTTTTAAGAATTAAAATATATTTGTTAAACACTGCACCTGTGTAAAAAGCTTTTAGATTAAACTAAGTATCAAAAATCATCAACATACACTGTAACGCATAAGACTTTGGAACAAGTTTCTTGATTTAAGTAAAGAGTTCCATATTGTTAAATTGTGTAAAATACAAGTAAAAACCAAAAAAACTATTATAAATTGGAAAAATATTTCTTTTTTTTACTACCTTCTTCTGCTTTATCATTATTGTCAATAAAAATAATGTCATTGTTTTCACTCGTTGTGTCAACATCTTGAATTTCAGGTTTTGTTTTCTCTTTTGATGTCTTATCTATACACTTAAAAGTGTCATAAAGAAGCCAATCAAATATTTGGTAACTTGTCCTGTGGCAGTCTCTGTCATTATCATAACAATCTTTGCATACACCGAATCGTTTAGCCTCTACCTCGACTGCAAGTCATTAAAAATAATTTATAAATTTTAATATTTTTTTTTAATTTTTTAGTCCTTGAAATTATATCAAAGTTATCAATAACAGTTTTCAAAGTTTTATATTTACTTTTTTCCACAAAGTTCTTATAACTTTATTTAAATGCACATAAACCTTACTTAACAAACAATAATAAAAAACTTAATTTAATATATAAAAACATTACATTTAAATTAGGTTCTATTGTATTAATTTAAAATAATTAAAAACTAAAGGAACAAGAAAATTTGTTATGAACTTACGAACCACATATAAAATTCAGTATTTAAACAAACATTTTACAGTTCTTTTGATTAAATAAAATAACGAACAGATTTAAATCAGTATATCCAATGATTACAACATAAAAACAAAACAAAACTTTAAAAGTCATACGAAGTTGAGATAAACTAAGTTAATGAACAGTTAAATAAACGTATATACCTAATGATGTTTAACATAAATGTAAAATCGTATAAATCGATATTAGTGAAAACAATTAATATTTTAACTTATAATTCTTTAGAAATTGATGCTTATATAAACAATACTTTTAGTGTATTTTGTTGCTTGGGTTTAGCAGATATTTAAAACCCTAAACTAGCGCTTCAAAATAGATAAAATTAATTAAAAGCATGATCAATGTTTTCATAAATATTCATTTTTTTGAATTTAGCCACTATACAATTATGTGTAGTATGGAAAACTGAAAGGTACAAGAAAAAACAAGATATATTTTAAAAATATAATGTTACTATAAACTACATACTAAAATAAACATTTATATATAAATAGATGAACGAAATATGAAACACTAAATATTCTAAAGTAACTTCAATGAATATGTCTTATTATTCTATAATGATTTTTTTTTTGTTTTTTCTTTCATTTCTAAACTTTAGTAGTTTTAAACGGGTGGGTGTCACTTTTGCACGAGCGTCACTTTTGCACGAATGGTCACTTTTGCACGAGGGGACACTTTTGCACGGAGTCACTTTTGCACGCAGGGTCACTTTTGCACGAGGGGACACTTTTGCACGGAGGGTCACTTTTGCACGAGGGGACATTTTTGCACGGCGACTCTTTTGCACGGAGGGTCACTTTTGCACGAGGGAAAACTTTTGCACGGCGTTACTTTTGCACGAGAAGACATTTTTGCACGGCCACATTTTTTCACGATGACAATTTTTACGGCAGCAATGTTGCATAACGTCACATTTTTACGATGAAATTTTTGCACAGCGACATTTTCGCACGGAAAATCAATTTTGCATGCTGGCCGATTAAATGCTTTTTAGCTACTACCAAATCTGTAACATAAAAAGAAACTGAAAACTTATATTTTATAATATACCTATTTTGAAGCCAAAAAATGAAAGTACAAAAATCTTAAACAGTAAAAGTTAATGTTAGAAACAAGCTGACGAAAAGATAAAATTAAATTGTTTATAAAAGATTTATACCAGGGACAAAAAAGTTAATTTATTTAGAAACTAGGATAAAAAATACTTAACTATGCCTTTTTATATATTTTACTATACGGTTAGAAATTTATTTTTCATATGATGAACCTAGGCATCAAAACCTAGACCACTTAAACTGGAAGTCACACAAAGAAAAAATAAAATAACATATATAGTTTATTTATTTTAACAAAGATAAAAACATAATTTGATATAAAATTTATAGGTTAACGTAAAAAGCAAAATTTCAACCACAAACTTTGATATATTTACGCTTTGATGTAGAACGATCAACAGTAAATATTTAAATGCATTGACTAACAAAAAAAGTAAAAACTTAACGTTCCACGGACATTAACGATAGGCTCTCATTGGCTTATTTCATGACCATGGATTGCTGGTGTAAGCATCTGTTGATACTTTTGATAAATATAAGTTCAAACTTCTAAATTTTACACTCTCATTGGTTTATCATGATCATGCAGCATTATAGTAATAAATTAATCTAAGTTAATATCATGAAATATGCGCTATTTTACTGCTTTTTTTATTCTCACGCTAAATTGAAAAATAAAAATAATCATTAAATAAAATCTGAAATACTTTTACACTTCATAAAGTAACTAAATCTTTTTAATTAATTTAACAATTATTTGAAATTAAAAAAATTAAAATACTTATTTAACAACTATATGATGTAGATTATAACATCAAGAGAAAATAAGTATAAAATAATACTCAAAATTCGTGTTTTAAAGCCTTACTAAATTAAGTTTATCTTTCTGTTTAAAAAGTAACAAAATTCAGATTATTTTTCATTCAATGTATTCAAAATCGTTTTTGTTTAAAATAAAAAATGTGTATTCATCTAGTATATTTAAATTAAGCTAATAAATATAAATTAATGAATTCGGGTCCGTTATTATATTGTTCTACGTAAAAATTCAAATAAAAACTTTACATAAAAAATTCATTAAAAATCTACGACATTTTATATACTCAAAACAACTTGCGTTTAAAACCGAATATTATTTAAGTTTAAAAAAATATTTTTTTTTTGAGAATATAAAAATTAGAAGCGTGCAGTCAAAATTGGCTGATTGGTTAAAATTTTCGCAGTTTATAAGTACATCCGTGAAAATATAACGCCGTGCGAAAGTGACGCTTTGAAAAAATGTCACCATGAAAATGTAACGTCGTGCAAAAGTTTTGCCATGTAAAAACGTTGCCGTGCAAAAATGTCTTCTCGTGCAAAAGTGACGCCGTGCAAAAGTGTCACCTCGTGCAAAAGTGACCCTACGTGCAAAAGAGTCGCCGTGCAAAAGTGTCCCTTCGTGCAAAAGTGACCCTCCGTGCAAAAGTGTCGCCGTGCAAAAATGTCCACTCGTGCAAAAAAAGTCGCCGTGCAGAAGTGTCCCCTCGTGCAAAAGTGACCCTTCGTGCAAAAGTGACCCTCGTGCTAAAGTGTCGCCTCGTGCAAAAGTGACGCTCGTGCAAAAGTGACCCGTTCCCGTTTTAAACATGTTTGTATTAGGCTTAATGTAGCTAATTTAAGACAAAATTTTTCTATGTACGCCTTGCCAGTTTTGATACATTTTTGTTCTGAGTACCTGACAGGTTAATCTACTTGATAGTTTTACTTATAATAAAATATTCTTATAATTAAGTTGAACTTGTTTGTAGTTGTTGTGATGTAGCATTGTACTTATGACGTAGCAATGCAATCTTTTGAGTAATGTTTTTAGGAAATGATATAATAATTTAAAGCTATTTTGTATAAAAATCATATAGTTTACGGTGCTCAATTTTGGTGTATTTATTGGACTATCTTTAAGCACAAAATTAAAACTTTTAAACTAATAAAATAAAATTAATACCTTAAATTAAATAAATAAAATGTCTTTTATTAAAAAGTATGCTTGCACATTTTAAGAAAATATTTAACTTCTTTTAGTCAGAAACTAGTTGTATGGTTTTTTTAAAAAAACGGTTGTTGTACTTTATACTTTAAGTTACTTGTTTAGTGTTTTTTAACAAAATAACTTGTATAGTGTCGAGTAGTTTTAGTACAACTATATTTGTATAAATATGTAAAATTATATTGTAATTTTTTAAAACAGCTAGTTTATTTTCACAAAATAAGTTTATTTAAAACAAATAGACTTATAAAAAACATTACTGTGGCTCTCAAATCACAATCGGCTATAAATAAGGTCAAATCGTAATAGCTTATGTGAAAGGTAAAAAAACAAAGTTTTATTTGAACTTGAAATCAAAGTTGAGTTTTAGTCTATTAAAAGCTTGTGGACTGATTAAAGAAATAGCATGATCAAGCCTTTAGTTTAAGTTAAACTGGTTTTGTTATTGTATTGCTTTAAGTATTTTTGAATTCCATAAAGTTCAAATGCAACCACTTTTTGCCTTTTTTAGTTTTTAAGCTAACAATACATTTACATAAATTTCATCTAAGCTTTCTTCAAAAAATTATAGTAAAATATATTAAAAAGTTATTTTTTACTAATTTAATAAAAAAATAAGTGAGGAATCATTGAGTCTAAATATTCTCTAAGGTTGTCCTTAAAACATCATAGAACTTTTAGAAATACCATAAATAATTTTACATTTAGTTTTAAAAACATGATGTTATTTTAAGTTGGGTTAATGTACCATTTTAGATTCAAAATGCTGACAGATCAGATGAATAAAAGTGTTTCAGGTAACTTTATGTAGTTTTTTCAAGTTTTTTTTATAAGTCAAAATGTATTGCATCAGTTTAAAATTCAACAAAACATAAAAAAAACCAAAAATCAAAACCACTTGCTTAATTTCTAAAACTCTAATAGGAAAAGGATAAAGAATTTTTGAAAAGAAGTAATTGCTCTCTAACGTATAACTCTATAATTTATTTTTATAGTCACTAAAAGCATTCAGACAGCTACAAAATTAGGATTTTTTAAGTAACTATGCCCTTTCCCATTATTTAAGGCTGCTAACTAAAAGGTAGTACACACTATGCTAAGTCATAAAAAATAAATGTCTATAATATACATTAATATTAAATTTTTTAATTTGCATTTAGATCTAACTTTGTACAGTCTAAAAATAAAACGTATACTGCTAATAATGCTGTTTTAACTTTACAATTTGAAAAATATTTTTAAAGGTACTTCACCTATTCTGTTGCTATGGGAAGGCTCAACGCAAGTCCAGGAAAGATCTGTTCTTGCATCAGTTGTCATGCAATGTTCTTTTTCCCCACAATACTTGCCTTTTTTTGCACACACACCTAATTTATTTTCAAAAGTTCTCTTTGTAAAAGGTTGTTTGAATGATTTAAAAGATAATTTTGTAAATATCGCCATTAATTTCAGGCTGATAATTTATGAAATTAAATATTGTTAATAAAACAAAAAAAAAAACTTAGAATTATACATGTAAAATATTAAAAAAACAACAACCCATCTAAAGTTTTTTATGCATATTGTATACATAAGATTTATATGGTAATTTATGAAAATAAATATATAATATACATTTTGTTTTGTGCAATGAAAAATACTTTAGTAATAAATAGATAATATAGAAATAGAAAAGTTTAATAATTAAAAATTTATAAAATTTTAGAATTCTAAACTCACTAGCTTCTTCTTTTTCAATTCTATAACACGCATTTATCTCTTCTCCGTTATAATCGATTTCAATTTTACAAAAACCTTCACACGATTGTATGCTTAATCCTCCGTAGTTTCTTCTACTGCACTCTAACTTGAGGTGTTCGTCATCAACTCTGTAGTAAACTTCAGCATATCCTAAAATAAATATAAAGTAATGAAATAGAACAAAACTGTATGTAGGAATTTAAGACTACACAATATTTAAAAATCGCACAAGATAGTAAGTTTATTAATATTAGAAAAATTTTATAAAATTTGGCGAATAAGCAAAATTTTATTTTACAATATTAATCTTTTTTATTGTTAACTATTATAAGTACTCAAATTAACTTTTTATGAGTTTTAAAACTTTAAAACCACATAATTTTATCTTTTTTTTTTGTTTTTCATAGTAAAAACTGAATATAAAACATTTAAACAGATATGTTAATAATTGTTGATATAGGGAGTTGAATTTTAACTACAAACAACACAAATTTAAAAATAAAACTTGAGTAAAAATATATAAATATAAATATATATTTTGAACTTTACAAATAGAATAACTTAATCTTAAATATACAAACAACCATAAATTTAACAATGATAACCTCTAAGTACTTTAATTAAAAATTTCATTTTAACTTTAAATTAGAAACATAGTTAATTTTGAGATTAAAACTTTAATTGTATAGATTTTTTTAATTTATTTGGTATAAAAATTAACTAATTTTTAAACTCTAACCTTCAAAAATAAATTAATTGGCTACAATTGATAAAAAAAAACTTCGAGCTTTTGTATTTTGTAAAAATGTAGCTCATATTGTTAATGCATGGGAAACAAATTTGTGAATTTTTTATAAACTAATTAGCTTTGTAAATGTTTTATTAAGTCTATAATTGGAATATTCTTAAATTTTTCAAAGTTATTTACCTTTGTTGAATAGCATTATTGAAATAACAATCATTGTTAGAAATATTTTATTCTTGAAAGCCATGTTTAATGGTAAAATTTCTGTAAAATAAAAAAGTTTTTAAAATAATAATTAGTTTTCACACTTACTAAAAAAAAGTTTAATATACTATGAACTAGTTATATTTTTGTTTTTCCTGACATTTGAAATGGTTTGTAAACATTTATTATAGGTTAGGGCTTAAAATTGATCAGTCTTAAAACAATCAAATAAAAACAATATTAAAGTAATTTTAAAGCATTAACGAATCACTTAAGAATATACTATTAAAAAAATTCTGTTTTTTCTCAAATTTAATTCAATTTAACAACTAAGCACTCCTTAAGCAGGTAGGTTTTGTATAAAAAGTTTCTCTGATTTTAACTATTTAAATAAAAATAACACCTGTAAAAGCTTTCACAGTTTAAATTTAAACTATAAAGTAACCTTAACCAGCGAAAAACGTCAAATCAAAGAAGTTAAAATACTGTTTTAGCTTTACATTTTTTTGCTAAATACTTAACTAAAAAACATATATCTAATTTTTAATAATCGAACAAAAAGAAAAGAAGTCTTTAACTGTGTTACAAATATGTTTTGAGAGCCTTTGTCAGTTCCAAACTGCAATTAATTTCAACTTTCACAATTCCCATAAAATTATTACTGAAAACCGCTTACCAACCAATGGTGAGGTTAGGTGTAAGAGTGATAAAAAAAGTTAAATAACAAATAAATAATGACAATAAAAGTTCTGCGGGTTGGAATTGATTGCAAGCTAGAATTGTTAGTATACCATTTTAAGATAAGAAGTTTTGTTTTTATTGAAGTTCTTGCAAAACCAACTTTTGATCTTTTGTTTAAATATATTTTTTAAATAGTTATAAGAACTGTTTGGCGATAGAAGTATTTTATTCATTTAGATATTTCAAAACTTGTATTTTTTTTTTAGTTTTTTTTAGTTAAACTGTTGTCAAATCTATGTAATTAAATGTGTAATGTATAGGCCTAAATTGATTTAGCTAGATTTTATTTTGGTACTCTTAAACCATAATTACTTGTTATTAAAATTCTTTAAACAGTTATTAAAAACTACTTTAATTTAAAGTGTTAGAATTAGAAGAAATCATAACTTTTACTATATATAAGTTAGACATAATTAAAAAGTGTTAAACTAAAAAAAATTTTAAAACTTTGTTATAACATTAATTAAGTTTTAACAGAATGAATGTAAAATTTATAGTTTTTGTATATATATCAATAAAAAAATTTTAAGACGCTATAAGTTCAAAATATAACTGTATCTATTGCGAAGTTGAGATATACGATAATCAGCTTTTAACTGCTTAATATTTGTCTCAAATTTTCGTTTTTTTTTGATTTAACTAAGTTGCAACCAACACTTGTTATCTAGTGGCCACGGGCATAGAGCAATTGCTCAATAAAGCTAAAGAATAAAAATGTTTTTTAAACGTTTTTTTTTTCTTTAAAAATTCCATCGTATACAATTTTAATCTTGAAAATGATTATTTTACTTAAAACTCGGGAAAAGCTTTTGTAAGTTATTCTTTATAATTTTAATTTCTATTAAAATGTATATGCATAATTTCCTAAGTTTAGAATGCGTCACCGAAAATACCCTTTAAAAAACAAGACTTAGTAACTCTTGCAGTAAACATTTTAAGGCTTTAAGTTTAAGATATTGTAAACATACAATGAAAACAGCAAAGTTGTTAACATGAAAATCAATGTTTACTGTGTGAATTATTCTGTTAAACTGCATTTATTAAATAAAAGACATAAACAATTAAACACAAAAAAAAACAAAATCTGTATTTGGAGGTAGTATAAAAATATGAAACTGTTAAAATAAAAGATTAATAACACTTACGGAGTAAAAAAGAATTTCAAACTCTATTATGTATTTAATAGTACCGAAAAATTAAACAGAATTATATTGTGACTCGGGCTATTAAACATTTAAAAATATATTAGCTACTTTTAAAAATTTTACCATTTTTTATTCTTTACTTTATTTTATGTTATTATGTCTTTTTGATTTTATTATGATTTTGTCAATTGTTCTAAAATGAAATCTTTTATGAAAATTGTAATAAAAACTTTTATTGTAGGTCTGAATTTTTAGACGTATTTTTTTAAAACTACATGTGCATTAACTGTCGAATTAGCTCGGTAACTAGATGCAAAATAGAACAATTATAAACAGGCCAATTAGAAAGTTTTTAGCAAAAAGTATTTCTTTGTTACATCATAATTACTAAATAAATTGACCCAAAATTTTGATAATGACGATGGACGCAATAAAAGCGAAAACGGCGATAAAGGTTACAAAAATTTGAATGTAAACCTGCAGCTTAGTTTTCACATTTGCTTATTCAGTATTTTATTTTTTATTTTTTGTTATTTGTAACTTTGATCACTATAAATTATTTATTTATAATATTTTTAGGTAAGATATAAGAATAAGGGTATAGATAAAAAAAAGATTTTTTTTGTTGACTCAGCTTTTTCAGATATTTTAAAGTACCTGAAGTTTTAATAAATATAATCAAAATTGCTTTAAAAATTATTAAACGTAATATTTACTAAAGTGGATTATATTTAGATAAGGTATTAAATAAGTCTTTAATGGGACATATTTGAAAGAACATTCTTGTAACTGTAGTAGTTTTGTTAGTTATTATGATTTTTGTTTTCGACATAACTTTTTAATAACTATTATAAACAAGGTTAATTTAATAAAGTATGCAAAATTAAATCTTAAATAAGCTCAAAGGAAAAAATTTCAAATTAAGAATATTTTTCTAGTTTTACACAAACTCCTACATTTATACATTATTATCACCAAAAATTTGAAACATTTTAATTTCACTAATAAAAAACTGTATATTCAGTTGTATTAAAACATTAGCTTAAAAAAATGAAAATATCTAAAACTAATTAGGGAGAACAGTGCGCGGGTCGGTATTGTTAAAGTGGGAATTACTGGCTGTTCAAGCACATAATAAATTTAAGACAAAACAATATTTTTAACTAAAACTAAAACAAATGAGCAATTAGTTACAAAACCAAAATATTATTTTTCACACAAATAATCTTTCGGGCCTTATTTTATAAGAACTACTTAAACGAAATAGGTTTATAAATCTAATATAAGTATTATTATACCAGGGTTTCCCAAAGTGGGCCAAGTGGTCCCCTTGCGGACTATGACAGATTTTCAGGAGACCATAAGCAGTAAAGGAGCCAAAGGGGGCCATAAGGTGATAAAATGTAGCAATCAGGTGTTCCGAAAATTTAAAATTGAATAAAATTCGGATAAAACTTAAATATGCGTTATGTACTAAAATGACGTAAACACAATAAATCGCATCTAATACAAATATCTCTTAGTTGTTCAATACTGGATATTTTGTTTTAATGTATAAAAATTTTCTCCTATGACATCATAAAGTACCAGTATTTTTGAGCGGTAGAACTTTTTATGGGTACTATTTAATTGGTAGAATTGCTGCAATCACATCTGCCCATAATTTGATTTGGCGTCATTAAAATTAATGGTAGTATTTAGACGTGGCTGCATTTAATTTGCTGCAGTTAAATAAAAAAATGTAGTGTCTAGTAGGCCTTATATGAATATTATAAATAGTTTTTGTGGCTAAGATTTTATAAACAAATATTAAAAAATAACTTGAATACATAACACCAAATGTTTAATTTATCAGTACATTTATGTAATTTTTATGTTGTAAACTAACAGAAATACTGACAAGACTATTAAAGGTTATAAATACTTTTTTATTTAAGATTTGAAAAAGAATAAAAATATTTATATTTGTAAAAAAACTAACTCACATAAACCAATTATTTGACTTATAATAAAATTTGTATAATATATACTTTGTAAACTAACAGAAGTAGTGGCTTTGCATACTGTAAATATTTTGGATAGTTTTCATTTTTAAGACTTATTAACCAAAAATAAAAAATAAAACTTGAACTCACATTAATCAATTGTTTGATTTATAAAAATTTATGTAATTTTTACTTGTACAAAGTTAAAAAAATAGCTAAATTTTTTATAATTAACTAGGACCCGCAGATGATACGCACTAAAATTTTAATACACATAAATCTATTATACTTAAAGGTTTTCTATAATAAGTACGCACACGCGTAAGATACGTAAAAAAAATTATTATTTTCTAGGATAAAATAATGTTTTAATACACAATTTTATGAAAAAGTGACATAAAAACATAGCATTTTAAAAAGAAACCTTTTTCAAAAAATATATAAAACCAGATATTTAAATGATCATATTTTTTAGGGTTTGAACTAAATTATAAGTTGCTTTTAACTGTTTCACACAATTCATACTAGATTTAATATGTTACAAGTCAAAGTTAGAAACTAAAATATTAAAATTAGTAAACGCAAATCATAATGAAACTAAGTTCACCATATAAGAACAAAAAATTACAATATCAACCTGTGTAATAACTTTTACCAAAATAAAGTTATTATTTGATAAAAATTACTAACTGAGCATTATAAAAAATATTTTTACCTAAAAAGACCAATTAAACAACTGATTTACTTTATATATTTTTATTCTATTTGTGTTTAACAACATTTAAGTTATGATAATTTTTGTTATACAGTCTCCTATTTTGCTTCTGACCATTTTACAAGTACAAACATGTTATTTAATTGCAACAACTTAATTGCAGCAACACCTAAATGACGTCACATAAAGTTATTAGCAGATTTGATTGCAGCTGTTCTACTCACAAACTAGTGCCTATAAAAAGGTACCCATAAAAAGACCAACCTCTTTTTTGTACAATTTATTTACTTAAATTTTTTAAGGCATAGTTTGACTTTTTAACGAACTGCTCAGAACCAACCAACCTGCAATTTTTGAGAACCCGAGAACCGCTAACCGAGCAAGAGTGAGCAGTTAGGGATAGTAGTGGTATAAAAAAATAATTAAATCAATATGATAAATCAGGTGGGAAATTGTGATGCTGGGAACAGTAAGTAAACTGACTTTATTAGCTTATAAGAAATGTAGTACATAACTATATTTATATAAAACTAAAACAAGTAAGCAACTCAGTACTAAAACTGAAATTCTAGTTTGATTAACAAATAACCGTTTAGTCCTTTTTATCTTATAACAATCATAATAATAAAATAGGTACAGAAATTTAATAAAGTTTTTATTTGAATTAAAAAAATATTTTTAAACTTTGATGAGAGCTTAAATTGAACTTTGAAGGAATATCTAAAAATTACTTGTAGCTAGTAAACTAAATCTATGTTTAATTATTCTATATAGGCTAACATGTATTTCATATACAAGTTAGGTTGTTTTGTTTTGCCAGACTTAAGTATGCTTACATCAGTTTATCCAAAAATCAACACATTAAATTATAAGTAAACATTGAAAACATTATAAAACTTTAAAACAAACAATTTGGTTAGATCAAAACAAAAAATAAATTATTTAACTTTTGTAAACTTTTTACTTTATGATTTCAATTTTAACTCTGATTAGATATATAAGATTTAAATTGAATTTAATATTAATATTAAAATATTAAAAAATATTTAAATTACTTAAATTTAAATAACATTTAAACAGTTAACAATGTTTTATATACAATTATCTGAGCTATTACATAAATATACAAACAAATCTATTTGAAATATTTTAGAACAAAGCATGTGAACTTTTATAAAAATTTGTTATATACTACCCTTGACTAGTAAATTACATTTTTTTAAAACTTTTCTTAAACATATTTAAAATGCATTCTTTTTCAAAACTAAATATTTTGTGTTTTCTCATAAGAAAAACTTTAAAAAAATTCGGTATTCACAATCAAAGGTTGATAATAAGTTAAATGGAGTGTAAAAGCATAATTTATAAAGTATCGCACAATTTAAGACATTTTAATGTGTTCATAAGTACTTATTCATAACAAACGTTATTTAAATGCAATATAGCTTTTTTAAGTACAAAAATTCGGTCTATGTAACTAAAATTAGAAAAAAAAGTAGAAACAAATTTTAAATTTGCCATATACGATTAGTGAGTTTAGCATAATATTGCAATGTTAAATTTTCATTGCAAGCTATTTTCATTGGGATTTGATTCGTCATTAACTATAAATAAAACTTTTGAAAAAACTAGAACTTTAAAAACTAATATAAATAAAAACTTAAAGGTACCTTACCTACTTAACTATTTAAGTTAATAATAAATTAAACTAAGAAAAACTATATGCTATAAAAAACTAACTAATTATTTATTCTTAGTATACTTTAAAACTTAAATAGTGATTTTAAAGCTATGAGCTATTTGCTGCTAATAAATCATTGATAAAAAGATTTTTATAAACTAAGCCGACTAATACTTTAAAAGTTGTATTTTAAGTTTATAATCGAAAACAAATATTACTCACAACACAACTTAGATAGTTTTAAGAAGCAGTATGCTATATGTTGAGTATCGCGAAAAACACTTATAGCTAAGTATTAGTAACTGAAAAGTTAGTATTAATACGAACTAAGTATTTAATTTTGAAGTAAACTTTTAAAATCAGCATCAACTAAAAAAATATTGTTCAAGTACTTTACTAGCCACATTTAATTGTAACAATTTTACTTCAAATGTAAAATTTAAAAATGCGGAAGTTTACAAACAAGTTTTTTGTTGTTTTGTGATAGATGATTTTATATATTATAAAGTAAACATAAGTTTCTTTTTAATTTTTATATCTATTCACAATATAGTTTACTGTAAACATAGTAGGTTTTAGCAAAGTTGCTATAATTAAATGTTTCCGAATATGAATATTTTATTGACTTTTCAAACTTAGTTTTCTTGTAAATTTCGGCGTTACTATCATACTCAAATGAATTTAGAGCCTTTTTTGTAAAAATTCATAAATACACAGCATTTTTTATATTCAAAATTTTTTTAAACACAGTGTGTACGAAAGTTAACTACTAACTTAGATCTTGATCTTTAATGTATTTTCTATACAATGTGAATGCAATTTTAGTTAAATTTGTTGGTACCAGTTCTTTCTCTTAACTAGCAAGTGAATTCTTAGTCTAATATGAAATTCTTATTTCTTACATCTACTTGTTATTATAATAGCACATGTTTTAAATACAATTAGAAATATAATTTTTACTAATTATAATTTAAAACTATATAGTTGGAATGAAACTCGATAACCGAAAAGTCTTTGTTTAAACCTTAGGCAAATTTTAAACTTGGTTTACCTGTTGGAAATTAGTTTTAAAACACAATTAAACTAAATAATTAAAAAGAACTATAAAACAATTTTAATTTTTTTTTTTTGAGTTTTTATTTATACATAAAGCGTCAATTTAAAGTTCTGAAATGCAGTTAAAATTTTAATAACACAAAAAAAAAGTTACAAAACTTAGTGCCTATTTAAAATTTTATAACATCTCAAAGCTATAGATAACTTACTATGAAATAATGTTATAAATTTTGTTATGTAAAATTAACAAATGGTAATTAATTAAAAAATAAATTCTATAGTAGTTAAAGTTGATGTTTTCAAATAGTAGAGATGATAAGCAAATAATTCACTACATTTTTCTGTATAAAGTGTTTTTAAATTTTTGTTATACTATATAAAATATATTTATTTTATATATTAATTATTTTTTAATATTATTACACAAAATAAAACTAATCCACGTATGTTATCTGTAAAAAACAGAATCGATTTAAGTCTGTTAATGCTAATTATAATGCTTTTGTATATCTTAAAAACCATAAAGTAATTCAAAAGTTCGCCGAATTACACTAAAATAGAAAAAATAAATAAAACTTGAATTTTAAGTTAACTTTAAAAGTTAATGGGCAATCTAAATATTTTCAAAGTTTGTTATCTTTTTCAAAACTATACTCAGCTGACTAAAGTTTAAACTTTAATTTAGAATGTTACTAATAAAATTAAACTATTTTGTTATGGAAGGTGTAAGAAATTGATATTTGAATTTAAACTTTTTTTTTGATAAGTAGACTTAAGATAAGCGGCTGGTACCATCTTGCCAACAGTAATAACTGGCGTTCATACATATTTAGCGTCTAGCGATATATTTTTAAGGTTAAAAATGGTAAATTTTAAAAGTGCAAATCAAACAAAATTACTTTTGATAAACAGATTGTATATTTACTTACTAACTACTTTTCAAGTCTAATTATAATTCGGTTTTAGCACAAGTAGATGCTTAATAAAAGACTGTTTTATTAATCTTTTTATTTATAAAAATTTTTATTATTACTATAGTAAAACGTTACAAACTCAAATGGCTTACAAAAACATATTTTAACATTTGTCCTGCATCATTAAAACGTTGCATAACCCTATTTTTGATAAAAGTTATTTCGTTTATATGATTTTTAAAAAATGTTAATACACTTGACAACTTACAGAATTTTGTTGAAAATATGTTAAGAGTTAGCTTTTAATGTTGAAAGGTTTTAATTGCTTTTATATTGACAATTTTTAAAAATAAAATTTAATTAAGTCTACTTTTGAGTAAGATTGTTCTAAAAAGATATTGGTTACTAAAATTTTTATTAATAGTTTTAATTATTTTAGTAATAATTAAAAAAATTTCATGGTTAGTAGTTGTAATGCATTAAGACAAAAACATAAAAGAAAAAAAAAGTAGTTTTACATCTTTTACCAAGACATTTGTTATTTAATATAACTTTTCAAGATGTGAAAAAATATTGTATGATGCTAAAACTTGATTAAAAAAGCAAAAAAACTGATTGATAGGTACAACCAAAATCTTTAATACATTTCTTAAATTATATTTTTTTTTCATAAAATAAAACTAATCCACGTATGTTTTCTGTAAAAAAAGAATAACTTTAAGTTTGTTAATGCTAATGATAATGCTTTTGTATATCTTAAAAACCTTTAAGTAATTCAAAAGTTTTCCGAATTACACAAAAATATAAAAAAAAATAAAACTTGAAGATTAAGCTAATTTTACAAGTTTATATGTAAATTAAACATTTTAAAAGTTTGTTATCTTTTTCAAAACTATTCTTATCTGACTAAAGTTTAAACTTCTATTTAGAATATTCCTAAAAATTTTAAACTAGTTTGGTATCGAAGGTGTATAAAATTAATATTTGAATTTAAACTATTTTTTTTTTGATAAGTAGACTTAACATAAGCGGCTGGTACCAACTTGCTAACAGTAATACATGGCGTTCATACATATTTAGCGTCTAGCGATATATTTTTAAGGTTAAAAACGGTAAAAAATTTTAATAGTACAAACCAAATAAAATTACTTTCGATTAACAGATTGTATTTTTACTTATTAACTACTTTTCAAATGTAATTATAATATGTAAATATAATAATATATTTAAAATGTTAAATTTATAAAAAGTTTTTTATTACTATAGTGTAACGCTACAAACTCAAATGTCTTACAAAAATGTATTTAAACTTTTGTCCTGAATACTTTAAACGTTGCCAAAATTTACTTTTGTTCAAAGTTGATTCGTTTATATGATTTCTTAAAAATGTTGTTACACTTAACAACTTACAGAATTTTGTTGAAAGTTTGTTAAAAGTTAGCTTTTATGTTTAAAGGTTTTAAATGCTTTTATATTGACAATAAACAATAAAAAAAAATTAATTAAGTCTACTTTTGAGTAAGATTGTTCTAAAAAGATATTGGCTACTAAAAGTTTAATTAATAGTTTTAATTATTTTTGTAATAATTAAATTTTTTTATGGTTAGTAGTTGGAGTGCATTAGGAGACTAACATAAAAGAAAAAACAAAGTAGTTTTACCGCATTACTAAGACATTTATTTTTTAAAATAGCATTTTAATATGTCAAAAAATGTTGTATGATGCTAAAACCTGATTAAAAAAGTAAAAAAAAAAGTTTATTTTTGAAAAGCGTTCAAACGACAATTCAGAAAGTTTTTAAATTATTTTATTGTTTTTTTTACTATGTTTGTTATTTTTTTTTGAAAAAACTGAAATAATAGTCAATTAGTTAAGGATTATAAAATGCTGGTTTAAAGAAACACTTTTGGAAATCACAACCATCTAAGGACTAATTTAGTGCATTATTATGATTAAGGTAACAGTGCAACACATAGATCCATATACTACGATAAAAAATCAAATATGTTTAAAACTATATTAATTTAAGTAATTTAAAATCTTTAATCATGTTTTTACTTTTTTCATAGCCCTCTTTTTTGCAATTTAGATTTAAAATGAGTAAAATATATAACCTTATATAAGTTATAAGAATTCAGACAAACTAAAAAAATACACTAGATCTTATTATAAGAGTAGATTAAAATTACAATTGAAACTTTTAACTTTTGTTATATGTAAATACCAGGGGCGTAGCATGGAGAGAGACACTGGCGCATGCGTGCCACCCAAAAAAAGAAAAGAAGTAAAAAAAAAAGAATACTATATCTTTATCCTTTATTGTTTCTTTTTTCTAATAATTTGACTTTTTTCAACTATGTTTCTTCAGTACTCAAAAAGTTAAACGAAATTTTGAAAACCAATTAGTTACAAGTTAGGAAAATTACCTAGTATACTCAGTTGGTACGCAAACGAAAGTACGCACCGATGTTGATGAAAAACTCCATAAGTAAAAATTTTATAACTTAATTAACTTCATAAGAATTTAGACTCAAAATGCATGCAATTAATGTAGTGCACCGCTGTAATATAAACTTATGGCAGATTTTTCAATAAAAAGTTTACAAAAATACGTCACGCTTAAAGGAAAAATACACAACTTTACAAGTTTTTTTTTATGCTACAATAAATGTTAAGACTACTGCTAGTTTTTATTTTTGTAAACATACAAGAAAAAGCGTGTCGTCTTATGAGAAATAAGCTTTGTTTGTGTTTTTTACTTTAAACAAATACAAACAGATAAGTTAAATTTAAAAAGTATACTTTTAACTTTTTTACAAAGTTGTAATAAACTGTAATAACAGTTATAAAGTTGGTAATATTTAAATTCTGTGTAACTTTATTTAAATTATGTGCAATGAGGTGTTGTTATCACTGTTGTATTGTATATTAAAGAAATTGATAATTCTTTGTGAATAAAAGAGATAATTTCGTTCAATTGAATATATTAATTTTTAAAGATATAAAGTTTACTGTAAGTATTAAAAACAATTTTCATCTAGCAAGTTAACGTTTGTGCAAGTATAAGTAATTCTAATGTAATATATACTTTTTTTTTAGTCGTTTAATTTTGTAATACATAAGTATATTTTTAAACAGTTACTTCGAACTTATTTAACTTAATGAATTTATCAAAACTATATTACTTACAAAAAGATCTATTTAGGGCTAATTATTAAAGTTTTAATTTAGGGGATTTTTAGAGAAAAAAAAGTTTGCGTACCCACTGATCAAAATACCACACTACGCCACTAGCAAATAGTTAAATAAAAAACAAATTTTAAATAATATGACTAAAAATTTACATACTTTATATGTTTAATTTATCATTATAATAGCAAGTGATATCACACTAAAAACAATTATTATAAAAATTTTTATAAAATGTGTAAAGTATTGTTTTAATACAGGGGTCGGCAAACTGCGGCCCGCGGGCCAATTGCGGCCCGCGAAGGGTAAATCTGCGGCTCGCGAGCACGTTATTTTTTTGAATGGAATGCGGCCCGCGAAAGAAAATTTTGTGGCCCGCGAGCATGTAAAAGTGGGCCGCTGAGAAAAAATATATTTCAAATAAAATATTTTTCGGTAATTCGATTTAATTTGTTTAGTTTGGTTTTAAGTCTCTGTATAACGTTAAAAAATAATTAGAAGAAGTTACTACTTTAATTTAAAAATGTGAAAAAGACAGATTAGCATTCTAACAGGATATTTTTCTGAGTTTCATAATAACTTCTATTCTACAACAAGTAGTAATTTTAAAACAACAACAAGTAATTATCTGAAAAAAGAGTACTTAAATTTAATAAGTTAGTTATATTATACCTATTTATTAAATAAACTAAATGCAAATGTTTTCCATTTTGTACAAAAGTAATGCACAGTAATTAACTAAAGTGTCATTTCTTTATAGCTTAGATATTATTTCTAATATTTTTTATACCTAAGTTTCTTTTATATATTTTTTATTTGTAAATATTATGTTTTAGTGTAAAAACATTTAATATAACATAGTTATAAGAAAAAAAGGTTTATTTAAGTTTTGTTTTGACACATTTTAATTTTTTAGAAGTTTTCTTTGCACTTGAACTAATTTATATGCACACCAACTTAAAAAAAAGCTCATATTTTAAACAACTTGTTATAAAATACTTTAGTTTGTTTAAGTTTAGTTTATGCATAATTTTTCTAAGTTTGTTTTTTCTACATGTAATATCTAAATTTGTACAGACACAATTAAAACAATATATATGACATAAACTAATATAGTTTTTTTTAGGTATACATTTTCATTTTTCAAAAATTGATTTTGTCAAACTAAGTTAACTTTTATGCTTTGCATATCAATACATACATTTGCTGTTTTTTGGAGCTACATATTTAATATAAACTAGACTTAGGGATAGTTTATAAACATTGACACACACTCAGACTATCACTATTTGAAGACTTCAAATCTCAGGCCAACTAAGTCATTTTATAAGTTTTTGGCTAGAATTGTTTTTTCTATACAAAAATATTAGGAACGTTTTTGTTAATTCAGGCTGGCTTTTTTGCTTTAAAGAGTGGCAAATTAAACTTATGATGTAAGTTTTGTTCAACCCAAAGTGTTAGTTTCAGTTATAGTATATGTTATGATATATCAAGTTCAAGCTTTGAACTTGAAAATTTATGCTTGAAAATTTTGGAAAAAAATTTGAATTTGAGAATTTTTGAAAAAGCCTGGAGTTTCAAACAATTTTTACATGTAAAGTAGTGAAATTTCAATTTGACCTAAAAAATTTAGCAAATAAACATTTCTTTATTAAAAAATATACTAAAGTAGCTTGACAGTGTTTTTTAATATTGATATACTTTATAAGACACTTTTTAAACTTTAATTAAACTTTATACTAGAAATAAAAGAAGGAATTGTACTTCTAAAAACTTTTGGTGCATTGCACCTTTACTTGTAAAATTTCACCGATTGTTGTGCTTCGTGTTTGAACTAAACCAAGAAATTATACTAAAGTGTCGAAGTTAAAAAAACATCTATAATAAAATTCTCAGATGAGCAATAGTTTTTCTATCAGTGCTCTCATCTTAACATATTGATTAAAGTCATAATTTGATTTATGCGACTTTATAACCTTAATGCATTTCCTAAATAGGACTTTTTGTTGTCATTGAAGAAATAAACAAAAGTTTTTCATTGCTGCCAACAAAATTTCTTTAAAAAAGTTTTCAATTATAAACGGTATCTCATTATTAATAATAAATTTTGCTACTTTATAACTTGCCTTAACAACTTTTTTCTAATAATTCTGTAGTTACTGAAGATAATCATGTGCTTTGTTGTAACTGACTTTGGTGATTTGTTTTTTTATCGTTTCTCGCAATAACTCCTAACTAAAGTTTTTTTTTGGTGCTCGCCTTTTATTTTACAACTAATATTTTTAAATTGTTATTGCTGATAAAAAATTGCTGTAATGTTTAATAAAAAAGAGGTTTTTCTCTTCGCTAACGACTCAATTAAGTTTTATACTTTTGTTAAAAATGTTTAAGAAAGTGTTAATTGTCGATTCCAGCTGACTTCTATTTTTTTGGCATGTAATTTGTTTACTGTTAATAAGTTTCGTTATTTCTTTATGTTGTGAACTTTGTTTTACCTGGGTTGCTACACAAACAGGCTATTTTAAAAGCTTGAAAACTCAGCTGTGTGTGAAACTTTTATTTCAAACACTTTAAATAAATCTTAGAATTCCCAGAATAGTTTTTATGACTGTAGTGTAGTTTACTAATTGTAGTTTTTTCTTGTTTTTTCACACTTTGTGTACTTTTTTCATAGCATTCTTTTTTGCTATTTGAAATTAAATATAAGTTAATTATAAAACCTTATATAAGTTATAAAAAGTCAGAAAACAAAAAATACACTAGAGCTTATTTTAACAGTAGATTGGAATTACAATTGAGACTTCTTATTTTTTTAAATACTTAAAAAATAAACTTATTTTAACTAATATGACTAAAGATTTACATATTTCATTTAATTAATTTATTTTAATAAAAGCGAATCATATCACACTAGACACCTTAATTATAAAAATTCTGATAAAATGTGTAAAACCAAAAATTTGTCATTGAAAACTTTATGTTATTTAAGCTTAAAATCAAACTTAAAATTGTATTTTTGTAACTTTAAAAGTTTTTATT
Organism: Thalia democratica; assembly: GCF_965202585.1. NCBI lineage: Eukaryota > Metazoa > Chordata > Thaliacea > Salpida > Salpidae > Thalia > Thalia democratica. The sequence continues at coordinate 6,202,270 of NC_139167.1, read as the reverse complement.
CGTTAAATGAAATCCTAAAAGAAATAAATAAAATCTTTAACAAAAACTAAAGAAAAGCAAATTATAAACTACAACTAATTGCAAAAATATTGTTTATGGTATTTATAATTATTTTAATTTACACTTAAGTACTAAAACATACACAAAATTATTTGTATTGTATTAATACTTAGAAATAGAATAAAATTCAAAGTAAAAATGAACAAATTACAAACTTTATATAAAAATAAGTTTTTACATAATGTTGTGTAAGGTTAGACATTGTTAATCACTAAAAAATTTTTAAAAACTTTAAAAATGGAAATTAAATTAACAACCTATATCTAAAAGCTTAAGCATATTTGTTCCAAGTGAAGCATTGTTTAAAATAATCTTTACAGTAGCAATTTTCGTTGTTCTGATTGGCTAATTGATTCTGATGTGACGTAAGAAAGCAATGGTATTTGAATAATTTGCATGAGCATTGTGGTTTCACTGTATCTTTTGAAATATTTTACAATTTGGTTAGTAATTAATATTAGCTTAATAACGTTTTTGAACTATGTGTTTATATGTTCATTTTATAACTACAATTACTTTTTTAACCTTGAATAAGCACATTTAGTTTTCACTAAAGTGGCAATTCGAAATTTTTACATTAAAAGGGTATAGATTCTATACTAACCAGTGTAGCTTTAATAACATGAAAAGCATTAAAGTTTTTTTTTTAAGTTTAAAATAAGACACTAAATATAACTAAAAAAACATTTAATTTCCAATTAAAAAATAAGTAAAGACTAACTTTTTACATACGTGTAGTTATGCTGAGTTGTTTGCTATCTAAGTAGAAACAAAAAAGTTTTTTTGTTTAAAAAAGAATATTGTTAAACAAAATGCTTAAATTTGCGATGTAATGTAAGTTGACTTAGGTTAGTTTATTTAGATTTTTATATATTTTTAAAAATAAAATAAAACATACACAATTTACATATTCTTAATTAAAATACAAGCTTTTAACTTTGTTAAAATAAAATATATGGTTTAATACTTTAAGTAATCATAACTTATTTGAAATAAGTTTTTACGGTTAAGTTTTTATAAAAACTGTATAACTAATAAAAACTAACAACTGTATAACTAACATATGAAAAATGGAATATTCTCAGACTCAATGCAACGGTAAAAATTTTTGACCAACACCGTTTTTGTTGTTCCCTCAAACTTAAGTGATAAGTTATAACAGTTTTTTTCTGAGATACAAGGGCGATAGGGTTTGCAGTGAGAAACTAAAAATTTTTAGGTTTGTGTTATTAATAAAACACAATTAGTATTTTTACACTCGATTATTCGTTTAAAAATTAAATTTTAAAAGTAGTAATTGACTCTTTAATCAAATTATAAGTCATATTTTTGAAAACAGAATATATATTTATATTATCTCGTTACTAAACTTCTTTAAGGCTTTAAAATACTCGTATAGTGTTACGTAAAGAAGTAATTTAAATTTTCATATTTAAAAACTTTAAGTAAAAATATGTACAAAAAAAATCTTTTATTTTGATTTTTTTAAGGGACATAACAAAAAAATAATAGTAGGGATCGTTCAGATTAAAACTAACTGTTAATGGGGTCTAGATTTCTTTTACTAAAAGTACCTTGGAGCCAAAACTGCCTTTCTGTTTCTTGTTCTTCGACTAGGTAGCAAAAAGTTGATCCATTACAATACTCTACAATAAAAAATGGTAAAAAGTCTAAATGCCCCTAAGTTTACATCCAAGTTATTAATTTTGTATTTCAAACAATCAACTAAGTGATAAGTAACCAAAACAGGTCTTTTATAAACAGAATTTTAAACTTGTTAATATTTGTTTTCTTATATATTTCAAAAAACAACATATAAAGTTTAATCATAGATAAAAGTGAATAAACAAACAACAACCATAATAATGAATTACAGTTAGAAATTCATATAAACTCAATATACAATCTTTATTTTTTTTTTATAATATTAAAGCGTAAAAACGTAATCAAAAACTTTATCTATAAAACATATTAAAATAAAACACTACACTCATCATTAGTTTAAAATTATATTACTTATATTACGAACTAAATTGATCTTAATGTTCAAAGCTTTAAAATTTACAAAACTAGCATAAAATTTTTATTCCGTCATAGAACTAAAACTTACTTGCTTTAGCTTACTAATCATTAAACATTCTTTTGTGATTATGTTCATTTCCTGGCATTGGTTGCTATTCTTGCAACCACACCAGTAAGTGTCTGTATAAAAACAAATATTAACTTTAAATATGTCTGTTTCAATGTTAACTGTTTATAATCGCATATTAAAGACTCTTAAAAGTTTAAATCTCATAAAAAACTTAGACATTAATAAATTTAAACTGTCACCACACACAATTTTTACGATTCATTGAGAGTTTTTTTTACAGCAAAAACAAATATTTTAAATTTATTTTTCTCTTTAAACTCCAATATAAATTAATAAGACTAAGGTCTTTCATTTTTATATAGTATCGAAAAGAAAAAATAATTGTAGACTAGTTATTTACTTGAGTTAGTAGTCTGTTTTAATGAGTTTATTACAAAAATAATATTTAATAGTTTTAAATGTATTTATAGTAATCATGTTATAAAAATTTTAACTAAATATTAAAATAAAATTAAAAATAAAAACTAGTATATACATTTTTATTTTTTCACTGACTTTTTTGTATTATCTCGCTTATAATTTCATCTCGTGATAGCTTTTTTGGTTTTACTCCAGCCTTTTTAAATAGTTATTTTATAAGATAAGCTACTATTTACTCAAAAATATTATTTATGATTCTGTTATAAAATGCCTAAAATAAAATGTCAAGTTTTATTGCTTAAGTATGATAATTTATATTAAACTAAAAAAAAATTTTTTTGTTTTTTTATAAATATTTTACTGGACTCGAAACTTAAATAAAACTTTAAAAAACATAGCTGTACTAGACTAACATCTGTAAAACAAAAGTAAAAATAATAATATTATAATTTTTTCATCTTTATTATAATCTATTTTTGATTTAAGAACTTAAAAAAACAGAAATATAATTAAATTATTACACGAATTATTTTTTATTAAGTTAATATAAATATAAAGAGTTTTATAATATAAACTTTTTTATTATTTATTAAAAACATACAGCATACAACGACCTAACATTTCGACTCGAAGTTCTTGTTTTATTATTGACACTTGAATGATTAAAAAAGTTTCTTACCTCCTTAGTTTCTTCGTGAGTAGCGGTATTCTGATAAAATAATTTTTTGTTACTTTATTATTTAAAAATTTTCGTATTAGATTACTTCATAAGTGAATGGTTTTTAAAAAAGCTCTTGTTAAAAAAAGGTATAACTATGTATACTTGTCATACTTAAAAATAAAACGCCTTATAGTATTATTTTATGTTTACACTTTTGAACTTGATACTAAAATATTAAAAGTTAATTGATAAAGTCCTAACATTTCTATTTTTAAATAGTATTTTTTAATCATATACTGATAAAAAAAAAACTATAAAAACACATAACTAGTTTTTATGGTTCATTAAGAATTATGACTCGAAAAAACACTACTTACTTTTTTTCAAAGTAATGTAAAGAATTATATAAGGTTTCTCTATTTCATTTTTTATTGTATATTAAAAAACATAAAGTATTAAAACATTAATTTATAGCAATAAACGAATTGAAACATAACTTACAGTATTCTCTATTACTTTTTTGTGTAGTTGACTTTGAAGAGTTGAATTCACAATTCCAATAAAGAAAAAAGTAAAGACGAATAGACTAACTTTGTTTAGGACCATCATTAAGCGTGATTAAAATCTGAAACAATAAAGAATTGCAACGAACAAAAATAAAACAATAATATTAAAAAAATACATATAAGTATATTAAATTTTTGTTGCTATTGATTTTCAGGGTATAATTATACTGAATAAAATTTTAATACTGCTATAAGTTTACTTATTTATTAAAAGTGAAACATTTTTTAATATCGTTTAAAGTATAAAGATCTTGATATTTACAAATGATTATAACAACATAAAAGGTCAAATTTAATAGAACCATGATTGATTAAAGTTATAATAGCTTTGAACAAAGTTTTATCTAAAATTTTGTATTTATACAGCTTGAAGCACGGTAATATTTTTGCTATTTTTAATATTTGATACTTAAAAATAAGTAAATTTATTTATTTTAAATGCTTTCAAACTTAGTTAAAATAATAAAATCTATGACAATTAATTCGATTAAATTATTTTATTATTTTATATTAACTGAAACAGTTAAAATTATTTTAAGCTTGTTTAGAAGTTTAATTCTACATATGCTGATATAAGCAAAAAGTTATATTACTTAAATAATACACCTTTATCTAAACTGGCTCAAAGTAACTGTAAGAAAAATTATTTCTCGCTTATTTATACTGATTTTAAAAATTTAAAAAAACAAAAAAAAATCTACAGGTGTTGTTTTTTTGATATGGTAGTTAAAAAAACACATGATTAAATAAAAAACATATCAAAATCAAAACATAAAGTTCAACAGCTGCAAAATATAACATTCGATATTAAAAAACAATATTAAATTGCTTGATTAGAAGAAAATTGAAAGATAATTATAAAGGTTTTGTTCGCTATGTAATAAAAAGTATAAAATTCACTAGATGCAAGCTATTAAATATATATTATAAGCACAACAAATAAAATACTTTAATAAAATTTAATTTAAAGATGCTTTTTGCACATTATTAAATCATAATGATATATTATCTAGTTTGATTTGGTTTTATAGCGTTTTTAAACATAAAATTAAAACAACAAATCAAGTTGTAACAAAGTTTAAAGTCGTTTATAAAACAACATATTGAAAAATTATTAAATATTTTGCTTAGTAGTTTTATACAAGCTTCGATAAACTTCCACATTTTAAGGTTATCCAATATAGTTTTTAATACTTAAGTCAACGTATATAAAAAAAAAACAGCATTTGGCGTGTAAATAGAACAAAAAATATTTAAGATGTTCCTCATATTAGTTTTCACTTTTAATAAATTTTAATAACATTATTTTAGGAATTAAAAGTATCTTGTCTATTTAAAAACCGTTATCACTTTTGCATTTAAAATTCAAAATTTTTTGAAAGTTTAAAGTTTAACCTAATTTTACATGGTTGTTTTGATGTAAAAATTGATGTGTTATGTTGAAAAAAAAAAATGCTGACATAAAATTTAAAATTGATTTTTACTTCTTTATCGTTAAATTGTACAAACATAGATACTTTTATTATTTTTGTGTTATTTAAGGTTTAACGTAGTAAAAATAAAGCTAAAGTATTAAAAAACACTAAGATAAGAATAATTATTTGATTAGAATGAAAATTGTAAATACTAAGACTTCAAATGGGTTTTATGTACAAAAAACTTACCAAATTAAACAACAATAATGAAGTGTAAAGTTCCGATACTTGTATAAATTTAGAAAATTTTTATTTGGTAGTATTTAGTAATATATTTTTGACAAAGATAATTTAAATTTTATAAATGTGTACCTAAATAATGTTTTATTAGTTTAACAATAATTGTTTATAACGTAGTCAAAGAATTAAAATTATTAAAAAGATCATTTAATGTTTTAATTAAGTTAACCCACGTTAGCATTACAAAAGTTACTAACTTTAATTAATAACTATTTATTTAATAAAAAGTGTTTTTTAGAAAACTGTTTATATCGAAATTTGATAAATAAAAAAAACCGCTTTTACAATTAATAAAAACAAGTCTATCTTTTACTTGTGTTTATTATTAGTAATATGTAAAAATTAAACAAAATTTTAAATTAGATGCCTGTGAATTTAAATTTAGAAAGTGTTGTAATGTTTAGGTGTAAAATTGTTATCGTTTAAAAAACTACGAAAATACACTATGTACAAATAGCAAAAAATATAACTTATTTAGATATTATCTATAAATTAGTATCTTTTGTACAATTTTGTTTTAAATAAAAACCAGTAAGTTAAGCAAAATCAAATAGTTTTACTTTAATTAAAATTACTTCCGTACTAATTAAAACTCATTAAAAAGTACATTCAATAAAAGTGGATGTTTTATAAAACCGTTTAAGTAATTTTTAAGTAGTATACGACTATATAATCAAAATATAAATCGTACACTAAGTTCTTTGAATAACCTTTTTCGATGGTAAGATAATGTTAATATTTACTATTTATCAAACATAAGTTTGTAAATAGATACCAGTTAAAAAATGAAAACAGATAAACATTTGTACAACATAAACAATACAAATATAATTAAGGCGTTTTTTAATTACCATGTGATAAAAAATATAATGATGTACAGCTGCAAGCTGAATTTTTACTAGAAAAACATAATTACTTAAAGAAAATCAAAAAGTAATTAAATGTAACATGTTACTTTTTCAAACATAATACACATGATTAAGTCATAATATTTATAAAACTATTTGAATTCAAATTACCAGCTGTGAAAGTTTGAAAAGTTTGTCTAGTTCTTAAACTTTATACAGAATCTTCTTTAAAAAAATGTTATGTGTTATGGTGTTTATTAAAAAATATTTCATATGTTTTAGAAAAAGTATAAAAACATTCTTTTAACTTCTGAAAAAAAAATATATTATACAAAAAATTTAAAACTGTGTGTGAAGTTAATATAAGTTAAAAAAATTTGAAACCAATTGTAACAAAGTTTGCTTGGTTAGCTTTGGTAAGCTTACAAGTAAAGCAAACTAGTAAGTTTAATTATTATCTACATTACTAATTTGACTTAATCTTAATATTGTATTTAAGTTATGATACACTTAAATCTATTTAGATTTTTCAGCTTTTTTTTAATTAAAAAAACTTATCGTTTTACGTCGTATTATCATTAAAATTTTGTTTTAAAACTCTTAAGGTATTTTCACCAGTTTTTTTGTACTATAACGTCCTTACACAATCGCCCTGTATCTATACATAATGATTTTTTTTTCATTCTAAACTTGTATGTTAAAGTTATTATAATGATAATATATCTACTGCAAGTTTCATTGCAAAGCAGCACTTTAGATATAATAACAAAACGACAACCCTGAGCACTTTATTTATATATAAAGATAAGTATTAGTAGTTGTTTAGGCAAAACTAAAACTAAAAGTACAATAAGCGTTTCTTCTCAACGTATTTTCATTTTATTATTTTTAACTACTATCCAGCTAGAGATTTTTATAGCCTACTACAACTGGTTAAAAAGTAAAGATTTTAGCGCATTTAAAACTAACATATTGCATGTATAAAAAATTATGCCAATTGGCGCAAGCTTAATGAAGGGTTTTTATTAATACAAATTATTTTGATGTCTTCATTAACCGAAAAAATTTTGTTTAATAAAAAGGTGTTGAAAAACTACTTTAGAATAAAAAGTTTTATTAATTATTATAGACTTAGAGATAAATATTTTAAAAAAAGTGTTAAAAATACAAAAAAAAATCTAAAAGTAGAATAGGTATGTATAAAAGTTTAATAAATAAAAAAAAGTTGCTTTAACATTTAAATGAAACAATTCTAACTTTTATTTGTAATGTAAATTAGTAGTAATGTGAAAAAAAAACATAATGATATACTAACTTCTTGTAAATCTACAATTAAATTATTTTGTAACGCTAAGGTTTTAAACTACAACCAATTATAAAACTATGAAGGTAAGATTCGAATAAAAAAGTACAAAATATTTTTTACTTATGTATTTTCTCAAACTTGAACACAAATATCTCTTTTACGATTTTAAAACCTTAGCATTAAAAATCCATTAAAAAGTTAAAGAAAAAATATAATAGTTATAATTTAATCAAAACTATTTTGGCATGAATTTAATCTCATAAAAAAAAGTATAAGCAATAAAATTATATGCTTTTTAAAATTATTTTTTAAATTTTTAATGTGGTATACGAATCTATAATCGAAAAGTAAATCGTACACTAGATTTTTCTGATAATCTTTTTGAATGGTCAGATTATGTTGGTATTAGATTAATTAACTAAAATAAGCGTTTATTCTTAAAATGTTATATTTTTTTATTATTGTTCACGTTTGTTTGAGCCATTTACTATTATCAAGCTAAAAACATTTATAGCCCACTAATTATGGTTAAAAGTCAAGATTTTAGCAGCTTTTTCAATAATAATGCGAGTTGGAGCAGGCTAATCAGATTATTTGTACATAGTTTAAATTATTTTGATTTCTTTAATAATCTAAAAATAATTATTTAATAAAAAGCTTAAAAGAAGCTACTACAACATAAAATGTTTTGTTAATTATTTTTCAGAGTTAGAAACAGGTATTTATAAAAATATTAAAAGAATACAAAAGTTATTTCTTTTAAATTGTAAATTTTTCATTAGTTTTGATAACATCTAGTAAAAATTCAGAGATTAAATATTTCTGACACGTCTTTAATATAATCACACGTATATACTTTCTAAACCTTCTGAAATTAGATTTAAAAAACACTCACTAAATTTCTTACATGTGAAAGATTTCAAAAAGAGAATTGCCTTCGATAAACGGTTAACAACTTTTTTTTTCGGAAACACGCTTTACAACTTATTTTTAGTCTCATTAGACAGTTTGAGTAGAAGAAGTTTATATCTATTAAACTTCTACAAGCTGTTAAAAAACAAAATTAGTTTAAAAATCAGTTTAACTTGTCTTATTTACATTTTTTTTGCAGAAACGCATTATTAATATAGAAAAATGCATAATGCAAAATATTTTAAAAGAGCTAGTTATCTTAGCAAGTATGTACTAAATTAATATTTTAAAAGTTGTTATTTTGAAAAGTATTTGATTCGTAGTTATATAAATAAAAATTAGATGAAATATTGACTCTATAAAATATATTCTAAACTTAAAATAATAAAACTTTTTTACAGGATTGATAACAAATTAAAATAAGTATGATTGTTTAAAACTAATTTATTTTTCAATTTTGTTTTGGTAAACTCAAAATATTTTATAATTGTGACAATGTTATAAGCTATTAGCTGAAAGTTAGTTAATAAAAAGAAATTTATATTAATAAATTTTAAAGGTTGAGGACTGATTAGTTTAAAGTTTTTTATTAAATCTAAGTTTAAAAATAGATATTACTCATTTTTTACTTTACATAAATTTTAGTAGCAGTAATCTGTTGCACAGTTTCTTAAAAGAATTTCATGTTTAAGTAGCGTGAACAGAAGTAGGAAGAATTAGTAATGTAATGTTTAGTATAAACACCAACCAAGTGTTTTCAAAATAAAATTATAGCAATTAGTGAAGATTAATTAATATTTTTCAAGTAATTTACTAGCCACATTTTATTTTAACTATCACAGTTAAAATGTGAAAATATAAAATGCCATAGTTCACAAAGAAATCTTTAGTTTTTTCTCAAATTTTTAGTTTTTTATTTAAAACAACTTTACTTTCTGGATGAATATATACTAAGTCAGTATTTTACACATCAAACTAAAAATATTAAAAAAAGGTTTATTTTTTAATCTTTATATATGTTTACTCTTTATGTTACTGCATATACAATAGTGTTTAGCAATTTGTAACTTATATTTTGTTTTTTTCAGTAGTATCAATTCATTAACAAACATCTTGATATTTAAATCATGATTTTTTATAATAGCAATTAAACTTAATTTAATTTGTTCATAACTCAGTTTTTGAGCAAACACTTTATGATTTAGGTTTATGGTGAACACAATATTTTGTTCGATTAAATTTTTTCATAAAGTTGAATTTTGTATATTCCACTCATAAACTTAAAATGAGTTTATCTGACGATTGCATTATATTTTTAATTATTTAGACCGTTTGTTTTTTAAAGTTTTCAAACCTTTAGAGCACGCATTTATTATTTCTCAACTATTTTTATTTGTTTTTCGAATTTTAATTAAAAAATATTTCAATTTTTTTTCAATAGAATAGTACAACGAAAAACTAGTAAAGTAAAATTTAACAAAAAATAAAAATAAAAACTAAAAAAAAAACCTATTAAAGAATTGCACTAAAAGCAATTCAAACGCACAAAAAAAATTTATTTGTGCGTTTAATATAAATTTAGACATCTAAAAAACTTTATTTGGTTTTTATATCTGTAAAAATATATGTTCAATCTATGTTATTGTTTTATATAGAAAAAGCTATTAGTAGTAACTAGATATTTCTGATAATTTTAACTATACGAGAAAATACTAGTTTATAAATGTTTTTTAGTGTACTAAATATTTAACAATTAAAAATTGTTTAGAAACTTTTATGGTCTTATAAACTCTTTACTTAGTTTAAGATTGTTTAAATGGAAAAGGCAACAATAAATTTATGGTTTTAATTTAATAAAAACTTGTAGTATTTATTGTTATAAATTCAAATCTTGTTCTAACGCAGGGGTCGGCAGGCATTTGGTGCTCGCGGACAATTTTTAAGTTTCCAAAGTCTTCGAGGGCCGCAGTTTTAGTTTTAGTGATACTCGAATAATCTTTTGGTCTTAGTTTTAGTCACACCAGAAATAGTTTTACTTTTACTCACTTTAATACTTTAAATGACTGCTAGCTATACATAGAACGCCTATCTAAATTAAAATCATCTTTGGAATAAAATTTTCTTTGTTCGATATACTTAAATGTTTTTAAAAAATGTTCTTTCTTTAAAAATTCAAAAGTTAAACTTAATACTTTTATTATTTTACCTCAACCTAACTCTCTATAAAAAGTGAGCTTGAAAATCATTTATGGTTCACTTTATAACATATATTATATTATGTACCACCTTTTAATATTTTAATAAATATTAAATTTCAAAAATTATTTTTGCTTCTTTAATAGTTTGCACTCTTTTAAAAACTCAGTGATTAGCTAACTAATTAGAATTAATACCTATTTGTATTGTAGATGAGCTAAATTAAACTTTTTAACGTAATTACACTCAAATACTTTAATAAAATAGTTTATTGGTATTTTATTAGTCTTTTACATGGTTACCACTTAAAAGAAAAACTGTCTGAGTTCTATAAAATCAGCCTAAATTTTCTAGAAGCTGAGAAACCTATAAACTATCTGTTAATCAAGCTTAAACACCTAACTTAAGTATCATAATTATTAAAAAGTACAATATGTTTGTAGACAAAAAAATACAATTACTAGTCTACACTATAGTCATAAAACCTATTCTGAAAATCGAAGATTTTAACTGTTTGAATAAAAGTTTCACACACACCTGAGTTTTTTTTAAACTGTCTTAAAAGGTTTAACCTAGTCTGAGTTTTCGGAATTCTTAGACTAGCCTGTTTGTTTCGCAACTCTGTTTAAAAAAAATTTCTCAAAATAAATAAATATCGAAGTTTATTAACGGTTAATTAATTATTTAACTAAAAATTATAATAAGCCCAGCTTGAATAAACGATTAATTTTTTTAAACATTCTTAACCAATGTATGAAAATTTATTAAGCCATTTATGAATTAGAAACACTTATTATATACTGAGCATTATAGAAATTATTTATCGACAAAAAATATATTTCATTTAAAAAGATTAAATGTGAAATATAGGACGAGCTACAAAAAAAAACGTTAGTTTGAAGTTATTGCGAGAAACGAAAATAAAATACAAATAGCTTAGTTAGCTTCAAAAAAGCACATGATTATTTCAGTAACTACAACCTGATAAGGAAAATTTTTAAGGCAAGTTATAAAGTAGCAAAAGTAGTTACTGAAAAAATACCGTTTAAGATTATAAACCTATTTAAAGAAGTTGTATTCGCGGTAATTTTTGTTTATTTCTTCAATGAAAACAAGAGGTGTGTTTATGAAATGTCTGAAGATTATAAAGCCGCGTAAATCAAATTAGGTATTTAATCAATCTGTTAAGATGAGAGCACAGATACAACAGTTATTGCTGATCTAACATTTTTTATTAGAAATGATTTTTACAAATTTTGACATTTAGGAACAACTTCTAGATTTAGCTCCAATACAAAGAACAACAATAGGTAAAGAAATTTCAAAAGAAAAGGTGTAATGCACCAATAAGAATTTTTTAAAAGTTCAATTTGTTGCTTATATTTGTAGTATAAAATAAAATTAAAGCTAAAAAAACTATCTTAGATAATATAGCAATATTAGAAAGATTCTTTTAAGCTAATTTGTTAGCGTTTTTTATTAAAAAAATATATTAACATGGGGATTTTTTGTTTCAAAACGAAATTTTTTTACTTAACATATAATTTTTTTCTTTAATTCCAGGTTTTTTCGATAAATCTCAAATTCAAGGTTTTATCATATTTTTTAAGCATAAATTGTCAAACTACAAGCTTTTTCAATTTTTTTGGAAACACTAATTGTTCACACTTGTATGTATACAATTAGTATAAATGATATTACAAGTTATATCAGCTGCAAGACTTAACACTTGACATATTTTGTAGTTAAAAGCAATACTGACCATTGCACAAAACATACGTCATAAATTTAATTTGTCACTCTTTAAACAAAATTAAAATCCAGTCTGAGTTACCAAAAACTAGCCTGATATTTTAGTATACAAAAAGCAATTAAAGCCAAAAACTAAAAATTGACTAAATTGGCCTGAGACTTGAAGTCTTCAAATAGTCATAGTCTGAGTTTAGGGAACTTTTTAGTTGATTATTTGCTTGAACTCGAATTATTTTGATTAACAATTTACAAGCTTATGAAATCTACCATCCCTAAATCTAGTTTTTATTAATTAAGTAGTTCCAAAAAACAGCAACTGTGTATACTAATGAAATTAATGCAACGCATAAAAATTTATTTAATTTGCCAAATAACGTTGCTTAAAAAATGAAAAAGTACTCCTTACAAAACTTTTTGATTTATGTCATGTATATTGTTTTAAATGTGTCTGTACAGACTTAGATATTACACGTACAAACAATAATGTTAAAAAATTGTACACCAAAGAAACTTAATCTAACTAAAGTATTAAATAAAAAGTGGCTAAAAAGTAAGTATCTTTGTACAATGGTGTGCATAGGAATTAATTTAAAGTGCAAAGAAAACTTCTAAAAATCAAACGTGTCAAAACAAAAAAAAAGAACACCTTACTTATTTTAATAATGTTTTATTTAAATGTTTATGTGCAAAACATAGCATTTAGAAAATAACATCTGTAAAAGAAGCTTAGATATAACGACATGTAACTGTAAAGTAAATACATTTTAGTAAATTACTGTGCATTATTTTTGTACAAAATAGAAAGCATTTTTAGTTTTTTTACTAAAAATAACTAACTTTCTACATCCAGCCTTCTTTAAACTCTTTTTTCAAATAATAAGTTGGTGTTGTAAGAAGAAGTTTATTATGAAAACAAGAAATAACGCTGGTGGAATGCTGATCTGTCTTTTTAAAATTTTTAACCCAAAGCAGTAAAGGCTTTCGATTTTTTAAAAATGTTATACAGTGATTTAAAACGAAATAAATAAATTAAATCAAATTGAAAAATATTTTTGCTCAGCGGGCCACATCTACATGCTCGCGGGCCGCAAAATTTTCTTTCGCGGGCCGCATTCCATTCAAAAATAAAAATTGCTCGCGGGCTGCAGTTTGCTGACCCTGTTCTAACGCATTCTTTTTACTACTCATGCGTTTTTACTTGGGTAAAGTGGGCATAAAGTGATATTAATTTTTGCATCAAAATATCTTAAAATAAAATACTAAACTGAAACTTAAAGAAATAATATTACCCAGTAAATCATTATACACCTAGATTATTTTTTTTTGAATAAAATAATTCCTGACGCACCTCTTCCAAAAATATAAACAAGCCATAGAAAAAATACTTTAAAAGAATGTTTAATTCGAAAAGTAGATGTTATATATGTTAACCAATTTTATTTTATCATATCGTACATTTGATAGCTATAAAATGGTAATTTCAAAATGACCTATCTGTAATTTAAAAAAATTAATTGTATTTTACAGAAATGTTAAAAAAAAATGCTTCAAATAAAGTGTACAGTATTAAAAATAATTCTTTTCCTTAAAACTAAATCAATTCCTAAAACTGAAGTACAATTTTGAAAATAAAATTCGAATTTAATTGTCTTAAGCATTTAAAACGTAACATAACAAAACATAACATTTTTTCACTTACCACTATAAAATTATTGATTTTTGTAAAAACTTAAAAAAAAAATTAAGCGTTTGGTTCAAAAACAGTATACATTTTCGACTATGCACAAAAGAAATTATTCGTTTTAAAGTTTTATAGTTATACTTTTTATTTTAAATAATACTTCTACATCTATTGGTGAGTGTTATAAATATTTATTTTATAGTTAGATTTCAATAATTATTTAAAGATTTACTAATTCAGAATAATCATAATAAAATATTATTTTTCATAGAAACACTAGTGTGTTAAAAACAAATGTTAAAGCTTTTTAATTTCTTAATATTATAATATTTTAAATATAAAAAATGTTAGAAAAAACGGTTTAAAACACGATAGTTTTGAAAAATATTAAAAAGACTGTTTCTAATACTCAAATGTCAAATGGATGTAAAAATCCAACTTAGGCGTTATTCACTGTTGATCATATGGTTTAATCTTACAACACGTTTAACTTTTTTTAAACGCGCATCTTGCATAAAATGAGATTCGAGCGTTTGAGCTGAATAGTGACGTCACGAACGAAAAATACGAGAGTTGAAAAAAGAAAAAATACATAAACATCAAAAATTGATTTAACTATGACAAGTAACGATAATAATCATAACTCAAACTTTTAGTAACCTGTGTTATTCCCGTAAAAAATACGTAGCTTTAAGAAGATTTTTTTTAGTTATGCAAACGAAACTAAACAATTTTTATACAAACTACGGGTTTGCAACCATTATAAACATTTGTTTTAAATAATAAGTAGCAAAACCAAAACACATCCAAAGGACTTCTGAAAGTGTTGTGTTTTAAACGTAATATTTAAGCTGAATTTCAAAATGATTATGTTTTTAAAGTCTTGCAGTCAAATTAAAAGTTGAATTTGATATATTTCTTTAATCTTAATAAAATATTCTAACCTGTTAGAAAATTTAGCCGATTTAAATACATAATAAAGTATTTTATAATAGAAAAAAAACTTCATAGCGTATTATAGGATTATTATAAAAATAAAGTTTAAAAAACCTTTACTTCTTATTATATTTTTATTGAAGTAGTAAAATCTAGAACTTTATGTATTGTAAATTGAATTATTATAAGATTTTGGTATAAAATCTGCAACGTCGTAATGTTTTCCGAACCAAAGTAATTTTAAAAACTGATTAAAAAGGACGCTTTTAACTGCTTTTAAAACAATATAAAACAAATCTAGTTTCTTGTTCCCCCGAAGCTTCGTAACAATATAAACTAATTTTAGCAAACAAAAACAAAAGATACTTCAAACAAAACTTTTAAATTTTGGTGGATTTTTGATAAAGTTCGAGTAAAAAAAAACGATTATGGTAAATTTAAAACATTCGTTATTTCTAATAACAATGTTTAAAAAGTATTTGATTTGTACATTATTTTTGTAATATCGAGGTTTAAAACGGGAAACATTAATAGCATTTTTGTAATGCAATTGGTTCATTAGGCTTTCCGTTTAAAAGTAGGTACATACGGCATAAATTTTCTTTTAACAACAAACTTTAAGCCATGTTTTAAATTGATTTTGTTTATTGTTCGTGCTAAAATTTAACTACAGATTTAAAATTACGCTAACAGATATATTTGGAATTTCAAATATAGAAATAAACAATTAGCATCAACTGAGAAAATTTAGCATGAACAAAAAACAATATCAATTTAAAGCATGGCTGCACTCTCTATAATACAGATAAACAGAAGATCTCAAAATTAAACTCAAATCTAGCTTGAAATCTAAACAGTGGTCATAAATGTATCTTTACTGTACTCTTAGTGTTGGTATGTTTTACCTCACTTTTTTTTTTTGAAATAAATTATTAATAGTCAATGACAACATAGAATTTCCTAGATAAAAAAACCATTATATTGATTAAGTTTATAGAAACACAAGTTATCTAGTTTTATTACTTTAGTCTAGTTCATATTCAAATTAGTTAAATTATTTTTTAGTATCAAGTTAGAATAAAATGTACATTTTTAAATTCTCTAAACCATGTTTAGTCAAATAATTGTACATAGTTAGAGTCGATAAATCGTTGTAGTAAGGTGTTTAAAATAAGTCATTAAGGCGAACTGCAAAAAGACAAATGTAATGAAGATTTTTTAAACAAAATTATTTTTACTTTGTTACAAAAATAAGTCAGTCAGAATTTATCCGAAATACTTACTAATATAGATGTTAAACATTAAGTTTAGGAAATAAACTTAAAAGTATAATATTAAATTGCAAATTCCACTAAAACAAAATTAGCTTTTACATTGAGTTGATGTAAAGTTTTTCAAAGATTCTTGCAGACAAAACAGAATTAACATATTTTACATTACGAATATGTGAACATAATATGTGAATTAACACAACTGATTTTACATAAAAAACTATAAACTTATCAACAACAGTATTTTACCATTAATATTTTTAAAACAATTATCGGCTGATGCTATTTTTCAAAGATTTAAATTACTCATAATTCTTTGTACTAAAGATCGAGGAAATTATTTATTTTAAATAGTTTTGTCATTAAACAGAATTTTTACTTAGGTTTGTTACACGACTAATGTTTTTATAATATCTATATACGTTTTAATGTTTCTTAATTTTGAAGGTTTTTAATAAATATTTATTATTCTAAGTCATAACTGATGAATTTAAACTCTTAGAGCAGCTTAATATAAAGTTTTCACTGATATACAGTAATGCTGAATTTATTATAATATACTTAAAGTTATGACATACCAAAGTATTTGCAGTACTTACATACTAGAAAAAGTAGCTTTTGTCAAAGCTGACAGATAAGATAATTAAAAAGAAAGGTGAAAAATCATATTAAAATTAATTTTAATAATTATTAAATAAAATAATGTTATTAATTAATTAAAATAGAAAGTTTATGAAAATTTCTTTGAAAAAACTTTGGTAAGATACTATAAAAATAATAAAATTTGTTATTGTGACGACATCACTGTTGAATAAGTCTTTGTGACTTCTTAGCTGCAACCATTGTCTTTGTGACTTCATTAATCTCAAATAAGTCTTTGTGACTTCTTAGCTGCACACGTTGTCTTTATGACGTCGTCACTATCTAATAAATTTTTGTGATTTCTTGGCTGCAAACGTTGTATTTATGACGTAAAAACTGAAGAATAAGCATTGATGGCTTCATGGCTGCAGATGTTGTCTTTGTGACGTCATTACACTCGAATCAGTCTTAATGACTTCTTGGCTGCAGACGTTACCTTTATAAAGTCAATACTCTCGAATTAGTGTTTGAGACTTCTTGGCTGCAGACGTTGTCTTTGTGACGTCATCACTGTCAAATAATTATTTTTGACTTCTTGGCTGCAACCGTTGTCTTTGTGAAGTAATCTTTGTCAAATAAGTCTTTGTGACTTCTTAGCTGCAGACGTCATCACTTTTGAATAAAAATTTGTGAGTTCTTGGCTGCAAACGTTGTCTTTATGACGTCATCACTGTCCAATAAATCTTTGTAACTTCTTGGCTGCAGACATTGTCTTTGTGACGTCATCACTGTCAAATAATTTTCGTGACTACTTGGCTGCAACGTTGTCCTAGTGACGTCATCACTGTTGAATAACTCTTTGTGTCTTTATGACGTCATCACTGTCGAAAAAGTCTTTTTGACTTCTTGACTACAGACGTTGTCTTTGTGACGTCATCACTGTCGAATAAGTCTTTTTGACTTCTTGACTACAGACGTTGTCTTTTTAACGTCATCACTGTCGAATAAGTCTTTGTGACTTACTGGCTGCAGACGATGTCTTTGTTACGTCATCATTGTCCAATAAATCTTTGTGGTTTTTTATATGCAGACGTTGTCTTTGTGACGTCATCACTGTCAAATAAGTCTTGGTGACTTCTAGACCAAAAACGTTGTCTTTGTGACGCCATCACTGTCGATTAATTCTTTGTGACTTCTTTGCTGCAGACGTTGTCATCCTGACGTCATTACATTCGAGTTAGTGTTTGTGACTTCTTTGCTGCAGACGTTGTCATTATGACGTCATCATATTAGAATAAATCTTTGTGACTTCTTAGCTGTAGACGTTGTCTTTATGTTATCATCACTGTCAAATAAGCTTTCGTGACTGTTTGGATGCAAACATTGTCTTTGTGACGTCATCACTGTCGAATAAGTCTTTGTGTCTTTATGACGTCATCACTGTAGAATAAATCTTTGTGACTTCTTGGCTGCAATCGTTGTCTTTGTGACGTCATTATTGTCGAATAAGTCTTTTTGACTTTTCAACTACAGACGTTGTCTTTGTGACTTCATTACTGTCGAATAAGTCTTTATGACATCTTGGCTGCAGACGTTGTCTTTGTTACGTCATCACTGTCCAAATAATCTTTGTGCTTTTTAATTTGCTTACGTTGTCTTTGTGACGTCATCACTGTCGATTAAGCCTTTGTGACTTTTTGGCTGCAGACGTTGTCTTTATGATGTCATCACATTAGAATAAATCTTTGTGACTTTTTGACTGCAGACGTTGTCTTTATGTCGTCATCACTGTCGAATAAGTCTTTGAGATTTCTTGGCTGCAGAGATTGTCTTTCTTCCGTCATCACTGTCGAAAACGTCTTTTGACTTCCTGACTACAGATGTTGCTTTGTGACGTCATCACTATCAAATAAATCCATTTGACTTATTAGTAGCAGATGTTGTTTTTGTGACATCATCACTATTGAATAAATACTTGTGACTTCCTTCTTGGCTGCAGTAGTTATCTTTATGACGTCATCACTGTCTGGTAAGTCTTTGTGATTTTTTGTCTGCAGACGTTATCTTTGTGACTTCATCTCTGTCGAATAATTATTGTGACTTTTTGGCTGCAGACGTTGTCTTTGTGACGTCATCACTTTCCAATAAATTTCTGCGGTAGGACTTTTTATGTGTACTATTTTATGGGCACTGTTTTATGTGTATAATTGCTGCAATTATTTCTGCCCATAATTTGATGTGATGTCATCAACATTATGGGTAGTATTTAATATTTTACATGTTGCTGCAATGAAATAAAAATATAATACTGTCCAGGCCTTATATAAATATTACGGATAGTTTTTGAATTTTAAATTTATAAACAAACAAATAAAAAATAATTAGTATACACATGAACCAATAGTTGATTTATTCATACATTTATTTAAATTATATTTTGTAAACTAAAAGAAGTAGTGGATAGATTTATTAAAAGATTATGGATATTTTTTTTTAAGATTTAATAAAGAAAAAAACTTGAATAGAATTAAACCAATTGTTTAATATAAAATTATATTTATCTAATTTATATTTTTTACATTAACAGAAGCAATGGCTTGGCATATTATAAATATTTTGAAATTGTTATTTATTTAAGAATTTATAAACAAAAAAAAATTGAACACTCATAAACCAATTGTTTGATTTATAGTTGTATATATACAATATATATTTAGTAAACATATAAAAGTATTGGTTTGCTCTTATTTGTACTATTTTATTGACACTATTTTATGTGTAGAATTGCTTCAATCAATTATGCCCATAATTTTATATTATTTCATTTAAATTATGGGTAGTATTTAGATGTTGCTGCAACTAAATGAAAATTAAAATAATTTCTAAGCCTTATATAAATATTTTAGATAGTTTTTTAGTTTTAAATTTTTAAACAAACAATAAAAAAAAACTTGATAGACATAAACCAATAGTTTGATTTTTTTATACATTTATTTAAATTCTATTTTGTAAACTAACAGAAGTAGTGGATAGACTTATTAAAAGATTATGGATATTTTTTTTATTTAAGATTTAATAAAGAAAAAAAAAACTTGAACACACTTAAACCAATTGCTTGATTTAAAAGTAGACATTATCTTATTCTTACTTACTTGCAGCAACATTTAAATACTACCCATAATTTAAATGAAATCATATAAGTTAATTGATTAAAGCAATTCTGCTCATAAAAGAGTGCCCATAAGGTAGTACACATAAGGCCGAACCACTACTTCTATAAGTTTACTAAATATAAATTACATATATACAATTATAAGTCAAACAATTGGTTTATGTGTGTTAAATTTTAATTTTTTTTATAAAATCTTAAATAAAAAAATATCCAAAGTATTTATAATATGCCAAGCCATTACTTCTGTTTATACAAAAATTATAAATTACATAAATATACTTTTAAATCAAACAATTGGTTTAAGTGTATTCAAGTTATTTTCTTTATTAAATCTTAAATGAAAAAAATATCCATAATATTTTAATAAGTCTAGCCTATACTGTGTTAGTTTACAAAATATAATTTAAATAAATGTAAAAAATAAATCAAACAATTGGTTTATGTGTATTCAAGTTATTTTTTATTTGTTTGTTTATAAATTTAAAATTACAAAAATATCTATAATATTTATGTAAGGCCTGGACAGTAATATATTTTTATTTAATTGCAGCAACTTAATTGCAGCAACATGTAAAATATTAAATACTACCCATAATGTTAATGACATCACATCAAATTATGGGCAGAATTGATTGCAGCAATTCTACACATAAAATAGTGCCCATAAAATACTACCCATTAAAAGTCCTACCTCAAAGATAACCTCGACAGTCATGACGTCACAATAAGAATCGCAACAGTCAAGATGCCACAAAGATAACCCGACAGCTAAGACGTCACAATATCAATCGCGTCAGTCAAGACGCCACAAAGATAATCTCGACAGCCATGACGTCATTATAGCAACTGCGTCAGTCATGACGCAACAAAGATATCCTCGACAGCCATGACGTCACAATAACAACTGCGTTAGTTATGATGTCACAATGATGTCCTCAACAGCTATGACGTCACAATGACAACTGTGTCAGTCAAGACGCCACAAAGATAACCCCGACAGCCAAGACGTTATAATGTCAATCGCGTCAGTCAAGACGCCACAAAGATAATCTCGACAGCCATGACGTCACAATAAGAATCTCGTCAGTCAAGACGCCACAAAGATAACCTCGACAGCCATGACGTCACAATGACAACTGCGTCAGTAATGACGCTACAAAGATATCCTCGACAGCTATGACGTCACAATAACATCCGCGTCAGTCATGACGCTACAAAGATATCCTCGACAGCCATGACGTCACAATAACAACTGCGTTAGTTATGATGTCACAATGATGTCCTCAACAGCTATGACGTCACAATGACAACTGTGTCAGTCATGACGCCACAAAGTTAACCTCGACAGCTATGACGTCACAATGACAACCGCGTCAGTCAAGATGCCACAAAAGTAACCTCGACAGCCATAACGTCACAATGACAACCCCTTGAGTCATAGAGTCACAAAAACAAGAGTGGCACTATGACGTAACAAAGAGTCAACCTAGACAAGCATATGATGTTATACCTATTTATTCAAGATATATTACAATAAAGTTTGTCATTCCTGGTTAAGAATAGCCAGTATTTATTTCGGCCATCGTCAACAAGTTGAGATGTTTTTTTACTGGGAACATTGATTACTACTCTGTGTAACTAAACTAAATACCATTAACAACAAATTTAGTGTAAAAATTTTTAAACATGTTAATCTTGTGAAAAATGATGACTATTCTTAACCAGTATAAACAATGAACTTCACCGCACAATCAACAACAACAGCATCCGAGACAATCCTACGACCGGTTTCGTCCTTATTAGGACTCATCAGGCAGGAATAGTCGCGAGAAACCGCTGTTGTGACCTAACCAAGCGGGCTTAAGTACGAAGTACTGTAGCGACCGTTTGTCAGTACTTCGTACTTAAGCCCGCTTGGTTAGGAAGGTGCGGTGAAGTTCATTGTTTATACTGTTAAGAATAGTCATCATTTTTCACAAGATTAACACGTTTAGAGATTTTTACACTAAATTTTTTGTTTATGGTATTTAATAAAGTTACAAAGAGTAGTAATCAAAGTTCCCAGTATTCTTTAAATGTTTAGTTACTGTTGAATTCAAATGAAAAGAATTGATATTCAAAGTAGTTATGAGTCCAACATTTTTATTTAAAGTAATCTTTTTCGTTTGGTAAATAATTTTTAATTTTGAAAATTTAAACAACTGAACAAAACAATATATACACATTAAACTATTTAAGTTAAAATAGTATTTAAACAATGTCATATATTGTTGTTGTATTTGATGGATTGGAAAACCTCTTATGAAATATTTTTTTATAAAAAGGTTGCTTATACCATAATATTCAGAAAATGACTAAAATAAAGTATTGGACTTTTTAAACTAATGTACTTTATTTCTTTACCCACGAAATACATTTAAAGTAAGTTTATACAGATAAAACTTATACTAATCGATTTCAGCGTTTTAAAACGTAATAAAGCTTTTTAGTTTTAATTAGCTAAGTTTTTTATATATGTAGAGCACAAAGAGTTAGTTATATTTGTAAACTTTAATTTTTTTAAAAACTCGTAAACTTTTATGTTAGTTTTAATCCTGGTTAAATATGTTATAAACAGAGAAAACAACAAAACATAACTTCATTGAAAAGTGTTATAAAAGAAAATAATACTATTGCTAACATTATATTTAATTCAGCAATACTTTTATGTTTTAATATTTAAACTGTTAAATCTCGTTACCCTTTTACAAGTTGTAGTTAAAACAAAACTAAAATAGAAAAATATAGCTTTTCTTTACATTCGTGATATTAAACTGCTTATTATCACGTTTAGCTTAGTTTATTATTTTCTGTAACAAAAAGTTCTCTTGGTTAATTATCAAACGTAAAAATGTAAACAGAAAAAAAACAATAGAATCTTAAGCTACCAAAAATGATATAAAAAGTCCTTTCTCAATAGATTTAAGTTGAAAAAACAAACCAAAAATTATATGACTTGAAGCTTTTTAAGTCATGACTTTTACAATTAAAATTAGTTGAAAAAGTTCCTAAAAACTTTTGTAAACTTTAAGTAATAACTTTTAATATGTACAGTTACGATTTTAATTTTGATTTAATAAAGTGTAGTCTTCATATAAAAGTTTTTAAATAGTTTTATTTAGTTTTATAATTATTTAACACAAGAAAAGATATACAGTAATAGTGTATGAGTACTTATATAAATTTAGTTATTTAAAACTGTCTGTAAAAACTATTTGAATATTTAGAATATCTAAAAAGATATTAAAATACGAAAGCAATAAAACTCAAAATAATACTTTTACTTAGAGAATTTCCTTAAAGAAATGACATAATTTGCTTTAATAAAAACGATTCAAGCAAAAAAAAAAGCTAGTTTAATGACAATATAATTCAAATTCAACAATTTTTATGCTGATTCCATTTAAAAAAATTAAACAACTCGTATTTTACTTTCTGCTTATTTAAGAAAAGTATTTACTTTTAAGTAATTTCTTGTATAAAAAGGAAACTACAATATCATGATCTATTAAACATATATTTTACTTAATTCTACAAAATTCATTCAAAAACATCTTTATTAAAGCAACAAACAAGTAAAATCGATTTCGGCTAACGCTTTTTAATTACTTTTGTTAGCAACTAATTTTAAGATTAAATTTTAAGTATATAAATAGTTAGAGGTTACATCAGAAAAACCAGAAAAATCAATTAACACTAATTAGCATAATTGAGCAAAAATTAATTAGACATTCACAATTCATAAATGCATATATAAAACAGTTGATCAGTAATTTAACTAAGATAAGTAACATTAAAAATAAAATAAAATAAGCGACAAAATTCAAATAAAATCTATAACAACTTATATAGATTAGATTTATAAACGTATTGTTGCTTATACAAATTAGGTCATGAGTACATTGGCAGAACGTCCAAAAGATTCCATATAAGAAGGGACCAACACGTTTTTAATTCCCTCAGAAGATGGATAGACACTGGTTTAAAAAAACCATCTAATAGATCATCAGCGATAGCTGAACACTTATTAAACAATTCAGTTTGCGCAAAGAACTATAGTGATAGTAACTTTTCAATTTTAAGTAAAGCTCGTAACGATTATCACCTAAGTGTTTTAGAATCTCTATTTATAAAAACATGTAAACCTAATTTGTGTAAGCAACAATACGTTTATAAATCTAATCTTTATAAGTTGTTATAGATTTTATTTGAATTTTGTCGCTTATTTTAATTTATTTTTAATGTTACTTATCTTAGTTAAATTACTGATCAACTGTTTTATATATGCATTTATGAATTGTGAATGTCTAATTAATTTTTGCTCAATTATGCTAATTAGTGTTAATTGATTTTTCTGATTTTTCTGATGTAACCTCTAACTATTTATATACTCAAAATTTAATCTTAAAATTAGTTGCTAACAAAAGTAATTGAAAAGCGTTAGCCGAAATCGATTTTACTTGTTTGTTGCTTTAATAAAGATGTTTTTGAATGAATTTTGTCTTAGATTTCTGTACAAGATATGTAGTACTAAAAAGTTATATACTTAATTATAAGAATAACATTTAAATATCATCTAATTATATTAAAAAGAATAAACCTATGAACGATGAGGATATAGCTTTATTCATATTTAACTAAAATGGTGTCTGCGAGAAGTTTGTTTTGCTGATTTTTTCTATTAGGAAAGTAAAAATTTGCAGTTTTTTTAAATTGTTCTTTGAGGGTTTGTGATTTTGACTAAAGTAGATACATTTGAAAAAAAAAAACAATTAGAAGACAGCCATCCTAAGTTTTTTTCTAAAAAAATCAAGTAGGTATAGCTGTGAGAAATTGACATTTGAGTCTAATAGAACTGGACCCTTTACTTTTTTACTGAAACAACTGTTTGTATATACATTTTAAAATAGTATAATCGTACAACAAAAAGTGTACGTCTCAAAAACTCTTTTTGATGATCGTACGAAACAGGTGAAAACAATTTTACTCAAAATATTAATGCCAGTAAACTGTTTTAAAAAAAAATATTTTATAAACAGTAGAAAACAAGATTATTTAGAATTAGATGTCACTTTACTTTTACAAAGACTAAAAGTCTGCATACTTCGATAATGGCTAAGTTATATTTTTGTTTTCATTTTTTGAACACTTTTTACACTACATAAGTTTATTTAAATACAAAAGAGGGAAAAAAAAACTTTTATCTTTATTTAACAAAATAGTTTATTATGATACTTATGAAAATACCACTTGTTTTATAAGGTTTTTGTACCTGTTTTTTTTAATTCTTTTCCCTAAAACTTAAAGTAACCGTCTAGCAATGTAAAAATTTTACGAGTTTGAAGTAAGTTTAGAATAAAGTATTATTTTATTATTTTTGTTAAAAAAAATAAATAAAAATCTAGAAGTCAAACCTTAAAGAAATGTTCATCAAATTTTTTATTAAAATTAAACTAGACAAATATTAAATTCACTTTATTAAAACAAAAAAGTGTTAAAAGACATAACATTTTTCTTTGACTTTGTATTGTACAGTTTTACTAAATCATTTTAATTTATAAACAAACTAATCTATCATATGTTAAGTCATAAAAAAAGTAACTAAAATGTATAACAATGTTTTCGACCACAGTTAACACACATTAATCAATTTTATATAAAATGATTAAGTTAAAAAAAAATATGAATCTCAAAACTGACATCTTTGATAGTTTTTAGGGTTTATTTCTATAACTATCAAACCATAACTGCACTTATTTAGTGAACAGTGTTAATGAAAATAAAATTTAAGAGTTTATAATACAAACAATAAATATTTTTTTAAATAAAATGAGTGTTATGTATAAAAAACAAACTAACACTTACATAACAAGCATTAAGTAAGCAAACAATTTAAATTAGGTTTAGTTGGTTTCATACATATTTAAAAATTTTGCAAGAAATACAGAAATTTGTTGTAAAATGAATGATTCTGATTTATTTTGAATAAAACAGTAAGTTTATTGTAAAATTATTTTAATTAAATCCTATCAAGTAGAAAATATATAAACAGTAACCTACTATTTAGGTACGCTATATTAACACAACGGCAGCGCTATATTCAGTCTAATGCAGACATGCTAACAGCCATTAAAGTTTACAAATGACTATTAAAGCTAAAACCCCAAAACTAAAACTTTAATGATAAAACAAAACATGTTTATTGAAAGTATATTAGAATTCTTGAGTTTTTATTTAATATGAGTATCTGTATGTAAGTATTGATGTATGTTTATACACTAATACGCATATTAAACCCACAAAGTTTTTAATCTATTTTGTTCCTTTAACATTTAAATAGTTCGTGTAGTTAATTACTAAATTTTGAAAAGTAAAGATGCATATACATGCTTTTATTAAATTATTTTTATCCGAAAAAAGTAGTTTAGCATTATAGAATATTCCTCCTGCTTACTTATTTAATGATTTTTGTATTTTAAGTGTTTATCTTAATAGAAAACACAACAGTAAAGGATAAAATGGTTTGGTGCTCATAGTAGACTGTGGTTTCCATAAGCAATATTGGCAGTAATAGATTTAAGAAAGAGTGTTCAAAAATTTTACTATTTTTATTACTTTTTGTTTATTTACTTTTATTATGTTTTGATTTATTATATCCAAATTTAAAAAAATGTTTACCGTCTGTTAAATTTATGTTTTAATTATTGGGTGTGTAAGTTTTTTTTTACACTATTTATGATTTTTTAAATCTATACTATGTTTGTGATTTTAATAATTTTTATTTCTTTGTTTTAACTTTGGGGTATACAAGTTTTAATTGTAATTTTTAATGTTTTTCGTTCAATAAAAATTGTGCAATATTTGTGTTTAAATTATCAAATTTTGAAAACAAGTTATAAGTTTATAACTTCGTTTCTAATTTCTTTACTTTCAATTTATTTAAACTCTATACAGTATAATTTATTTTAAATTGTAGTACTTTTGTATCACTATAATCAGATTGGTCAATAAATTTCAAAGTAAAAGAAAGCGTTTATTCGACTAAAAAATGCGTACCATACTGGCAGTTAGTACCTGAAGGTGCGTACCTAAGTGACAGGTTAGTGTATTTTGAACACAGATATTTAAAAACATTAGTGTATATATTTTATCTATTTGATAGGAATTCATGTAAAAACTTTTTGTTTCTAATTTGCATTAAACACCAAGTTTTTTTGAAAACTGTTAAATTTATTATGTCATTCAAGTTTTTAATGCATTTAGAAATTCGTGAAAGAACCGAGTTGAATAGCGAAAAAATAGTTGATTAATTTTTAAGCGTTTTAATAAAGCATAACTGTAAGTACTGTAGGAACTTTAAACTAATTCAACAACTTTTAAGTACATTGATTTAAACAAAAATCAATTTGGTAAAAGTAGTATAAACAAATATTAACAAAACAACACATTTACGTTAAAATTTAAAAACATTTTATGCAATAGTTTTCAAGTCATGAATTTTACCTTATATAGCTGTGAAACCGTTATTAAGATAGAAAAGTTTAATTTTGAATTATAAAACTCACTTACTATTAATTTCTTAATTTGTTGATCAAATCGTATGCATTAAAAACTGTCTGGCTTACAATCAGTTTAGATCATTTTTTTAAATATTGAAACAGTTTAGTTATACCAAGTTTTGTAGAATTTACAATATTATAGTTTAATTTTCTATAATTTAAATAAAACTAAATTAAACAAATATACCTTGAAATTTTGATTTTAAGCATATAAAAGATTTTAATTTCTTTTAAAAACTAAGAAAAACAGTTTTTCTTTATAAACGTTTTATCAAAAATAACCAATTACATAAAAAATTATAATAGTAAGCTTTTGTATCTTATTAAAGCTGTTATATAGTTAACATTTTAATATTTTAATCTGTGTTAACTTTTGATAAAATTAAAACTCTTCTCTATAAGCGTACTTGAAATTTTGTCTACTGTTTATTAAACAAAAAATTTGCTTATTGATAAACTTGCTTATGATTAATTTGATTATCTACCTGCTTATTATTTTGCCAAATAATTTGTCCATTAAACAGTTATAAAATCTAAAATATTTCGGAAGATTACAACTATTAAAATTTTTAAATATATAAGAACAAAGCCTTCTGTAAAATTGTTTATTGTGATATTGAGTAAGTACAACTAATTAATTATATTTTAACTTTTACATCAATTCATTTTTAGTTACTAAAAAGTCATAGAGTAAAAATTTAAATAAGAGTCGACCTACTTTAATGCTTTTATAAATTAAAAACAACTCTTTAAATATATATTTACAGTAAATAGATGCAAAAACAAGTATTTTAATAAAAGTTTACGAACAATTTTACGAATAATTTACGCACAGTTTTATATACAAATTTTTTTTTAGTTATTCGTGTTAACTTAAAATACTGCTTAATTCAAATTTAAGGTAAAGAGTTTATTTAAATATACTAATAACTAAGTAAATAACATTTTCTATTTTCAGCGGTAAAATCCGATATTGTCAAATATAGTATAACAGTTATAAAACTAACAGTAATATTACACTGAAAAATTTATCTTTGTAAGAAAATTAAAAACTTTTTATGCATGATTTGAAAATTTGAATATGTAATATAAATTATTCAAAATTCCTGACTATGCATTATCATAGTTTTGCTTACACTCAATTTAACCTTCAATTTAACTTCCAGTTTAGTCATCATTTTGACATCCTACTTGACCTTAAATTTTGCCTTCATTTGTTGTCTTTTTAACCTCACACCAATAAAAAACCGGCAACAGAGGCTTTCCGGCACCGTCCCATATGCTCTTATACGCGGTTTCCATACAATTTTCATTGTCACTACTAAATTACTTTCGGCTATCTTGACATGTTAAGGTTTCGAGCAAAAATGATAGGGGGAATTGTCTACGAAAAGAAGCAAGCAATTCTCTCCTTCGTTACATTTAATTCCTCGTTGTATGCAAATTTCTAAAAATTTTTTTTTAAATATATGCTTATAATGAAAGTTTTAGTAATTGTTAATAAAGCAAGGTTGTAACAATTTTGTATAATAAACTTTTTGAGCATTTATTGTGATACAGTTTTCTAGAATATATATTTTTTTAAGTAATTTAAAAACAAAAGTGTTTGGCTTTTATATTTTAAAAGTATAATTTTTTTCTGTACTATTTCCTTACTTGCATATAAACACAAATTATATATAAATACATTAAATTCTGACAATTGTAAAACAGTTAATCTACTTACTTAAAATAAGTTGAAAAAAGTGTTAGTAGCAAATTAAATCTATGCTAGGTACTAAATTTTATTACAGAACATTTTGATATTTTTATTTTTTCGTATGAAAAATTTAAGTGCAAAAGTTATAAGGGGTTACAAAATTGGTTTAAATGTTATTACTTAAATCATAAACGGGTGTAAAAACACAATATTTTTAATAAGTTTTAAAAATTGCTAAAATGTGTAATTTACTTTAGTAAACAAAATTGTTATGAGTAGAAGTAAATGAACAAACCTTTTAGTATTTGAATAATTTCTTAGCAAACTTTTACTCCTTCGTTTAGCAAGTTTAGCAAGTATTTATAAACCTAATTAAACTCTTTAATGTATTTAGATTGATAATCTGCAATAAATAAACTTTTGACACTGTATTCTTTAAAGAAAAAACATAAACAGAACTAGCTAGAACTATATACAAAAAAAAATTATTATATTCATAGAAATTTAAGTTCTAATTGGTATCCATATTAGCTAATTTTTCATTGTTTACTTTAAAAAAAACGTTACTTTATAACAGTTTTTAAAAAGGCAAACAACCCAAAAACTTAGAGAGATTTTTAAAGCTGAATTAAGTAAATAAAGGTATAAATTCTACTGTTAACAACCTTTTATTTAAGATATCATCTGATAAAACTACTAAAGTAAGTAGATTATATTTGATATGAAAATGACTAAATAAACGAAGTCTGTTATACCTCAGTAGAACTTTTTAGTTTAATATCTTGTGATGGACCTATTATAAAGTGATTAAGAACCAAATGTGACGTGATCAGTTGACTTATTACGTCATATAGGTAAATAAAGCAAGAAGCTTAAAATACAACTCTAGCGGATAGCGACACAACATTCTTAAGTGTATTTATCTAAATACTTTTTACACATTTCAAAATTATCATACATAAAATAAAAGAAACTCTTCAAAAAATACAATTATTTAATGTTAAGCTGACCAAAAAACTTAAAATAATTTTAACTAGCTTGCTTAATTCAAACAGTGATTGGTAAGTTTGATTATTCAATTACACATTAAATTTTTGTGAACGATTTCTTAAGGATAACTGCATATATTTTAAAGTTTAGTTGGATAA
Organism: Thalia democratica; assembly: GCF_965202585.1. Classification (NCBI taxonomy): domain Eukaryota; kingdom Metazoa; phylum Chordata; class Thaliacea; order Salpida; family Salpidae; genus Thalia; species Thalia democratica. The sequence goes on along the minus strand of NC_139167.1, from coordinate 6,171,655 downwards.
CTAACGCTGGAGAAAATAAAAAAAGAATTTAAAATTCATCATAAATACGATTTTTATTTAGAGAAACAAAACATAAATTTTCTAAAAACTACTAACATCAGGATACAGTTAGAATGCTTTTGGTATTTTTTAAGTGATAATTAATTTGATTATTTTTGATCTAGATAGAATGCTTTATGTAGCTTAATGATTTTTCAATTTATTAAGTTTTAGTAGTGTTTAGTTATAGTTTTTATATATTTACTTTGTTGAAATAAAGATTAATTACTTAAATTTTTCTTTTCTACAAAATAATGATTTTAATGAAAAAATAATCAGACTTTTTTGTGAAGCTAAAAAACATTTTAGTGTAGATATATTAAGTTATAGTTTTGTCAGATAAAAAGAAATTTTTCTAAACTGTTTAAATGTTCAGATCTTATGTCACAGTTTTAAGTTTTAGTACTGAAGATTAAGATAAGTTATAAAAATAGTTTTAACTTTATTAATTTTCTTTTTGAATTAGTTTTTAAGTAAGATTTATAAAAAAAATATTTCTAGATTAAAACCGAACTTACTGTAAAAAGAACAAGTACAAAAAAAAAAGCCAAACATAATAAAGTAAATTCCGTAGTATAAAACTATTTATTTAAAATTTTCTTAAAACAAATAACCCTATTTGAATTTGAAAATTGTCTATAAATAACAAAAACTTTTTTTTTTATATTTTAATTCAGCTTCAAACATTTATAGCTTTTTTATTAATTTTACATTTACTTTAGAAAATTTAAAAATGTTTTTGCTTAAAAGTATTTGAAATTTTTATACTTTCAGTAGTTTTTTGAATGTTTAAATCATTGATTTGTCGTTTAATTTAACATTTAATAAGTGTGCCTCTTTAAAGTTATAAAATTCAAAACGTAAATCTTTTTGTATAATTTTTTTATATCTTAGAAAAGTATAATAAAAAATTATACTACAGGTATTATCCAGCTAAGTTGCATTTACATACTAAAATATTTACTTTATAATTAGTTTTAGTTATTTCACTAAAAAAGAGGTTGTTAAAAACTAAACAAAACTTATATTTAAGTAATTAAAAAAAAGTTTTATTATAATATGCATTTTATATCTGGTATATTTTTTGTTAATTTCATTTATTTAAGTTATCAAACTATTAATATATAAACTAACAATAGATTAGTTGGTAATAACCATTACAAAACAAGTTTTACGTTAAGTAATTAAACTAATTACACGTTTTATCAAATAAAACAAGCACTTTTAACAACCAGTTAATGAATGTTTACACAACAATCATTAATTGAGTGAGCTAAATGAAGCAAACTTGATTCAAGTACCACACACAATCGATAATTTGTTGACAAGATATTTATTTACAACTTAAATTACAGACTTTGGATAAAAATCAACTTGTAAAACATTTAAATAGATAAAAACAAAAATTTAATTAAAAGTGTTTATTAAATTTATGAGCAATAGTCAATCATCTTTTGTATTTTACATTCTTCCGTTTTAGATAAGCTGAAAAGTCATCAAGTCAAACGTAAAAAAGAATTTTCAAGCTTTAAAAATTTTATTTAGTTAAAAAATTAAACGTGTTTATACAGTTGTTAAGTGCATGAATAAAATATTTAAAGAAAATAGAATAATGTGTAAAAAAAACTTAAAGTCATATTTTTAAAAGTTTTTTTGAATTTACTATTTTAATAAAACATTTAAAACAACACAAGACTAAATCAAGTAAATTTTAAACTAAAACTTTAGTAAAGAAGTCTTCCGATAAATTTCTCAATACATAATGTTATATGTATTATCTTTTTAAATTAATAAATTCATTCTAAACATTTGTACAACTTAGAATTTCTTACTTCAACTTAAATATACGAATAAAAACTCAAATAAACAAATATTTAAACTTTCTTGTAAGTTCATGTTGAATGTTTTTTTTAGTTAACTTGTTTATAATTTACAAATGCAATTTAATTTAGTATTTCTTATTTATACACATTAAAAATACATATAATATATAATCATACATAAATGGAAAAGGCACAACAATAGAACAACACCAAGTGATTTATTGTTTTTACCCACAACGCACTCAAACGTAGCATATTTAAAATCAAATTCATGTCGAAAATCATATTTAGTTACTATGCAGTCATTTCCATTACGAATGCATTCTCCACAGGACTCAATTTTCATAGCTTCACTTTCGTCTGCAAAAATAAAATCGGTAAAGTATACAAAAAGTATCTTGCCTATGTAAAACCCATTATACATTCGAGTAAACAAACATTTTTTTTATTTTGTAACAAATCTTTGAAAAAATACCCAAGTCACCGACTAATATTAAAAAATAGTTTTCTGAAAAAACATTGCTGTTATAAACGTACAGCTTGTTAGTAAAAAAAGACCAGCAGTTACATAAAAACGCAATTTCGAGCTCTTGTATTAAAATTTGGTAATCAAGAGAAAGACTAGTGTATTTAAAAAGTGTTTGTTTTGTAGTAATTGTAAACTTAAAAAGTCATGTAGGTAACAAACACGTACTTACCAACTATTGAAACTTCATAAGGTTCTACGCATGTGAAGCTTTCTTCAGTGTCGATATTGTGCACAAAACAATGTTGATTCTTTGTACAAGTTTTCCCGCAATTCTTTTTGTTCACATCTAAATTGTAGAAAGGTTCAAAAGATTATCAGTAATTTATATATGCAAGAGTTATTTGTTATAATAAAAAAAAATTAAATTAAAAAATAAAAAGGTGAAAGCCTAAAACTTTATACGGATATTGAGTTGAAGTATTCTGTACGTAATACATTGAAAGTAGTGTTTGTTGGGTTTAAAAACTAACTTAACTTCCTTAGAATAGTTATACTGACGTTTCTTGTTATTTACATTACTTAAAATGAATAAAACTTACATTGAGTAGGAAAATTCTTTTTTACTGTTTCACCATCTGTATCAAAATTCTTATTATTATTATCACTTATAGCTTTTTCTTCTAAACTCAATGTGTTTTGGATTTCAGTTTCAGCCTCTACTTTAAAAACTGAAATTACTGAATCATAATATTAGTTGTATTGAATGTTATAACAGCAACAGAAACAATAAAATAAACTTTAGCGATGAACTGACAGAAAACTTTAAATAAACTATTAGCTAATTACATATCTATTAAAAAAAAGATATGGTATAATGTATGTTTAATTGGTATAAATTAATTGTATGTTTAATTGGTTTAAATGTAAAAAACTTGTCTTTAACTTAAAGTTAATGATGCAAACCGATTTCGAGTATACTTAAATTTTTTTCTTAATTTAAACAAATTTTGTGAACGTTGACCCAATTATTATTAAAATGCAAAATAACAGTAGGAAATTTGTTTATTAGTTCTGTAATAGAGTGATTTTTAAAACCATTTACGATAAAGCTTGGTTTGACGTTAAATTACTGAAAAAAAAATCAGTAATAAAATACTTTTGTGGATGTTTATTGTAATTGTAAGCATTTAAGATTTTATCTTTTATACTTATAATTTTTTCAAATTTAGTTCTAGAAAATAAAGACTAGAAAATATATATGAGTAATACAGTAAAGTTTTTTATTCTTAGCAAATAAAGAGTAAAAAAATCATTTACAAACAATTGTATACGTTTTTTAAATTAAACGTAATTTCTACAGACAAGTTTGTTTTAAAAAACTGAATTAAAAAAAACCATAAAATAAGAGTCATAAAATTTTAGAAAATGTTATTTTTATTTATTTTCAACTCTTTAGTATTAGTTTATGTTTCTATCTAAATTTATCAAATGTTACTAATTTTATAACAACCTATGTAACAACCTACATTTGCTAAACAGGAATAATGTAGAAGCTAACAATATGAGAGCTATTTTTAAAGCCATCCTTTTATATCCTTTTTCTATATGTTATTCTTTCTTTCCAATGTTTATATGAAGAAAGCTCGTATGGTATAGCAAAATGTTTTTATTATGTTTTGAACAGGGTTTTTCTCAATAGTAAATAACTTTAACAAAGCTAAAATTATTTTTTATGTTTTATTTGTTTGAAAATAAAGAAACTAATGAATAATTAGGTACAAAAAACATATAATAAGTTCTAAGCTTCGAGAATTTAACTTAGAATGAACAACTTTTAAACTATCATGCTAATGCATTAATGTTCTAATAAAGTCTAAAGATTAAATGCTTTATTCATAAGCAAGTATAATAGTTCTAAATATTAAAGCATGTATGTTTGTCAACAAAATTTTGAATGAGTAAGATAAAAAGTATATTTTTTGATATCAATTAACAAGCTGCTTGTAGTCACTTAATTGCATATAAAATAGATTCTATTAGTATGTGAAATTATAAATTTGATGAAATTATTGAACAAAAACCATTATTAACTTCTGGGAGTTTAAAGAGTAAAAGTTCAAAATTATAAGTAGCTAATAAACCAAACGCAACATAAAAAATATAGTTTACTCAAAAATATTTCTACAAATGTAAGTTTTTTTTACATCAACTGCTATTTATAAGTTATACTAAATCTAGTATTTAGTATGTCCTAGCTTAACTTCCTAAAATACAACAAACTTAAGTTTTAGACTTAATTAAAAAAAAATTAAAACATCTGAAACTAAAAAATAAAGAAACGACTCAAGTTATTGTCGCAGTTGGCTTTACATATAATAATATAACAAAATACTAAAGCATTGCTTTTGGTAAATGGTTCTCTTAGTTAAAAATTTCAATACAACAAGAAAAAAAAAAGGACTAGAGTACTCAAACAAAATTCTTTTTTCCTGATTAATTGCGAAGATAATGACCTGATTTTCCAAGCGTAAAAACGTAAACAACGATGCAATTAAGTCCTAAAGTTAAATATTAGATCGCTTTAAAACGATTAAACAGTCCTTTATTTAAAGATTTAGTTAAATGGAATAAAATAGAGTCTTATGGGTTATTGTCGTAATTCTTACAGTGCAGTTAAATACAAAATGTAATTTTAATTCATCAAACAATTAACATTAATTTTTTTGTAACAACCAACCTTTGCTAAACAGTAAAAATGAAGAAGCTAACAATATTAGAGCTACTTTTAAAGCCATCCTTTTCTATCCTTTTCCTATATCTTATTCCTTTTTTCCAAATTTTATATAAAAAAAGTTCTTCTGGTATAGTAAAGTTTTAAAATTATGTTTTATAGCGGTTTTTTCCCAATAGTGAATAACTTTAACAGCTTTAAAACTGTGTTATGTTTTAGTTAATTGATATTTATAAAAATATAAAATAATTAGATAGTAAATCCACATAAATAATTCAAAGCTTCTAGAGTTTAACTTAAATGATTAATTTTTAAACTATTATGCTTATGCTTTTACGATAAAATGTTTTAATGACTTAACACTTAGAATAAACGTATTATTCACAAGCAAGTATGATATTTTAAAGTAGAGTAACATAACTGTTTGTTATACGAGCTTTTAATAAATAAACTAAAACGATTATTTTCTATTGATATTAGTTAACAAGTTGCTTGTACTTTTAAAATGTACTCACTTAATCGCATATAAAAGAGATTATATCAGTATGTAAAATTCTATCACTTGAATATTAGTTAAAATTTTCTGAAATAATTGAACAAAAACCAGTATTAACTTCTAAGAGTTAAAATAGTTAAAAGTAAAAGTTCAAAAATATAGGTAGCTAATAAATCAAACGCATAACAAAAATTCTAGTTTACTCAAAAATAATTCTACAAATACAAATTTTTGCTACTCATAAGTTTTTCTAAATCTAGTAGTTAGTATATCCTAGCTTAACTTTATAGATTGCAACATATTCAATCTTTAGACTTTAGTAAAAATACGCAAACTAAAAGAAAAATTAATACTGAAAAAAAAAAAAAAAAAACGACTCAAGTTATTGTCGCAGTTGGCTTTACATATAATAATATAACAAAACACTAAACCTTTGCTTTTGGTATATGATTCTCTTAGTTAAATATTTTAAATACAACAAAAAATAAAAGGACTACAGTACTCAAACAAACTTCTTTTTTCCTGATTAATTGCGAAGATAATGACCTGATTTTTCAAGCGTAAAAACGTAAACAACAAAGCAATTAAGTTCTAAATTTAAACATTAGATCGCCTTAAAACGATTAAACAGTCATTTATTTACAGATGAAATCAAACAGAATAAAATAGAGTCGTTATGGGTTATTGTCGTAATTCTTACAGTCCAGTTAAATAAAAATCTTAAAAATTTTTGTAGTTAAATTTGTTTTTTATATAAAACCTTCTATTGAAGTGTTGTTTTTGTTGTAATAAATTGGACTTTTTTAACAAAAACTACTATCCTTTTATAATATTTTTAATCACATTGATTCGAGTAAATTACAACTTTAAATGTTTTGTTTATACTTATACATAATATATGTTTGTGAGATGTTTACACAACCTACTTAAACTTGAAAAAGTATGTTTTATTCAAAACTTTTGAAAAAGCGATTAATCTTATCAAATTTGCAATAAATTTCAAACAGAAACTTCTACATTAGGGTACGGTTCGAAATTGCACGAGGGGACTAAAATGCACGAGAACAAAATTGCACGAGTACACAAGTTTGCACGTAGACAACTTTGCATGAGAGTAAAAAAAAACAAAAAAAATAAATAAATAAAATAGAAATAAAAACTAAATGATGAATTAATGAAAAACAAAAAAAAATTACTGACCAAGGGTAAGAGTTAGGGGTAACAGTGATAGTAAAAATAAAATATAACTAAAAAAAAATATTTTATGAAAACAAAGAAAGTTAAAATAAAGCTACCGACCGAGGGTCAGGGTTAGGGGTAACAGTGATAATAATAAAAAAATCACGAAAAAAAATTCAATCCGTGTAAAAATGTCTCTGTGCGGATTGTCTGCTCGTGCAAAATTGTCTTCGTAAAAAAGTATCTTCCTGCAATTTTGTGCACTCGTGCAATTTTTTATCCTCTCGTGTAATTTTGTACGCTTGTGCAAATTTGACAGCTATCTTTTATATAAGAAAGTATAAGTAAAAAAGTAAAAAGAATTTGAACTTTTAAAACAACATTATAGATGAAAAAACTTCTTGAATAACAACTGAATTTAAATATTCGATTATTTTTGTACTAATTCTAGTTAACAAGCAAATAACAAAGCATCTCCTATTTTGTTTACTAGTCTTAAAACAAGATTTCTTTTGTAAAAACTCTGTTGCATTCAAAGAAGCTTTTAAAATCAAAACATATCAGATATATTTATATCAGCTTTTTACAATTTTACCTTATTTAAAAAATTTGTGACCTATTTTTCAAGTATTTTATTGTCTGCTATTAGTATTTTTTATCTCGTTTTATAAATTACGTTTTAGTTAATATCTTAAGTTTTTAAATGTTCTTTACTTCTTTGTTTATTCTTATTATAAGCTAGTAGTTTTATTAGTTTTAGGTACATACTGTATTTTAGTTTTTATTTTATTACACAAGTTTTTGGGTACAATATAAACAAAACTTTCTTTAATAAAAACACAATTTAGTTATTTTCATTTAAATTTATTTTTCAATCATTCATTTTATTGATTGTTTTATTTTCAAGGAAATTGTAAAAGCATGTGGTGTACGACTCGATAACCGAAAGGTTTTTTAAGAAAAAAAAGATAAAAGAAAAGTCTTTAAACTTAACTTTACGAGCGCTTATCTGTAATTCAATAAACAATATATTCACACAAAGAAGCATAGTTCTAAAATTGATTTTAGTTTAAAAGTAACATTTATAAGACTAAAATATATAACTTTATATATACATTTATTTAAAAAAGATTGATTTCTGCGCAAAGTTTGGTTTTCATGAACTTATTTTGTTAGAGAGCTATAAATTATGTAAGTTTTTAACAAATATTTTTTTTTTATAAACTTATTTTGAAACAGAAACAGTTTAAGGAACTTTGGATTGAACATTGAATAAAAACTAGACAACACCGCACGTAAATTTTATCTTTAATTAATTTCAGTTAGTTCTAGTTAAGAGAAATCCCCGTTTTGATGAAATCTAGTACCGTCTTAGTGTAACATCTGTTTGTGCTGTAAAAATAGGTTTGTATAAAAGTTTTATACTATCTCGGAGATTATTACCGATTGTAGTACAATTCTGCTTAATATACATCTCAGCTTTGCTTAAAATTTCAAAACATTGCTACTACTAGACTATATTTTGTAAAAAACCTAATTGTGTGAAATAAAAATATAATATGTACTTTTATGAACAATATTAGTACAAACACTTTGATTAGCTATTTATGGTTCAGATAGTTGTTTTGATAAACTATTTATGGAATGTTTAGTTTTTAGCAAATGAGGAAAAAAAGTATTACATTTATAAACTATTAAGATAAAATATAAAAAATCGAATTAAATAAACGATAGAAAAATGTGTTTTTTTAAATGTTTTATCTTAAATTTTTGTAATTTCGTTTAAATTAATGTACAGGTAAAAACAAAGTTCAATTTCAACGTTTTAAAACACGAGTTTATGATAAAGTATAGTTGTTTTATATAGTTAAAATAAAATTAAATACTTTTAAAAACAAAAAAAAATCCAGTAACTTTTTTATAACTAATAATAAAATAAATTTTAGGTAGTGTAACAACAAACTTTTTTCATAACAAAAATTTGATTTCAATTAAAATAGTGTTTATTTATTTTAAAAATTAACGAATAGCTTTTATTCTTTTTTTTATGTTTTGGCTTTTTGTTTTATTTTTTTTACTATCACTTGTTGATATGTTATTGGGTATAAATGATTTGTTTTTTTAAGTTTATGCAGAGAGCAAGGTTTATTCTTTTTAACTTTTTATTACTAGCTTGTAGTTCTTTTAGCACTACAAACTCTAATTTGTGCTAAAAGAACTACTTTACAAAATTTACACTCTGGTATAAAAAAAATATTTTAGTCTTGTATTTAAAATTTTGCCGTAAAATCATTATAAAATAAGCCACCAAAATGTGCTTCAAAATATATTAATACTAAATATTTTCTACAGTAAATAATCATTTACCTAGTTATAAAAATGCTTTTCTTTAACACAAAATTTGTGAACAATTATTGATGTTTTAATACATTCAACATTTAAAAACTTCTATTCAACTGAAAATACTTAAAATTGTAAACATTAAATTTTTTTGTTTAAAGTTCGCAGTATATAAACTTGGTAATCTAAAAAGTAGTTATTACAGTAAGTTATATTTAACTCTAGATATAATTTTTTTGATAACAATTTTGTTGAAGATTTTTTAAAGGAGTTTTTTTAACTTTAAGCTTTAGACTTATGTTTTTTAAACATAAAAAGCTCTTTTCAACTAGAAGTTTAAAAACATATTTTGGTTTTTGATAAAACGTTCTAAAACAGTACAAAATGAAACTGCTATTGAATTTTCTTAGAAGATAAATTTTTGAGTTTTACTTCGGTAATATCTTTCATAAATTATATTTGATAATTTACTATTTTAGTCCTAATTACTAACCACGAACTTCATTATAATAATCGTAACATACGTTTTTGAATAAACAGCTAATAGTATGTTTATAATTCTTCTTAAAATTGTTTTGAAACCTTTTACAAAATATAAACAGATTGATATGATGTTGATTTAAAAGCAAATTCTATCTAATAAGTAAAATGTTGTCAAATTTGTAGGTTTCATTAATAAATCATAAATTAAATATTAAGTGTATCTAATGAAAACTCTTCGAAATGATTTTGCTTGATTTTAACTTTAAACAGCTTTCATACAAATTTGATCTTAAGTTGCGTCTGTTTAAATGTCTTGTACTAAATTTATACAACAATAACCCATTAATATTAATTTCTAAACTACCTAAGCCTCATCTATTAAGCTCTGTAATTTTTCAAACGGTTGAAAAAACTTTATATAATATCTCAAACTTATTCTACATAACAAGAATTGTTAACAATTATTTTTATAAAAAGCTTGTATTACAAAGTATAATACAAAACTTATATGTATTACTAGGTTGTTCGATTTATTATGCAAAGTATAAAATAACTTTTTAATAGTTCAGTTTTCTACGACAATATACTAAGTTTTAACACATTTAACTAACCTTTGTCTTGAGGTTGATTGATATGTTTATTTGATAACGTTTAACACTTGCGTATGCCTATACATGATAAAAATCACCATAAAGTTTACAATTATGCCCATGAAGAAGTTTTAAATTTAAATTGTATAAAAAATAACTAGTAATACAAGTAAAACTAAATAAGTTTTATTTCATTAAAACTGTCTATTTAGAAAACTGATGATTTTCTATGCTTTTTATTAGCAATGTTCAAACATTAGGTTAGTAAAAATAACACTTTAACACAGTTTGATTTATTAAATGTAAATAGAGCTTTTTAGCTTTTTTATATAATAAGTTAATGTATCTAATTTTGTATCAAAAGTAAAGTTGTGATTTATTACTATTTAGAAGGAAATTTAACTAGCAAAACAGTTTATAGTTAATTTCTAAAGTTTCTAAAGTAAAAAATAAAGTTGAATCAAAAAGTAAAAAAAAAAAGTTTGTTTTTTTATCTGTTATTTCAAAATATAAAAGAGCTAGTAACACTTGTGAACACCTTAACTACTTATACAAAAACTTAAGTCAGAGTATAATAATTCAATTTTGAAAAAAAAATTTTTGAAATGTGTGTAAAAAACTTTTATTTCTCGTATTAATTAAAACACTTTTACTTACTCTACTTAAACAGGTTAAATAGCAACTACAATTTATAAACATCGAGCTCTAAAAAAAGTGATTATAGGACCAAAACTCAAACGTTATTTATATTGAAAACAATCTAATTAAGAAAATCATAATAACAAAATACATACAAATGTAATTATCAAAACAGAACTTTTAAAGTTTTTAAAAGCTATTTTGTTATAGAAGTTTTCTATTTGTACCTTAAAAGATATTAAAATAGTACAAAGTAATGTGCTAGTAGACACAAATAAAACCTGTAAACGCATTTTTACACGTATTGAGATACTTTTGCACTGTTTTGTACATTATATTCTAAATTTATTACATATTTTCAATTATATATTTTCTTGTTCAACACTTTTATAGATCATAGACGATTGGAATTCTTTTCACTATTTTTTAAACTTTCATATATGTTATTTAGGATCATAAATGGTTTGTAAAAATCTATGTTTTCTATATTAACTATCACCTCATGATATTTCAAATTGTTTTTTGAAAAGTCATTAAGTTAGACTAAGAAATAAAACTATACAGGGTTGCCAATTTACCTAGAAAAACCTGGAATTTGACAGTTTAGGCAAAAAAAATTTTTAATCTGGAATTTTTAACAATTTCAACATAATGAATAGTAAAATTTCGATTTGAAACAAAAAAGCTATCATATAGATAAAAATATGGATTCCTTCGTGGCAGATCTTTTTAAAGTAAACGACCCACAGGAAATCTTCTCCGATTTACAAACTGACCTTGAACTTAAAGTAATTTTTTCCAAAGATCGAAATAAAAGCTTTTGGACTCAACAAAAACTAAGGCAAAAGTATCAAATTATTTGAGAGGAATTTAGATTGTAGTGTATAGTTTATCCTTCTAGCTATGTTGTTGAGAAAGCTTTCAGTTTAGTTATCAACATCTATAGCAAAATATCTAATCTAGATATTTGTAAAGGAGGTGACTTGAGGCTTTATTTGACTGATTTAGAATCAGATTAGAAAAACTTGCAAGCATTCATGAACCTCATCCTTCGCATTATATTAGAATTCAGTAGCAGACATTATTTTATGAAAGTTTTTTTATTTATTTGATCTTTTAAAACAGTTCTTGTTTAACCTGGTTTGTATTGTATTTAAGCAGTCTTTTTATATTGATATTTCTTTTAAGTTATTTATTCTATAACAGGTTTGCATAATGCCTAATAAATATCAATTATGATAGACTTCCTCTTGAGTTTGCACTTTTTACCCAAAAAAAGTGCAAACTTATACTTTCTTAAATTTAACTTAAATTAAGTCTATTACTAACTAAGTATTATTAAAACAAAAAATACACAATATTTGATAGCTTATATAGATCTTTTTTTTATGAATGTTTGTTTTGTTTTAGTTGATTTCATGTGTTTCATAACGTTATTTCATATAACATATTTAAATTTATCATTTTGTAAAAAAATGGTAATAACTTTTGAGTTCACACTTTTTTATTTTGTTCAAAGTGCGAATTGAAGAGGAAGTCTACTGTATTTATAAAATGTTTAATGTTTTAAATATGTTAATAGGTTTTTTTTCACCTGGTTAATTTTGTAGTTTATATTTGTCGATTTACATTACACTAAAAGTTTTTATAGCATAGTGGTTAAAGTATTTTTTTGAAAGAAATTTATTTGACATAATATTGTTATTACTTGTTTAATCTGAATAAATAAAAAAACCTTGATAAACATTAAATTTTTTATTTCAAAATCATTTTTGGTTTTAAAAGAGTATAGATTTGATGTCTCTATTTAAAATGACTTCAAATTTTTCATTTATAAAATTATTAAACTCAAATTTATTTTCTTACTTCATTTATTACTGTTAAAAAATCTATATATGAAATAATTCTAAACTATTATTACAACTGTTTTATGTTTTATCTTATTTTTTAATATATTAGCAATTAGTATATGTTGTTTATTTTAATAGTTCAACACTAGCTTTTAGTTTTTCACTATTTTATTCTGGTAAATTATTATAGGCTAATAACTAAAGAAAAAATATAATTAAACAGTATTAAATAAGCAATCAAAAAGACTGCTACAGTTACAAAAGAAAGTTTTAACACAACTAAAGGAATTTTTTAATTGATTACTTTCTGTTTACAGAATTAACTGTAAAAAATTTGATTTTCTCTTGAATTTAAATGAGGAAAAAAAATGTTGAAATTAAGGTTTAGTTTCCTAAAGGTTATTTTAAGTCAAATACTATTTAATGGTATTCTACTACAAAACATATAGTATAAAAAGTTTAGAATTAAATTCTTAATTATACAACTAACTTGCTTATAATATATCTCAGCATTGAAATTAATAATTTTACTGCATTAATAGAAGCTATTGATAAACCCAATTTTAATGTGAGATAATCAACCAGTCGGTCAAACTTCCTAAAACTGGATCAGCAATAATGTTTTTAAATATCTACTTTATTAGGTTTAAAAAAAATAGGTTCATTCTTTAATAATCTTTTAATCTCTTTTATTTAATTTTAGAACATGCCTATCTATAAAAAAAATTAATTATTTTTAGGGGCTTAAATAAGTTACTTAGTATTCACTCTAAATGTCCGGAATTCGTTAAATGAGAGATAGTTATAGTGTCAAGTTTCAGTTAAGATTTCAGATGGGTAACTTACGGTCCAGATCCAATCAAACTTCTACCCGCCAAGTAACTTGAAACTAGTTGTGCAAAATAAACAAAATTTAGTTTTTTGATGCTTATGATTTTGAAATACACTTTCAATTTGGTTTTCAGTTACTTTAGTATTTCCTAGATCACAATAATAGTAAATCATTTTATTACAATTATTCTCAAGTTTTTTAGTTTTCTATATGTTATTTTTTTAAATTATGCAGCCCGTAATTAAATTTTTTAACCAGTTAAAACAAGAAAATATTTTTTAGTAAATACGAATTGCTGACTACAAAAGTTGTCCACCACTACCCTAAAAGTTTTATTAGTTTTAAAACAATTTATTTTTAAACAGGATTGATTAATGATTACACAAGGCTTTTTAATATTTGAGTATTTTAATACACTTTACTGAGCTTATAAGAAAACAACAGTAACTTATTTTCTCAAGCCCTATAAACTACTTTGAACACAGCCCAAAAGTGCGTGTATAAGAAATACCAGACTAAATTACAACTCGAACACAATTTTTTTGGCTAAAAAGTTTGTACTCAAGAGAAAAACTACTTTTTAAAATCGGTGGGGGCGATTATTTTTCAAATTTCTGAAAAGAAGACGATTTAGTAAATGAGTTTGAGAAACCCTGTATATATCAATTTATATTCTGTTATAATGTCCTTACAAAGTTAGCGATCAACTAGAAATAGCAAATGTAAATTTGAATTTATCTTTTTTTATTGTAGGTAAAAAGCCAAGATTTTAGCGCAATTAAACAAAATAAATAAATATGAACTAAAAGATATGCCAGTTTTCGCAAAACTTATAAACGTTTTTCACTGAGTTTAAACTTCAACTTCTTTAAAAATCGAAATTTGGCTATTCAATAAAAACTATTTAAACATCTGCTTCAGCATAAAAGCGTTTTTATGTTTTATTTTAGAGTGAAAAACAGATATTTTAAGAAAAAATTATGAAATACAAAAATAAATACATTTTCATAGAATTCTATTAAAAATCGACTTATTTTAAAAAATCTGACACTCCTTCAATATATATACAAATATATACTTTCAAATCATCAGAAACTATATTGAAAAAAAAACTGACAAGAATCTTTAAAATAAAAGTTTTAAAAAGAAAGAAGCATTACAGAAAAAATTTGACGACCTTTTTTAAAAACATCTTATAAAACTGTTTTTTAATTATCATTGAACAGTTTAAGTAAAATAACTTTTTATTTTGGTTAATAAAACCTTTTGTTTAGTATTTATTGAACTTCTACAATCTGTTAGTAAGCTAAAAAATTAAAAAAAAAATTTTACTTGCTTTACTTACAATTTCCGCACAAATACATTTTTTATATAGAAAAATACACAATGCCAAACATTTTAAAAGAGCTCTTGATCCTTGCAATATAGTACTAAATTATATTTTAACCTTTGAAAGTAAATAGTTTTTGAAAGTTTTTGAAAGTATTTTATTAAATAATAAATAAAAAACTTATAAAATTTTAAAAATTAAAAACATAATTTAACTTAAAATATTAAACGTGTCTAAACAATTGATAAAAAATTAAGATAAGAATGATAGTTTAGAGCTAATTTGTTTTATTTAATATAGTAAAGTTTATAATTTAAATAATAGTTTTAATATTATAAATTATAATCTAAAAAGTCGTTGATAAAAAAATTTTGTATACTTACTAATCGTTAAAAATTTTCAGACTGATGTTTTAAAGTTTCCTTTTAAATCTCAGTTGTAACATATATACTAGTCATAATTTTGTTTAAAAGATTTTTATTAGCAGTAATCTGTTGCACAAGTTCTTAAGAAAGCTTCATGTTTAAGTAGCGTGAATAGCAGTATGATGTAATAGTAATGTATTATTTAGTATAAATACCAACCAAGTATTTACAAAATAAACTTATAGCAAGCAGTGAAGATAAATAACATTTTTTAATTAATTTGTTAGCCATATTTAATTGTAACAACTATACTTAAAATGTAAAATTATAAAATTCAAAAATTCACAACGAATTTTTTTGTTTTTTTTTTAAGATTTCATATCGTTAGTGCTAATTTTGTATCTAATATTGTTATTTGTCTTAATTATATAATATAAATTAAAAAATAAACTCTTAGTTGTTTTGCCTTATTTTGTTAAATTTATAAGTTTGTATCTTATAAACTTAACAAAATAATGCAAAAAAAATTACAGTTTACTTTTCAATCTATATATCTATTCACTCAATAAGTTATTCTAAATACAATAGTCTGTAATAATTTGTAATGTATATTTTGTCTTTTTTGTTTATATCAATTTATTGACAAACATATTTATAGTCGAACTACGATTTTTTATGAAATCAGTTAAAACATAATTTAATCTGTTTATAACTCAGTTTTTCAAGCAAGCACTTAATGATTGTGGTTTAGCTTAGTAAACTTAATAATTTGAGCAATTAATTTAATTATAAAGTTGAACTTCGTAGTTTGAACTAATAAACTTAAAAATATGCTTATCTGACGTTTGCGTTGATTTTTTGTTGTTATTAAACCATTTTGTTTTTTAGTTTTGCAAGCTACTTTTTTTGCATTTAATATTTCTCAAGCTTTCTTTTTTGTTTCTCAACTTTTAAATTGAAAATATTTAAAAATTTTCAAATAAAATAGTACAATTAAAAACTTGTACATCTTTTTTCAAATTTAGAAGTATGTACAGTTTTCACAAGATTAAAATTTTCCACTTATATTTTCTGTAAAAAACAGAACAAATCTAAGTTTTTTGATGCTAATGATAATGCTTTTGTATATCTTTAAAACTTTAATTGAACAGAGACCAAAGCAGGGTAAAATGTATTTTAAAAGTTTGCAGAATAACACAAACATACAAAATAAAAAAGATTAGAAAGTACTTAATGTTTTAGTTTAAATTTACAATTTATATACAATTCAAACTTTTTTTAAAATTTTTTACCTTTTTACAAACCTAGTCTCAGCTGACTAAAGTTTAGACTTAAATTAGAAATAAACCTAGAAAAATAAAACTAGTTTGTTAATAAAAATGTATAGATTTACTGTTTTAACTTAGACTTGTTTTTTTTGAAAAACATACTTAAAATAAGCGGCCGGAACCAACCCGCTAACAGTAAAACCTTGCCTACTATGTATTTTTAAAGTTATAAAAAGTAAAATTTTTAAGGTGCAAATCAAATAAAATTAGATTCGATTAACAGTTTGTATTTTTGCTGACTAAATACATTTCCAATGTAATTCAGTACGGTTTAAGTACATAGAGATGCATATTTGAAGACTGTTTTATTACATAATTTCTTTATAAAATATTTTTTTTACTGTAGTATAACGTTACAAAACCAAACAGCTCACATAATACTTGTTTAAACTTTCGTCCTACGAACCTTTTGTCCTACAACTCGATAACCGAAAGGTTTTTTTGTGCATCAGGTCGTAAGACAAATTGTTTAGAGCGCTTTTTTGTTGTTTTAACATTGTTGAACTTAAAACGTTGCCAACCCATACTTTTTGTAAAATTTATTTTGTTTATATGTTTTCTTGAAAATTTTATGACGTTTAACAACATACGGAGTTTTGCTAAAAATCCGTTCAAAGTTAATATTTAATGCTTGAAGATTGTAATTTTTTTAGATCTCATTATTTCATTATAAAATTTTAAAAATATCTTAGAATGAGATTCATTTACAAACATATCCACTACTAAAAGTTTAATTTAAAGATTAAGTCAATCTCTACCAATTATTTTTTTTTTATGTTTAATAGATAAAGTGCTTTAAAAAACTAATATAGATAAAAAGTTTAAATAGTTTTAAATGCTTTTACTAAGACATTTTGACACATAAGATGTCAAAAAATAGTGTATGATACTAAATTAATTTAAACAATTAGAAAAAATAGTTTATTTTTAAAAGCTGTCAAACGATAATTCAGCTAATACTAAAAATTTAGTTCATTATAGTTTTTTGTTAATTGGTATTTATTTTTGCAAAATTTAAAGCAATCGCAAATCGTTTATGGTGTACAAGTTGACGGTTTTATACCATTAAAGAAACACTTTTGAAAACCACTATCATCTAAGGACTATTGTAGAACGTAGTTTTGATCATGATGATAATGCAACACATAATTCCATATACTAAGATAAATGATCAAAAATATATTTAACCCTTTAATGTTATTATTCTGTTATATTATAATTCTGTTCGAGAGCTAAAATTTATGACAGAAGACGCAATATCTTTCGATTTAAATTTATTTTGAAAACTTGAATGATAAATTGTATCGTGTGACTTACGAGTCAAGTTCAGATAAAAATATAAAAATTTTTAACAATATTAATTAATGAAACAAAGTAGTTTTGCAACTAAAACTTATTAAAATTTCAGTTTTCTGTTTAAATTTTTCACTTTAGAATACAAACAGTTAACACGTATACAACATACTCAAGTGTAAATTTTATTGAAATTTTTTTAGTTTCTGAAGGTTAAAATCACAAAAGTATACACTTATCCAAGAAAAACACTTTGTTTAAGTTTTTCTCCATTTGAATTTTTAGCCTAGAAAAAAAGTTTTATGAAGGTCAAATGTCGAAGGTGTTTAATAAACATTAATTTTAAATAAACTTTTACTATTAACAAATTCTATAAATTAACTTATCAATAAAATATTTATTTTCCATAAAATTAGTATGGTTTTTTATTTTTCAGGGAGGAAAATTTATAAGAAATATAATGATAACATTAATCAACTTCAATAGTTTAAACTAGCTATGAGTTTTTAGTTAATTTTTATAATTAATTAACTATTTTCGTAAAACTTTGTTGCATAGTTTTTGAGTTGTAACTTATAGATCTAACATAAGGATTTAACTTCTTTGTAAGTAATTACTTATAGATATAGTTTTTTTAATTAATTAAATAAATCAACAATTATCATAATGTTCTAATCTTAAGTTAAGCAATGTAGATAACTATACCAGTGTAGACATACATTACATTTTTTTTGTTGTTAATACATTTTATTGAGGACCCTTAACAAACAAAAACATAAATAGTTTTCACAACAAAAAAGTTGTACATACTTTGTTGTTCTATAGAACCCCTTAATATGTATACCCTACAAAGTGCTTAAATTTTAAAAGTATTTTAAAGCTATACGAGCATGATGTTCACTGATATTTTGTTTATTTAAAAATATTTGTTTATTAACAACTTACACAACTGACAGTTTACAAAAACTATCTTGTTTTTACTCCTACATCTCTGTAACTTTATTTAAAAACCTTTCATAAACACCAAACAAAGATTTTAGTAATTTTTTCCTTACGTATCTCAAATTTTATTTGAAAGTAATTCTCTAATTGTTTTTGTAAAATTTTAACTTTATTAAATATTCAAAATTTTCACTTTTACTCTATATTTATTTATATTTATATATCATAAACATTAAACATTTTTATTCAGTTTATCAATTCATAAAAAACATTTAATAAGATGTGTCTATTAATTAATTAATCTTCAACAATATTAGATTTTTAGAAGATTATTAGAGTGTACAAATAGTACAAAAAGCTTGGAATTCAAATGTATTTAAAACTACTTCTGAAAATTTAATTTTAGAAAAATGTGTTAGAACGTTAGGAATATAATCAAGGCAGTGAAACTTAGTTAAGTAATTTAACTCAAAGTAAAATAATAATTATAAAATTAAGAATCTAAATGTGATATTTTAATTTTCGAGAGTGTATCAGGATAAGTTTCAATATCAGTATTACATTTTAGTTTTAAAATTCTTTTAAAGACTTCCATTTCATATTGTTTATTAGTTTTGACGAAACAAGATTAACCTAAAATTTATAATAAACATATGAAAATTAAAAACTGTATACTTTGATGGATATTAAAAGCAGCTTGTTGTACTTTAATATTAAACAAACTTAGTAAATTAAAATATTATTTCTGTTAAAGACTAGTAGCTAAAATTCGGCTAGCAATAATTTTAATTTTTTAATTGTAATCACTCAATTTTTTCGTTCAAAACTAGTTACATTTCATAGTTTATCCAAATGCAATTTTCAAATTAAAACAACTTATGACCTTTAACATATTTATACTGTTTTTACATAAGACACATTAATTAAATATTATCAATTTAATTATACCTTATCTTTAAGTTAGGATTTATAAAAAGAGTTTATAAATAAGTGAAGCTAATTTGATAAAAAAAACTTAACAATTACTTTGTGCGATTTATCTTAACAGAAATCATACATCAAATTTTTAACTCTATTATTAAGGCATTTCATATATTTAAATAGCTAATTTCATTATAGCACTCATTTTTCAATTTAACATTTGAAATAAGTTAATTATATAACCTTATACAATTTACTTAAAAACAAAATAGCTAATATGTTACACAAGAGCCGATTATAACAGTAAACTATAGTTGTAAACAAGACTTTTATTTATAATTTTGTCTAAATATTTAAATTAAACAACTTATTTTAACTAATATACCTCAAGATTTATATAGTTTAGATATTTACTTTATTGTAACCAAAGCAACTCATATCACACTAGAAACAATTATTAAGAAAATGATGATAAAATATTAAAAAGACTAAATTTTTTTTTAATTAAAAATTTAAGTTATTTTGGTTAAAAATTCAACTAGAAATTGTATTTGTAAAATATTAAAAGTAATTAGCTTTAAAATGAAGTCATAATGAAAGTAGTAAAACTTTTAAATAAAACTATAGAAAAGCAAAATATACTACAACTGATAGCAAAAATATTGTTATGGTGTTTACATTTACTTAAATTTACACTCAAGAATTATATCACACCCAAAATACATTTGCAATGTATTAAAACTTTGAAATACAATAAAAAAAATAAGGTAAAAATAAACAAATGGTAAACTTTGTAAAAAATAAATTTTTCACATAATATCGTGTGTGACTTGACATTGTTAATCACTGATAATGAATTTAAAAACTTAAGAACAGAAATAGAAAATAAATTCACAACTTATAGTTGAAAGCTCAAGCATATTTGTTCCAAGCGAAGCATTGCTTCAAGTAATCTCTACAAAAGCAATTTTCGTTGTTCTGATAGGCTAATTGATTCTGTTTTGATGTGATAAAACAATGTAATTTCAATAAATTGCATGAGCATTGTGGTTCCACAGTAGCTGTTTAAAATATTTTACATTTAGTTTGATATTTAATTTAAGCTTAATATCGTTTTTGAACTATGTGTTTAATTGTTAATTTTGTAACGATAATTTTTTTTTAACTCTGAATAAGCAGAATCAATTTTTACCTAAGTAGTAATTCTTTATTTATAAGTTAACCAGCTTTAGTACAGTGAAAATAAAATGAAATACATCAAAGTGTTGTTTTTAAATCCTAATAAATACACAAAAGACAACTATAGTAATTTTAATTTCTGTTAAAAAAATGAGCTAAGACTATTTTTTTTTCATGCGTATAGTTTTGTATTTTCGTTTTCTTACAAAAAGCAATAAGCATTTTATTTAGTGTATAAACTTGCGCAGTAACGTAATATAAGTTAGATTGTTATATACTAAAAAAAATAAACAACATTTTACTGATTTTGATGAAAATACAAGCTTTTAAATTCGTTTTTAAAAATAGTATGGTTTAATACCTTGAGTAATCATAGCATTTTATAAAATATGTTTTTAAGATTAACTTTCTTTAAATTCTGTAGAACTGATATGAAATAAAAACTGTAAAACTAATTTGTGTGATAAGTTCTAACATGCTCAGGGTTGAAACATTGGTAAAAATTATTGACCCATACTGTTTTTGTTGTTCCCTCAAACTTTATTGAGGTGTTATAACAGTTTTCTTCTGAGATACATGGGCTATACGGTTTGCAGTGAGAAGCTAAACATATTTTATTTATTTTAAGAAAACAAACAGATTATTCGCGTAAAGTAGTTTTTGATTCTTAAATCAAGTAAAAATTTATACTACTTGAAAATTTAAATTATGTTTAATATAATCTCGTTACTATATTCATTTAATGTTAAAAAATATTCGTAGTCCTATGTATAGAAGTAACAAAAGATTATCAATTATTGTAGGGGACATAACAAAAAAAAATGAATAAAAGAGGTTAGTTAAAACTAACTGTTAATAGGGTCTAGATTTTTAATTCTTAGTCTTCCTTGAAGCCAAAACTGTTTTTCTGTTTCTTGTTGCTCTACTACGTAACATTGTGCTTTTTGTGCAGTTCCGTTACAGAACTCTATATAAAAAGGTACAAATTAACGTTTCTGTGCCCCTAATTTACATGCAAATCATTAATTTTGTGTTTTATACAAGTAACCAAGTAATAAGTAAATAAAACAGACCTTTTATTAACAAAGTTTTAAACTTGTTAATATTTGGTTTCTTATATTTTTTAACATACAACATATAAAGTTTAATAATACTAAAAGTGAAAAAAAAAAACATAGTAATGAATTAAATTTAGAAATTCATATGAACTCATTTTACAATCTTTGTTTATTTGTAACATTAAAAAAACGTGATCAAAAGTTATGTTTACAAAACATATTAAAATAAAGACAACACAAACCATTAGTTCATAAATTTTATATTTATATTAAGAGCTAATTCGATTTAAAAGTTCAAAGCTTTACAACTCGTATATTTTTATGTTTTGTTATCGAAGTAAAACTTACTATTCTTCACCTCCGTAATTATGGCACACTCTTTTGGTATGATGTTCATATCTTCGCAATTAAACACATTTTTGCAGCCGCACCAGGAAACGTCTGTATAAAAACAAATAGCAAAATTAAAAGTGAAAATTTAATGACATTTTATATTAGTAACTTTGAAGCACTTAAAAGTGTAAAACTTAATCATTTTCAGTAATCATTATCTGTCACCGTACACAAATTTTACAATTAATCAAGAAATACTTTTGTAGCAAAACTAAATTCTGAAACAAATACTTGTATGATGCTTTTTAAAATAAAACTTCCTTATAATTTGACATATTTAGTGTTTAATACTTTGATTAGTATCAAATATAAAAACTAAATATAACTAATTACTTACAGTTTAGTCTGTATGAATAAGTTTGAGAGAAAAAATATTTTATAGTTTTTAAAATGTTTATACTAATCATGTTATATAATTTAAATATACTATACATATTTTTTTTTTAAACTAACTCTTTTGTATTATCTCGCTTATAATTTCATCTCGTGATAGCTGGTTTGATTTTCCTTTAGCCTTTTTTAATATGATAACGTAAGTTACTGATATTAAAAAAACTATGTTTAATTCTTTAAAAGACTTATAAGAATATGTCGGATATTAAAGCTGAAATGTAGTATTATTTGTTTAGAATTCATATAAAAAAAGTATTTGATTTTTATAAATATAAAATAGGATTGAAAACTTTAATAAATTTTAAAAAAGATATCAATACTAGATTATTATCGGTATAATAAAATAATGACTGATAATTAATTAATAAACTTTTAATTTATATTTTAATATATTAAAAAAAAGCTTCAAACAATATGGAATAAAATTATAATACAAATTGTTCTTTATCTAGTTGATCTAAATGAAAATAAACTGTTTTATAAAATAAACTTATATTTATTATTTAAGAACTTACAGCATACAATGACCTTATATTTCGACTCAAAGCTATTGTTTTATTATTGACACTTGAATTGTTAACAAGGTTTTTATTCTCCTTAGTTGCTTCTTGAGTAGCGGTTTTCTGGTAAATTAACTTTTATTTACATTATTATTTAAAAACTTTTTGTATTTGACTTACTTCAAAAGTATATAATTTTTCAAATGGGTCTTAATATTAAGATAATGTTTAAAAATGTATACTTATTGTAGTTAAAAATAAAAAACTTTATAGTAAGTAACTTTTAAAGTAACTTTTGAACTTAGAGGTAAATTATAAAAAATAAATTGATATAGTCCTAACATTCCAATTTTTAAATAATATATTTAATCATATCTTGATAAAAAAAACTATAATAAACTACAAATTAATTTTTATTAGCCATTAAGAATTATGACTTAAAAAATCACTACTTACTTTATGTCAAAGTAACATATAGAATTAAATATGGTGTTTTTTATTTTTTCTTTATTTTATACTAATCAACATTAAGAATAAAAAATTATTTATAGTATTAAACGAATTAAAACATAACTTACAGTATTCTCTATGATATTTTTGTGTAGTAGACTGTGAGGAGTTGAATTCACTATTTCAATAAAGAAAAAAGTAAAGACGATTAGACTAACTTTGTTTAAGATCATCATTAAACTTTACATAAATCTGAAACGTTAACCATTTGCAACAAACAAAAAATAAGAATAATACTAAAAATACATCTTAGTATGTTGAATTTTGTGCTAACAAATTTTCAGGGTACCATTCTACTGAACAAATTTACTATAAATTTACTAACTTATTAAAAGTGAACCACATTTTTATATCATTATAAATATAAAGATTTTGATATTTATGAATGGAAATAGCAACAAAAAATTTCAAAAATAATAGAACTACGATTTATTAAAGTTATTATAGCTTTGAACAAAGTTCTATCTAAAACTTCTAATTTTACAGCTTGAAGCACGGTAATATTGTTACTAATTTTATTTTCTGCTACTTAATAATAAATAAAGTTATTTATTTTAAATGCTTTATAACTTATTAAAAAAAATTAAATTGATGTTGACACAATCAATTTAATTTTTTTGTTGTTAAATGTTCACCAAAACAGTTTAAAATTTTTAAAACTATGTTTAGAAGTTTAATTCTACATATGCTGATTTTAGCAAAAAGTTGTAATACTTAAATAATACAGTATTTACTCTAAACTGGCTTAAAGTAACTAAAGAATTCATTATTTCTCGCTTATTTATACTGGTTTTGAAAGAAAAAAAGTCTACAGATGTTGTTTTTTTGATATGGTAATTAAAAAAAACATGATTAAATAAAAATACATAGCAATTACAAAACATTAAGTTCAACAGCTGCAAAATATAACATTCGATATTAAAAAAACATTAAATTGCTTAGTAGAAGAAAATTGAAATTTAATTATAGATATTTTGGTTACCATGTGATAAAATGTATAAAATTCACTATCTGCAAGCTATTAAATGTATATTAAAACGACAATAAACAAAATACTTTAAAAAAAATTTTTTGTTTTAACATGCTTTTTACACAAAATCAAGTCTTCATGATATATTAACCAGTTTGATTTGTTTTTATAGGATTTTCAAACATGAAATTAAAACGACAAATCAATTTTTAACAAAGTATAAAGTCGTTTATAAAACAACAAATTAAAAAATAATTTAAAATTTTGCTTGGTAGTTTTATACAAGCTTCAGATAAACTTCCACATTTTAAGGTTTTTACATATAGTTTTTAATACTAAAGTCAACGTATAAAAGAAAACAGCATTTGGCGTGTAAATAGTATAAAGATTATTTAAGATGTTCCTTATACTAGTTTTTACTTTTAATAAACTTTAATAACATTATTTTAGGAGTTAAACGTATTTGTCTATTTAAAAACTGTTATCACATTAGCATTAAAAATTTGAAACTTTTTAAACGTTTAAACTTTAAACCTTACTTTACATGGTTGTTTTGATGTAAAAATTAATTGGTATGTGTAAAAAAATATGCTGACATAAAAACTAAAATTAATTTTTACTTGTTTGTTGTTAAATTGTACAAATTAGATACTTTTATCATTTTTGTGTTATTTAAGGTTTAACGTAGTAAACATACTCTAAAGTATTAAAAGAACAATGAAATAGAAACAATTTTTTAATTAGAAATTGAAAATAGTAAACACTAAGACTTCAAAATGTGTTTTATGCACAAAAAACTGACAAATTAAACAACAATAATAACGTGTAAGTTTCCGAAATTTGTATAATTTAGAAAATTTTTATTTAGTAGTAGTTAGTAATTTATTTTTGCAGAGTTAATTTCAATGTTATAAATGTGTACCTAAAAAATATTTTATTACTTAATCAATAATTATTTATAACGTATTCAAAGAAAAAACATTATTAAAATGATCATTTATCGTTTTGTTTAAATTAACCCACATTAGCATAACAAAATAACTAACTTTAATTAATTACTACTTATTTAATTAAAAGTGTTTTGAAGACTGTTTATATTAAAATTTAATAAATAAAAGAAATCGCTTTTACAATTAATACAAACAAGTCTATCTTTTACTTGTGTTTATTAATAGTAATATGTAAAAATTAAACATAGTTTTAAATTAGGTGCTTGTGAATTTAAATTTAGAAAGTGTTGTAAAATTTAGGTGTAAAATTGTAATTTTTTTAAAAACTACGAAAATATTTAAAAATAGTACTTATTTAGATTTTTTCTCCAAATATGAATTTTTTGTAAAATTTTATTTTAGATAAAAACAACTAAGTTATGCAAAATCAAATAGTTTTACTTAAATCAAAATTACTTGCCTATCAATTAAAACTCATAGAAAAGTAAATTCAATAAAAGTGCATGTTTTATAAAACCGCTTCAGTAATTTTTAATGTAGTATAGGACTCTATAATCGAAAGGTAAATCGTACACTAAGTTCTTTGAATAACCTTTTTGGGTGGTCAGATCATGTTAAATCATGTTAATGTTTACTATTTTTCTACTATAAATTTGTAAATAGATATCACTTAAAAAATAAAAACAGATAAACGTTTGTACAACAAAAACAATACAAATATAATTAAGGTGTTTTTCAATTACCATGTGATAAGAAATATAATGTTGTACAGCTGCAAAAACATAATTACTTGATGAAAAATAAATCAAAAAGTAATTAAATGTAACATGTTACTTTTTTAAACATCATACACATGATTAAGTCATGATGATTATAAAATTATTTTAATTCAAAATCGCAGCTGTAAAAAGTTTGAAAAGCTTGTCATATTTTTAAACTTTATACAGAATTTGTACTTTATTAAATAAGTTGTTATATGTTTTGATTTTTATTAAAAAATTCTTAACGTTATTAAGAAAAGTAATAAATACATTTTTTTAACTCCTGAAAAAAAATATGTTATACAAAATACTTTAAAACTGTGTATGAAGTTGTTATAAGTTAAAAAAATTTGAAACCATTTGTAACAAAGTTTGCTTGGTAGCTTTGGTAAGCTTACAAGTAAAGCAAACTAGTAAGTTTAATTATTATCTACATTACTAATTTGCTTAGTCAAAATATTAAATTTAGTTATGATATATTAAACTTATTCATATTTTTCGGCTTATTTTTAATTTAAAAATTTTTATTGTTTTAAGTCGTTTTATCGTTAAAGTTTTGTTTCAAAGCTCTTTAAGTATTTTTTACCAAGTTTTTTTGTTCTATAACGTCCTTACACAATCGCCCTGTAACTATAAATAATGATGTTTTTTATTTTTATTCTAAACTTGTATGTTAAACTTACTATAATGATAATATGTTTACTGCCAAGTTTCATTGCAAAGCATCACTTTAGATATAATAACAAAACGACAACCCAATGCACTTTATATATAGAGAGATAGGTATTAGAAGTTGTTTAGGCAAAACTAAAACTAGAAGTACAAATAAGCGTTTGTTCTGACTATGTTATTATTTTATTATTGTTCATGTTTGTTTGAACACTATACAGTTATCAAGCTAAGTCTTTTATACTATATTTGGTTAAAATGTCAATATTTTAGCATATGTAAAATCAAAATACTACATTTTTTACAAAATTATGAGATTTAGCGCAAAGCTAACTGAAGGGTTTTCACTTAGTTTAAATGTTTTTGATGTCTTTTTTTATCAGAAAACATTTATTTAATAAAAAGCTATAGAAAAACTAATTGATCGTAAAATGTATTGTAACTTATTATTTCGAAGTTAGAAACATATAAAAATAAAAATTAAACATATAATAAATTCTCAAAAAACAGTAAAGGTTTTTGCTAAAATTTCATATGTAAATAGAAGAACGTTACTTTTATATTAAGTTGAAACAAATCTAACTTTTATTAGTAATGAAAGTTAGTAGTAATGTAAAAAATTAACATAATGATAAATTAACCTTTTTTGAATCTACATTTAATTAGTTTTGCAACGTTAAAGTTTTATATTGTAATCGGTTATTAAACTTATTAAGTTAAATTCGTCATAAAAGTACACATGTAATATTATTTATTCATGTACATTCTCAAATTTAAAAACAAGTATGTTTTGTACAATTTTATACATTTAAAAAAACATCAATTTAAGGAAAAATTTGATAGTTTTACTTTAATCAAAATTACTTGCGTATTAATGTAATTTCTAAAAAAATGTAAATTAAATAAAGTTAAATATTTTGTAAAATAGTTTTAAAATTTTAAATGTGGTATATGACTCTATAATCGAAAGGTAAACCGTACCTTAAGTTCTTCTGATAAATTCTTTTGATGGTAAGATCAAATTTATTTTCACTATTTTTCAAACATAAGTTTGTACATAGGTATCAGTTAAAAAAAAGAACAGGAAAACGTTTTTACAACACAAACTAAACAATTATACTTAATTCTTTAAGTGCTTTTATACTTGAAAACTTTTCACTATATATTTAAGTGTCTACAAAACAAAATAAAATAGTCATAAAACAAATTTTTGGTTTACTTTAGCTATTTACACCTAAGTACTAGCATAAAAGCTTGTTATAAAAGATTAAACACAGAATACAAAACATAGAGTTTTACTAAAAAAAAAAACATATTGACTAGAAAAAACTTAAATAGTTATTTTGTTTTTGCACTACTTTTTTTGTAATGGAAGAAAAGATAAATGAACAAAATGCGGTTTCATTAGCTTTTACCATTAGGTTTACCAAATTTTTTAAAACAAAAACATTTGTACGAAAACCTATAAGCATGTTTTTTATGCAGGATTGGTGTTGGTCATAGGGTAGAGCTGTTGTTATTACCTATTTTACTTATATTTTTATATTATTTGTTTACAATGAGTTTGTTTTTTATTCATAATATCTTAATATGTGAAGATTTTTTCAGAGTTTGTGGTTTTACTCCTAACTTTCAAAGGTTTTTCAATATCTCTGTTTTTTTCATCTTTATATTAACAATTTTTAACTAGTTTATAAAGTTACAAAAATTATATTAGAACATTTGTTTTTTCTATTTACCTTTACATTTTGAAAAATAGTTTTTAAGTTTTATTTGTATTACTACTGTAAACTTGGTACATTATGTGTGGGTTTTTACAAATTTAGTTGTTTTACAAAAGTTAAGTTTTCTATGGTTAAAATTATGCAAATATCATATGAAAATAAAACCACTGACTTAATACGTTTGACAATCAAAGCTATTAATAAAGTCAATCAATCTGAAGTTCAGTTTGTTACAAAGAGTCCCAGATAAGTACCACACAAAAAAAGAAAAACTTTGAATGATTTTTTCAGACAACTATGTAAAATATAAAGTTTTTTTTAACTTGTTTTTAAATTTAACTGTAATTTTTTTTTTTAAACCATTGTTGTTGCCAGTATGAAGGAATTCATATTTTAAATATTTATGAAACGTACCAAGAATGTGGATTGTAAAAATTAATAAAATACTTAAATATTATTTTTATTCTTATTTATTTAGTTTTATGTCATTTACTAAAGTGAAAAAAAAATTAAACAAAACCAGTAGATATACTGATGACGTCACTAAGACAACATTTGCAACAAAGTAGGTCAGAAAGAATTATTCGACAGTGATGACGTTACAGACACAACGTCTGCAGCCAAGAAGTCACAAAGAATTGTTCGACAATGATGACGTCACAGAGACGACATCTGAAGCCAAGAAGTCACAAAGGCTTATTGACAGGGATGACGTCATAGAGAGAACGTCTGCAGCCAAGAAGTCACAAAGAATTATTAGACATTGATGACGTCACAGAGACAACATCTGCAGCCAAGAAGTCACTAGGACTTATTCAACAGTGATGACGTCACAAAGACAATGTCTGTAGCCAAGAAGTCACAGAGATGTATTCGACAGTGATGACGTCACAAAGACAGCCTCTGCAGCCAAGAAGTCACAAAGAGTTATTCGACAGTGATGACGTCACAAAAACAATGTCTGCAGCCAAAAAGTCACAAAGATTTATTCGACAATGATGACGTCACAAAGACAATGTTTATAGCCAAGCACTCGATAAAACTTATTCAGAAGTGAAGACGTCACAAAGACAACGTCTGCAGCCAAGAAGTCACAAGGAATTATTCGTCAGTGATGACGTCACAACGACTATGTTTGAGGTCATGAAGTCACTAAGAATTATTCGACAGTGATGACGTCACAAAGACAACTTCTACAGTCAAGAAGTCACAAATAATTATTCGACAGTGATGATGTCACAAAGACAAAGTCTGCAGCCAAGAAGTCATTAAAACTCATTCGACAGTGATGAAGTCACTAAGACAACGTCTGCAGCCAAGAAGTCACAAAGATTTATTATACAGTGATGACGTCACAGAGACAACGTCTGAAGCCAAGAAGTCACAAAGACTTATCATACAGTGATGACGTCACAAAGACAACGTCTGCAGCCAAGATGTCACAAAAATTTATTCGACAGTGATGACGTCACAAAGATAATGTCTGCAGCCAAGAAGTCACAAAGAATTATTCGACACAGATGAAGTCACAAAAACTACGTCTGCAGCCAAGAAGTCACTCTGTGACGTCATCACTGTCGAATAATTCTATCTAACTTCTTGACTGCAGACGTTGTCTCTGTGACGTCATCACTGTAAAATAAGTTTTAAAACTTCTCGGCTGCAGACGTTGTCTTAGTGACGTCATCACTGTCAAATAAGTCTTTATGACTTCTTGGCCGCAAATATTGTCTTTGTGAAGTCATCACTGTCGAATAAGTCTTTGAGACTTTTTGGCTGCAGCAATTTTTTTTTTGACGTCATCACTGTCGAAAAATTCTTTGTGACTTCTTGGCTGCAGACGTTGTCTTTGTGACGTCATCACTGTCGAATAATTCTTTGTGACTTCTTTGCTGCAGACGTTATCTTTGAGACGTTATCACTGTGGAAAAAATATTTGTAAAATATTGGCTGCAGACATTGTCTTAATGACGTCATCACTGTCGAATAATTCTTAGTGACTTCTTGGCTGCAGACGTTTACTTTTTTGACGTCATCACTGTATAATAAATCTTTGTGACTTCTTGGCTGCAGACGTTGTCTTTGTGACGTCATCACTGTCGAATAAGTCTTATTGACTTCTTGGCTCAGACAACGTCTTTGTGACGTCATCACTGTCGAAGAGTTCTTTTTGACCTCTTTGCTGTAGATGTTGTATTAGTGACGTCATCACTGTCAAATAATTCTTAGTGACTTCTTGGTTCAGGCGTTGTCTCTGTGACGCCATCACTGTCGAGTAAGTCTTTTTGACTTCTTGGCTGTAGACATTGTCTCTGTGACATCATCATTGTCGAATAATTCTTTGTGAAGTCTTGGCTGCAAATATTGTCTTTTTGACGTCATCACTGTCAAATAAGTCTTTATGACTTCTTGGCTGCAAACGTTGTTTTAGTGACGTCATCACTGTCGAATGAGTCTTAATGACTTCTTAACCGCAGACGTTGTCGTTGTCACGTAATAATTGTCGAATAATTCTTTGTGACTTCTTGGCTGCAGACTTTGTCTTTGTTACGTCATCACTGTATAATTTATCTTTGTGACTTCTTGGCTGCAGACGTTATCTTTGTGACGTTATCACTGTCGAATAAGTCTAATTGACATCTTGGCTGCAGACAATGTCTTTGTGACGTCATCACTGTCGAAAAGTTCTTTGTGACTTCATTGCTGTAGATGTTGTCTTTGTGCCACCATCACTGTCGACGATTCTTAGTGACTTCTTGGTTCAGACGTTGTATCTGTGACGTCATCACTGTCGAATAAGTCTTTTTGACTTCTTGGCTGTAGACATTGTCTCTGTGACAACATCATTGTCGAATAATTCATTGTGAATTCTTAGCCGCAAACATTGTCTTTTAGACGTCATCACTGTCAAATAAGTCTTTATGACTTTTTGACCGAAACATTGTCGTTGTGACGTCATCACTGTAGAATAATTCTTTGAGACTTCTTCCCTGCAGACGTTATCTTTGTGACGTCATCACTGTCGAATAATTCTTTGTGACTTCTTGGCTGTTAGAAGTTGTCTTTGTGACGTCATCACTATCGAATAATTCTTAGTGACTTCTTGGCTTTAGACATTGTCTCTGTGATGCATCACTATCGAATAAGTTTTTGTGACTGCTTGGCTGCAAACATTGTTTTTGAGACGTCATCACTGTCGGATAAGTCTTTGTTATTTCTTGGCTGCAGACGTTGT
The DNA here is from genome assembly GCF_965202585.1 of Thalia democratica. NCBI lineage: Eukaryota > Metazoa > Chordata > Thaliacea > Salpida > Salpidae > Thalia > Thalia democratica. Next base: position 6,139,663 of record NC_139167.1, on the reverse strand, counting down.
CTTTGTGAAGTCATCACTGTCAATTAAGTTATTATGACTTCTTGGCTGCAGACATTGTCTCTGTGACGTCATCACTGTCAATTAAGTCTTTTTGACTTCTTGACTGCAAACCTTGTTTTTGTGACGTCATCACTGTCCAATAAGTTTTTGTGACTGCTTGGCTGCAGACGTTGTCTTAGTGACGTCATCACTATCAAATAATTCTTTCTGACTTCTTTCCTACAGACGTTCATTTTGTGACGTCATCACTGTCGAATAAGTCTTAGTGACTTCTTGGATGCAGACGTTGTCTCTGAGACGTCATCACTATCCAATAATTCTTTCTGACTTCTTGGCTTCAGACGTTGTCTTAGTGACGTCATTACTGTTGAAATATTTTTTGTGACTTACTGGCTGCAGATGTTATCTCTGTGACGTCATCACTATCGAATAATTCTTTCTGACTTCTTGGCTGCAGACGTTGTCTGTGTGACGTCATCAATGTCTAATAATTCTTTGTGACTTCTTGGCTGCTGACATGTCTCTGTGACGTCATCTCTGTCAATAAGCCTTTGTGACTTCTTGGCTTCAGATGTTTTCTCTGTGACGTCATCACTGTCGAATAATTCTTTGTGACTTCTTGGCTGTAGACGTTGTCTCTGTGAGTTATCACTGTCGAATAATTCTTTTGACTTCTTTGTTGCAAACGTTGTCTTAGTGACGTATATCTACTGATCTTGTTTAATTTTTTTTCTCACCGTAGTAAATGACATAAAACTATTGAAAAAAGAATAAAAATAATATTTAAGTTTTTTATTAATTTTTACAATCCATATTATTGGTAAGTTTCATAAAAATATAAAATATGAAATCCTTTATATTGTCAACAACAATGGTTTAAAAAAAAAAATTACAGTTATATTTAAAAACAAGTTTAAAAAAACTTTATATTTTACATAGTTGTCTGAAAATATCATTCAAAGTTTTTTTTTTTTGTGTGGTACTTATCTTGGTATTTTTGTAACAAACTGAACTTCAGATTGATTGACTTTATTAATAGCTTTGAGTGTCAATGGTATTAAGTCAGTGGTTTTATTTTTAAATGATATTTGCATAATTTTAATCTTAGTAAAACTCAACTTTTAAGCTTAGTTTTTTTAAATCTGTAAAACAAGTAAATTTGTAAAAATCCACACATAATGTACCAGTTTACAGTAGTAATACAAATAAAACTTAAAAACTATTTTTCAAAATGTAAAGGTAAATAGAAAATACAAATGTACTAATATTATTTTTTGTAACTTTGTAAACTACTTAAAAACTGTTAATATAAAGATGAAAAAAACAGAGATATTGAAAAACCTTTGAAAGTTAGGAATAAAACCAAAAACTCTGAAAAATCTTTACATATTAAAACATTATGCATAGAAAACAAACTCATTGTAAACAAATATTATAAAAATACAAGTAAAATAGGTCTAACCTATGACCGACACCAATTCCAGGATTTTTTTTTTGAATTTTTCTTCTTATTTTTTCAAATAAGACTAACTTTTCAAATTTATCAATGTTTTATTTAGAAAATTGATAATAAAATAATATTTATTAAAACTAGCCAGAAAAATATCATTCAAATTTAGAAAAACATCTGTTATGACATTATTAGAAAACCTAAAAATGTCCTTAGTTTTTCATAAATAAAAAAGCTATATTGAGTCAGCCTGATATCAAAAATAAAAGTCTAAATATCTTAGAGTTATCCAGGGTACTTTAAGTGTGTGGCAACAATGTACAATTCAAATCTTTCAACATTGTTAAAAAATGCAATAAAAACTTTAACTAAGGTAACCATTTATAAATCTTTACAACAAGTTTTAGTTAAGAAATAAAGTTCTAAAATACAATAAAAAAACTATGATTTGTTTATTTTAATCTTGAAAAATTAAAAATAAACAGCTTATAAAGTAAGTAAATAAAACAATATTCATTGACAATTTAGTGTCAAATTCTAAGTTTACTGCATTTTAAGAACTAACTTCTTTAAACCGTTGTGAATAAGATCTTCACAATTTCTTTTATGGCTTTTATAATTTTATAATCTTATATTTAGACAATTTAATCATTTTGAGTCTGGACTATATATTTAAAGCAATTAAATGTTCTATTTACATTTTTATTTAATTCTATTGATTCTAGTGTAAGTTTCCATAAAATTTGAAAGAAAATTCATACCTAAAATCTTTAAAAACCAACTTGTTCAACAATTGTCAATTCAAGATTACGCTTTTTCACCTAGAAAGTTTTTCAGAGCTTTTTTTATTGACAAAAAAATTAAGCACACAAATATATATAATGAGATTAGGTTATGAGAATATAATTAGTTATTAATCGATTAGTAATTACTTGCTTAAGAAATTAAAAGGGAAATAAATTAGTTAAATGTAAAACAAAATTAAACAAAAATACTCTTCAAATAAAATAAGATAATACTTTTAAAAAATTGCTAGTATAAAAATATATACAAAGATATAAAACTTCAGATGGTGTAATAAAAAATAATTACGACAATAAACAAAATAAATATCAAAAATAAAACTAAAAATAACTAGATCTAAAGTAGGGGCTTATTTTAAATAAAACGGCGTAGGCTTGAATTGACAATTGTTGAAGAAATTATATTTAATAATTAAGTTATTTTTATTAAGCACTCTTAATCGTATAGTTTTATAACATATGCATCTTAAAATAGTAAGTAAATATATATTTTAATATTTTTTGACTATAGGGTGATATTTGTTTAACAGAACATATTCTTTAGTTTAAAATATTTAATTATAAAGACTTTTTATGATAAGCAAACACTCTCCCAAAAACAAACTTCTCTTACAACTCTAAAACCGACCATTAAACATTTACTTCATAAAAAAATACTAAATAAAATTATCCATTAGAAAGTCAGTAACTTGGTAAAAACAGTCATCAGTTTGCAATTTTATTCTATCTTTGCACCAGTTTTACATACGAATTTGTTATAATAATTGTAATACCTCAACAATATAATAGCTAAACTTATTATCATACCTACAAGTTAATTTTATTATTAATCCTCTTTTTATGTCAAATAGCGGTCATTTCAGTTTTTATAAGCCGGCAAGCTTATTTTTATTACGTTAGTTCTATATAAAATATAGTTGAAATAAAAATTGTATACAAATTTATAGCAGTCATTATTACGACAGAAAACACTATGTCTTAGTATACTTTTTTACTTGATAATTATGTAAAGTTTTTAATGTTAGATATAAACTACATTAAATAAATCACATCTATTTTATCTAACAAATCAATAACAAAACTATCATATTCTTAGCCCTTTACTTTGTATTTGATATATAATATATAATATCCCTAATCAACTTGTTAAAATTGGGGTTTTATATATATTTATTCATATTTAATAATCTCTAAAGCGATAAAAATTTCTACTAGTCATAATTACCACATTCAATATAGAATTCTCCTTGTTTTTGAACAGACTAAAAACTATAGTTTTTAAACTTAGATAAACAATTATAACTTTGATATTAGTACTTAAAAAATAGTTTAGTTATAGTAAAACCGACAGTAGACATATTTTTAGAGCAAACTTATAGGAAGCATTAAAAGTAGACACTAATAAAAGTTAAGCGTTTGATTAAAGTAGTGATGAATTATATCAAACTTTATATTTTAGATAAGAATCTCTAACAAATAGTTCTTACTTAGTTAAATTGTTTTAGTAATAGAATTCCGAAGTATACATAAAAAACAAGATACAATGTAAATATTATAATATATTTGAATTAGTTCGTGTTATAGTTATTAATATTATAAAGTCATTAGTATATAATTTTGACTATGGTCATGTTATGATAGTATATTATTACACATTGATATCAAACTTTAATTATTTTATTGTGAAATCATTAAAGTTTATTAAGCTATTTTTAAAAATTTGTTTAATTTTTTTCTTAATTTTTGTTATGTAAACACTAAAAGCTACTAAGTATTTTTATTTTTCGAGTTTAATGACAGAGCATTGTTATTTTAGGCAATTAAGCAATTAATAGTAGTCTTTAGTATTAGTAGATATTTTTAACGCAATTTAAAAACGTAAAGTTACGTTTATGTATATAACTAAAAGAAATTAGAGTTTTTTAATATTGCTTTTATTTTCTCTGAAATATGTTTTAGACTGATAACTGTAGGATTGTGTTTTTTTCTGAAATCTTGTTATTATTCAATTACCTTTAGTAAATAAAGGTTTTTTTTTCGAAAAAACAAAAACAGTATTATACTTCACTTAAAATCTGAAATAATAACAAATATAATTTGTTAATAATCAATAAAATTATAGTTTTATAATTTTTTATCAGAAGATTGAATATTTCAAAGAAAAAAAATTTATAAGAACAAATCTATATACTTTTTTAATAGTCATAAACTTAAAATGTTATTGTTTAATAAAACTTTTTCCATCAAATAAAAAGCTCCTTTCAAAACAAAAGTTTGCAAAAAAAATCAGTTTTTTATATTTTATTACCCATTATTTTCCTTAAAAAGTCATTGTTTTTTTAGCTGCTTTACGACAACTTTAAACAATATAAGTTATGTTGATAATAAACAAGTAGATTTATTCAGCGTGCTCGTTAAAATATTTTATTTTGTTTCAGATTAGTTTCTACGCAGTTGGCAAAAAACTATCACTAGAGGTATTAAGTTATTAGTTCTTTACTGCATAATATAATAAATATAGTTTTCTAGTTTTATTTAATTTTAATAAAAAGCCATTTTATTTAAAATTTAATTTCATAATTGTTTTGAAAATAAAACTATCAAAAAATAGTTAAATCTAATTAAAAAAAACCTTTTAAGCTCTAATAATAGTTCTATTACAATGTCTGAATTATATAAAATTCATTTTACTATCATAAAAAAACAACTTTTTTTTAATATAAATTGCTAATAGTATTCTTTTTTTAATTTAAAAGTATTTAATGTATACAAGTTTTGAATTTGATATTTTAAACCGATCATTTTAATAAACAAAAAGTAGTTTTAGTAATAAATTAAACAATAGCTTATTTGATTTAGCATACTTAAAATGAAAATACTTTTAAAATCTTAAGTATTTTTTTTATTATGAAATTATAAACTGTGAGAAAAACAAGATATGTTTTAAACGAAGATTTATTTCGTTTTTATTGTAATACATAATTAAGGTAGTATTACGTTCTATATAAACTTTCAAATTTAAGCTCTTTGTGAGGAAATATTTTTGTAAACGGTTTGTAAGTTATTTCTATGATTTTCATCTTTATAACATTTATAAAATAATACATCGCAAAATACATATATTTTAAATTTATTCTTTTATTAATAGTGTAAAATGTCTGTAGTGTGAATTGTACTTTATTTTACAATTTTAGTTTGTTTAATAACTTTCACTTAAACTTTTATCACTTTTCAAAGGATCTTATATCTTAAACTTATTTTCTATAAGTGTGAATCGTAATTTATTTACCATTTTAAGAATAATGTTGTAATTTTCAGGTTGTTAAGCAACTAATGAACGATTTTGGTAATTAACCTGAATAAAGTTTTTTTAATGATGAAATTGTAAATTCATTTGCTACTTAAACTGTAGCAGTTTTATAAATAACTTTTCTTGTAGTTTTAATTATTATGCTTTTTACTTATTTGTTTACTAAAATTATTAAAAAAATCTACACGAAATTTCTTATACTAACAGATACACCATATAAACTTCAATACATCTCATAAATATGCAAAAAACATCGTATGCTTTACATAAATAAAAACAAACCTAAATCAAAAGTTTGTAACTGATTCATGCTTTTAAAATGGTTGAAAGTAAATAATTGTATTAACGAAATTAAAACCAAATTATTTTAAAATAATACTGTAACTTCGCATAATAAAATAAATTTATTTATCACGTTTTATTTATTGAAACTCTTATTTGTTTTTACGATTTACTTAAATACTAAATTTAAAAGATTTAGCAGTAAAGATTTTAGCAAAAAATAAACTTAAGAAAATTTTTATTTAACATTTAAATTTTTTTCATTGATATGACAAAAATTTTAGTTAACATTATTGTGTTATTATTTTTAATAGAAAGTTTTGTATATAACTTTTAGAGTTATAAAACAGTTAAAAACAAACTGTTAGTTTTATCTGTTTTAAAAAATCAACATTTTAATTTCAAATTTAATGTTTAAATATATCATTAAAAAAAATAAGAGTTTAAATAAATAAACTTCAGAGTGGAAGCACAATACTTTTTATGCATAATTAAAACTTGTTTAATAAAACTGTTAAACTTAATTAAAAAAAACAGTCAAGTTTAATCTTATATTACAGGAAATCTACACAATTTTCTTACGCTGCTGTAATTAGTATTGGCATGCAGTATAACAAAACTAACTTACTTAGAAGAAAAATTTATAAAATATAAGAGCTGAAACTTTACATGAACTTTAAAATGTCATTTAACTCTACTAACTTAGCAATTAAAGTATCTTCTGGTACCTGTTTTTATAAAGAAAAACTTTAAAAAGATCAATTGTTTAATGTATATTTACTTTGATTATAACTAAATTTTATTTAGTGTAACCTTACTAACAAATACCAAAATAAAATAAGATTTCTTAAACAAAGTTCTTGTGTTCGGATAGACTTTAATAGAAAACAATTGAGAATTAAAAAATGCTTCAAAGTTTAACTGTATAACTAAGCATAAAGTAATTTTTTAACGAAAAATTATTTATTTTAGTTTGTTAATAGTTTTTAATTTAGCATAACTTTATATGAAAAATCTTACCAGTTTTCTTGAGTTTAGAGCTTTGATTAGACTTTGTTTGAGAAAAATTATTTTTTGGTTTAAAACTAATTTAAGGTTAAGTTAACACATTTCAAACGATTACTAGATAATTTGAACATATAAATTAAATTGCGTCATTAAACTACTTAGTTTGTTTTACTAGCATAAAAATTAAATTTGCGTTTTAATAATAAAGTTCGAATTTAAATTTTATATTGTTGTATTTTGTTTGATAACAATGTAAGTTGTGAATGAAATAAGTTAAGAACTATTTATGAAAAGTGTAGCAAAGTTCTTGAAATAGAGAAAACATAAAATCCCATGAATATATTTATATTTAGCACAAAATAAAAGCTTAAATTGTTTGTTCACCATAAAAAGTGTTTATCGTACTTGTAAATCTTTGGTTTTATAAATAAAATAGCGTAAAAATTATTTATGTATGTGCTTAAACTTATGACAATATGCTTATAAAGGTTTATTTATAATGTTTAAAATATTTTGTCTAAAGTACTAAAGTATATTTTAGTCATAAATAACAGATGTGACATAAAAAGTTTTATATAAGCTATTTCGATGTTTACTTTAAAAACAAAGTTTTTATTTTGTTTGTTGAACGATAAGTTTTATTATTTTTTATTAGCTTGATAAAATTTAAATTCAATGTTTTAATGTGGTAAAACAATAAAAAAATTTTTTATTTTATTTTCACTTTATTTTAATTATTCACTAGATTAATATCTACCACTAAAACCATTTTAAAAAACATTTTGTTATTTAAGTTTTTTCTCGGCAGTTCTACTAAAAATTTCAAATTAAGTTTTTTATAAAAAAAACATCATATTATAGAGTATTTGTTCTAGACAAAAACATATTAAAAAAACTAAATTTTATCAATCAAACTTTGATCGTATAAGCTAATAAAAAGATTGTTAATTGTTTTTTTGATGTTATTCTAAAAATAAAAAACATCATTTTATGGTATTTTTAAAACTAAAACCACCAGCTAAATTTACATAATTATATTAAAGTTGTCAAAAAATTTAAAATATATATTGATAAAAACACTCTTACAATTATAAACTTTTAATACTTCAGAACTGATATAAGCAATGATTGTATTTTTAATTAAATAAACAAAACAGCTCAAGCTAATGAAACCGCATTTTCTTCATTTATTTTGTCTTTGCTTCAATTCCATTACAAAAAAAGTAGTGTAAAAACAAAATAACTATTTAAGTATTTTCTAGTCAAATTGTTTTTTTTTTCAGTAAATCTCTATGTTTTTTATTCTGTGTTTAATCTTTTATAACAAGCTTTTATACGAGTACTTAGGTGTAAATAACTAAAGTAAAACAAAAATTTGTTTTATAACTCTTTTATTTTGTTTTGTAGACACTTAAATATATAATGAAAAGTATAAAAGCACTTAAAGAAAAATATCAGCTAGCGCAAGCATAATATTTATAAGGTACATTTTGAAAGTTTAAATGAAATGCAACTAACAATTTCAGAAAACTAGTATTATTATACAACCAATAGTTATAAATATTGAATATACTTTAATACGCAATCAATAAAATCCAAAGTAAAATAAGATTTCAAAAATGATATTATGTTATGTGGAAATAATCAAATTAAAAAACATTAAAAGAAAATATTTTTAATATAAACTGAAAAAGACGTTTACTATAAAAATCTAAAAATACTAATACCTAATTTTAGAATTCATTGAAATTTATATGAAGAAAAAATACGATTAAAAAAAGGACTAGTTTTGTTACAATATTTTATGATTATTCATATAATTTAAGTTGTAAAGTTTTATTAATATTACACACAATAAAGTTATAAAAGCGAAATTTTACAGTAATTTATTAGTTTACGATGCATAAAAAACTGTACTCCCACGCTTAATGTTTATCAATATAAACTGATGTATTTTAATGTTTTTTAATCATGAACATAACATTTTAAAGTAATAAAACTACTTTTTACAATAAAATAGCTTTATATTTTCGTTAAAAATACTAATATGATTGATATTGAAATAATCTATAGCGAGTTATATAATAATGAGGCAGTGTTAAAGAAAAATTAACTTAAAGCTGAAAATATTTTTTTCGCGATTAAAATAATCACTTTAATTTTTTACAATTAGTGTTCAGCAAGAGATTTTTGTAGATATGTATGTTTATAAGTTTGGTTAAATAGTCAAGGTTTTCGCACTTTTAAAACTAAATAATACTTATTTAAAAAAAAAAATATGCAAGTCTGCGCAAGGTTTTTTTATAAGGTTTGTATTTAGTTTAATTTTTAAATAACTTAATTTAAAATACTTCTCATAAAATGTATTGTTAACTATTTTATTTTACAGGTTGTAAAAATGTTTAAAAAATACAGAAAGCAAATTCATAAAATAGTATAGGTGTATACTAAAATTTTATAAATTATTAAAAACTTTCTTTTACATTAAATTAAAACAAGTTTAACTTTTTTTTGCAATGTGAAATTAACTTCTTGTAAATTTAAAAAGTTTTGTAACATTAAGGTGTTAAACTGCAACCGTTTATTACACTATGAATGTATAGTTTATACAAAAAAGCACATAATATTACTTTTTCAATTATTGTCTCGAGTTTACAAATAAGTATGTTTGGTAAGATTTTAAACATTTAAAATACCATAAATTTAAGGAAAAAGTAATAGTTTTACATAATTAAAAATTACTTGCGTAGAATGAAATTTCTTTTAGAAAAGTACAAGCAATAAAAGTGCTTGTTTTATAGAAACGTTTTAGAAATTTTTAATGTTGTAAACGACTCTATAATCGAAATGTAATTGTACACTAAGTTCTTGAAATAAACTTCTTCTGATGTTCAGATCATGTTGATATTATTTGTTTATCTAACAGAAGTTTGTTAATAGAATTCAGTTTTAGAATAAAAGCATTTAAACCTTTTTACAACAAAAGCAATTCAAATAAATAAATATACATAAAAATGATAATGTTTTTTTTTTGTTATCCATGTGCTAAGAAACATAATTTTGCAAGCTGAATTACCTTGTAATTTGTAATTTGTAATTAATAAAACCTTAGTATATAACCTTGTATTTAGTAATTATTGAAATTCTACAATCTATTAGTTAGCTAAATTATTTAAAAAAATAGTTTAACTTGCTTTACTTACATTCTCTGCACAAATATATTTTTAATATAAAATGCACAATGCCAAACATTTTAAAAGAGCTAGCGATCCTTGCAATATTTTTCTAAATTGTTTTTTTAATAGATTTTTTTTTAAAGTATTTAATTTGTAGTTAAATAAATAAAAAACTAATAATATTTTAAAACTTAAGAAAAATATTTGATTTCAAATATTAAACTTGTTTAAACAGTTGATAAAAAGTTAAAATAAGAATGATAGTTTACAACTAAATTATTTTATTTACTTTAATAAACTTTATAACTTTAAGAATTGTTTAAATATTATAAGTTATTATCTAAAAAGTCGTTAATAAAACAGTTTTGTATACTTACTAAACGTTAAAAATTTGCAGACTAATGTTTTAAAGTTTTCTATTAAATATAAGTTGTAAAATATATACTAGTCATAATTTAGTTTAAAATATCTTTATTAGCAATAATCTGTTGCACAAGTTCTTAAGAAAGCTTCATGTTTAAGTAGCGTGAATAGCAGTATGATGTATTAGTAATGTATTATTTAGTATAAACACCAACCAAGTATTTACAAAATAAACTTTTAGCAACCAGTGAAGATAAATAACATTTTTAAATTAATTTGTTAGCCATATTTAATTGTAACAACTATAGTTAAAATGTAAAATTATAAACTTCAAAAATTCACAACGAATTTTTTTGTTTTTTTTTTAAGATTTCATATCGTTAGTGCTAATTTTTTATTTAATATTGTTATTTGTCTTAATTTTATAATATAAATTAAAAAATAAACTCTTAAATGTTTTGCCTTATTTTGTTAAATTTATAAGTTTGTATCTTATAAACTTAACAAAATAATGCAAAAAAAATTACAGTTTACTTTTCAATCTATATATCTATTCACTCAATAAGTTATTCTAAAAACAATAGTCTGTAATAATTTGTAATGTATATTTTGTCTTTTTTGTTTATATCAATTTATTGACAAACATATTGATAGTCGAACTACGATTTTTTATGAAATCAGTTAAACATAATTTAATCTGTTTATAACTCAGTTTTTCAAGCAAGCACTTAATGATTGTGGTTTAGCTTAGTAAACTTAATAATTTGAGCAATTAATTTAATTATAAAGTTGAACTTCGTAGTTTGAACTAATAAACTTAAAAATATGCTTATCTGACGTTTGCGTTATAGTTTTTTATTATTAAACCATTTTGTTTTTTAGATTTTCAAACTACTTATTTTGCTTAATTCTCAAGCTTTTTTTTTGTTTCTCGACTTTTAATTGAAAAACATTTAAAATTTTCAAATAGAATAGTACAATCAACAACTTGTATATCTTTTTTCAAATTTAGAAGTATGTACAGTTTCCATAAGATTAAAATTTTCCACTTATATATTCTGTAAAAAACTTTAATAAATCTAAGTATTTTAATGCTAATGATAATGCTTTTGTATATCTTAAAAACAATTGAATAATCATAGACTTAAACAGGTCAAAACGTTTTTCAAAAGTTTAATGAATAACACAAACATACAAAAAAAAAAGAATAGAAATTACTTAATGTTTTAGTTTAGTTTTACAGTTCAGTATGCAATTCGAACTTTTTAAAAGTTTTTTCTCTTTTTACAAATCTAGTCTCAGCTGACTAAAGTTTAAACTTAAATTAAAAATAAAACTAGAAAAATAAAATTAGTTTGTTAATAAAGATGTATAAATTTACTGTTTTAACTTGGACTTGTTTTTTTTCGGAAAAACATACTTAAAATAAGCGGCCGGATTCAACGCGCTAAGAGTAAAACCTTGCCTGCTATGTACTTTTAGAGTTATAAAAGGTAAAATTTTGAAGATGCAAATCAAATAAAATTAATTTTGATTTACAGTTTGTATTTTTGCTAACTAAATTTTTTTTCCAATGTAATTCAGTACGGTTTAAGTACATATAGATGCATATTTGAAGACTGTTTTATTACATAATTTCTTTATAAAATATTTTTTTTTACTGTAGTATAACGTTACAAAACCAAACAGCTCACATAACACTTGTTTAAAATTTCTTCCTACGAACCTTTTGTCCTACAACTCGATAACCGAAAGGTTTTTTTGTGCATCAGGTCGTAAGACAAATTGTTTAGAGCGCTTTTTTGTTGTTTTAACATTGTTGAACTTAAAACGTTGCCACCCCATACTTTTTGTAAAATTTATTTTGTTTATATGTTTTCTTGAAAATTTTATGACGTTTAACAACATACGGAGTTTTGTTAAAAATCCGTTCAAAGTTAATATTTAATGGTTGAAGATTGTAATTTTTTTAGATCTCATTATTTCATCATAAAATTATAAAAATATCTTAGAATGAGATTCATTAACAAACATATCCACTACTAAAAGTTTAATTTAAAGATTAAGTCAATCTCTACCAATTAATTTTTTTTATGTTTAATAGATAAAGTGCTTTAAAAAACTAATATAGATAAAAAGTTTAAATAGTTTTAAATGCTTTTACTAAGACATTTTGATACATAAGATGTCAAAAAATAGTGTATGATACTAAATTAATTTAAAGAATTAGAAAAAATAGTTTATTTTTTAAAAGCTGTCAAACGTTAATTCAGCTAATACTAAAAATTTAGTTCATTATAGTTTTTTGTTAATTGGTATTTATTTTTGCAAAATTTAAAGCAATCGCAAATCGTTTATGGTGTACAAGTTGATGGTTTTATACCATTAAAGAAATACTTTTGAAAACCACTATCATCTAAGGACTTCTGTAGAACGTAGTTTTGATCATGATGATAATGCAACACATAATTCCATATACTAAGATAAATGATCAAAAATATATTTAACCGTTTAATGTTATTATTTTGTTATATTATAATTCTGTTCGATAGCTAAAATTTATGACAGAAGACGCAATATCTTTCGATTTAAATTTATTTTGAAAACTTGAATGATAAATTGTATCGTGTGACTTACGAGTCAAGTTCAGATAAAAATATAAAAATTTTTAACAATATTAATTAATGAAACAAAGTAGTTTTGCAACTAAAACTTATTAAAATTTCAGTTTTCTTTTTAAATTTTTCACTTTAGAATACAAACAGTTAACACGTAAACAACATACTCAATTGTAAATTTTATTGAATTTTTTTAGTTTCTGAAGGTTAAAATCACAAAAGTATACACTTATCCAAGAAAAACACTTTGTTTAAGTTTTTCTCCATTTGAATTTTTAGCCTAGAAAAAAAGTTTTATGAAGGTCAAATGTCGAAGGTGTTTAATAAACATTAATTTTAAATAAACTTTTATTATGAACAAATTCTATAAATTAACTTATCAATAAAATATTTATTTTCCATAAAATTAGTATGGTTTTTTATTTTTCAGGGAGGAAAATTTATAAGAAATATAATGATAACATTAAGCAACTTCAATAGTTTAAACTAGCTATGAGTTTTTAGTTAATTTTTATAATTAATTAACTATTTTCGTAAAACTTTGTTGCATAGTTTTTGAGTTGTAACTTATAGATCTAACATAAGTATTTAACTTCTTTGTAAGTAATTACTTATAGATATAGTTTTTTTAATTAATTAAATAAATCAACAATTATCATAATGTCCTAATCTTAAGTTAACCAATGTAGATAACTATACCAGTGTAGACATACATTACATTTATTTTGTTGTTAATACTTTTTATTGAGGACCCTTAACAAACAAAAACATAAATAGTTTTCACAACAAAAAAGTTGTACATACTTTGTTGTTCTATAGAACCCCTTAATATGTATACCCTACAAAGTACTTAAAATTTAAAAGTATTTTAAAGCTATACGAGCATGATGTTCACTGATATTTTGTTTATTTAAAAATATTTGTTTATTAACAACTTACACAACTGACAGTTTACAAAAATTATCTTGTTTTTACTCCTACATCTCTGTAACTTTATTTAAAAACCTTTCATAAACACCAAACAAAGATTTTAGTAATTTTTTCCTTACGTATCTCAAATCTTACTTGAAAGTAATTCTCTTATTGTTTTTGTAAAATTTTAACTGTATTAAATATTCAAAATTTTCACTTTTACTCTATATTTATTTATATTTATATATCATAAACTTTAAACATTTTTATTCAGTTTATCAATTCATAAAAAACATTTAATAAGATGTGTCTATTAATTAATTAATCTTCAACAATATTAGATTTTTAGAAGATTATTAGAGTGTACAAATAGTACAAAAAGCTTGGAATTCAAATGTATTTAAAACTACTTCTGAAAATTTAATTTTAGAAAAATGTGTTAGAACGTTAGGAATATAATAAAGGCAGTGAAACTTAGTTAAGTAATTTAACTCAAAGTAAAATAATAATTATAAAATTAAGAATCTAAATGTGATATTTTAATTTTCGAGATTGTATCAGGATAAGTTTCAATATCAGTATTACATTTTAGTTTTAAAATTCTTTTAAAGACTTCCATTTCATATTGTTTATTAGTTTTGACGAAACAAGATTAACCTAAAATTTATAATAAACATATGAAAATTAAAAACTGTATACTTTGATGGATATTAAAAGCAGCTTGTTGTACTTTAATATTAAACAAACTTAGTAAATTGAAATATTATTTCTGTTAAAGACTAGTAGCTAAAATTCGGCTAGCAATAATTTTAATTTTTTAATTGTACTCACTCAATTTTTTCGTTCAAAACTAGTTACATTTTATACTTTATCCAAATGTAATTTTCAAATTAAAACAACTTGTGACCTTTTAACATATTTATACTGTTTTTACATAAGACACATTAACTAAATATTATCAATTTAATTATACCTTATCTTTAAGTTAGGATTTATAAAAAGAGTTTATAAATAAGTGAAGCTAATTTGATAAAAAAAAACTTAACAATTACTTTGTGCGATTTATCTTAACAGAAATCATACATCAAATTTTTAACTCTATTATTAAGGCATTTCATATACTTAAATAGCTAATTTCATTATAGCATCATTTTTCAATTTAACATTTAAAATAAGTTAATTATATAACCTTATACAATTTACTTAAAAACAAAATAGCTAATATGTTACACAAGAGCCGATTATAACAGTAAACTATAGTTGTAAACAAGACTTTTATTTATAATTTTGTCTTAATATTTAAATTAAACAACTTATTTAAACTAATATACCTCAAGATTTATATAGTTTAGATATTTACTTTATTGTAACCAAAGCAACTCATATCACACTAGAAACAATTATTAAGAAAATGTTGATAAAATATTAAAAAGACTAAATTTTTTTTTAATTAAAGTTTTAAGTTATTTTGGTTAAAAATTCAACTAGAAATTGTATTTGTAAAATATTAAAGTAATTAGCTTTAAAATGAAGTCATAATGAAAGTAGTAAAACTTTTAAATAAAACTATAGAAAAGCAAAATATACTACAACTGATAGCAAAAATATTGTTATGGTGTTTACATTTACTTAAATTTACACTCAAGAATTATATCACACCCAAAATATATTTGTAATGTATTAAAACTTTGAAATACAATAAAAAAAATAAGGTAAAAAAAAACAAATGGTAAACTTTGTAAAAAATAATTTTTTCACATAATATCGTGTGTGACTTGACATTGTTAATCACTGATAATGAATTTAAAAACTTAAGAACAGAAATAGAAAATAAATTCACAACTTATAGTTGAAAGCTCAAGCATATTTGTTCCAAGTGAAGCATTGCTTCAAGTAATCTCTACAAAAGCAATTTTCGTTGTTCTGATAGGCTAATTGATTCTGTTTTGATGTGATAAAACAATGTAGTTTCAATAAATTGCATGAGCATTGTGGTTCCACAGTAGCTGTTTAAAATATTTTACATTTAGTTTGATATTTAAAGTAAGCTTAATATCGTTTTTGAACTATGTGTTTAATTGTTAATTTTGTAACGATAATTTTTTTTTAACTCTGAATAAGCAGAATCAATTTTTACCTAAGTAGTAATTCTTTATTTATAAGTTAACCAGCTTTAGTACAGTGAAAATAAAATGAAATACATCAAAGTGTTGTTTTTAAATCCTAATAAATACACAAAAGACAACTATAGTAATTTTAATTTCTGTTAAAAAAATGAGCTAAGACTATTTTTTTTTCATGCGTATAGTTTTGTATTTTCGTTTTCTTACAAAAAGCAATAAGAATTTTATTTAGTGTATAAACTTGCGCAGTAACGTAATATAAGTTAGATTGTTATATACTAAAAAAAATAAACAACATTTTACTGATTTTGATGAAAATACAAGCTTTTAAATTCGTTTTTAAAAATAGTATGGTTTAATACCTTGAGTAATCATAGCATTTTATAAAATATGTTTTTAAGATTAACTTTCTTTAAATTCTGTAGAACTGATATGAAATAAAAACTGTAAAACTAACTTGTGTAATAAGTTCTAACATACTCAGGGTTGAAACATTGGTAAAAACTTTTCACCCACACTGTTTTTATTGTTCCCTCAAACTTGATTGAGGTGTTATAACAGTTTTCTTCTGAGATACATGGGCTATACGGTTTGCAGTGAGAAGCTAAACATATTTTATTTATTTTAAGAAAACAAACAGATTATTCGCGTAAAGTAGTAGTTGATTCTTAAATCAAGTAAAAATTTAAATTACTTGAAAATTTAAATTATGTTTAATATAATCTCGTTACTATATTCATTTAATGTTGAAAAATATTCGTAGTCCTATGTATAGAAGTAACAAAAGATTATCAATTATTGTAGGGGACATAACAAAAAAAAATGAATAAAAGAGATTAGTTAAAACTAACTGTTAATAGGGTCTAGATTGTTAATTCTTAGTCTTCCTTGAAGCCAAAACTGCTTTTCTGTTTCTTGTTGCTCTACTACGTAACATTGTGGTTTCCGTGCAGTTCCGTTACAGAACTCTATATAAAAACGTACAAATTAACGTTTCTGTGCCCCTAATTTACATGCAAATCATTAATTTTGTGTTTTATACAAGTAACCAAGTAATAAGTAAATAAAACAGACCTTTTATTAACAAAGTTTTAAACTTGTTAATATTTGGTTTCTTTTATTCTTTAACATACAACATATAAAGTTTAATAATACTAAAAGTGAAAAAAAACCATAGTAATGAATTAAATTTAGAAATTCATATGAACTCATTTTACAATCTTTGTTTATTTGTAACATTAAAAAAAACGTGATCAAAAGTTATGTTAACAAAACATATTAAAATAAAGACAACACAAACCATCAGTTCATAAATTTGATATATATATTAAGAGCTAATTCGATTTAAAAGTTCAAAGCTTTACAACTCGTATATTTTTATGTTTTGTTATCGAAGTAAAACTTACTATTCTTCACCTCCGTAATTATGGCACACTCTTTTGGTATGATGTTCATATCTTCGCAATTAAACACATTTTTGCAGCCGCACCAGGAAACGTCTGTATAAAAACAAATAGCAAAATTAAAAGTGAAAATTTCATGACATTTTATATTAGTAACTTTGAAGCACTTAAAAGTGTAAAACTTAATCATTTTCAGTAATCATTATCTGTCACCGTACACAAATTTTACAATTAATCAAGAATTACTTTTGTAGCAAAACAAAATTCTGAAACAAATACTTGTTTGATGCTTTTTAAAATAAAACTTCCGTACAATTTGACATGATTAGTGTTTTATACTTTGATTAGTATCAAATATAAATACTAAAAATAACTAATCACTTACTTAAACAGTTTAGTCTGTATGAATAAGTTTGATAGTAAAAACTTTTTATAGTTTTTAAAATGTTTATACTAATCATGTTATATAAATTAAGTACACTATACATATTTTTTTAAACTAACTCTTTTGTATTATCTCGCTTATAATTTCATCTCGTGATAGCTGGTTTGATTTTCCTTTAGCCTTTTTTAAATATGATAACGTAAGTTACTGATATTAAAAAAAACTATGTTTAATTCTTTAAAAGACTTATAAGAATATGTCGGATATTAAAGCTGAAATGTAGTATTATTTGTTTAGAATTCATATAAAAAAAGTATTTGATTTTTATAAATATAAAATAGGATTGAAAACTTTAATAAATTTTAAAAAAGATATCAATACTAGATTATTATCGGTATAATAAAATAATGACTGATAATTAATTTATAAACTTTTAACTACTTATTTAATTAAAAGTGTTTTGAAGACTGTTTATATTGAAATTTAATAAATAAAAGAAATCGCTTTTACAATTAATAAAAACAAGTCTATCTTTTACTTGTGTTATTAATAGTAATATGTAAAAATTAAACATAGTTTTAAATTAGGTGCTTGTGAATTTAAATTTAGAAAGTGTTGTAAAATTTAGGTGTAAAATTGTAATTTTTTTAAAAACTACGAAAATATTTAAAAATAGTACTTATTTAGACTTTTTCTCCAAATATGAATCTTTTGTAAAATTTTATTTTAGATAAAAACAACTAAGTTATGCAAAATCAAATAGTTTTACTTAAATCAAAATTACTTGCCTATCAATTAAAACTCATAGAAAAGTAAATTCAATAAAATTGCATGTTTTATAAAACCGCTTCAGTAATTTTTTATGTAGTATAGGACTCTATAATCGAAAGGTAAATCGTACACTAAGTTCTTTGAATAACCTTTTTGGGTGGTCAGATCATGTTAAATCATGTTAATGTTTACAATTTTTCTACTATAAATTTGTAAATAGATATCACTTAAAAAATAAAAACAGATAAACGTTTGTACAACAAAAACAATACAAATATAATTAAGGTGTTTTTCAATTACCATGTTATAAGAAATATAATGTTGTACAGCTGCAAAAACATAATTACTTGATGAAAAATAAATCAAAAAGTAATTAAATGTAACATGTTACTTTTTTAAACATCATACACATGATTAAGTCATGATGATTATAAAATTATTTTAATTCAAAATCGCAGCTGTAAAAAGTTTGAAAAGCTTGTCATATTTTTAAACTTTATACAGAATTTGTACTTTATTAAATAAGTTGTTATATGTTTTGATTTTTATTAAAAAATTCTTAACTTTATTAAGAAAAGTAATAAATACATTTTTTTAACTCCTGAAAAAAAATATGTTATACAAAATACTTTAAAACTGTGTATGAAGTTGATATAAGTTAAAAAAATTTGATACCATTTGTAACAAAGTTTGCTTGGTAGCTTTGGTAAGCTTACAAGTAAAGCAAACTAGTAAGTTTAATTATTATCTCCATTACTAATTTGCTTAGTCAAAATATTAAATTTAGTTATGATATATTAAATTTATTCATATTTTTCGGCTTATTTTTAATTTAAAAATTTTTATTGTTTTAAGTCGTTTTATCGTTAAAGTTTTGTTTCAAAGCTCTTTAAGTATTTTTTACCAAGTTTTTTTGTTCTGTAACGTCCTTACACAATCGCCCTGTAACTATAAATAATAATGTTTTTTATTTTTATTCTAAACTTGTATGTTAAACTTATTATAATGATAATATGTTTACTGCCAAGTTTCATTGCAAAGCATCACTTTAGATATAATAACAAAACGACAACCCAGAGCACTTTATATATATAGAGATAGGTATTAGAAGTTGTTTAGGCAAAACTAAAACTAGAAGTACAAATAAGCGTTTGTTCTGACTATGTTATTATTTTATTATTGTTCATGTTTGTTTGAACACTATACAGTTATCAAGCTAAGTCTTTTATACTTTATTTGGTTAAAATGTCAATATTTTAGCATATGTAAAATCAAAATTCTACATTTTTTACAAAATTATGAGATTTAGCGCAAAGCTAACTGAAGGGTTTTCACTTAGTTTAAATGTTTTTGCTGTCTTTTTTTATCAGAAAACATTTATTTAATAAAAAGCTATAGAAAAACTAATTGATCGTAAAATGTATTGTA
Organism: Thalia democratica; assembly: GCF_965202585.1. Taxonomy (NCBI): domain Eukaryota; kingdom Metazoa; phylum Chordata; class Thaliacea; order Salpida; family Salpidae; genus Thalia; species Thalia democratica. The sequence goes on along the minus strand of NC_139167.1, from coordinate 6,119,631 downwards.
ACTTATTATTTCGAAGTTAGAAACATATAAAAATAAAAATTAAACATATAATAAATTCTCAAAAAACAGTAAAGGTTTTTGCTAAAATTTCATATGTAAATAAAAAAACGTTACTTTTATATTAAGTTGAAACAAGTCTAACTTTTATTAGTAATGAAAGTTAGTAGTAATGTAAAAAATTAACATAATAATAAATTAACCTTTTTTGAATCTACATTTAATTAGTTTTGCAACGTTACAGTTTTATATTGTAATCGGTTATTAAACTTATTAAGTTAAATTCGTACATAAAAGTACACATGTAATATTATTTATTCATGTACATTCTCAAAGTTAAAAACAAGTATGTTTTGTACGATTTTATACATTTAAAAAAACATCAATTTAAGGAAAAATATGATAGATTTACTTTAATCAAAATTACTTGCGTATTAATGTAATTTCTAAAAAAATGTAAATTAAATAAAGTTAAATATTTTGTAAAATAGTTTTAAAATTTTAAATGTGGTATACGACTCTATAATCGAAAGGTAAACCGTACCTTAAGTTCTTCTGATAAATTCTTTTGATGGTAAGATCAAATTTATTTTCACTATTTATCAAACATAAGTTTGTACATAGGTATTTGTTAAAAAAAAGAACAGGAAAACGTTTTTACAACACAAACTAAACAATTATACTTAATTCTTTAAGTGCTTTTATACTTGAAAACTTTTCACTATATATTTAAGTGTCTACAAAACAAAATAAAATAGTCATAAAAAAAATTTTTGGTTTACTTTAGCTATTTACACCTAAGTACTAGTATAAAAGCTTGTTATAAAAGATTAAACACAGAATACAAAACATAGAGTTTTACTGAAAAAAAAACATATTGACTAGAAAAAACTTAAATAGTTATTTTGTTTTTACACTACTTTTTTTGTAATGGAAGAAAAGATAAATGAGCAAAATGCGGTTTCATTAGCTTTTACCATTAGGTTTACCAAATTTTTTGAAACAAAAACATTTGTACGAAAACCTATAAGCATGTTTTTTATGCAGGATAGGTGTTGGTCATAGGGTAGAGCTGTTGTTATTACCTATTTTACTTATATTTTTATATTATTTGTTTACAATGAGTTTGTTTTTTATGCATAATATCTTAATATGTGAAGATTTTTTCAGAGTTTGTGGTTGTACTCCTAACTTTCAAAGGTTTTTCAATATCTCTGTTTTTTTCATCTTTAAATTAACAATTTTTAAGTAGTTTATAAAGTTACAAAAATTATATTAGTACATTTGTTTTTTCTATTTACCTTTACATTTTGAAAAATAGTTTTTAAGTTTTATTTGTATTACTACTGTAAACTTGGTACATTATGTGTGGATTTTCACAAATTTAGTTGTTTTACAAAAGTTAAGTTTTCTATGGTTAAAATTATGCAAATACCATTTGAAAATAAAAAAACTGACTTAATACGTTTGACAATCAAAGCTATTAATAAAGTCAATCAATCTGAAGTTCAGTTTGTTACAAAGAGTCCCAGATAAGTACAACACAAAAAAAGAAAAACTTTGAAAGATATTTTCAGACAACTATGTAAAATATAAAGTTTTTTTTAACTTGTTTTTAAATATAACTAAAATTTTTTTTTTTAAACCATTGTTGTTGCCAGTATGAAGGAATTCATATTTTAAATATTTATGAAACGTACCAAGAATGTGGATTGTAAAAATTAATAAAATACTTAAGTATTATTTTTATTCTTATTTATTTAGTTTTATGTCATTTACTAAGGTGAAAAAAAATATTAAACAAAATCAGTAGATATACTGATGACTTCACTAAACCAACGTTTGCAACAAAGTAGGTCAGAAAGAATTATTCGAGAGTGATGACGTCACAGACACAACGTCTGCAGCCAAGAAGTCACAAAGAATTGTTCGACAATGATGACGTCACAGAGACGACATCTGAAGCCAAGAAGTCACAAAGGCTTATTGACAGGGATGACGTCATAGAGAGAACGTCTGCAGCCAAGAAGTCACAAAGAATTATTCGACATTGATGACGTCACAGAGACAACATCTGCAGCCAAGAAGTCACTAGGACTTATTCAACAGTGATGACGTCACAAAGACAATGTCTGTAGCCAAGAAGTCACAGAGAATTATTCGACAGTGATGACGTCATAAAGACAGCGTCTGCAGCCAAGAAGTCACAAAGAATTATTCGACAGTGATGACGTCACAAAAACAATGTCTGCAGCCAAGAAGTCACAAAGATTTATTCGACAATGATGACGTCACAAAGACAACGTTTGCACCAAAGCAGTCAAAAAATCTTTTTCGGAAGTGATGACGTCACAAAGACAACGTCTGAAGCCAAGAAGTTTTAAAGACTTCTTCGACAGTGATGACGTCACAGTGACAACGTCTCCGACCAATATGTCACAAAGATTTATTCGACAGTGTTAACGTCACAAAGACAACGTCTGCAGCCAAAAAGTCACAAGTAATTATTCGTCAGTGATGACGTCACAACGACAATGTTTGCGGTCAAGAAGTCATAAAGACTTAATTTACAGTGATAACGTCACCAAGACAACATCTGCGGCCAAGAATTCACTAAGAATTATTCGACAATGGTGACGTCACAGAGACAATGTCTGTATCAAAGAAGTCAAAAAGACTTATTCGACTAATGACGTCACAGAGACAATGTCTGAACCAAGAAGTCACAAAGAATTATCGACAGTGATGACGTTTAAAAGACAACGTCTACAGCCTAGAAGTCACTGAGATTTATTCGACAGTAATGACGTCACAAAAAAACGTCTGCAGCTAAAATTCACTAAGACTTATTCGACAGTAATGAAGTCAGAAAAAACAACGTCTGCAGCCAAGAAGTCACTAAGACTTATTCGACAGTGATGATGTAACTAACACAACAACTGCAGTCAAACAGTCACAAAAACTTATTCGACAGTGATGACGTCACAAAAACAATGTTTGCAGCCAAGCAGTCACGAAAACTTATTGGAAGTGATGACGTCACAAAGAAAATGTTTGCAGCCAAGCAGTCACAAAACTTATTGAAGTGATGACGTCACATTGACAACGTCTGCAGCCAATATGTCACAAAGATTTATTCGACGGTGATGACGTCACAAAGACAATGTTTATAGCCAAGCACTCAATAAAACTTATTTAGAAGTGAAGACGTCACAAAGACAACGTCTGCAGTCAAAAAGTCACTAAGAATTATTCGACAGTGATGACGTCACAAAAACAACTTCTACAGTCAGTAGTCACAAATAATTATTCGACAGTGATGATGTCACAAAGACAACGTCTGCAGCCAAGAAGTCATTAAAACTCATTCGACAGTGATGAAGTCACTAAGACAACGTCTGCAGCAAAGAAGTCACAAAGATTTATTATACAGTGATGACGTCACAGAGACAACGTCTGCAGCCAAGAAGTCACAAAGAATTATCATACAGTGTTGACGTCACAAAAACAACGTCTGCAGCCAAGATGTCACAAAAATTTATTCGACAGTGATGAAGTCACAAAGATAATGTCTGCAGCCAAGAAGTCACAATGATTTAATCGACAGTGATGTAGTAACGGAGACAACGTCTGCAGCCAAGAAGTCACAAAGAATTATTCGACACAGATGAAGTCACAAAAACAACGTCTGCAGCAAAGAAGTCACTCTGTGACGTCATCACTGTCGAATAATTCTATCTAACTTCTTGACTGCAGACGTTGTCTCTGTGACGTCATCACTGTAAAATAAGTTTTAAAACTTCTCGGCTGCAGACGTTGTCTTAGTGACGTCATCACTGTCAAATAAGTCTTTATGACTTCTTGGCCACAAATATTGTCTTTGTGAAGTCATCACTGTCGAATAAGTCTTTGAGACTTTTTGGCTGCAGCAATTTTCTTTGTGACGTCATCACTGTCGAAAAATTCTTTGTGACTTCTTGGCTGCAGACGTTGTCATTGTGACGTCATCACTGTCAAATAAGTCTTTATTACTTCTTGACCGCCAAAATTGTTTTTGTGAAGTCATCACTGTCAAATAAGTTTTTATGACTACTTAGCTCCAGACGTTGTCTTAGTGACGTCATCACTGTCGAATAAGTCTTAGTGAATTCTTGGCTGCAGACGTTGTCTTTGTGACGTCATCACTGTCGAATAATTCTTTTTGACTTCTTTGCTGGAGACGTTATCTTTGAGACGTTATCACTGTGGAATTAATATTTGTAAAATATTGGCTGCAGACATTGTCTTAATGACGTCATCACTGTCGAATAGTTCTTAGTGACTTCTTGGCTGCAGACGTTTACTTTTTTGACGTCATCACTGTATAATAAATCTTTGTGACTTCTTGGCTGCAGACGTTGTCTTTGTGACGTCATCACTGTCGAATAAGTCTTATTGACTTCTTGGCTGCAGACAACGTCTTTGTGACGTCATCACTGTCGAATAGTTCTTTTTGACCTCTTTGCTGTAGATGTTGTATTAGTGACGTCATCACTGTCGAATAATTCTTAGTGACTTCTTGGTTCAGGCGTTGTCTCTGTGACGCCATCACTGTCGAGTAAGTCTTTTTGACTTCTTGGCAGTAGACATTGTCTCTGTGACATCATCATTGTCGAATAATTCTTTGTGAAGTCTTGGCTGCAAATATAGTCTTTTTGACGTCATCACTGTCAAATAAGTCTTTATGACTTTTTGGCTGCAAACGTTGTTTTAGTGACGTCATCACTGTCGAATGAGTCTTAATGACTTCTTGGCTGCAGACGTTGTCGTTGTCACGTAATAATTGTCGAATTATTCTTTCTGACATCTTTGCTGCAGAAGTTGTTTTTTCTGACTTCATCTGTATCGAATAATTCTTTGTTACTTTTTGGCTGCAGACTTTGTCTTTGTTACGTCATCACTGTTGAATAAGTCTTTGTGACTTCTTGGCTGCAGACGTTGTCTTTGTGACGTCATCACTGTAGAATAATTCTTAGTGACTTCTGGCTGCAGACGTTTACTTTTTTGACGTCATCACTGTATAATTTATCTTTGTGACTTCTTGGCTGCAGACGTTGTCTTTGTGACTTTATCACTGTCGAATAAGTCTAATTGACATCTTGGCTGCAGACAATGTCTTTGTGACGTCATCACTGTCGAAAAGTTCTTTGTGACTTTATTGCTGTAGATGTTGTCTTTGTGACGTCATCACTGTCAAATAATTCTTAGTGACTTCTTGGTTCAGACGTTGTATCTGTGACGTCATCACTGTCGAATAAGTCTTTTTGACTTCTTGGCTGTAGACATTGTCTCTGTGACATCATCATTGTCGAATAATTCATTGTGAATTCTTGGCCGCAAACATTGTCTTTTAGACGTCATCACTGTCAAATGAGTCTTTATGACTTATTGGCTGCAAACCTTGTTTTAGTCACGTTATCACTGTCAAATAAGTCTTAGTGACTTTTTGACCGAAACATTGTCGTTGTGACGTCATCACTTTAGAATAATTCTTTGAGACTTCTTGCCTGCAGACGTTATCTTTGTGACGTCATCACTGTCGAATAATTCTTTGTGACTTCTTGTCTGTTAGAAGTTGTTTTTGTGACGTCATCACTATCGAATAATTCTTAGTGACTTCTTGGCTTCAGACATTGTCTCTGTGATGCATCACTATCGAATAAGTTTTTGTGACTTCTTGGCTGCAAACATTGTTTTTGAGACGTCATCACTGTCGGATAAGTCTTTGTTATTTCTTGGCTGCAGACGTTGTCTTTGTGAAGTCATCACTGTCAATTAAGTTATTATGACTTCTTGGCTGCAGACATTGTCTCTGTGACGTCATCTTTGTCAATTAAGTCTTTCTGACTTCTTGACTGCAATTCTTGTTTTTGTGACGTCATCACTGTCCAATAAGTTTTTGTGACTGCTTGGCTGCAGACGTTGTCTTAGTGACGTCATCACTATCAAATAATTCTTTCTGACTTCTTTCCTACAGACGTTCTCTTTTTGACGTCATCACTGTCGAATAAGTCTTAGTGACTTCTTGGATGCAGACGTTGTCTCTGAGACGTCATCACTATCAAATAATTCTTTCTGACTTCTTTGCTTCAGACGTTGTCTTAGTGACGTCATCACTGTTGAAATATTTTTTGTGACTTATTGGCTGCAGATGTTATCTCTGTGACGTCATCACTATCGAATAATTCTTTCTGACTTCTTGGCTGCAGACGTTGTCTATGTGACGTCATCAATGTCTAATAATTCTTTGTGACTTCTTGGCTGCTGACATGTCTTTGTGACGTCATCTCTGTCAATAAGCCTTTGTGACTTTTTGGCTTCAGATGTTGTCTCTGTGACGTCATCACTGTCGAATAATTCTTTGTGACTTCTTGGCTGTAGACGTTGTCTCTGTGAGTTATCACTGTCGAATAATTCTTTTGACTTCTTTGTTGCAAACGTTGTCTTAGTGACGTATATCTACTGATTTTGTTTAATTTTTTTTCTCACCGTAGTAAATGACATAAAACTATTAAAAAAAGAATAAAAATAATATTTAATTTTTTATTAATTTTTACAATCCATATTATTGTAAAGTTTCATAAAAATATAAACTATGAAATCCTTTATATTGTCAACAACAATAGTTTAAAAAAAAAAAAAATTACAGTTATATTTAAAAAAAAGTTTAAAAAAACTTTATATTTTACATAGTTGTCTGAAAATATCATTCAAAGTTTTTTTTTTGTGTGGTACTTATCTTGGTATTTTTGTAACAAACTGAACTTCAGATTGATTGACTTTATTAATAGCTTTGAGTGTCAATGGTATTAAGTCAGTGGTTTTATTTTTAAATGATATTTGCATAATTTTAACCTTAGTAAAACTCAACTTTTAAGCTTAGTTTTTTTAAATCTGTAAAACAAGTAAATTTGTAAAAATCCTCACATAATGTACCAGTTTACAGTAGTAGTACAAATAAAACTTAAAAACTATTTTTCAAAATGTAAAGGTAAATAGAAAATACAAATGTACTAATATTATTTTTTGTAACTTTGTAAACTACTTAAAAACTGTTAATATAAAGATGAAAAAAACAGAGATATTGAAAAACCTTTGTAAGTTAGGAATAAAACCAAAAACTCTGAAAAAATCTTCACATATTAAAACATTATGCATAGAAAACAAACTCATTGTAAACAAATATTATAAAAATACAAGTAAAACAGGTCTAACCTATGACCGACACCAATTCCAGGATTTTTTTTTTGAATTTTTCTTCTTATTTTTTCAAATAAGACTGACTTTTCAAATTTATCAATGTTTTATTTAGAAAATTGATAATAAAATAAAAATTTATTAAAACTAGCCAGAAAAATATCATTCAAATTTAGAAAAACATCTGCTATGTTATAATTAGAAAACCTAAAAATGTCCTAAGTTTTTCATAAATAAAAAAGCTATACTGAGTCAGCCTGATATCAAAAATAAAAGTCTAAATATCTTAGAGTTATCCTGGGTACTTTAAGTACGTGGCAACAATGTACAATTCAAATCTTTCAACATTGTTAAAAAATGCAATAAAAACTTTAACTAAGGTAACCATTTATAAATCTTTACAACAAGTTTTAGTTAAGAAATAAAGTTCTAAAATACAATAAAAAAACTATGATTTGTTTATTTTAATCTTAAAAAATTAAAAATAAACAGCTTATAAAGTAAGTAAATAAAACAATATTCATTGACAATTTAGTGTCAAATTCTAAGTTTACTGCATTTTAAGAACTAACTTCTTTAAACCGTTGTGAATAAGATCTTCACAATTTCTTTTATGGCTTTTATAATTTTATAATCTTATATTTAGACAATTTAATCATTTTGAGTCTGGACTATATATTTAAAGCAATTAAATGTTCTATTTACATTTTTATTTAATTCTATTGATTCTAGTGTAAGTTTTCATAAAATTTGAAAAAAAATTCATACCTAAAATCTTTAAAAACCAATTTGTTCAACAATTGTCAATTCAAGATTACGCTTTTTCACCTAGAAAGTTTTTCAGAGCTTTTTTTATTGACAAAAAAATTAAGCACACAAATATATATAATGAGATTAGGTTATGAGAATATAATTAGTTATTAATCGATTAGTAATTACTTGCTTAAGAAATTAAAAGGGAAGTAAATTAGTTAAATGTAAAACAAAATTAAACAAAAATACTCTTCAAATAAAATAAGATAATACTTTTAAAAAATTGCTAGTATAAAAATATATACAAAGATATAAAACTTCAGATGGTGTAATAAAAAAATATTACGACAATAAACAAAATAAATACCAAAAATAAAACTAAAAATAACTAGATCTAAAGTAGGGGCTTATTTTAAATAAAACGGCGTAGGCTTGATTTGACAGTTGTTGATGAAATTATATTTAATAATTAAGTTCTTTATATTAAGCACTCTTAATCGTATAGTTTATAACATATGCATCTTTAAAATAGTAAGTAAATATATATTTTAATATTTTTTGACTATAGGGTGATATTTGTTTAACAGAACATATTCTTTAGTTTAAAATATTTAATTATAAAGACTTTTTATGATAAGCAAACACTCTCCCAAAAACAAACTTCTCTTACAACTCTAAAACCGACCATTAAACATTTACTTCATAAAAAAATACTAAATAAAATTATCCATTAGAAAGTCAGTAACTTGGTAAAAACAGTCATCAGTTTGCAATTTTATTCTATCTTTGCACCAGTTTTACATACGAATTTGTTATAATAATTGTAATACCTCAACAATATAATAGCTAAACTTATTATCATACCTACAAGTTAATTTTATTATTAATCCTCTTTTTATGTCAAATAGCGGTCATTTCAGTTTTTATAAGCCGGCAAGCTTATTTTTATTACGTTAGTTCTATATAAAATATAGTTGAAATAAAAATTGTATACAAATTTATAGCAGTCATTATTACGACAGAAAACACTATGTCTTAGTATACTTTTTTACTTGATAATTATGTAAAGTTTTTAATGTTAGATATAAACTACATTAAATAAATCACATCTATTTTATCTAACAAATCAATAACAAAACTATCATATTCTTAGCCCTTTACTTTGTATTTGATATATAATATATAATATCCCTAATCAACTTGTTAAAATTGGGGTTTTATATATATTTATTCATATTTAATAATCTCTAAAGCGATAAAAATTTCTACTAGTCATAATTACCACATTCAATATAGAATTCTCCTTGTTTTTGAACAGACTAAAAACTATAGTTTTTAAACTTAGATAAATAATTATAACTTTGATATGAGTACTTAAAAAATAGTTTAGTTATAGTAAAACCGACAGTAGACATATTTTTAGAGCAAACTTATAGGAAGCATTAAAAGTAGACACTAATAAAAGTTAAGCGTTTGATTAAGTAGTGATGAATTATATCAAACTTTATATTTTAGATAAGAATCTCTAACAAATAATGCTTACTTAGTTAAATTGTTTTAGTAATAGAATTCCGAAGTATACATAAAAAACAAGATACAATGTAAATATCATAATATATTTGAATTAGTTCGTGTTATAGTTATTAATATTTTAAAGTCATTAGTGTATAATTTTGACTATGGTCATGTTATGATAGATGTATTATTACACATTGATATCAAACTTTAATTATTTTATTGTGAAATCATTAAAGTTTATTAAGCTATTTTTTAAAATTTGTTTAAATTTTTTTTTCTTAATTTTTGTTATGTAAACACTAAAAGCTACTAAGTATTTTTATTTTTCGAGTTTAATGACAGAGCATTGTTATTTTAGGCAATTAAGCAATTAATAGTAGTCTTTAGTATTAGTAGATATTTTTAACGCAATTTAAAAACGTAAAGTTACGTTTATGTATATAACTAAAAGAAATTAGAGTTTTTTAATATTGCTTTTATTTTCTCTGAAATATGTTTTAGACTGATAACTGTAGGATTGTGTTTTTTTCTGAAATCTTGTTATTATTCAATTACCTTTAGTAAATAAAGGTTTTTTTTTCGAAAAAACAAAAACAGTATTATACTTCACTTAAAATCTGAAGTAATAACAAATATAATTTGTTAATAATCAATAAAATTATAGTTTTATAATTTTTTATCAGAAGATTGAATATTTCAAAGAAAAACAATTTTATAAGAACAAATCTATATACTTTTTTAATAGTCATAAACTTAAAATGTTATTGTTTAATAAAACTTTTTCCATCAAATAAAAAGCTCTTTTAAAAACAAAAGTTTGCAAAAAAAATCAGTTTTGTATAATTTATTACCCATTATTTTCCTTAAAAAGTCTTTGTTTTTTAGCTGCTTTACGACAACTTTAAACAATATAAGTTATGTTGATAATAAACAAGTAGATTTATTCAGCGTGCTCGTTAAAATATTTTATTTTGTTTCAGATTAGTTTATACGCAGTTGGCAAAAAACTATCACTAGAGGTATTAAGTTATTAGTTCTTTACTGCATAATATAATAAATATAGTTTTCTTGTTTTATTTAATTTTAATAAAAAGCCATTTTATTTAAAATTTAATTTCATAATTGTTTTGAAATTAAAACTATCAAAAAATAGTTAAATCTAATTAAAAAAAACCTAATAAGCTCTAATAATAGTTCTATTACAATGTCTGAATTATATAAAATTCATTTTACTATCATAAAAAAACAACTTTTTTTTAATATAAATTGCTAATAGTATTCTTTTTTTAATTTAAAAGTATTTAATGTATACAAGTTTTGAATTTGATATTTTAAACCGATCATTTTAATAAACAAAAAGTAGTTTTAGTAATAAATTAAACAATAGCTTATTTGATTTAGCATACTTAAAATGAAAATACTTTTAAAATCTTAAGTATTTTTTTTATTATGAAATTATAAACTGTGAGAAAAACAAGATATATTTAAAATGAAGATTTATTTCGTTTTTATTGTAATACATAATTAAGGTAGTATTACGTTCTATATAAACTTTCAAATTTAAGCTCTTTGTGAGGAAATATTTTGTGTAAACGGTTTGTAAGTTATTTCTATGATTTTCATCTTTATAACATTTATAAAATAATACATCGCAAAATAGATATATTTTAAATTTATTCTTTTATTAGTAGTGTAAAATGTCTGTAGTGTGAATTGTACTTTATTTTACAATTTTAGTTTGTTTAATAACTTTCACTTAAACTTTTATCACTTTTCAAAGGATCTTATATCTTAAACTTATTTTCTATAAGTGTGAATCGTAATTTATTTACCATTTTAAGAATAATGTTGTAATTTTCAGGTTGTTAAGCAACTAATGAACGATTTTGGTAATTAACCTGAATAAAGTTTTTTTAATGATGAAATTGTAAAATCATTTGCTACTTAAACTGTAGCAGTTTTATAAATAACTTTTCTTGTAGTTTTAATTATTATGCTTTTTACTTATTTGTTTACTAAAATTATTAAAAAAATCTACACGAAATTTCTTATACTAACAGATACACCATATAAACTTTAATACATCTCATAAATATGCAAAAAACATCGTATGCTTTACATAAATAAAAACAAACCTAAATCAAAAGTTTGTAACTGATTCATGCTTTTAAAATGGTTGAAAGTAAATAATTGTATTAACGAAATTAAAACCAAATTATTTTAAAATAATACTGTAACTTCGCATAATAAAATAAAATTGTTGTCAAAACACATTTGAGTATAAAACATTGATGCTAGATTGACAGTAATTAGTCATTTAATGATGCATAAAAAGCGTTACTGTCGTTTATTTATCACGTTTTATTTATTGAAACTCTTATTTGTTTTTACGATTTACTTAAATACTAAATTTCAAAGATTTAGCAGTAAAGATTTTAGCAAAAAATAAACTTAAGAAAAATTTTTATTTAACATTTAAATTTTTTTCATTGATATGACAAAAATTTCAGTTAACATTATTGTGTTATTATTTTTAATAGAAAGTTTTGTATATAACTTTTAGAGTTATAAAACAGTTAAAAACAAACTGTTAGTTTTATCTGTTTTAAAAAATCAACATTTTAATTTCAATTTTAATGTTTAAATATATCATTAAAAAAAATAAGAGTTTAAATAAATAAACTTCAGAGTGGAAGCACAATACTTTTTATGCATAATTAAAACTTGTTTAATAAAACTGTTAAACTTAATTAAAAAAAACAGTCAAGTTTAATCTTATCCTACAGGAAATCTACACAATTTTCTTACGCTGCTGTAATTAGTATTGGCATGCAGTATAACAAAACTAACTTACTTAGAAGAAAAATTTATAAAATATAAGAGCTGAAACTTTACATGAACTTTAAAATGTCATTTAACTCTACTAACTTAGCAATTAAAGTATCTTCTGGTACCTGTTTTTATAAAGAAAAACTTTAAAAAGATCAATTGTTTAATGTATATTTACTTTGATTATAACTAAATTTTATTTAGTGTAACCTTACTAACAAATACCAAAATAAAATAAGATTTCTTAAACAAAGTTCTTGTGTTCGGATAGACTTTAATAGAAAACAATTGAGAATTAAAAAATGCTTCAAAGTTTAACTGTATAACTAAGCATAAAGTAATTTTTTAACGAAAAATTATTTATTTTAGTTTGTTAATAGTTTTTAATTTAGCATAACTTTATATGAAAAATCTTACCAGTTTTCTTGAGTTTAGAGCTTTGATTAGACTTTATTTGAGAAAAATTATTTTTTGGTTTAAAACTAATTTAAGGCTAAGTTAACACATTTCAAACGATTACTAGATAATTTGAACATATAAATTAAATTGCGTCATTAAACTACTTAGTTTGTTTTACTAGCATAAAAATTAAATTTGCGTTTTAATAATAAAGTTCGAATTTAAATTTTATATTGTTGTATTTTGTTTGATAACAATGTAAGTTGTGAATGAAATAAGTTAAGAACTATTTATGAAAAGTGTAGCAAAGTTCTTGAAATAGAGAAAACATAAAATCCCATGAATATATTTATATTTAGCACAAAATAAAAGCTTAAATTGTTTGTTCCTTATAAAAAGTGTTTATCGTACTTGTAAATCTTTGGTTTTATAAATAAAATAGCGTAAAAATTATTTATGTATGTGCTTAAACTTATGACAATATGCTTATAAAGGTTTATTTATAATGTTTAAAATATTTTGTCTAAAGTACTAAAGTATATTTTAGTCATAAATAACAGATGTGACATAAAAAGTTTTATATAAGCTCTTTCGATGTTTACTTTAAAAACAAAGTTTTTATTTTGTTTGTTGAACGATAAGTTTTATTATTTTTTAGTAGCTTGATAAAATTTAAATTCAATATTTTAATGTGGTAAAACAATAAAATTTTTTTTATTTTATTTTCACTTTATTTTAATTATTCACTAGAATAATATCTACCACTAAAACCATTTTAAAAAACATTTTGTTATTTAAGTTTTTTCTCGGCAGTTCTACTAAAAATTTCAAATTAAGTTTTTTATAAAAAAAACATCATATTATAGAGTATTTGTTCTAGACAAAAACATATTAAAAAAACTAAATTTTATCAATCAAACTTTGATCGTATAAGCTAATAAAAAGATTGTTAATTGTTTTTTGATGTTATTCTAAAAATAAAAAACATCATTTTATGGTATTTTTAAAACTAAAACCACCAGCTAAATTTACATAATTATATTAAAGTTGTCAAAAAATTTAAAATATATATTGATAAAAATACTCTCACAAAAATAAACTTTAAATACTTCAAAACTGATATAAGCAATGATTGTATTTTTAATTAAATTAACAAAACAGCTCAAGCTAATGAAACCGCATTTTGTTCATTTATTTTGTCTTTGCTTAGATTCCATTACAAAAAAAGTAGTGTAAAAACAAAATAACTATTTAAGTATTTTCTAGTCAAATTGTTTTTTTTTCAGTAAATCTCTATGTTTTTTATTCTGTGTTTAATCTTTTATAACAAGCTTTTATACGAGTACTTAGGTGTAAATAACTAAAGTAAAACAAAAATTTGTTTTATAACTCTTTTATTTTGTTTTGTAGACACTTAAATATATAATGAAAAGTATAAAAGCACGTAAAGAAAAATATCAGCTAGCGCAAGCATAATATTTATAACGTACATTTTGAAAGTTTAAATGAAATGCAACTAACAATTTCAGAAAACTAGTATTATTATACAACCAATAGTTATAAATATTGAATATACTTTAATACGCAATCAATAAAATCCAAAGTAAAATAAGATATCAAAAATGATATTATGTTATGTGGAAATAATCAAATTAAAAAACATTAAAAGAAAATATTTTTAATATAAACTGAAAAAGACGTTTACTATAAAAATCTAAAAATACTAATACCTAATTTTAGAATTCATTGAAATTTATATGAAGAAAAAATACGATTAAAAAAAGGACTAGTTTTGTTACAATATTTTATGATTATTCATATAATTTAAGTTGTAAAGTTTTATTAATATTACACACAATAAAGTTATAAAAGCGAAATTTTACAGTAATTTATTAGTTTACGATGCATAAAAAACTGTACTCCCACGCTTAATGTTTATCAATATAAACTGATGTATTTTAATGTTTTTTAATCATGAACATAACATTTTAAAGTAATAAAACTACTTTTTACAATAAAATAGCTTTATATTTTCGTTAAAAATACTAATATGATTGATATTGAAATAATCTATAGCGAGTTATATAATAATGAGGCAGTGTTAAAGAAAAATTAACTTAAAGCTGAAAATATTTTTTTCGCGATTAAAATAATCACTTTAATTTTTTACAATTAGTGTTCAGCAAGAGATTTTTGTAGATATGTATGTTTATAAGTTTGGTTAAATAGTCAAGGTTTTCGCACTTTTAAAACTAAATAATACTTATTTAAAAAAAAAATATGCAAGTCTGCGCAAGGTTTTTTTATAAGGTTTGTATTTAGTTTAATTTTTAAATAACTTAATTTAAAATACTTCTCATAAAATGTATTGTTAACTATTTTATTTTACAGGTTGTAAAAATGTTTAAAAAATACTTAAAGCAAATTCATAAAATAGTATAGGTGTATACTAAAATTTTATAAATTATTAAAAACTTTCTTTTACATTAAATTAAAACAAGTTTAACTTTTTTTTGCAATGTGAAATTAACTTCTTGTAAATTTAAAAAGTTTTGTAACATTAAGGTGTTAAACTGCAACCGTTTATTACACTATGAATGTATAGTTTATACAAAAAAGCACATAATATTACTTATTCAATTATTGTCTCGAGTTTACAAATAAGTATGTTTGGTAAGATTTTAAACATTTAAAATACCATAAATTTAATGAAAAAGTAATAGTTTTACTTAAATAAAATTACTAGCGTAGAATGAAATTTCTTTTAGAAAAGTACAAGCAATAAAAGTGCTTGTTTTATAGAACCGTTTTAGAAATTTTTAATGTAGTAAACGACTCTATAATCGAAATGTAATTGTACACTAAGTTCTTGAAATAAACTTCTTCTGATGTTAAGATCATGTTGATATTATTTGTTTATCTAACAGAAGTTTGTTAATAGAATTCAGTTTTAGAATAAAAGCATTTAAACCTTTTTACAACAAAAGCAATTCAAATAAATAAATATACATAAAAATGATAATGGTTTTTTTTTGTTATCCATGTGCTAAGAAACATAATTTTGCAAGCTGAATTACCTTGTAATTTGTAATTAATAAAACCTTAGTATATAACCTTGTATTTAGTAATTATTGAACTTCTACAATCTATTAGTAAGCTAAATTATTTAAAAAAAATAATTTAACTTGCTTTACTTACATTCTCTGCACAAATATATTTTTAATATAAAATGCACAATGCCAAACATTTTAAAAGAGCTAGCGATCCTTGCAATATTTTTCTTAATTGTTTTTTTAATAGATTTTTTTTCAAGTATTTAATTTGTAGTTAAGTAAATAAAAAACTAATAATATTTTAAAACTTAAGAAAAATATTTGATTTCAAATATTAAACTTGTTTAAACAGTTGATAAAAAGTTAAAATAAGAATGATAGTTTACAACTAATTTATTTTATTTACTTTAATAAACTTTATAACTTTAAGAATTGTTTAAATATTATAAGTTATTATCTAAAAAGTCGTTAATAAAACAGTTTTGTATACTTACTAAACGTTAAAAATTTGCAGACTGATGTTTTAAAGTTTCCTTTAAAAAAGCATTTTTAAAAAGTTTCCAAAAAAGTTTAAGTAGCGTGAATAGCAGTATGATGTATTAGTAATGTATTATTTAGTAAAAACACCAACCAAGTATTTACAAAAAAAACTTTTAGCAAGCAGTGAAGATAAATAACATTTTTTAATTAATTTTTAGCCATATTTAATTGTAACAACTATAGTTAAAATGTAAAATTATAAAATTCAAAAATTCACAACGATTTTTTTTGTTTTTTTTTAAGGTTTCATATCGTTAGTGCTAATTTTGTATTTAATATTGTTATTTGTCTTAATTATATAATATAAATTAAAAAATAAACTCTTAGTTGTTTTGCCTTATTTTGTTAAATTTATAAGTTTGTATCTTATAAACTTAACAAAATAATGCAAAAAAAAATTACAGTTTACTTTTCAATCTATATATCTATTCACTCAATAAGTTATTCTAAATACAATAGTCTGTAATAATTTGTAATGTATATTTTGTCTTTTTTGTTTATATCAATTTATTGACAAACATATTGATAGTCGAACTACGATTTTTTATGAAATAAGTTAAACATAATTTAATCTGTTTATAACTCAGTTTTTCAAGCAAGGACTTAATGATTGTGATTTAGCTTAGTAAACTTAATAATTTGAGCAATTAATTTAATTATAAAGTTGAACTTCGTAGTTTGAATTAATAAACTTAAAAATATGCTTATCTGACGTTTGCGTTAAATTTTTTTTATTATTAAACCATTTTGTTTTTTAGTTTTGCAAGCTACTTATTTTGCTTAATTCTCAAGCTTTTTTTTTGTTTCTCGACTTTTAATTGAAAAACATTTAAAATTTTCAAATAGAATAGTACAATCAACAACTTGTATATATTTTTTCAAATTTAGAAGTATGTACAGTTTCCATAAGATTAAAATTTTCCACTTATATATTCTATAAAAAACTTTAATAAATCTAAGTATTTTAATGCTAATGATAATGCTTTTGTATATCTTAAAAACATTTGAATGATCAAAGACTTAAACAGGTCAAAACGTTTTTCAAAAGTTTAATGAATAACACAAACATACAAAAAAAAAAAGAATAGAAATTACTTAATGTTTTAGTTTAGTTTTACAGTTCAGTATGCAATTCAAACTTTTTAAAAGTTTTTTCTCTTTTTACAAATCTAGTCTCAGCTGACTAAAGTTTAAACTTAAATTAAAAATAAAACTAGAAAAATAAAATTAGTTTGTTAATAAAGATGTATAAATTTACTGTTTTAACTTGGACTTGTTTTTTTTCGGAAAAACATACTTAAAATAAGCGGCCGGATTCAACGCGCTAAGAGTAAAACCTTGCCTTCTATGTACTTTTAGAGTTATAAAAGGTAAAATTTTGAAGATGCAAATCAAATGAAATTAATTTTGATTTACAGTTTGTATTTTTGCTAACTAAAGTTATTTCCAATGTAATTCAGTACGGTTTAAGTACATATAGATGCATATTTGAAGACTGTTTTATTACATAATTTCTTTATAAAATATTTTTTTTACTGTAGTATAACGTTACGAAACCAAACAGCTCACATAACACTTGTTTAAACTTTCTTCCTACGAACCTTTTGTCCTACAACTCGATAACCGAAAGGTTTTTTTGTGCATCAGGTCGTAAGACAAATTGTTTAGAGCGCTTTTTTGTTGTTTTAACATTGTTGAACTTAAAACGTTGCCAACCCATACTTTTTGTAAAATTTATTTTGTTTAAATGTTTTCTTGAAAATTTTATGACGTTTAACAACATACGGAGTTTTGCTAAAAATCCGTTCAAAGTTAATATTTAATGTTTGAAGATTGTAATTTTTTTAGATCTCATTATTTCATCATAAAATTATAAAAATATCTTAGAATGAGATTCATTTACAAACATATCCACTACTAAAAGTTTAATTTAAAGATTAAGTCAATCTCTACCAATTAATTCTTTTTATGTTTAATAGATAAAGTGCTTTAAAAAACTAAAATAGATAAAAAGTTTAAATAGGTTTAAATGCTTTTACTAAGACATCTGACACATAAGATGTCAAAAAATAGTGTATGATACTAAATTAATTTAAACAATTAGAAAAAATAGTTTATTTTTAAAAGCTGTCAAAAGATAATTCAGCTAATACCAAAAATTTAGTTCATTATAGTTTTTTGTTAATTGGTATTTAATTTTGCAAAATTTAAAGCAATCGCAAATCGTTTATGGTGTACAAGTTCACGGTTTTATACCATTAAAGAAATACTTTTGAAAACCACTATCATCTAAGGACTATTGTAGAACGTAGTTTTGATCATGATGATAATGCAACACATAATTCCATATACTAAGATAAATGATCAAAAATATATTTAACCGTTTAATGTTATTATTCTGTTATAATATAATTCTGTTCGAGAGCTAAAATTTATGACAGAAGACGCAATATCTTTCGATTTAAATTTATTTTGAAAACTTGAATGATAAATTGTATCGTGTGACTTACGAGTCAAGTTCAGATAAAAATATAAAAATTTTTAACAATATTAATTAATGAAACAAAGTAGTTTTGCAACTAAAACTTATTAAAGTTTCAGTTTTCTGTTTAAATTTTTCACTTTAGAATACAAACAGTTAACACGTATACAACATACTCAATTGTAAATTTTATTGAAATTTTTTTAGTTTCTGAAGGTTAAAATCACAAAAGTATACACTTATCCAAGAAAAACACTTTGTTTAAGTTTTTCTCCATTTGAATTTTTAGCCTAGAAAAAAAGTTTTATGAAGGTCAAATGTCAAAGGTGTTTAATAAACATTAATTTTAAATAAACTTTTATTATGAACAAATTCTATAAATTAACTTATCAATAAAATATTTATTTTCCATAAAATTAGTATGGTTTTTTATTTTTCAGGGAGGAAAATTTATAAGAAATATAATGATAACATTAGGCAACTTCAATAGTTTAAACTAGCTATGAGTTTTTAGTTAATTTTTATAATTAATTAACTATTTTCGTAAAACTTTGTTGCATAGTTTTTGAGTTGTAACTTATAGATCTAACATAAGTATTTAACTTCTTTGTAAGTAATTACTTATAGATATAGTTTTTTTAATTAATTAAATAAATCAACAATTATCATAATGTCCTAATCTTAAGTTAACCAATGTAGATAACTATACCAGTGTAGACATACATACATTTATTTTGTTGTTAATACATTTTATTGAGGACCCTTAACAAACAAAAACATAAATAGTTTTCACAACAAAAAGGTTGTACATACTTTGTTGTTCTATAGAACCCCTTAATATGTATACCCTACAAAGTACTTAAATTTTAAAAGTATTTTAAAGCAATACGAGCATGATGTTCACTGATATTTTGTTTATTTAAAAATATTTGTTTATTAACAACTTACACAACTGACAGTTAACAAAAATTCTCTTGTTTTTACTCCTACATCTCTGTAACTTTATTTAAAAACCTTTTATAAACACCAAACAAAGATTTTAGTAATTTTTTTCTTACGTATCTCAAATCTTATTTGAAAGTAATTCTCTTATTGTTTTTGTAAAATTTTAACTGTATTAAATATTCAAAATTTTCACTTTTACTCTATATTTATTTATATTTATATATCATAAACATTAAACATTTTTATTCAGTTTATCAATTCATAAAAAACATTTAATAAGATGTGTCTATTAATTAATTAATCTTCAACAATATTAGATTTTTAGAAGATTATTAGAGTGTACAAATAGTACAAAAAGCTTGGAATTCAAATGTATTTAAAACTACTTCTGAAAATTTAATTTTAGAAAAATGTGTTAGAACGTTAGGAATATAATCAAGGCAGTGAAACTTAGTTAAGTAATTTAACTCAAAGTAAAATAATAATTATAAAATTAAGAATCTAAATGTGATATTTTAATTTTCGAGAGTGTATCAGGATAAGTTTCAATATCAGTATTACATTTTAGTTTTAAAATTCTTTTAAAGACTTCCATTTCATATTGTTTATTAGTTTTGACGAAACAAGATTAACCTAAAATTTATAATAAACATATGAAAATTAAAAACTGTATACTTTGATGGATATTAAAAGCAGCTTGTTGTACTTTAATATTAAACAAACTTAGTAAATTAAAATATTATTTCTGTTAAAGACTAGTAGCTAAAATTCGGCTAGCAATAATTTTAATTTTTTAATTGTACTCACTCAATTTTTTCGTTCAAAACTAGTTACATTTTATACTTTATCCAAATGCAATTTTCAAATTAAAACAACTTGTGACCTTTTAACATATTTATACTGTTTTTACATAAGACACATTAACTAAAAATTATCAATTTAATTATACCTTATCTTTAAGTTAGGATTTATAAAAAGAGTTTATAAATAAGTGAAGCTAATTTGATAAAAAAAAACTTAACAATTACTTTGTGCGATTTATCTTAACAGAAATCATACATCAAATTTTTAACTCTATTATTAAGGCATTTCAAATATTTTAATAGCTAATTTCATTATAGCACTCATTTTTCAATTTAACATTTGAAATAAGTTAATTATATAACCTTATACAATTTACTTAAAAACAAAATAGCTAATATGTTACACAAGAGCCGATTATAACAGTAAACTATAGTTGTAAACAAGACTTTTATTTATAATTTTGTCTTAATATTTAAATTAAACAACTTATTTAAACTAATATACCTCAAGATTTATATAGTTTAGATATTTACTTTATTGTAACCAAAGCAACTCATATCACACTAGAAACAATTATTAAGAAAATGTTGATAAAATATTAAAAAGACTAAATTTTTTTTTAATTAAAGTTTTAAGTTATTTTGGTTAAAAATTCAACTAGAAATTGTATTTGTAAAATATTAAAAGTAATTAGCTTTAAAATGAAGTCATAATGAAAGTAGTAAAACTTTTAAATAAAACTATAGAAAAGCAAAATATACTACAACTGATAGCAAAAATATTGTTATGGTGTTTACATTTACTTAAATTTACACTCAAGAATTATATCACACCCAAAATATATTTGTAATGTATTAAAACTTTGAAATACAATAAAAAAAATAAGGTAAAAATAAACAAATGGTAAACTTTGTAAAAAATAATTTTTTCACATAATATCGTGTGTGACTTGACATTTTTAATCACTGATAATGAATTTAAAAACTTAAGAACAGAAATAGAAAATAAATTCACAACTTATAGTTGAAAGCTCAAGCATATTTGTTCCAAGCGAAGCATTGCTTCAAGTAATCTCTACAAAAGCAATTTTCGTTGTTCTGATAGGCTAATTGATTCTGTTTTGATGTGATAAAACAATGTAGTTTCAATAAATTGCATGAGCATTGTGGTTCCACAGTAGCTGTTTAAAATATTTTACATTTAGTTTGATATTTAATGTAAGCTTAATATCGTTTTTGAACTATGTGTTTAATTGTTAATTTTGTAACGATAATTTTTTTTTAACTCTGAATAAGCAGAATCAATTTTTACCTAAGTAGTAATTCTTTATTTATAAGTTAACCAGCTTTAGTACAGTGAAAATAAAATGAAATACATCAAAGTGTTGTTTTTAAATCCTAATAAATACACAAAAGACAACTATAGTAATTTTAATTTCTGTTAAAAAAATGAGCTAAGACTAATTTTTTTCATGCGTATAGTTTTGTATTTTCGTTTTCTTACAAAAAGCAATAAGCATTTTATTTAGTGTATAAACTTGCGCAGTAACGTAATATAAGTTAGATTGTTATATACTAAAAAAAATAAACAACATTTTACTGATTTTGATGAAAATACAAGCTTTTAAATTCGTTTTTAAAAATAGCATGGTTTAATACCTTGAGTAATCATAGCATTTTATAAAATATGTTTACAAGATTAACTTTCTTTAAATTCTGTAGAACTGATATGAAATAAAAACTGTAAAACTAACTTGTGTAATAAGTTCTAACATATTCAGGGTTGAAACATTGGTAAAAATTATTGACCCACACTGTTTTTGTTGTTCCCTCAAACTTTATTGAGGTGTTATAACAGTTTTCTTCTGAGATACATGGGCTATACGGTTTGCAGTGAGAAGCTAAACATATTTTATTTATTTTAAGAAAACAAACAGATTATTCGCGTAAAGTAGTAGTTGATTCTTAAATCAAGTAAAAATTTAAATTACTTGAAAATTTAAATTATGTTTAATATAATCTCGTTACTATATTCATTTAATGTTAAAAAATATTCGTAGTCCTATGTATAGAAGTAACAAAAGATTATCAATTATTGTAGGGGACATAACAAAAAAAAAAATGAATAAAAGAGATTAGTTAAAACTAACTGTTAATAGGGTCTAGATTGTTAATTCTTAGTCTTCCTTGAAGCCAATACTGCTTTTCTGTTTCTTGTTGCTCTACTACGTAACATTGTGGTTTCCGTGCAGTTCCGTTACAGAACTCTATATAAAAAGGTACAAATTAACGTTTCTGTGCCCCTAATTTACATGCAAATCATTAATTTTGTGTTTTATACAAGTAACCAAGTAATAAGTAAATAAAACAGACCTTTTATTTACAGAGTTTTAAACTTGTTAATATTTGGTTTCTTTTATTTTTTAACATACAACATATAAAGTTTAATAATACTAAAACTGAAAAAAAACCATAGTAATGAATTAAATTTAGAAATTCATATGAACTCATTTTACAATCTTTGTTTATTTGTAACATTAAAAAAAACGTGATCAAAAGTTATGTTTACAAAACATATTAAAATAAAGACAACACAAAACATTAGATCATAAATTTTATATTTATATTAAGAGTTAAATCGATTTAAAAGTTCAAAGCTTTACAACTCGTATATTTTTATGTTTTGTTATCGAAGTAAAACTTACTATTCTTCACTTCCGTAATTATCGCACACTCTTTTGGTTTAATGTTCATATCTTCGCAATTAAACACATTTTTGCATCCGCACCAGGAAACGTCTGTATAAAAACAAATAGCAAAATTAAAAGTGAAAATTTCATGACATTTTATATTAGTAACTTTGAAGCACTTAAAAGTGTAAAACTTAATCATTTTCAGTAATCATTATCTGTCACCGTACACAAATTTTACAATTAATCAAGAAATACTTTTGTAGCAAAACTAAATTCTGAAACAAATACTTGTTTGATGCTTTTCAAAATAAAACTTCCGTACAATTTGACATGATTAGTGTTTTATACTTTGATTAGTATCAAATATAAATACTAAAAATAACTAATCACTTACTTAAACAGTTTAGTCTGTATGAATAAGTTTGATAGTAAAAATTTTTTATAGTTTTTAAAATGTTTATACTAATCATGTTATATTATTTAAATACACTATACATATTTTTTTAAACTAACTCTTTTGTATTATCTCGCTTATAATTTCATCTCGTGATAGCTGGTTTGATTTTCCTTTAGCCTTTTTTAATATGATAACGTAAGTTACTGATATTAAAAAACTATGTTTAATTCTTTAAAAGACTTATAAGAATATGTCGGATATTAAAGCTGAAATGTAGTATTATTTGTTTAGAATTCATATAAAAAAAGTATTTGATTTTTATAAATATAAAATAGGATTGAAAACTTTAATAAA
Organism: Thalia democratica; assembly: GCF_965202585.1. Classification (NCBI taxonomy): domain Eukaryota; kingdom Metazoa; phylum Chordata; class Thaliacea; order Salpida; family Salpidae; genus Thalia; species Thalia democratica. The sequence goes on along the minus strand of NC_139167.1, from coordinate 6,095,632 downwards.
TTTTAAAAAATATATCAATACTAGATTATTATCGGTATAATAAAATAATGACTGATAATTAATTTATAAACTTTTAATTTATATTTTATTATATTAAAAAAAAGCTTCAAACAATATGGAATAAAATTATAATACAAATTGTTCTTTATCTAGTTGATCTAAATGAAAATAAACTGTTTTATAAAATAAACTTATATTTATTATTTAAGAACTTACAGCATACAATGACCTTATATTTCGACTCAAAGCTATTGTTTTATTATTGACACTTGAATTGTTAACAAGGTTTTTATTCTCCTTAGTTGCTTCTTGAGTAGCGGTTTTCTGGTAAATTAACTTTTATTTACATTATTATTTAAAAACTTTTTGTATTTGACTTACTTCAAAAGTATATAATTTTTCAAATGGGTCTTAATATTAAGATACTGTTTTAAAATGTATACTTATTGTAGTTAAAAATAAAAAACTTTATAGTAAGTAACTTTTAAAGTAACTTTTGAACTTAGAGGTAAATTATAAAAAATAAATTGGTATAGTCCTAACATTCCAATTTTTAAATAATATATTTAATCATATCTTAATAAAAAAACTATAATAAACTACAAATTAATTTTTATTAGCCATTAAGAATTATGACTTAAAAAATCACTACTTACTTTATGTCAAAGTAACATATAGAATTAAATATGGTGTTTTTTATTTTTTCTTTATTTTATACTAATCAACATAAAGAATAAAAAATTATTTATAGTGTTAAACGAATTAAAACATAACTTACAGTATTCTCTATGATATTTTTGTGTAGTAGACTGTGAGGAGTTGAATTCACTATTCCAATAAAGAAAAAAGTAAAGACGATTAGACTAACTTTGTTTAAGATCATCATTAAACTTTACATAAATCTGAAACATTAACCATTTGCAACAAACAAAAAATAAGAATAATATTAAAAATACATCAAAAGTATGTTGAATTTTGTGCTAACAAATTTTCAGGGTATCATTCTACTGAACAAATTTACTATAAATTTACTAACTTATTAAAAGTGAACCACATTTTTATATCATTATAAATATAAAGATTTTGATATTTATGAATGAAAATAGCAACAAAAAATGTCAAAAATAATAGAACCACGATTTATTAAAGTTATTATAGCTTTGAACAAAGTTTTATCTAAAACTTCTAATTTTACAGCTTGAAGCACGGTAATATTGTTGCTAATTTTATTTTTGCTACTTAATAATAAATAAAGTTATTTATTTTAAATGCTTTATAACTTATTAAAAAAAATTAAATTGATGTTGACACAATCAATTTAATTTTTGTGTTGTTAAATGATCACCAAAACAGTTTAAAATTTTTAAAACTATGTTTAGAAGTTTAATTCTACATATGCTGATTTTAGCAAAAAGTTGTAATACTTAAATAATACAATATTTACTCTAAACTGGCTTAAAGTAACTAAAGAATTCATTATTTCTCGCTTATTTATACTGGTTTTGAAAGAAAAAAAGTCTACAGATGTTGTTTTTTTGATATGGTAATTAAAAAAAACATGATTAAATAAAAATACATAGCAATTACAAAACATTAAGTTCAACAGCTGCAAAATATAACATTCGATATTAAAAAAACATTAAATTGCTTAGTAGAAGAAAATTGAAATTTAATTATAGATATTTTGGTCACCATGTGATAAAATGTATAAAATTCACTATCTGCAAGCTATTAAATATATATTAAAACGACAATAAACAAAATACTTTAAAACATTTTTTGTTTTAACATGCTTTTTACACAAAATCAAGTCTTCATGATATATTAACCAGTTTGATTTGTTTTTATAGGATTTTCAAACATGAAATTAAAACGACAAATCAATTTTTAACAAAGTTTAAAGTCGTTTATAAAACAACAAATTAAAAAATAATTTAAAATTTTGCTCGGTAGTTTTATACAAGCTTCAGATAAACTTCCACATTTTAAGGTTTTTACATATAGTTTTTAATACTAAAGTCAACGTATGAAAGAAAACAGCATTTGGCGTGTAAATAGTATAAAGATTATTTAAGATGTTCCTTATACTAGTTTTTACTTTTAATAAACTTTAATAACATTATTTTAGGAGTTAAACGTATTTGTCTATTTAAAAACCGTTATCACATTAGCATTAAAAATTTGAAACTTTTTAAACGTTTAAACTTTAAACCTTATTTTACATGGTTGTTTTGATGTAAAAATTGATTTGTATGTGTAAAAAAATATGCTGACATAAAAACTAAAATTAATTTTTACTTGTTTATTGTTAAATTGTACAAATTAGATACTTTTATCATTTTTGTGTTATTTAAGGTTTAACGTAGTAAACATACTCTAAAGTATTAAAAGTACAATGAAATAGAAACAATCTTTTTAATTAGAAATTGAAAATAGTAAACACTAAGACTTCAAAATGTGTTTTATGCACAAAAAACTGACAAATTAAACAACAATAATAACGTGTAGGTTTCCGAAATTTGTATAATTTAGAAAATTTTTATTTAGTAGTAGTTAGTAACTTATTTTTGACGAAGTTAATTTAAATGTTATAAATGTGAACCTAAAAAATATTTTATTACTTAATCAATAATTATTTATAACGTATTCAAAGAAAAAACATTATTAAAATGATCATTTATCGTTTTGTTTAAATTAACCCACATTAGCATAACAAAATAACTTACTTTAATTAATTACTACTTATTTAATTAAAAGTGTTTTGAAGACTGTTTATATTGAAATTTAATAAATAAAAGAAATCGCTTTTACAATTAATAAAAACAAGTCTATCTTTTACTTGTGTTTATTAATAGTAATATGTAAAAATTAAACATAGTTTTAAATTAGGTGCTTGTGAATTTAAATTTAGAAAGTGTTGTAAAATTTAGGTGTAAAATTATAATTTAAAAAAAAAAAACGAAAATATTTAAAAATAGTACTTATTTAGATTTTTTCTCCAAATATGAATCTTTTGTAAAATTTTATTTTAGATAAAAACAACTAAGTTATGCAAAATCAAATAGTTTTACTTAAATCAAAATTACTTGCCTATCAATTAAAACTCATAGAAAAGTAAATTCAATAAAAGTTCATGTTTTATAAAACCGCTTCAGTAATTTTTAATGTAGTATAGGACTCTATAATCGAAAGGTAAATCGTACACTAAGTTCTTTGAATTTTCTTTTTGGGTGGTCAGATCATGTTAAATCATGTTAATGTTTACTATTTTTCTACTATAAATTTGTAAATAGATAGTACTTAAAAAATAAAAACAGATAAACGTTTGTACAACAAAAACAATACAAATATAATTAAGGTGTTTTTCAATTACCATGTGATAAGAAATAGAATGTTGTACAGCTGCAAAAACATAATTACTTGATGAAAAATAAATCAAAAAGTAATTAAATGTAACATGTTACTTTTTTAAACATCATACACATGATTAAGTCATGATGATTATAAAATTATTTTAATTCAAAATCGCAGCTGTAAAAAGTTTGAAAAGCTTGTCATATTTTTAAACTTTATACAGAATTTGTACTTTATTAAATAAGTTGTTATATGTTTTGATTTTTATTAAAAAATTCTTAACTTTATTAAGAAAAGTAATAAATACATTTTTTTAACTCCTGAAAAAAAATATGTTATACAAAATACTTTAAAACTGTATATGAAGTTAATATAAGTTAAAAAAATTTGATACCATTTGTAACAAAGTTTGCTAGGTAGCTTTGGTAAGCTTACAAGTAAAGCAAACTAGTAAGTTTAATTATTATCTACATTACTAATTTGCTTAGTCAAAATATTAAATTTAGTTATGATATATTAAATTTATTCATATTTTTCGGCTTATTTTTAATTTAAAAATTTTTATTGTTTTATGTCGTTTTATCGTTAAAGTTTTGTTTCAAAGCTCTTTAAGTATTTTTTACCAAGTTTTTTTGTTCTGTAACGTCCTTACACAATCGCCCTGTAACTATAAATAATAATGTTTTTTATTTTTATTCTAAACTTGTATGTTAAACTTATTATAATGATAATATGTTTACTGCCAAGTTTCATTGCAAAGCAGCACTTTAGATATAATAACAAAACGACAACCCAGAGCACTTTATATATATAGAGATAAATATTAGTAGTTGTTTAAGCAGAACTAAAACTAGAAGTACAAATAAGCGTTTGTTCTGACTATGTTGTTATTTTATTATTGTTCATGTTTGTTTGAACACTATACAGTTATCAAGCTAAGTCTTTTATACTATATTTGGTTAAAATGTCAAAATTTTAGCATATGTAAAATCAAAATACTACATTTTTTACAAAATTATGAGATTTAGCGCAAAGCTAACTGAAGGGTTTTCACTTAGTTTAAATGTTTTTGATGTCTTTTTTTATCAGAAAACATTTATTTAATAAAAAGCTATAGAAAAACTAATTGATCGTAAAATGTATTGTAGCTTATTATTTCGAAGTTAGAAACATATAAAAATAAAAATTAAACATATAATAAATTCTCAAAAAACAGTAAAGGTTTTTGCTAAAATTTCATATGTAAATAAAAAAACGTTACTTTTATATTAAGTTGAAACAAGTCTAACTTTTATTAGTAATGAAAGTTAGTAGTAATGTAAAAAATTAACATAATGATAAATTAACCTTTTTTGAATCTACATTTAATTAGTTTTGCAACGTTAAAGTTTTATATTGTAATCGGTTATTAAACTTATTAAGTTGAATTCGTACATAAAAGTACACATGTAATATTATTTATGACATGTACATTCTCAAATTTAAAACAAGTATGTTTTGTACAATTTTATACATTTAAAAAAAAATCAATTTAAGGAAAAATATGATAGTTTTACTTTAATCAAAATTACTTGCGTATTAATGTAATTTTTAAAAAAATGTAAATTAAATAAAGTTAAATATTTTGTAAAATAGTTTTAAAATTTTAAATGTGGTATATGACTCTATAATCGAAAGGTAAACCGTACCTTAAGTTCTTCTGATAAATTCTTTTGATGGTAAGATCAAATTTATTTTCACTATTTATCAAACATAACTTTGTACATAGGTATCAGTTAAAAAAAAGAACAGGAAAACGTTTTTACAACACAAACTAAACAATTATACTTAATTCTTTAAGTGCTTTTATACTTGAAAACTTTTCACTATATATTTAAGTGTCTACAAAACAAAATAAAATAGTCATAAATCAAATTTTTGGTTTACTTTAGCTATTTACACCTAAGTACTAGTATAAAAGCTTGTTATAAAAGATTAAACACAGAATACAAAACATAGAGTTTTACTAAAAAAAAAAACATATTGACTAGAAAAAACTTAAATAGTTATTTTGTTTTTGCACTACTTTTTTTGTAATGGAAGAAAAGATAAATGAGCAAAATGCGGTTTCATTAGCTTTTGCCATTAGGTTTACCAAATTTTTTGAAACAAAAACATTTGTACGAAAACCTATAAGCATGTTTTTTATGCAGGATTGGTGTTGGTCATAGGGTAGAGCTGTTGTTATTACCTATTTTACTTATATTTTTATATTATTTGTTTACAATGAGTTTGTTTTTTATGCATAATATCTTAATATGTGAAGATTTTTTCAGAGTTTGTGGTTTTACTCCTAACTTTCAAAGGTTTTTCAATATCTCTGTTTTTTTCATCTTTATATTAACAATTTTTAAGTAGTTTATAAAGTTACAAAAATTATATTAGTACATTTGTTTTTTCTATTTACCTTTACATTTTGAAAAATAGTTTTTAAGTTTTATTTGTATTACTACTGTAAACTTGGTACATTATGTGTGGATTTTTACAAATTTAGTTGTTTTACAAAAGTTAAGTTTTCTATGGTTAAAATTATGCAAATATCATTTGAAAATAAAACCACTGACTTAATACGTTTAACAATCAAAGCTATTAATAAAGTCAATCAATCTGAAGTTCAGTTTGTTACAAAGAGTCCCAGATAAGTACCACACAAAAAAAGAAAAACTTTGAATGATATTTTCAGACAGCTATGTAAAATATAAAGTTTTTTTTAACTTGTTTTTAAATACAACTGTAATTTTTTTTTCAACCATTGTTGTTGCCAGTATGAAGGAATTCATATTTTAAATATTTATGAAAAGTACCAAGAATGTGGATTGTAAAAATTAATAAATACTTAAATATTATTTTTATTCTTATTTATTTAGTTTTATGTCATTTACTAAGGTGAAAAAAAAAATTAAACAAAATCAGTAGATATACTGATGACGTCACTAAGAAAACGTTTGCAACAAAGTAGGTCAGAAAGAATTATTCGACAGTGATGACGTTAAAGACACAACGTCTGCAGCCAAGAAGTCACAAAGAATTATTCGACATTGATGACGTCACAGAGACAACATCTGCAGCCAAGAAGTCACTAGGACTTATTCAACAGTGATGACGTCACAAAGACAAGGTCTGTAGCCAAGAAGTCACAGAGAATTATTCGACAGTGATGACGTCACAAAGACAGCGTCTGCAGCCAAGAAGTCACAAAGAATTATTCGACAGTGATGACGTCACAAAAACAATGTCTGCAGCCAAGAAGTCACAAAGATTTATTCGACAATGATGACGTCACAAAGACAACGTTTGCACCGAAGCAGTCAAAAAATCTTTTTCGACAGTGATGACGTCACAAAGACAACGCCTGAAGCCAAGAAGTTTTAAAGACTTCTTCGACAGTGATGAAGTCACAGTGACAACGTCTCCGACCAATATGACACAAAAATTTATTCGACAGTGATAACGTCACAAAGACAACGTCTGCAGCCAAAAAGTCACAAGTAATTATTCGTCAGTGATGACTTCACAACGACAATGTTTGCGGTCAAGAAGTCATAAAGACTTATTTTACAGTGATATCGTCACCAAGACAACATCTGCGGCCAAGAATTCACTAAGAATTATTCGACAATGGTGACGTCACAGAGAGAATGTATGTATCAAAGAAGTCGAAAAGACTTATTCGACTAATGACGTCACAGAGACAATGTCTGAACCAAGAAGTCACAAAAAATTATCGACAGTGATGACGTTTAAAAGACAACGTCTACAGCCTAGAAGTCACTGAGATTTATTCGACAGTAATGACGTCACAAAAAAACGTCTGCAGCCAAAATTCACTAAGACTTATTCGACATTAATGAAGTCAGAAAAAACAACGTCTGCAGCCAAGAAGTCACTAAGACTTATTCGACAGTGATGATGTACCTAAGACAACAACTGCAGTCAAACAGTCACAAAAACTTATTCGACAGTGATGACGTCACAAAAACAATGTTTGCAGCCAAGCAGTCACAAAAACTTATTGGAAGTAATGACGTCACAAAGAAAATGTTTGCAGCCAAGCAGTCACAAAACTTATTGAAGTGATGACGTCACATTGACAACGTCTGCAGCCAATATGTCACAAAGATTTATTCGACGGTGATGACGTCACAAAAACAATGTTTATAGCCAAGCACTCGATAAAACTTATTCAGAAGTGAAGACATCACAAAGACAACGTCTGCAGCCAAGAAGTCACAAGAAATTATTCGTCAGTGATGACGTCACAACGACAATGTTTAAGGTCAAGAAGTCACTAAGAACTATTCGACAGTGATGACGTCACAAAGACAACTTCTACAGTCAAGAAGTCACAAATAATTATTCGACAGTGATGATGTCACAAAGACAACGTCTGCAGCCAAGGAGTCATTAAAACTCATTCGACAGTGATGAAGTCACTAAGACAACGTCTGCAGCCAAGAAGTGACAAAGACTTATTATACAGTGATGACGTCACAGAGACAACGTCTGCAGCCAAGAAGTCACAAAGACTTATCATACAGTGATGACGTCACAAAGACAACGTCTGCAGCCAAGATGTCACAAAAATTTATTCGACAGTGATGACGTCACAAAGATAATGTCTGCAGCCAAGAAGTCACAAAGATTTATTCGACAGTGATGTAGTAACAGAGACAACGTCTGCAGCAAAGAAGTCACAAAGAATTATTCGACACAGATGAAGTCACAAAAACAACGTCTGCAGCCAAGAAGTCACTCTGTGACGTCATCACTTTCGAATAATTCTATCTAACTTCTTGACTGCAGACGTTGTCTCTGTGACGAGATGACGTCACAGAGACATGTCAGCAGCAAAGAAGTCACAAAGAATTATTAGACATTGATGACGTCACACAGACAACGTCTGCAGCCAAGAAGTCAGAAAGAATTATTCGATAGTGATGACGTCACAGAGATAACATCTGCATCCAATAAGTCACAAAAAATATTTCAACAGTGATGACGTCACTAAGACAACGTCTGAAGCCAAGAAGTCAGAAAGAATTATTGGATAGTGATGACGTCTCAGAGACAACGTCTGCATCAAAGAAGTCACTAAGACTTATTCGACAGTGATGACGTCACATAGAGAACGTCTGTAGGAAAGAAGTCAGAAAGAATTATTTGATAGTGATGACGTCACTAAGACAACGTCTGCAGCAAAGTAGTCACAAAAACTTATTGGTCAGTGATGACGTCAGAAAAACAAGGTTTGCAGTCAAGAAGTCAAAAATACTTAATTGACAGTGATGACGTCACAGAGACAATGTCTGCAGCCAAGAATTCATAATAACTTAATTGACAGTGATGACTTCACAAAGACAACGTCTGCAGCCAAGAAATAACAAAGACTTATTCGACAGTGATGACGTCTCAAAAACAATGTTTGCAGCCAAGCAGTCACAAAAACTTATTCGATAGTGATGCATCACAGAGACAATGTCTGAAGCCAAGAAGTCACTAAGAATTATTCGATAGTGATGACGTCACAAAAACAACTTCTAACAGCCAAGAAGTCACAAAGAATTATTCGACAGTGATGACGTCACAAAGATAACGTCTGCAGGCAAGAAGTCTCAAAGAATTATTCTACAGTGATGACGTCACAACGACAATGTTTCGGTCAAAAAGTCACTAAGACTTATTTGACAGTGATAACCTGATTAAACAAGGTTTGCAGCCAATAAGTCATAGACAGTTATGACGTCTAAAAGACAATGTTTGCGGCCAAGAATCAAAATGAATTATTCGACAATGATGATGTCACAGAGACAATGTCTACAGCCAAGAAGTCAAAAAGACTTATTCGACAGTGATGACGTCACAGATACAACGTCTGAACCAAGAAGTCACTAAGAATCGTCGACAGTGATGACGTCACAAAGACAACATCTACAGCAAAGAGGTCAAAAAGAACTATTCGACAGTGATGACGTCAAAAAGACGTTGTCTGCAGCCAAGAAGTCAATAAGACTTATTCGACAGTGATGACGTCACAAAGACAACGTCTGCAGCCAAGAAGTCACAAAGATTTATTATACAGTGATGACGTCAAAAAAGTAAACGTCTGCAGCCAAGAAGTCACTAAGAATTATTCGACAGTGATGAAGTCATTAAGACAATGTCTGCAGCCAATATTTTACATATATTTATTCCACAGTGATAACGTCTCAAAGATAACGTCTGCAGCAAAGAAGTCACAAAGAATTATTCGACAGTGATGACGTCACAAAGACAACGTCTGCAGCCAAGAATTCACTAAGACTTATTCGAAAGTGATGACGTCACTAAGACAACGTCTGGAGCTAAGTAGTCATAAATACTTATTCTACAGTGATGACTTCACAAAAACAATTTTGGCGGTCAAGAAGTAATAAAGACTTATTTGACAGTGATGACGTCACAATGACAACGTCTGCAGCCAAGAAGTCACAAAGAATTTTTCGACAGTGATGACGTCACAAAGAAAATTGCTGCAGCCAAAAAGTCTTAAAGACTTATTCGACAGTGATGACTTCACAAAGACAATATTTGTGGCCAAGAAGTCATAAAGACTTATTTGACAGTGATGACGTCACTAAGACAACGTCTGCAGCCGAGAAGTTTTAAAACTTATTTTACAGTGATGACGTCACAGAGACAACGTCTGCAGTCAAGAAGTTAGATAGAATTATTCGACAGTGATGACGTCACAGAGTGACTTCTTTGCTGCAGACGTTGTTTTTGTGACTTCATCTGTGTCGAATAAATCTTTGTGACTTCTTTGCTGCAGACGTTGTCTCTGTTACTACATCACTGTCGAATAAATCTTTGTGACTTCTTGGCTGCAGACATTATCTTTGTGACGTCATCACTGTCGAATAAATTTTTGTGACATCTTGGCTGCAGACGTTGTCTTTGTGACGTCATCCCTGTATGATAAGTCTTTGTGACTTCTTGGCTGCAGACGTTGTCTCTGTGACGTCATCACTGTATAATAAGTCTTTGTGACTTCTTGGCTGCAGACGTTGTCTTAGTGACTTCATCACTGTCGAATGAGTTTTAATGACTCCTTGGCTGCAGACGTTGTCTTTGTGACATCATCACTGTCGAATAATTATTTGTGACTTCTTGACTGTAGAAGTTGTCTTTGTGACGTCATCACTGTCGAATAGTTCTTAGTGACTTCTTGACCTTAAACATAGTCGTTGTGACGTCATCACTGACGAATAATTTCTTGTGACTTCTTGGCTGAAGACGTTGTCTTTGTGATGTCTTCACTTCTGAATAAGTTTTATCGAGTGCTTGGCTATAAACATTGTCTTTGTGACGTCATCAACGTCGAATAAATCTTTGTGACATATTGGCTGCAGACGTTGTCAATGTGACGTCATCACTTCAATAAGTTTTGTGACTGCTTGGCTGCAAACATTTTCTTTGTGACGTCATCACTTCCAATAAGTTTTTGTGACTGCTTGGCTGCAAACATTGTTTTTGTGACGTCATCACTGTCGAATAAGTTTTTGTGACTGTTTGACTGCAGTTGTTGTCTTAGTTACATCATCACTGTCGAATAAGTCTTAGTGACTTCTTGGCTGCAGACGTTGTTTTTTCTGACTTCATTAATGTCGAATAAGTCTTAGTGAATTTTGGCTGCAGACGTTTTTTTGTGACGTCATTACTGTCGAATAAATCTCAGTGACTTAATTAAAAAAAAACAGTCAAGTTTAATCTTATATTACAGGAAATCTACACAATTTTCTTACGCTGCTGTAATTAGTAATGGCATGCAGTATAACAAAACTAACTTACTTAGAAGAAAAATTTACAAAATATAAGAGCTGAAACTTTACATGAACTTTAAAATGTCATTTAACTCTAATAACTTAGCAATTAAAGTATCTTCTGGTACCCTTTTTTATAAAGAAAAACTTTAAAAAGATCAATTGTTTAATGTATATTTACTTTGATTATAACTAAATTTTATTTAGTGTATCCTTACTAACAAATACCAAAATAAAATAAGATTTCTTAAACAAAGTTCTTGTGTTCGGATAGACTTTAATAGAAAACAATTGAGAACTAAAAAATGCTTCATAGTTTAACTGTATAACTAAGCATAAAGTAATTTTTTAATGAAAAATTATTTATTTTAGTTTGTTAATAGTTTTTAATTTAGCATAACTTTATATGAAAAATCTTACCAGTTTTCTTGAGTTTAGAGCTTTGATTAGACTTTATTTGAGAAAAATTATTTTTTGGTTTAAAACTAATTTAAGGCTAAGTTAACACATTTCAAACGATTACTAGATAATTTGAACATATAAATTAAATTGCGTCATTAAACTACTTAGTTTGTTTTACTAGCATAAAAATTAAATTTGCGTTTTAATAATAAAGTTCGAATTTAAATTTCATATTGTGGTATTTTGTTTGATAACAATGTAAGTTGTGAATGAAATAAGTTAAGAACTATTTATGAAAAGTGTAGCAAAGTTCTTGAAATAGAGAAAACATAAAATCCCATGAATATATTTATATTTAGCACAAAATAAAAGCTTAAATTGTTTGTTCACCATAAAAAGTGTTTATCGTACTTGTAAATCTTTGGTTTTATAAATAAAATAGCGTAAAAATTATTTATGTATGTGCTTAAACTTATGACAATATGCTTATAAAGGTTTATTTATAATGTTTAAAATATTTTGTCTAAAGTACTAAAGTATATTTTAGTCATAAATAACAGATGTGACATAAAAAGTTTTATATAAGCTATTTCGATGTTTACTTTAAAAACAAAGTTTTTATTTTGTTTGTTGAACGATAAGTTTTATTATTTTTTATTAGCTTGATAAAATTTAAATTCAATGTTTTAATGTGGTAAAACAATAAAAAAATTTTTTATTTTATTTTCACTTTATTTTAATTATTCACTAGATTAATATCTACCACTAAAACCATTTTAAAAAACATTTTGTTATTTAAGTTTTTTCTCGGCAGTTCTACTAAAAATTTCAAATTAAGTTTTATTATAAGAAGACAACATATTATAGAGTATTTGTTCTAGACAAAAAAATATAAAAAAATTAATTTTATCAATCAAACTTTGATCGTATAAGCTAATAAAAAGATTGTTAATTGTTTTTTTGATGTTATTCTAAAAATAAAAAACATCATTTTATGGTATTTTTAAAACTAAAACCACCAGCTAAATTTACATAATTATGTTAAAGTTGTCAAAAAATTTAAAATATATATTGATAAAAATACTCTCACAAAAATAAACTTTAAATATTCAGAATTGATATAAGCAATGATTGTATTTTTAATTAAATAAACAAAACAGCTCAAGCTAATGAAACCGCATTTTGTTCATTTGTTTTGTCTTTGCTTCAATTCCATTACAAAAAAAGTAGTGTAAAAACAAAGTTACTTTAAAGTGTTAACAAATTTTCTAGTCAATATGTTTTTTTTTTAAGTAAAACTCTATGTTTTGTATTCTGTGTTTGATCTTATATAACAAGCTTTTATACTAGTACTTAGGTGTAAATAACTAAAGTAAAACAAAAATTTGTTTTATAACTCTTTTATTTTGTAGACACTTAAATATCTAATGAAAAGTATAAACGCACTTAAAGAAAAATATCAGCTAGCGCAAGCATAATATTTATAACGTACATTTTGAAAGTTTAAATGAAATGCAACTAACAATTTCAGAAAACTAGTATTATTATACAACCAATAGTTATAAATATTGAATATACTTTAATACGCAATCAATAAAATCCAAAGTAAAATAAGATTTCAAAAAATGATATTATGTTATGTGGAAATAATCAAATTAAAAAACATTAAAAGAAAATATTTTTGATATAAACTGAAAAAGACGTTTACTATAAAAATCTAAAAATACTAATACCTAATTTTAGAATTTATTGAAATTTATATGAAGAAAAAATACGATTAAAAAAAGGAGTAGTTTTGTTACAATATTTTATGATTATTCATATATTTTAAGTTGTAAAGTTTTATTAATATTACACACAATAAAGTTATAAAAGCGAAATTTTACAGTAATTTATTAGTTTACGATGCATAAAAAACTGTACTCCCACGCTTAATGTTTATCAATATAAACTGATGTATTTTAATGTTTTTTTATCATGAACATAACATTTTAAAGTAATAAAACTACTTTTTACAATAAAATAGCTTTATATTTTCGTTAAAAATACTAATATGATTGATATTGAAATAATCTATAGCGAGTTATATAATAATGAGGCAGTGTTAAAGAAAAATTAACTTAAAGCTGAAAATATTTTTTTCGCGATTAAAATAATCAATTTAATTTTTTACAATTAGTGTTCAGCAAGAGATTTTTGTAGATATGTATGTTTATAAGTTTGGTTAAATAGTCAAGGTTTTCGCACATTTAAAACTAAATAATACTTATTAAAAAAAAAAATATGCAAGTCTGCGCAAGGTTTTTTTATAAGGTTTGTATTTAGTTAAATTTTTAAATAACTTAATTTAAAATACTTCTCATAAAATGTATTGTTAACTATTTTATTTTACAGGTTGTAAAAATGTTTAAAAAATACAAAAAGCAAATTCATAAAATAGTATAGGTGTATACTAAAATTTTATAAATTATTAAAAACTTTCTTTTACATTAAATTAAAACAAGTTTAACTTTTTTTTGCAATGTGAAATTAACTTCTTGTAAATTTAAAAAGTTTTGTAACATTAAGGTGTTAAACTGCAACCGTTTATTACACTATTAATGTATAGTTTATACAAAAAAGCACATAATATTACTTATTCAATTATTGTCTCGAGTTTACAAATAAGTATGTTTGGTAAGATTTTAAACATTTAAAATACCATAAATTTAAGGAAAAAGTAATAGTTTTACTTAAATAAAAATTACTTGCGTAGAATGAAATTTCTTTTAGAAAAGTACAAGCAATAAAAGTGCTTGTTTTATAGAACCGTTTTAGAAATTTTTAATGTTGTAAACGACTCTATAATCGAAATGTAATTGTACACTAAGTTCTTGAAATAAACTTCTTCTGATGTTCAGATCATGTTGATATTATTTGTTTATCTAACAGAAGTTTGTTAATAGAATTCAGTTTTAGAATAAAAGCATTTAAACCTTTTTACAACAAAAGCAATTCAAATAAATAAATATACATAAAAATGATAATGGTTTTTTTTGTTATCCATGTGCTAAGAAACATAATTTTGCAAGCTGAATTACCTTGTATTTTGTAATTTGTAATTAATAAAACCTTAGTATATAACCTTGTATTTAGTAATTATTGAACTTCTACAATCTATTAGTAAGCTAAATTATTTAAAAAAATAATCTAACTTGCTTTACTTACATTATCTGCACAAATATATTTTTAATATAAAATGCACAATGCCAAACATTTTAAAAGAGCTAGCGATCCTTGCAATATTTTTCTTAATTGTTTTTTTAATAGATTTTTTTTTAAAGTATTTAATTTGTAGTTAAATAAATAAAAAACTAATAATATTTTAAAACTTAAGAAAAATATTTGATTTCAAATATTAAACTTGTTTAAACAGTTGATAAAAAGTTAAAATAAGAATGATAGTTTACAACTAATTTGTTTTATTTACTTTAATAAACTTTATAACTTTAAGAATTGTTTAAATATTATAAGTTATTATCTAAAAACTCGTTAATAAAACAGTTTTGTATACTTACTAAACATTAAAAATTTGCAGACTAATGTTTTAAAGTTTCCTATTAAATCTAAGTCGTAAAATATATACTAGTCATAATTTAGTTTAAAATATCTTTATTAGCAATAATCTGTTGCACAAGTTCTTAAGAAAGCTTCGTGTTTAAGTAGCGTGAATAGCAGTATGAAGTATTAGTAATGTATTATTTAGTACAGGGGTCGGCAGGCAGTTGGTAGTCGCGGGCCAAATTTCAAGTGTACAAAGTCTTCGCGGGCCGCAGTTTTAGTTTTAGTGACATTTGTTAAACTTTTAGTTTTAGTCACACTAGAAAAAAGTTTTACTTTTATTTACCTTATCATTTTAAATGACTTTTAGCTATACATAGAATGCCTAATTAAATTAATATATATTAGAATAAAATTTTAGCTATACATAGAATGCCTATTTAGTTTAATTATTATTAGAATAAAATTTTCTTTGACTAATATACTTAAGTGTTAATAAACTATGTCTTTTCATAAGCACTTAATAAATTAAACTTAATACTTTTGTAATTTTACTTACAACCTAACTCTCTATAAAAACCAAACTTTAAAGACAATTTATGGGTTAATTTTATATATTTGTTATATTATCAACCCTTTTTTCATATTTCTAAGAGTATTTACTTCAAAAAAAGTTTTTGCGTGTTAAATAGTTTACATTCATTTAAAAATTTAGTTAACTTAAAAGGATTAATACCTGTTTGTATTCCAGAAAGCTAGAACAAATTCTTTAACGTAATTAATTCTCGAATACTTAAACAAAATATCTTATTAGTAACTAGTCTCTTACATGGTTGCCACTTGAAATGCAAAAATGTCTGAGTTGTATTAAACCAGTATAAGTTTATTAAAAGTTATAAAAGCTAATAAATCGTTTTAATCAAGCTTAAATACCTAGTAAAAATATCATCATCAAAAAAAAGTACATTAAGTGTAAGAAAACAAGGAAAAACTACAATTAGTAAACTACACTACAGTCATAAAAACTATTCTGGGAATTAAAAGATTTCTTTAAAGTGTTTGAAATAAAATTTTCACACACACCTGGGTTTTCCAACTTTTAAAATAGCCTGTTTGTGTAGCAACCCAGTTAAAACAAAGTTCACAACATAAAGAGTTAACGAAAGTTATTAACAGTAAATAAATTACATGCCAAAAAAAGTAAAAGCCAGGTTGAATGGACAATAAAGTTTCTTAAACAATCTTAACAAAAGTATAAAACTTTATTGAGTCATTAGCGAAATATAAAAACTTATATATAATTTATTTATAATTTTATATAGCATTATAGCAATTCTTTATCTGCAATAAGAATAATGCATTTAAAAATATTAACTGTAAAATATAAGACGAGCTACAAAAATAAAAAAAACGTTAGTTAGGACTTATTGCTAGAAACGATAAAATAACAAATCACCAAAGTCAGTTCCAACAAAGCACATGATTATCTTTAGTAACTACAGAATTATCAGAAAAAATTGTTAAGGCAAGTTATAAAGTAGCAAAATTTATTATTTAAAATGAAATACCGTTTATAATTGAAAACTTTTTTAAAGAATTTATGTTGGCAGTAGTGAAAAACTTTTGTTTATTTCTTCAACGACATCAAAAAGTTATATTTAGGAAATGCATTAAGGTTATAAAGTCGCATAAATCAAATTAGGACTTTAATCAATATGTTAACATGTGAGCACTTGTAGAAAAACTATTGCTCATCTGAGAATTTTTATTAGAGATGTTTTTACTAACTTTGACATTTTAGTATAATTTCTTGGTTTAGTTCCAACACGAAGCACACCAATCGGTGAAATTTTACAAGTAAAGGTGCAATGCACAAATCCAAAGTTTTTAGAAGTACAATTCCTTCTTATATTTTTAGTACAAAGTTTAATTAAAGTTTAAAAAGTGTCTAAAAAATATAGTAATATTAAAAAACACTGTTAAGCTACTTTAATATATTTTTAATAAAGAAATGTTTATTTGCTAAATTTTTTGTGTCAAATAGAAATTTCATTATTTTACATGTAAAAGTTGTTTGAAATTCCAGGTTTTTTCAAAAATTCTCAAATTCTAGTTTTTTTCCTGAATTTGTAAGCATAAATTTCAAAGTTCAAAGCTTCTCCGGGATTCAATTTTTTGGCAACACTGATTGTTCACACTTAAATGTACACAATAATATAAATAATATTTTGAATTATATCAGCTGCAAGACTTAAAATTAAACATATATTACAACTCAAACTAACACTGTGGATTGAGCAAAACTTACATCATAAGTTTAATTTGCCACTCTTTCAAGCAAAAAAGCCAGCCTGAGTCAACAAAAAAATTCCTGATATTTTTGTGTACAAAAAACAATTCTAGCCAAAAAATTCTAAAAAGACTTAACTGGCCTGAGATTTAAAGTCTTCAAATAGTGATAGTCTGAGTGTGTGTCAATTTTTAGTTGTTTATATGCTTGAATTTGAACTATTTGGATTAACAATGTACAAACTTGATAAATTTACCATCTCTAAACCTAGTTTATATTAAATAGCTAGCTCCAAAAAACAGCAAATGTGTATATTGATATGCAAGGCATAAAAGTTAACTTAGTTTGACATAAATAATGTTTGAAAAATGAAAATGTATACCTAAAAAAGATTTATTAATTTATGTCATATATACTGTTTTAAATGTGTCTGTACAAATTTTGATATTACATGTAGAAACAACAATGTCAGAAAATTATGCATAAACTAAACTTAAATTAACTAAAGTATTAAATGAAAAGTGGTTTAAAATATGAGCAATTTAAGTGCAAAGAAAACTTCTAAATAATTAAACTTTGTAAAAACAAAAATTAAATAAACTTTATTTCTTATTACTATGTTATTTTAAATGCTTTTACACTAAAATATAACATTTACAAATAAAAAAATCTATAAAAGAAACTTTGGTTTAAAAAATGTTGAAAGAGAATATCTAAGCTATAAAGAAATGACATTTTAGTTAATTACTGTGCATTACTTTTGTACAAAATGGAAAACATTTGCATTTAGTTTATTAAATAAATAGGTATTATATAACTAACTTATTAAATTCAAGCACTCTTTACACTTTTTTTCAGATAATTACTTAACTAAAGCAGTATCTTCTTCTAATTATTTTTAAATGTTATACAGAGACTTAAAACCAAACTAATCAAATTAAATCGAATTACCGAAAAAAATTTAACTTGAAATATATTTTTGCTCAGCGGGCCACATTTACATGCTCGCGGGCCAAAAAATTTTCTCTCGCGGGCCGCATTCAATTCAAAAAAATAACGTGCTCGCGGGCCGCAGATTTACCCTTCGCGGGCCGCAATTGGCCCGCGGGCCGCAGTTTGCCGACCCCTGATTTAGTATAAACACCAACCAAGTATTTACAAAAAAAACTTTTAGCAAGCAGTGAAGATAAATAACATTTTTTAATAAATTTGTTAGCCATATTTAATTGTAACAACTATAGTTAAAATTTAAAATTATAAAATTCAAAAATTCACAACGAATTTTTTTGTTTTTTTTTTAAGATTTCATATCGTTAGTGCTAATTTTGTATTTAATATTGTTATTTGTCTTAATTATATAATATAAATTAAAAAATAAACTCTTAGTTGTTTTGCCTTATTTTGTTAAATTTATAAGTTTGTATCTTATAAACTTAACAAAATAATGCAAAAAAAATGACAGTTTACTTTTCAATCTATATATCTATTCACTCAATAAGTTATTCTAAATACAATAGTCTGTAATAATTTGTAATGTATATTTTGTCTTTTTTGTTTATATCAATTTATTGACAAACATATTGATAGTCGAACTACGATTTTTTATGAAATCAGTTAAAACATAATTTAATCTGTTTATAACTCAGTTTTTCAAGCAAGGACTTAATGATTGTAATTTAGTTTAGTAAACTTAATAATTTGAGCAATTAATTTAATTATAAAGTTGAATTTCGTAGTTTGAACTAATAAACTTAAAAATATGCTTATCTGACGTTTGCGTTATAGTTTTTTATTATTAAACCATTTTGTTTTTTAGTTTTGCAAGCTACTTATTTTGCTTAATTCTCAAGCTTTTTTTTTGTTTCTCGACTTTTAATTGAAAAACATTTAAAATTTTCAAATAGAATAGTACAATCAACAACTTGTATATATTTTTTCAAATTTAGAAGTATGTACAGTTTCCATAAGATTAAAATTTTCCACTTATATATTCTATAAAAAACTTTAATAAATCTAAGTATTTTAATGCTAATGATAATGCTTTTGTATATCTTAAAAACATTTGAATGATCAAAGACTTAAACAGGTCAAAACGTTTTTCAAAAGTTTAATGAATAACACAAACATACAAAAAAAAAGAATAGAAATTACTTAATGTTTTAGTTTAGTTTTACAGTTCAGTATGCAATTCAAACTTTTTAAAAGTTTTTTCTCTTTTTACAAATCTAGTCTCAGCTGACTAAAGTTTAAACTTAAATTAAAAATAAAACTAGAAAAATAAAATTAGTTTGTTAATAAAGATGTATAAATTTACTGTTTTAACTTGGACTTGTTTTTTTTCGGAAAAACATACTTAAAATAAGCGGCCGGATTCAACGCGCTAAGAGTAAAACCTTGCCTTCTATGTACTTTTAGAGTTATAAAAGGTAAAGTTTTGAAGATGCAAATCAAATAAAATTAATTTTGATTTACAGTTTGTATTTTTGCTAACTAAAGTTATTTCCAATGTAATTCAGTACGGTTTAAGTACATATAGATGCATATTTGAAGACTGTTTTATTACATAATTTCTTTATAAAATATTTTTTTTTACTGTAGTATAACGTTACGAAACCAAACAGCTCACATAACACTTGTTTAAACTTTCTTCCTACGAACCTTTTGTCCTACAACTCGATAACCGAAAGGTTTTTTTGTGCATCAGGTCGTAAGACAAATTGTTTAGAGCGCTTTTTTGTTGTTTTAACATTGTTGAACTTAAAACGTTGCCAACCCATACTTTTTGTAAAATTTATTTTGTTTATTTGTTTTCTTGAAAATTTTATGACGTTTAACAACATACGGAGTTTTGCTAAAAATCCGTTCAAAGTTAATATTTAATGTTTGAAGATTGTAATTTTTTTAGATCTCACGATTTCATCATAAAATTATAAAAATATCTTAGAATGAGATTCATTTACAAACATATCCACTACTAAAAGTTTAATTTAAAGATTAAGTCAATCTCTACCAATTAATTTTTTTTATGTTTAATAGATAAAGTGCTTTAAAAAACTAAAATAGATAAAAAGTTTAAATAGGTTTAAATGCTTTTACTAAGACATCTGACACATAAGATGTCAAAAAATAGTGTATGATACTAAATTAATTTAAACAATTAGAAAAAATAGTTTATTTTCAAAAGCTGTCAAAAGATAATTCAGCTAATACTAAAAATTTAGTTCATTATAGTTTTTTGTTAATTGGTATTTATTTTTGCAAAATTTAAAGCAATCGCAAATCGTTTATGGTGTACAAGTTCACGGTTTTATACCATTAAAGAAATACTTTTGAAAACCACTATCATCTAAGGACTATTGTAGAACGTAGTTTTGATCATGATGATAATGCAACACATAATTCCATATACTAAGATAAATGATCAAAAATATATTTAACCGTTTAATGTTATTATTCTGTTATAATATAATTCTGTTCGAGAGCTAAAATTTATGACAGAAGACGCAATATCTTTCGATTTAAATTTATTTTGAAAACTTGAATGATAAATTGTATCGTGTGACTTACGAGTCAAGTTCAGATAAAAATATAAAATTTTTTAACAATATTAAATAATGAAACAAAGTAGTTTTGCAACTAAAACTTATTAAAATTTCAGTTTTCTGTTTAAATTTTTCACTTTAGAATACAAACAGTTAACACGTATACAACATACTCAATTGTAAATTTTATTGAAATTTTTTTAGTTTCTGAAGGTTAAAATCACAAAAGTATACACTTATCCAAGAAAAAAACTTTGTTTAAGTTTTTCTCTATTTGAATTTTTAGCCTAGAAAAAAAGTTTTATGAAGGTCAAATGTCGAAGGTGTTTAATAAGCATTAATTTTAAATAAACTTTTATTATGAACAAATTCTATAAATTAACTTATCAATAAAATATTTATTTTCCATAAAATTAGTATGGTTTTTTATTTTTCAGGGAGGAAAATTTATAAGAAATATAATGATAACATTAGGCAACTTCAATAGTTTAAACTAGCTATGAGTTTTTAATTAATTTTTATAATTAATTAACTATTTTCGTAAAACTTTGTTGCATAGTTTTTGAGTTGTAACTTATAGATCTAACATAAGTATTTAACTTCTTTGTAAGTAATTACTTATAGATATAGTTTTTTTAATTAATTAAATAAATCAACAATTATCATAATGTCCTAATCTTAAGTTAACCAATGTAGATAACTATACCAGTGTAGACATACATTACATTTATTTTGTTGTTAATACTTTTTATTGAGGACCCTTAACAAACAAAAACATAAATAGTTTTCACAACAAAAAAGTTGTACATACTTTGTTGTTCTATAGAACCCCTTAATATGTATACCCTACAAAGTACTTAAATTTTAAAAGTATTTTAAAGCTATACGAGCATGATGTTCACTGATATTTTGTTTATTTAAAAATATTTATTTATTAACAACTTACACAACTGACAGTTTACAAAAATTATCTTGTTTTTACTCATACATCTCTGTAACTTTATTTAAAAACCTTTCATAAACACCAAACAAAGATTTTAGTAATTTTTTCCTTACGTATCTCAAATCTTATTTGAAAGTAATTCTCTTATTGTTTTTTGTAAAATTTTAACTGTATTAAATATTCAAAATTTTTACTTTTACTCTATGTTTATTTATATTTATATATTATAAACATTAAACATTTTTATTCAGTTTATCAATTCATAAAAAACATTTAATATGATGTGTCTATTAATTAATTAATCTTCAACAATATTAGATTTTTAGAAGATTATTAGAGTGTACAAATAGTACAAAAAGCTTGAAATTCAAATGTATTTAAAACTACTTCTGAAAATTTAATTTTAGAAAAATGTGTTAGAACGTTAGGAATATAATCAAGGCAGTGAAACTTAGTTAAGTAATTTAACTCAAAGTAAAATAATAATTATAAAATTAAGAATCTGAATGTGATATTTTAATTTTCGAGAGTGTATCAGGATAAGTTTCAATATCAGTATTACATTTTAGTTTTAAAATTCTTTTAAAGACTTCCATTTCATATTGTTTATTAGTTTTGACGAAACAAGATTAACCTAAAATTTATAATAAACATATGAAAATTAAAAACTGTATACTTTGATGTATATTAAAAGCAGCTTGTTGTACTTTAATATTAAACAAACTTAGTAAATTGAAATATTATTTCTGTTAAAGACTAGTAGCTAAAATTCGGCTAGCAATAATTTTAATTTTTTAATTGTAATCACTCAATTTTTTCATTCAAAACTAGTTACATTTTATAGTTTATCTAAATACAATTTTCAAATTAGAACAACTTGTGACCTTTTAACATATTTATACTGTTTCTACATAAGACACATTAACTAAATATTATCAATTTAATTATATCTTATCTTTAAGTTAGGATTTATAAAAATAGTTTATAAATAAGTGAAGCTAATTTGATAAAAAAACTTAACAATTACTTTGTGCGATTTATCTTAACAGAAATCATACATCAAATTTTAAACTCTATTATTAAGGCATTTCATTTATTTAAATAGCTAATTTCATTATAGCACTCATTTTTCAATTTAACATTTGAAATAAGTTAATTATATAGCCTCATACAATTTACTTAAAAACAAAATAGCTAATATGTTACACAAGAGCCGATTATAACAGTAAACTTAGTTGTAAACAAGACTTTTATTATAATTTTGTCTAAATATTTAAATTAAACAACTTATTTAAACTAATATACCTCAAGATTTATATAGTTTAGATATTTACTTTATTGTAACCAAAGCAACTCATATCACACTAGAAACAATTATTAAGAAAATGTTGATAAAATATTAAAAAGACTATTTTTTTTTTAATTAAAGTTTTAAGTTATTTTGGTTAAAAATTCAACTAGAAATTGTATTTGTAAAATATTAAAAGTAACTAGTTTTAAAATGAAGTCATAATGAAAGTAGTAAAACTTTTAAATAAAACTATAGAAAAGCAAAATATACTACAACTGATAGCAAAAATATTGTTATGGTGTTTACATTTACTTAAATTTACACTCAAGAATTATATCACACCCAAAATATATTTGTAATGTATTAAAACTTTGAAATACAATAAAAAAAATAAGGTAAAAATAAACAAATGGTAAACTTTGTAAAAAATAAATTTTTTACATAATATCGTGTGTGACTTGACATTGTTAATCACTAATAATGAATTTAAAAACTTAAGAACAGAAATAGAAAATAAATTCACAACTTATAGTTGAAAGCTCAAGCATATTTGTTCCAAGTGAAGCATTGCTTCAAGTAATCTCTACAAAAGCAATTTTCGTTGTTCTGATAGGCTAATTGATTCTGTTTTGATGTGATAAAACAATGTAGTTTCAATAAATTGCATGAGCATTGTGGTTCCACAGTAGCTGTTTAAAATATTTTACATTTAGTTTGATATTTAATGTAAGCTTAATATCGTTTTTGAACTATGTGTTTAATTGTTAATTTTGTAACGATAATTTTTTTTAACTCTGAATAAGCAGAATCAATTTTTACCTAAGTAGTAATTCTTTATTTATAAGTTAACCAGCTTTAGTATAGTGAAAATAAAATGAAATACATCAAAGTGTTGTTTTTAAATCCTAATAAATACACAAAAGACAAATATAGTAATTTTAATTTCCGTTAAAAAAATAAGCAAATACTTTTTTTTTTCATGCGTATAGTTTTGTATTTTCGTTTTCTTTCGAAAAGCAATAAGCATTTTATTTAGTATATAAACTTGCGCAGTAACGTAATATAAATTAGATTGTTATATACTAAAAAAAATAAACAACATTTTACTGATTTTGATGAAAATACAAGCTTTTTAATTCGTTTTAAAAAATAGTATGGTTTAATACCTTGAGTAATCATAGCATTTTTTAAAATAACTTTCAAGATTAACTTTCTTGAAATTCTGTAGAACTGATATGAAATAAAAACTGTAAAACTAACTTGTGTAATAAGTTCTAACATGCTCAGGGTCGATGCATTGGTAAAAATTATTGACCCATACTGTTTTTGTTGTTCCCTCAAACTTTATTGAGGTGTTATAACAGTTTTCTTCTGAGATACATGGGCTATACGGTTTGCAGTGAGAAGCTAAACATATTTTATTTATTTTAAGAAAACAAACAGATTATTCGCGTAAAGTAGTAGTTGATTCTTAAATCAAGTAAAAATTTAAATTACTTGAAAATTTAAATTATGTTTAATATAATCTCGTTACTATATTCATTTAATGTTAAAAAATATTCGTAGTCCTATGTATAGAAGTAACAAAAGATTATCAATTATTGTAGGGGACATAACAAAAAAAAAAAGAATAAAAGAGGTTAGTTAAAACTAACTGTTAATAGGGTCTAGATTGTTAATTCTTAGTCTTCCTTGAAGCCAATACTGCTTTTCTGTTTCTTGTTGCTCTACTACGTAACATTGTGGTTCCCGTGCAGTTCCGTTACAGAACTCTATATAAAAACGTACAAATTAACGTTTCTGTGCCCCTAATTTACATGCAAATCATTAATTTTGTGTTTTATACAAGTAACCAAGTAATAAGTAAATAAAACAGACCTTTTATTAACAGAGTTTTAAACTTGTTAATATTTGGTTTCTTTTATTTTTTAACATACAACATATAAAGTTTAATAATACTAAAAGTGAAAAAAAAAACCATAGTAATAAATTAAATTTAGAAATTCATATGAACTCATTTTACAATCTTTGTTTATTTGTAACATTGAAGGAAAAAAAAAACGTGATCAAAAGTTATGTTTACAAAACATATTAAAATAAAGACAACACAAACCATCAGTTCATAAATTTGATATTTATATTAAGAGCTAAATCGATTTAAAAGTTCAAAGCTTTACATCTCGTATATTTTTATGTTTTGTTATCAAAGTAAAACTTACTATTCTTCAACTCCGTAATTATTGCACACTCTTTTGGTATGATGTTCATATCTTCGCAATTAAACACATTTTTGCATCCGCACCAGGAAACGTCTGTATAAAAACAAATAGCATCATTAAAAATGTAAATTTCATGAATTTTTATATTAGTAACTTTGAAGCGCTTAAGAGTGTAAAACTTAATAGTTTTCAGTAAATATTAACTGTCACCGTACACAAATTTTACAATTAATCAAGAAATAATTTTGTAGCAAAACTAAATTCTGAAACAAATACTTGTATGATGCTTTTTAAAAAAAAATTCCTTATAATTTGACATATTTAGTGTTTAATACTTTGATTAGTATCAAATATAAAAACTAAATATAACTAATTACTTACAGTTTAGTCTGTATGAATAAGTTTGATAGAAAAAATATTTTATAGTTTTTAAAATGTTTATATTAATCATGTTATATAATTTAAATATACTATACATATTTTTTTTAAACTAATTCTTTTGTATTATCTCGCTTATAATTTCATCTCGTGATAGCTGGTTTGATTTTACTCTAGCCTTTTTAAATATGATAACGTAAGTTACTGATATTAAAAAAACTATGTTTAACTCTGTAAAAGACTTATAACAATATGTCGAATATTAAAGCTGAAATGTAGTATTATTTATTTAGAATTCATATAAAAAAGTATTTAATTTTTATAAATATAAAATAGGATTGAAAACTTAAATAAATTAAAAAAAAAAACATATCAGTACTAGATTATTATCGGTATAATAAAATAAGACTAAAAGTTAATTTATATTTTAATATATTAATAAAACAGCTTCAACTAATATGTAATAAAATTTTAATACAAATTGTTCTTTATCTAGTTGATCTAAATGAAAATAAACTGTTTTATAAAATAAACTAATATTTACTAATTAAGAACTTACAGCATACAATGACCTTATATTTCGACTCAAAGCTATTGTTTTATTATTGACACTTGAATTGTTAACAAGGTTTTTATTCTCCTTAGTTGCTTCGTTAGTAGCGGTTTTCTGGTAAATTAACTTTTTAAGACGTTATGATGTAAAAACTTTTTGTATTTGACTTACTTCAAAAGTATATAATTTTTCAAATAGGTCTAAATATTTAAATTCTGTCTAAAAATGTATACTTTTGTAGTTAAAAATAAAAAAACTTTATAGTAATTTTTATGTTTACACTTTTGAACTTAAAGCTAAATTATTAAAAGCAAATTGATATAATCCTAACATTCCAATTTTTAAATAATGAATTTAATCATATCTTGATAAAAAAAACTATTAAAAATTACAAATAAATTTTTATTAGTCATTAAGAATTATGACTTAAAAAATCACTACTTACTTTTTGTCAAAGTAACGTATAGAATTAATTATGGTGTTTTTTCTTTTTTCTTTATTTTTTCCTAATCAACATAAAGAATAAAAACATTATTTATAGCAGTAAACGAATTAAAACATAACTTACAGTAATCTCTAAGATATTTTTGTGTAGTAGACTGTGAGGAGTTGAATTCACTATTCCAATAAAGAAAAAAGTAAAGACAATTAGACTAACTTTGTTTAAGATCATCATTAAACTTTAAAAAGATCTGAAACGTTAACCATTTGCAACAAACAAAAAATAAGAATAATATTAAAAATACATCTAATAATGTTGAATTTTTGTGCTATTAAATTTTCAGGGTATCATACTACTGAACAAATTTACTATAAATTTACTTAGCTATTAAAAGTGAACCACTTTTTAATATCATTATAAGTATAAAGATCTTGATATTTATAATTAAATATAGCAACAAAAAATGTCAAAAGTAATAGAGCCACGATTGATGAAAGTTAATATAGCTTTGAAAAAAGTTTTATCTAAAACTTCTAATTTTACAGCTTGAAGCACGGTAATATTGTTGCTAATTTTTTTCTGCTACTTAATAATAAATAAAGTTATTTATTTTAAATTCTTTATAACTTATTTAAAAACATTAAATTGTTAAGGTACAATCAATTTATATTTTTGGTTGTTAAATGTTCACCAAAACAGTTTAATATTTTTAAAAGTATGTTTAGAAGTTTGATTATACATATGCTGATTTTAGCAAAAAGTTGTAATACTTAAATAATACACCTTTATTCTAAACTGGCTTAAAGTAACTAAAGAATTCATTGTTTCTCGCTTATTTATACTGGTTTTGAAAAAAAAAAATCTACAGATGTTGTTTTTTTTTGATATGGTAATTAAAAAAACACATGATTAAATAAAAAACATAATAAAAACAAAACATTAAGTTCAACAGCTGCAAATAGTAACATTCGATATTAAAACAATATTAAATTGCTTGAGTAGAAGAAAATTGAAAAATAATTATAGAGGTTTTGGTCACCATGTGATAAAATGTATAAAATTCACTAGCTGCAAGCTATTAAATATATGTTAAAAGGACAATAAACAAAATACTTAAAAAAAATTTTTGTTTTAACATGCTTTTTACACATAACCGAGTCTTCATGATATATTAACTAGTTTGATTTGTTTTTATAGGATTTTCAAACATGAAGTTAAAACGACAAATCAATTTTTAACAAAGTTTAAAGTCGTTTTTAAAACAACATATTGAAAAATTATTTAAAATTTGTTTGGTAGTTTTATACAAGCTTCAGATAAACTTCCACATTTTAAGGTTTTTACATATAGTTTTTAATACTAAAGTCAACTTATAAAAGAAAACAGCATTTGGCGTGTAACTAGTATAAAGATTATTTAAGATGTTCCTTATACTAGTTTTAACTTTTAATAAACTTTAATAACATTATTTTAGGAGTTAAACGTATTTGTCTATTTAAAAACCGTTATCACATTAGCATTAAAAATTTGAAACTTTTTGAACGTTTAAACTTTAAACCTTACTTTACATGGTTGTTTTGATGTAAAAATTAATTGGTATGTGTAAAAAAATATGCTGACATAAAAACTAAAATTAATTTTTACTTGTTTGTTGTTAAATTGTACAAATTAGATACTTTTATCATTTTTGTGTTATTTAAGGTTTAACGTAGTAAACATACTCTAAAGTATTAAAAGTACAATGAAATAGAAACAATCTTTTTAATTAGAAATTGAAAATAGTAAACACTAAGACCTCAAAATGTGTTTTATGCACAAAAAACTGACAAATTAAACAACAATAATAACGTGTAAGTTTCCGAAATTTGTATAATTTAGAAAATTTTTATTTGGTAGTAGTTAGTAATTTATTTTTGACGAAGTTAATTTAAATGTGATAAATGTGTACCTAAAAAATATTTTATTACTTAAACAATAATTATTTATAACGTATTCAAAGAAATAACATTATAAAAATGATCATTTAACGTTTTGTTTAAATTAACCCACATTAGCATAACAAAATAACTAACTTTAATTAATGACTACTTATTTAATAAAAAGTGTTTTGAAGACTGTTTATATTGAAATTTAATAAATAAAAGAAATAGCTTTTACAATTAATAAAAACAAGTCTATATTTAACTTGTGTTTACTAAAAGGAGTATGTAAAAATTAAACATAGTTTTAAATTAGGTGCCTGTTAATTCAAAATTAGAAAGTGTTGTAATATTTAGGTGTAAAATTATAATTTTTTTAAAAACTACGAAAATAATAAAAAATAGTACTTATTTAGATTTTTTCTCCAAATATGAATCTTTTGTAAAATTTTATTTTAGATAAAAACAACTAAGTTATGCAAAATCAAATAGTTTTACTTAAATCAAAATTACTTGCCTATCAATTAAAACTCATAGAAAAGTAAATTCAATAAAAGTGCATGTTTTATAAAACCGCTTCAGTAATTTTTAATGTAGTATAGGACTCTATAATCGAAAGGTAAATCGTACACTAAGTTCTTTGAATTTTCTTTTTGGGTGGTCAGATCATGTTAAATCATGTTAATATTTACTATTTTTCTAATATAAATTTGTAAATAGATATCACTTAAAAAATAAAAACAGATATACGTTTGTACAACAAAAACAATACAAATATAATTAAGGTGTTTTTCAATTACTATGTGATAAGAAATATAATGTTGTACAGCTGCAAAAACATAATTACTTGACGAAAAATAAATCAAAAAGTAATTAAATGTAACATATTACTTTTTTAAACATCATACACATGATTAAGTCATGATGATTAAAATTATTTTAATTCAAAATCGCAGCTGTAAAAAGTTTGAAAAGCTTGTCATATTATACTTTCTACAGAATTTGTACTTTATTAAATAAGTTGTTATATGTTTTGATTTTTATTAAAAAAATTCTTAACTTTTTTAAAAAAGTAATAAATACATTCTTTTAACTCCTGAAAAAAAATATAATATACAAAATACTTTAAAACTGTGTATGAAGTTGTTATAAGTTAAAAAAATTTGAAACCATTTGTAACAAAGTTTGCCTGGTAGCTTTGGTAAGCTTACAAGTAAAGCAAACTAGTAAGTTTAATTATTATCTACATTACTAATTTGCTTAATCAAAATATTAAATTTAGTTATGATATATTAAATTTATTCATACTTTTCGGCTTATTTTTAATTTAAAAATTTTTATTGTTTTAAGTCGTTTTATCGTCAAAGTTTTTTTTTAAAGCTATTTAGGAATTTTTAACCAAGTTTTTTTGTACTATAACGTACTTACACAATCGCCCTGTAACTATAAATAATGATATTTTTTATTTTTATTCTAAACTTGTATGTTAAACTTATTATAATGATAATATGTTTACTGCCAAGTTTCATTGCAAAGCAGCACTTTAGATATAATAACTAAACGACAACCCAGAGCACTTTATATATATAGAGATAGGTATTAGTAGTTGTTTAGGCAAAACTAAAACTAGAAGTACAAATAAGCGTTTGTTCTGACTATGTTGTTATTTTATTATTGTTCACATTTGTTTGAACACATTACAATTATCAAGCTAAGTCTTTTATACTATATTTGGTTAAAATGTCAATATTTTAGCATATGTAAAATTAAAATACTACATGTTTTACAATTTTATGCGAATCGGCGCAAAGCTAACTGAAGGGTTTTCACTTAGTTTAAATGCTTTTGATGTCTTTTTTTATCGGAAAACGTTTATTTTATAACAAGCTATTGATAAACTAATTGATCGTAAAATGTATTATAACTTATTTTTTAGAAGTTAGAAACATTAAATAAAAAAATTATTAAACATACAATAGATTCTCAAAAAACAGTATAAATTTTTGTTAAAATTTCATATATTTAAAAAAAACGTTACTTTTACATTAAGTTGAAACAAGTCTAACTTTTATTTGTAATGAAAGTTAGTAGTAATGTAAAAAACTAAAATAACGATAAGTTTACTTTTTTTAAATCTACATTTAATTAGTTTTGTACCGTCGAACTTTTAAACTTTAATCGGTTATTAAACTTATGAAGGTAAATTTGTACAAAAAAGTACATATGCAATATTATTTATTTCTGTACATTCGCAAATTTATAACAAGTATGTTTTGTACAATTTTAAACATTTAAAAAAACATCAATTTAAAGAAAAGTGTGATAGTTTTACTTTAATCAAAATTACTTGCGTATTAATGTAATTTCCTAAAAAAATGTAATTTAAATAAAATTTTATGTTTTGTAAAATAGTTTTAAAATTCTTAACGTGGTATATGACTCTACATTCAAAAGGTAAATCTTACACTAAGTTCTTCCAATAATTGTTGTCTTTTTGACGTCATCACTGTCGAATAAGTCTTTGTGACTTCTTGGCTACAAAGGTTGTCTATTTGAGGTCATTACTGTCAAACTGTGTAAATTATTATGACCAAACATAAAAATAAACACAAAATCAAGCATCATAGAAACTTTCGTATTTGCACATAGACAAATAATAACATAAGTATGATTTGATTAAAATTTTTACTAAAACACAACAAAAATTTTATCTAATTTTCTTTTCTTTAAGTTAATATGTTTATAAGATTTTTTTTTTAAGTAAATCAAGAAACTAAAAAAAAATATATATACTATAACAAAAGTTAAAAGCTGTTTATACTCTCGTTTATCCATGATGTAAACTAGTGGTTCTTGTATAATGACGTCACAACTAAATATTAAGAAAAAAGCAAACAAAAAAGGATGATAAGAAAATGAATTTCTTAAATTGATATTCTCAGAAAAGATAGGTAAATATCGTCACCAAGTAAGTATATATTTTATTATCTATCTATTGCTGTTTATCGAATTCAACTTGCAGTTTGCTGATATATCAATGACAATAAGCGTACTGACAGATTACTTTGAACGAAACGTTGCTTTGAAATTTTAAGTGAAGAAATTCAACTAGGCTCAGGTGAACGGCTGAAGTAAAGTTTTGCTGAAGGTTCAAAAGTGAAAACCAAATTGATCACATTACATAGCAATTTCGAGAGATTACTTTACGTTTGCACTTATATCTCAAAACATTCGATCTTTACTCGGTCAATCCAAAGAGGCTGTCGAAAAACTAAGACTCTGAGAAACATTTTAAGATATTTTGCAGCTTCATGAGACAAAATGACAAAATTGTGACGTTAAAAAAATTTCTGAAAATTTATATGTGTATAAATATGTAAATATTGCTAAATTAATATAATTATAATTAATATAAAAAATACAACGCAATTGTAAGGTAAGCTGTTTTAAAACATTCTTTAATAAAAAGTGGAAAACAAATAAAAACTTGCAAAATATTTAGCGCCAGTTTAGAAGCTTAAAATAAAAAAACACTTCAGAATAAGAAAATTTAAGATAAGTATATCTTAAAGTTTATTGGTGCAATCTACAATATTCACATTTATAAGAAATTTTATTTGCAAAAAAAAAAAAAGGTTCACTAAAAATAAATTATAAAGTGTTTGCTTAAAAACTGAGTTATGAACAAAATTTATTAAGTTTTAAGTGCTTTTATAAAATTTCGTGATTTAAAGATCAATATGTTTGTCAATGAATTAATATTAATAAAAAGACAAAATATACGTTATAAATTCCTAAGAATTTTAGTTATTACAGTAACTTACAGAGTATATAGATATATAGATTAATAAATAAACTTTTTTTTTGAATTCTTTAGTTTGATTTATAAGATATAGACCTAGTATATTTTCCCACAGGAAATAAAAAAAAAGTTTTGAAGAAAATATAAAACAAAAGATTTCTTTTAAAACTGTGGCATTTTATAATTTTACTTCAACTATGATCGTTCAAATAAAATGTGGCTAGTAAATTACTTGTAAAAGGTTTATTTATATTTAATGCTTGCTAAAAGTTTATTTTGTAAATACTTAATTCGTCTTTATACTAAATAATACTATACTAATATTTCATACTGCTATTCACGCTAGTTAAACATGAAAATTTTAAAAGGCTCTTTTAAAAAGTTGTGCAAAAGATTATTGTTACTAAAAAACTAAATTAAACTAAAATATGACTAATACTGTTTAAAAATTGAATTTTAATAAGAAACCTAAAAACATAGGTCTTCAAACTTTAATTTTTTTTTAAATATAAACAGCTTTTTTATCAACGATTTTTTAGATAATAGCTTATAATATTACAACAATTATTAATTTTTTAAAAGTTTAACATTTAAAATAAAGTAATATGAATTACTTTTAAACTTTCATTCTTATTTTAATTTTTTATAAACTTCTAAAATAAGTTTTATTTATTTAAGTTTAGAAAATTTTTGAAGTTTTGATTATCCATGTGTTTTTTTTATTTAACTACAAATCAAATACTTTTAAAAATAAATTTATTAAACAGATAATTAAGTACTATATTGTTAAGATCTCTAGATCTTTTAAAATATTTTGTGCTATGCATTTTTCTGCATTAAAAATGCCTTTCTGCAAAAAATGTAAATGAGGCAGTTAAATTGATTTTTCAAATATTATTTCATTTTAACAGTTTGTAAAAGTTTAATAGATACTAAATACAATTTTTTTACTGACGAAAAAGAAGTTTTCAAACTATCTAAGAAAAATTAAGAAATAGGTTTATAAGGTGTTTCCAAAATACATCGATTAATTATTTACCACATACTTCTTTCTTTTTAAAAACATACACTTGCGGAATGTTTTCAGTGTTTTTTAATCAAATTTCTGATGTTTTAAAAAGTATGAACATGTGTATATTTTGCGGAAAAATTTGTTATTTTATAAAATGAGTTAGAATTTAAAAAAAACTCCATGAAAATGTTTTTTTTTGCATTTTAAAAATTCTTCTTAATATTTTCAAGTTATAAAAACAATAAAACGCTTTCATTTCGAAGTAAAGTTTTTAGTAGTTTTTATTAAATAGTCAATTTTTTTACGACTTTAAAACTAAAACTAAGTAAAAATATTTCAACTAGTCTTGTGCAAACTGGCATAACTTTTAGAATAGATTAAGTAAATTAGGTTTAAATGCGCTAAAGTTTTGACTCTTTACCTACAATATTGAAAGAGAAATTTCAATTCATATTTGCTAATTTTAGTTGCTGGCTAAATGTGTAAGGAAATTATAATAGAATATAAATTGATATAAAAGAACTCAAATTTTTTAACATAAAACTTAAATAATGAAACGAATTGAATGACTTAAATTTTTAAATTGAAAAACAGACCTTAAATATATAAATAAATTTAAGAATATCTTACTTGAATATTTTAAATAATTATGTACATCTATTTTAAGATTACTAGTTTGTTTTACTCGTAAGTTTACCAACGTTTTCTCTAACAATAACTTTGTTGGAAAAACTATAAGTATGATATTTTGCAAGTAACTTGTATAGTATAACAAAGTAAACTTGATCACAAGTTATTTTAATTTTTTTCAATTTCATACAAAGGTTTAAAGTACTTTGTAAAACATATTTATTCTTTTAAAAGTTTGAATAATAAATATATTATTTCTCCTCAGTATTAAGATTTCTTTGTTTTTTTTTCTAAAAACGTAAACATATAATAATTTTTTAAAAATTAAACATTCTGTAAAAAAAGTAAAAGTTTGACACACTTTTTAAGTATACAACAGCTACATTCTACAACTGCTATTTTGATTTTAATTATTTTAAAAATCATCATGACTTAATCATGTGTATAAAGTTTAAAAAAGTAGCAAGTTACTTTTGATTACTTTTTGATTTGTTTTTCATTAAGTCATTAATTTTCTTTAGTAAAAATTATCTTGCAGCTGCTGAACATTATGTTTCATATCACATGGTAACTGAAACAAACATGTAAGTGATATCTAAGTACAAACTTATGCTAAACAAATACTTAGTATTAACATAATCTGACCATCAAAAAAGTTTTTTCAAAGAACTTAGTGCACGATTACCTTCGGATTATAGAGTCGTGTACCAGAATAAATATTTCTAAAACTGTTTTATAAAACATTGACTTTTATAGCTTGTATATGTTTTTATGAGATTAAATTCATACGCAAGTAATTTTGATTACAGTTTAACACTTTAACGTTACAAAACTTTTTTGATGTAGATTTACAAAAAGTTAATTTATCAATATTTTTATTTTATTCTTGTTATTACTAATTTACATTACAAATAAAGATTAAACTTGTTTTAGTTCAATATAAAAGCAACATTGTTTTAATTTGTGAATCTTTAATGTAAACTTACCTAAAAAATATAAGTTTGTTTTTAATCAAAATTCTTTTTACAAGTACTAAAATTAGTATTGTTGTTCGTTTAAATAGATTAATTTAATTTTACCAAATTAAAATAATCGAAATCAAAGGAGTTTTGTTTCTTAAATTTTTTGATATTATTGTGTTATAAACAATTACTATGTAGTTAAGTTATTTTATTTTAATACACATTTATAGCATCTAAATTATCTGTATCTTAAAAGAATTAATTAGTGTTTATAAACTAAATTTTTTAAAACTCTTACAAGTATGGGAAAATTATACTATTATTTACTTTATACTTATTTATTTGTGAGTAAAACAGATTTTGAAGTATTTATATTTTAATTTCAAAATTTTTACGTCAAAAACTAATTCCGTGTTTATTGTATTCTAGTACTTTAAATGTTATCTTACTACGTTGAACCGTTGATAAAACAAACATACTAAAACAAAACAGTATTTGTAAAATTTTATAAAACATTATAATATTATTATAAGTAAATATATTTTAATTTTTTTTGTTTTTATTTTTACATATTTTTTTTTTCATTATAGTTTTCATACTTAAAAACAAATATGTAAAATCAAATCCGATGTGATAGACGTTTTTTTAAATTAAGAACTACCTAAAACGTTTTCATTTCAGTTTTATAAAGGTAAAACTAGTTAAGATATATAATAAATAGGTCCGTATCATATGAACAATAGTCCTTTAGAATATATTTTTGGTATAGTATTAAAAATTTTTTAACTTCTTTTTAACTTTACTTTTGGTTTTAAAATTTACTGTTAAAATATATTTAAAAAAAATAAAAGATATCATCATGAATTGGTTCTGTAAAATATGTTCTAAAAATAGCAAATTAAATTCTAATGTTTAATAATTTGTGTAATTGATAAACAATTAATAGCTTACAGCTAGTCTAGTGAGTATTATGTTTTTAATCTCATAACGACTTAAACATTTTTAATAATTTTTGTATTTATATGTATTAAAACAGTATTTTATATTATTTTTTGATTAAATTTTATAGTTTGCAAAGTGATAATTTAACTTCTTATTACTGTCAACAATTTAAAGTTTGTTTAGCAGTGTAGTGCTACAAATGCTTGTATAAGCAAATAGATATAGCACTTAAATATTACAATCTTTACTCTAAACTGGCTTGAAGTAACTAAAGAAAATGTTATTTATCGCTTGTTTGTACTGATTTTGTAAATTTAAAAAACAAAAAAAAAATGTCTACAGATGTTTTTTGTTTTCATATGATAGTTATAAAAGACATATGATAAATATAAACATATAATAAAACAAAACATAAAGTTTAATAGCTTCAGAGTATAACATTTGATACTTAAAAACAATATTAAACTGTTTTAATTGAGAAAACTCAAAAATTAATTAAAAATGTTTTAGTTGCCATGTAATGAAAAATATATAAAATTCACTAAACTAGCTGTAAGCTATTAATTGTTTATCAATAACCCAAAAAAACTATTGAAATTTAATTTATTACGTTTAGAATATATTTTTACATATTCAAGTTATCATGATATTTTTATTTTTATGAGTATATTGTAATAGTAAAAATATAAAATCACGGTTAAAGTTAAAATTATTTTTTTTTTTTCAAACATTATAATAAAAATTTATTACTAAGTTCACTTGTTTATGAGTTACAGACCGCAGATTAACTCCCAACTATAAAAATTTTTACAGTCGTTATTGTTTATAAAATCTTAAAGACAACGAGTAAAGTTAATTAGCATATAGATCATGTTGATGGTGTATAAAACCGATTTATTTTATATCTTAATTAGTTTTACCTGTAAAAATTAAATCGACAACATTTTAGGTAGTTTTTAATTAAAAAAAACTTCAATCACACATTTTATTTTATTTTGAAGCCTTTTCAAACACTAGGTTTGGATTTAATTCTACATAGTTGTTTTTAAGTAAGAATATTATAGTGATAAAAAAATTATGTTTAAATAAAAATAAAAAAAAATAAAATATTTTTACTTAGATTTTATAAATTTTAAAAAGTACTGTTTTGTTTTTCTAACGGTTCAACGTAGTAAAATAACATTTGAAGTACTAGAATACTCAAAAAAATATATTTTCAAATATAAATACTTCAAAATCTGTTTTACTAAAAAAAAGATAAATAAAAAGTAAATAATAGTTTAAGATTCCCATATTTGTAAGAGTTTTCAAAAAAATTGATTTATAAACAGTAATTAATACTTTTACAATACAGATAATTTAAATGCTTTTAATGTGTATTTTTATGAAAAAAACTTCATTACATAGTAATTGTTTATAACGCGATATTATCAAAAGATTTAAGTCACAAAACTCCTTTAATTTCGAATAATTTATTTTGGTGTACTAAAGTTAATCTATTTAAGCAGAACAAAAAATTACTAATATAATCTATTGTAAAAAGACTTTTTAGTTTAAACAAACTTATATTTTTATTAAGAAAGTTTATATTAAAGTTTCACTAATAAAGAAAAACGTTGCTTTTAAATTGAACTAAAACGAGTCAAACTTATACTTATAATGTAACCTAGTAATAATAATAAAAGATAAGCATAACGATAAATTAACTTTTTTTAAATCTACATCAAAAAAGTTTTGTAACGTAAAGGTTTAAAATGTAACCGCTTATTTAACCATAAAAGTATGACTTGTACAAAAAAGTACATATAATTCAATGTTTAGCGCTAAATAATTTTATTTAT
The DNA here is from genome assembly GCF_965202585.1 of Thalia democratica. Lineage (NCBI taxonomy): Eukaryota > Metazoa > Chordata > Thaliacea > Salpida > Salpidae > Thalia > Thalia democratica. Next base: position 6,057,732 of record NC_139167.1, on the reverse strand, counting down.
TTCTAATTCAAAGATCTTTATTCATAAAACTTTACCAAGAATGAAAGAAAAGATTGTAACCAATTTGTAATTAGTTAGTAATTTTTAATATCATTATTTAGATCAGGGGTCGGCAAACTGCGGCCTGCGGGCCAATTGCGGCCCGCAAAGGGTAAATCTGCGGCCCGCGAGCATGTTATTTTTTTGAATGGAATGCGGCCCGCGAAAGAAAATTTTGTGGCCCGCTGAGAAAAATTATATTTCTAGTTAAATTTTTTCGGTAATTCGACTTAGTTTGATTAGTTTGATTTTAAGTCTCTCTATAACATTTTTAAATAGTTTAAAGAAATTACTGCTTTAGTTTAAAAATGTGAAAAAGACAGATTAGCGTTCATACAGGATATGTTTCTCAGTTTCATAATTACTTCTTATTTACAACAGTAAATAATTATCTAAAAAAAGAGTGTCAAGAGTGCTTGAATTTAATAAGTTGGTTATATAACTCCTATTTATTAAATAAAATAAATGCAAATATTTTTAATTTTGTACAAAAGTAATGCACAGTAATTAACTAAAGTGTCATTTCTTTATATAGCTTAGATATTATTTTTCAATATTTGTTATACCTCAGTTTCTTTTATAATTTTTTTTGTAAATGTTATATTTTAGTTTGAAAACATTTAAAATAACATAGTAATAAGAAATAAGGTTCGTTTGATTTTTGTTTCGACACATTTTAATTTTTTATAAGTTTTCTATGCATACCAACTTAAAAAAATGCTCATATTTTAAACCACTTTTTATTTAATACGATAGTTAGTTTAAGTTTAGTCTATGCACACTTTTCTAACATTGTTATTTATACATGTCATATCTAAATTTGTACAGACACATTTAAAACAATATATAAGTTAATATAGACATAAGTTAATATAGTTTTTGTTAGTTATACATTCCATTTTTCAAACATTGTTTTTTCAAGCTAAGTTAATTTTATGCCTTGTGTATCAATACACACAATTGCTGTTTTTCGAAACTACCTATTTAATATAAACTAGATATAGGGATGGTAAATTTATAAAGTTTGTACATTGTTAATCAAAATAGTTCAAATTCAAGCAAATAAACAACTAAACATTGCCACACACTCTGACTATCACTATTTGAAGACTTCAAATCTCAGGCCAACCAAGCCATTTTTTAAGTTTTTGGCTAGAATTTCTTTTTGTATACAAAAATATCAGGAATGTTTTTAATGACTCATGCTGACTTTTTTGCTTAAAAGAGTGGCAAATTAAACTTATGATATATGTTTTGCTCAATCCACAGTGATAGTTTGAGTTTTAAGATATGTTAAATTTTTAGTCTTGCAGCTGATATAATTCGAAATATTATTTATATTATCGTGTACATTAAAAAATGAACAATCAGTGTTGCCAAAAAAGTTGAATCCCGGAAAAGCTTTTAATTTGTGAATTTACGATTAAAAATTCTAGAAAAAACTTGAATTTGAGAGTTTTTGAAAAAACCTGGATATTCAAACAATTTTTACATTTAAAGTAATCAAATTTCGATTTGACTCAAAAAAAAATTACCAAAAAATGTTTTTTTATTAAAAAATATACTGTAGTAGCTTAACAGTATTTTTTAATATTGATAAATGTTTTGAGACATTTTTTTAAACTTTAATTAAACTTTATACTAAAAATAAAAGAAGGAATCGTACTTCCAAAAACTCTGTATTGGTACATTGCACCTTTACTTGAAAAATTTCACCGATTGTTGTGCTTTGCGTTGAAACTAAACCAAGAAATTCTACTAAAATTTCAAAATTAGTGAAAACATCTTTAATAAAAATTCTCAGATGAGCAATAGTTTTCCTATCACTGCTCTCATGTTAACAGTTTGATTAAAGTCCTAAATTGATCTATGCGACTTTATAACCTTAATTTATTTCCTAAACACGACTTCATGTTGTCATTGAAGAAATAAACAAAAGTTTTTCATTACCGCCAACATCAATTCTTTATAAAAGTTTTCAATTATAAACGATATCTCATTTTAGGTAAAAAATTTTGCTACTTTATTACTTGCCTTAACAATTTTTCTGATTATCCTGTAGTTACTGAAGATAATAATGTGCTTTGTCGGAAATGACTTTGGTGATTTTTTTTTATTGTTTCTCGCAATAACTCCTAACTAACGCTTTTTTTTATTCTTGTAGCTCGTCTTCTATTTTACAATTAATATTTTAAATGCAATATTCTTATTGCAAACAAAGAATTGCTATCGTGTTTAATAAAAAAATAAATTTACTTCGCTAATGACTCAATAAAGTTTTATACTTTTGTTAAACTTGTTTAAGAAACTTAACTGTCCATTCAAGCTGACTTATATATTTTTGGCATGTAATTTATTTACTGTTAATAACCTTTGTTATTTCTTTATGTAGTGAAGTTTATATTAACTGGGTAGCTACACAAATAGGCTATTTTAAAAGCTTGAAAACTCAGGTGTGTGTGAAGCTTTTATTTCAAACACTTTAAAGAAACTTTAATTCTCAGAATAGTTTTTATGACTGTTGTGTAGTTTACTAATTGCATTTTTTTTCTTGTTTTCTTACACTTTGTGTATTTTTTGATAATGATGATATTTTAACTAGGTAGTAAAGCTTGATTAACAACTATATATTAACTTTTTCAAATTTTAATAAATTTAAGCTGGTTTGATACATCTCAGACATTTTTGCTATTTAAGTGGCAACCATGTAAAAGTCTAATTATCAATAAAATATTTTATTAAAGTATTTGAGAATTAATTGTGTTAAATCATTTTTTTTAGCTTTCAGGAATACAAATAGGTATTAATTTTATTATGTTAACTAATTACTAAATTTCTTAATGAGTGTAAACTGTTTAACTCGTAAAAACTTTTTTCGAAGTAAATATTTTTAGAAATATGAAAAAGTGTTGATGATATAACAAATGTATAAAAGTAACCCATAAATTGTCTTTCAAGTTAAGTTTTTGTAGAGAGTTAGGTTGTAAGCAAAATTAAAAAAGGATTAAGCTTAACTTATTAAGTGCTTATGAAAGTACATATTTTATTAACAATATTAGTACATATTTATTAAAGTATATTAGTCAATGTAAATCATAAAATAATGAATATTAATTTGAATAGGCATTCTATGTATAGCTAAAAGTCATTTTAAATAATAAAATGAATAAAAGTAAAACTTTTCTCTAGTGTGACTAAAACTAAAACCATAAGATTATTCGAATGTCACTAAAACTAAAACTGCGGCCCGCGAATACTTTAGAAACTTGAAATTTGGCCCACGACCACCAACTGCCTGCCGACCCAAGTTTTAGATAATAATTATTTTAGATTTAAATAATATAACTGTAGAGATTAAAAATATTATCTAAAAAAATTAAACAAAATTTGAAATAAAGAGTTTTATGGAAGTAAGACGAAAAGCTTCCAATTAACAATAAATAAAACTATTTTAGTTTTTAGTTGAAAATGGTATGTATTTACGACAAAAAACTTTTAAACAATAATAATTAATATTACTTATTCAAGTATATTCTCAAATTTACAAAAAAAAAGATGTTTTATACAATTTTAAATGTTTATTAAAAAATCAGATTAAGGAAAAATCGAGTAGTTTTACTTAATCAAAATTACTTGCGTATGAATGTAATCTCACAAAGAAATATACAAGCAATAAGAGTGAAAGTTTAATAAAACCGTTTTATAAATGTTTAATGTGGTATACGACTCAATAATTGGAAGGTACACTAGGTTCTTCCGATAAATTTTTTGATGGTCAATGTTTGTTTAAGGACCTAATGTACGATTTATAAAGTCGTATACCACATTAAAATTTTATCGTAAACACATTTCCGGTCACGATTGTTTCAACATTTTACTATACTATTCAGCAAGAGAATTTTGTAGATATGTATGTTTATATATTTGGTTAAACAGTCAAGATTTTCGCATAATTAAAACTAAATAATACTTGTTTTTTAAAAAAAATTATGCAAGTTTGCGCAAGGTTTTTTAAAGGTTTATATTTAGATTAATTTTTAAATAACTTAATTTAAAATACTTCTACATAAAATGTATTGTTAATTATTTTTTTTACAGATTGTAAAAAATGTTTAAAAAATACAAAAAGCAAATTAATAAAATAGTATAGGTTTATATTCAGATTTAATAAATTAATAAAAACTTTCTTTTACATTAAACTAAAACAAGTTTAACCTTTTTTTTTGCAATGTGAAATTAACTTCTTGTAAATTTAAAAAGTATTGTAACATTAAGGTGTTAAACTGCAACCGTTTATTAAAATATGAATGTATAGTTTATACGAAAAAGTACATAATATTACTTATTCAATTATTGTCTCAAGTTTACAAATAAGTATGTTTTGTAAGATTTTAAACATTTCAAAAACCATAATATTAAAAGAAAATAAAAGTTTTACTTTAATCAAAATTACTGGCGTATATTATAATTTCTTTTAGAAAAGTACAAGCAATAAAAGTGCATGTTTTATAGAACCGTTTTAGAAATTATTAATGTTGTAAAAGACCCTATAGTCGATGGGTAATTGTACACTAAGTTCTTTAAAAAAACTTTTATGAAGTTCAGATCATGTTGATATTATTTATTTATCAAACACAAGTTTGTTAATAGAATTCTGTTAAAAAATAAAAGCATCTAAAACTTTTTACAACAAAAGAAATTCAAATAAATAAATATACATTACAATAACAAAGGTGGTTTTTTGTTATCCATTTGATAAAAAAACATATTGTTGGAAGTTGAATTTTTACTTAAAAAAAGAATCACTTAATGCTAAACAAATCAAATAGTGATTAAACGAAACTTGTAACTTTCAAAAACTATACATATGAATAAGTCATGATGACTTTAGAAATAATTAAAAACAAATAATAGCTGTAGTGCTTTTAAAAAGTGTATCATACTTTTACACTTTTTACAGAAATTTTACTTCATTCAAAAACTCTTATATTTTATTTTTTTTTTACAAAACAGACAAATAGATCTTAACTGTAGAGGATAAATGATATATTTATGCTTTTTACTTTTAAAAAATTAGTGTGCTATACAAAGTAATTTAAAACTTTGTATAAAGTAAAAAAAAAATAAAAAAAATTGAAAGGACTTATTAAAATGTAGATTGTATTTTTTAGATCAGAATGTTGCTAAACTTAAAAAATATGTTTATATACGTTTCTATTTTTCTAGTCGTAAAACAGTATTTAAGTTTTTCCATTGGAAAGAAATCAAAAATAAATTCCCTATAATTTTGGCAGTCGTATTTTGTTAAAAAAGTTGCTGCTTTTGCATCTTTGTGAACGATGTTTGATACAAATAATTATTTGTTTTTTATAAAGCACAGCTTTTAAGCACACCTTACACTTTGCTACTGCTTAAAAATGAGTATGTTGTTTTTAAGTACGACGATAGACAAGAGAAGATATAAACATTACGTGTTTCAATTTACTTTATGAAGTCACAATCGAAAATTTCTGCGGTCTTTGTTTTTAAAGTGATGTTTCAATGTGATTGTTGCTGATTCTACAAAACCGGTTAAAAGACAGGAAACCGAAAAGTTTTCTAGAAATATAAGATCGTTGTCCATACCAATGAAGGTTGAAGTTTCACAACAAATTGTTCCCTCCGTTATTAACAACCGTGTCATTTTGTCGCTGTGCTAAAATGACCCTCCCTGTCATATTGTCGCTGTGCCAAAATGACGCACCGTGTCATTTAGTCGCTGTGCCAAAGTGACCCTCCGTGACAAAGTGACGCACCGTGTCGTTTTGTCGCTGTGCCAAAGTGACCCTCCGTGCCAAAGTGAAGCACCGTTTCGTTTTGTCGCTGTGCCAAAGTCACCCTCTGTGCCAAAATGACGCACCGTGTCATTATGTCGCCGTGCCAAAGTGAGCCTCTGTGCCAAAGTGACGCACCGTGCCAGAATGACCCACCGGGTCATTTTGTCGCTGTGCCAAAGTGACGCACCGTGCCAAAAAGACGCACCGTGTCATTTTGACGACCTTGTCATTTCGTCGCTGTGTCATTCTGACCCGCTCCAAATTCTAACGTATATTTTATATTTTTTGTTTATATCAATTTAATGACAAACATATTGATAGTCGAACTACGATTTTTTATGAAAGCAGTTAAAACTGAAATTAATCTGTTTATAACTGAGTTTTTCAAGCAAGCACTTAATGATTGAGGTTTAGCTTAGTAAATTTAGTAACTTGTGCAATTAATTTAATTTTAAAGTTTAATTTCGTAGTTTGCATTAATAAACTTAACAATATGCTTATCTGATGTTTGCGTTATAAATTTTTTATTATTAAACCATTTTGTTTTTTAGTTTTTCAAACAACTTATTTTGCATCAAATATTTCTCAAGCTTTTATTTTTGTTTCTCGACTTTTAATTGAAAAATATTTAAAAAATTTCAAATAAAATAGTACAATCAATAACTTGTATATCTTTTTTTAAATTTAGAAGTATGCAAAGTTTTCGCAAGATTGAAATTTTCCACTTATATTTTCTGTAAAACACTGAATAAATCTAAGTGTTTTAATGCTAATAATAATGCTTTTGTGTATCTTTAAAACCTTTAATTGAACAGAAACTCAAACAGGTTAAAACGTATTTTAAAAGTTTGCAGAATAACACAAACATACAAAAATAAAAAAAGAAGACAGTAATGACGTCATTAAGACTACTTCTGCAGTCAATAAGTCACAAAATCTTATTCAACAGTGATGACGTCACAAAACATCGTCTGCAGTCAAGAAGTCACAAAGACTTATTCGACAGTGATGACGTCACTAGGACAACGTCTGCAGCCAAGAAGTAACAAAGACTTATTCAACAGTGATGACGTCACAAAGACAACGTTTGCAGCCAAGAGGTCACAAAGACTTATTCGATAGTGATGACGTAACGAAACCAACGTCTGCAGTTAAGAAGTCTAAATAAGTTATTCGACAGTGACGACGTCACAAAGACATGGTTTGCAGCCAAGAAGCAACAAAGGCTTATTCTACAGTGACGACGTCATAAAGACAACGTCTGCAACCAAGAAGTCACAAAGGCTAATATTACAGTGATGAAGTTATAAAGACAACGTCTGCTGCCAAGAAGTCACAAAAACTTATTCAACACTAATGACGTTACAAAGACAACGTTTGCAACCAAGAGGTAACAAAAATTTATTCCACAGTGATGACGTCACAAAACCAAAGTCTGCAGTTAAGAAGTCAAAATGACTTATTCGACAGTGACGACATCACAAAGACAACGTTTGCAGCCAAGAACAAAGGCTTATTCTACAGTGATGACGTCATAAAGACAAAGTTTGCGGCCAAGAAGTCACAAAGACTTATTAGACAGTGATGACGTCATAAAGACAACGTCTTTCTGCTTTTGAAAAGTGTATCATACTTTTACACTTTTTACAGAAATTTAACTTCATTCAAAAACTTTTATATTTTTTTTTTTACAAAACAGAAAAAGAGATCTTAACTGCTAGAGGATAAATGATATATTTATGCTTTTTACTATTAAAGAATAAGTATGCTATACAAAGTAATTTAAAACTTCGTATGAAGTAAAAATAAAAATAAAAAAAAATTGAAAGGACTTATTAAAATGTAGATTGTATTTTTTAAATCAGAATGTTGCTGAAGTTAAAAAATGTGTTTAAATAAGTTACTATCTTTTTAGTCGTAAAACAGTGTTTAAGTTTTATCATTCGAAAGAAATCAAAAATAAATTCCCTTTAATTTTGGCAGTCGTATTTTGTTAAAAAAGTTGCTGCTTTTGCATCTTTGTGAACGATGTTTGATACAAATAATTATTTGTCTTTTATAAAGCACAGCTTTTAAGCACACCTTACACTTTGCTACTGCTTAAAAATGAGTATGTTGTTTTTAAGTACGACGATAGACAAGAGAAGGTATAAACATTACGTGTTTCAATTTATTTTATGAAGTCACAATCGAAAATTTCTGCGGTCTTTGCTTTTAAAGTGATGTTTCAATGTGATTGTTGCTGATTCTACAAAACCGGTTAGAAAACAGGAAACCGAAAAGTTTCCTAGAATGTAAGATCGTTGTCCATACCAATGAAGGTTGAAATTTCACAACAAATCGTTCCCTCTGTTATTAACAACCGTGCCATTTTGTCGCTGTGCTAAAATGACCCTCCGTGTCATATTGTCGCTGTGCCAAAGTCACCCTATGTGCCAAAGTGACGCACCGTGCCAGTGTGACCCACTGGGTCATTTTGTTGCTGTGCCAAAGTGACGCACCGTGCCAAAAAGACGCACCGTGTCATTTTGACGGCCTTGTCATTTCGTCGCTGTGTCATTCTGACCCGCTCCAATTTCTAACGTATTTTTGTATTTTTTGTTTATATCAATTTATTGACAAACATATTGATAGTCGAACCACGATTTTTATGAAAGCAGTTAAAACTAAATTTAATCTGTTTATAACTGAGTTTTTCAAGCAAGCACTTAATGATTGAGGTTTAGCTTAGTAAACTTAGTAACTTGTACAATTAATTTAATTTTAAAGTTTAATTTCTTAGTTTGCAGTAATAAACTTAACAATATGTTTATCTGATGTTTGCGTTATAATTTTTTTATTATTAAACCATTATGTTTTTTAGTTCTTCAAACCACTTATTAAGCATTAAATATTACTCAAGCTTTTTTTTTGTTTCTCGACTTTTAAATGAAAAATATTTAAAAAATTTTAAATAAAATAGTACATTCAATAACTTGTATATCTTTTTTTAAATTTAGAAGTATGCACAGTTTTCACAAGATTGAAATTTTTCACTTATATATTCTGTAAAACACTGAATAAATCTAAGTGTTTTAATGCTAATAATAATGCTTTTGTGTATCTTTAAAACCTTTAAATGAAAAGAGACTCAAACAGGTTAAAACGTATTTTAAAAGTTTGCAGAATAACACTAACATACAAAATAAAAAAAGAAGACAGTGATGACGTCATTAAGACAACTTCTGCAGTCAATAAGTCACAAAATCTTATTCAACAGTGATGACGTCATTAGGACAACGTCTGCAGTCAAGAGGTCACAATGACTTATTCGACAGCGATAACGTCACTAGGACAACATCTGCAGCCAAGAAGTCACAAAGACTTATTCAACAGTGATGACGCCATAAAGACAACGTTTGCGGCCAAGAAGTCACAAAGACTCATGAGACAGTAAAGACGTCATAAAGACAACGTCTGCAGCCCAGAAGTCACAAAGACTTATTCAAAAGTGATGACGTCACTAGGACAATGTCTGCAGCTAAGAATTCACAAAGACTTATTCGACAATGATGGCGTCACTAGACAACGTCTGCAGCCAAGAAGTCACAAAGGCTTATTCTACAGTGATGACGTCATAAAAACAACGTCTACAGCCCAGAAATGACAAAGGCTGATACTACAGTGATAACGTCATAAAGACAACGTCTACAGCAAAGAACTTATTCGACAGTGATGACGTCATAAAGTCATCGTTTGCAGCCAAGAAATCACAAAGGGATATTCGAAAGAGATAACGTCATAAAGACAATGTTTGCGGCCAAGAAGTCACAAAGAATTAATCAATAGTGATGACGTCATAAAGACAACGGTTGCAGCCATGAAGTCATAAAGATTTTTTTGATAGTGATGACGTCATAATGACAACGTCTTTACCAAGAAGTCACAAAGGCTTATTCTACATCGATGACGTCATAAAGACAACGTCTGCAACAAAGAAGTCTCATAGGATCATATTTCAGTAATGACGTTAAAAAGACAACGTCTTAAGTCAAGAAGTCACAAAGATTCATTAGACTGTGATGACATCATAAAGACAACGTCTGCTGCAAAGTAGTCACAAAGACTTATTCTACAGTGATGACGTCTTAAATGCAACGTCTACAGCCAAGAAGTCACAAAGAATTATTCGACAGTGATAACGTCATTAAGACAAAATCTGCAGTCAAGAAATCACAAAGGCATATTCGACAGTTTCGACGTCATACAGACAAAGTTTGCGGCCAAGAAGTCTCAAAGACTTAATCAATAGTGATGACGTCATGAAGACAACGGTTGCTGCGAAAAAGTCACAAGGATGTAGTCGATAGTGATGACATCATAAAGACAACGTCTGCAGCCAATAATTCACAAAGACTTATTCGACAGTGATGACGTCATAAAGACACTGTCTGCAGCCAAGAATTCACAAGACTTATTCGACAGTTATGACGTCATAAAGAAAACGTCTGTAGCCAAGAAGTCAAAAAGGCTTATTCTACAGTGATGACGTCATAAAGACAACGTCTGCAACCAAAAAGTCACAAAGGCATATATTACAGTGATGACGTTCTAAAGACAACGTCTGCTGCCAAGAAGTCACACATATTTATTCTACAGTAATGATCTCACATAGAAAACTTTGGCAGCCAAGAGGTCACAAAGATTTATTCAACAGTGATGATGTCACAAAACCAAAGTCTGCAGTTAAGAAGTCAAAATAACTTTTACGACAGTGACGACATCACAAAGACAACGTTTGCAGCCAAGGAATCACAAAGACTTATTAAGCTGTGATGCAGCACTAGGACAACGTCTGCAGCTAAGAAATCACAAAGACTTAATCGACAATGTTCCGTTACTACACAACGTCTGCAGTCAAGAAGTCACAAAGACTCATTAAACAATAATGACTTCATAAAACAACGTCTGCAGACATGATTTCACAAAGAGTTATTCTACAATGATGACGTCATAAAGACAACGTCTGCGGCCAAGAAGTAACAAAGACTTATTCGACATTTATGACGTCATAAAGACAACGTTTGCGGCTAAGAAATCACAATGGTTTATTCTAGAATGATGACGTCATAGAGACAACGTCTGCAGCCAAGAAATCACAAAGACTTATTAGAAAGTTATGACGTCACAAAGACAACTTTTGCAGCCTAGAGGTCACAAAGATTTATTCGATAGTGATGACGTAACAAAACCAACGTATTCAGCCAAGAAGTCACAAAGACTCATTGGACAGCGATGACGTCATATAGACAACTTCTGAAGCCAAGAAGTCACAAAGACTTATTCAACAGTGATGACGTCACAAAGAAACGTTTGCAACCAAGAAGTCACGAAGATTTATTCGATAGTGATGACGTAACAAAACTAACGTCTGCAGTTAAGAAGTCTAAATGAGTTATTCGACAGTGACGACGTCACAAAAACATGGTTTGCAGCCAAGAAGTCACAAAGGCTTATTCGACAGTGATGACGTCATAAAGATAACGTTTGCGGCCAAGAAGTCACAAATACTTATTCAAAAGTGATGACGTCACTAGGACAACGTCTGCAGCCAAGAAGTCACTAAGACTTTTTCAACAGTGATGACGTCTTAAAAGATAATGTTTGCAGCCAAGAGGTCCAAAGATTTATTTGATAGTGATGACATAAAAAAAAAACCAACGTCTGCATTTAAGAAGTAAAAATGACTTATTCGACAGTAACGACGTCACAAAGACATGGTTTGCAGCCAAGAAGTCATAAAGGCTTATTGTACAGTGATGATGTCATAAAGACACCGTTTGCAGTTAAGAAGTCACAAAGACTTGTTACACAGTGATGACGTAATAAAGACAACGTCTGCAGCCAAGAAAACACAAAAGCTCATTCTACATGGATGATATCTCAAAGACAACGTCTGCAACAAAGAAGTCACAAATGGTTAAATTACAGTGATGACGTTATAAAGACAACGTCTGCAGCAAAGAAGTCACAAAGGCATATTCGAAAGTAATGACGTCATAAAGACAATGTTTGAGGCTAAGAAAGTCAGAAAAAATTAATCAATAGTTAAAACGTCATGAAGACAACGGTTGTAGCCAAGACGTCATAAAGACTTATTCGACAGTGATGACGTCATAAAGACAACGTCTGCAGCCAAAAAGTCACACAGACTTGTTCGACAGTGATGACGTCACTAGGACAACGCCTGCAGTTAAGAAGTCACAAAGACTCATTAGATAGTAATAAGGTGTCTGTAGCCAAGAAGTCACAAAGACTTATTCTACATTGATGACGTCACAAAGACAACGTCTGCGACCAAGAAGTCACAAAGACTTATTCGAAAGTGATGACGTTATAAAGACAACGTCTGCAGCCAAGTAATTAAAAAGAGTTAATCGACATTGATGACGTCATAAAGACAATGCCTGCAGTCAATAAGTCACAAAGACTTTTTCGACAGTTATGATGTCACTAGGACAACGTGTGCAGCCATAATTCGAAAAGACTTATTTAAAAAATGATTACGTCACTAGGACAACGTGTGCAGCTAAGAATTCACAAAGACTTAATCGACAATGATGCCGTCACTAAACAACGTCTGCAGCCAAGAAATCACAAAGGCATATTCCACAGTGATGACATCATAAAAACAACGTCTGCAGCGAAGAAATCACAAAGGCCAATTCTACATTGATGACGTCTTAAAGACAAAATCTATAGCAAAGAACTCACATTGACTTATTCGACAGTGATGACGTCATAAAGACAACGTCTACAGCAAAGAAGTCACAAAGGAATATTCGACAGAGATGACGTCATAAAGACAATGTTTGCGGCCGAGAAGTCACAAAGAATTTATCAAAATTGATGACGTCATGAAGACAAAGGTTGCAGCCAAGAAGTCACAAAGATTTATTCGATGGTGATGACGTCATATATACAGCGTTTGCAGCAAAAATTAACAAAGACTTAATCGACAGTGATGACGTCATCAAGACAACCTCTGCTACCAAGAAATCACAAAGGCTTACTCTAAAGTGATGACGTCATAAAAACAACCTTTGCTTATATTTCAGTAATGACGTTTTAAAGACAAAGTCTGCAGTTAAGAAGTCACAAAGACTCTTTAGACAATGATGACGTCATAAAGACAAGGCTGCAGCCAAGAACTCACAGAGATTTTTTCGACGATGATGAAATCACAAAGACAGCGTCTGCAGCCAAGAAGTCACTAAGACTTAATAGACAGTGATGACGTCATAAAGACAATGTCTGCAGTCAAGAAGTCACAAAGACTTATTAGACAGTGATGACGTAATTAGGACAACGTCTACAGCAAAGAAATTACAAAGGCTTATTCTACAATGATGACATATTAAAGACAACGTCTTCAGCCAAGAAGTCACAAAGATTTATTCGATGGTGATGACGTCATAAAGACAGCGTTTGCAGCAAAAATTAACAAAGACTTAATCGACATTGATGATGTCATAAAGACAACATTTGCGGCTAAGAACTCACAAAGGCTTTTTAGACAGTGATGACGTCACTAGGACAAAGTCTGCAGTCAAGAAGTCACAAATCTTATTAGCAAGTGATGACGTCATAAAAACAACGTCTGCAGCCAAAAAGTCACAAAGACATAATTATCAGTGATGACGTCATAAAGACAACGTCTTCAGCCAAGAAGTCACAAAGATTTATTCGATGGTGATGACATCATAAAGACAGCGTTTGCAGCAAAAATTAACAAAAACTCAATCGACAGTGATGACGTCATGAAGACAACCTCTGCTACCAAGAAATCACAAAGGCTTATTCTAAAGTGATGACGTCATAAAAACAACATCTGCTTATTTTTCAGTAATGACGTTTTTATGACAAAGTCTGCAGTTAAGAAGTCACAAAGACTCTTTAGACAATGATGACGTCATAAAGACAAGGCTGCAGCTAAAAAATCACTAAGGCTAATTCTACAGTGATGACGTCTTAGATACAACGTCTACAGCAAAGAACTCGTAAAGACTTATTCGATAGTGATAACGTCATAAAGTCAACGTCTGCAGCAAAGAAGTCTCAAAGATTTATAAGACAAGTATGACGTCATAAAGACAACGTTTTCAGCCGAGAAGTCAAATCAGCTTATTCGACAGTGATGACGTCGTTAAGACAACGTCTGCAGTCAATAATTCACAAAATCTTATTCAAAAGTGATGACGTCACAAAAACAAAGTCTGCAATCAAGAAGTAACAAAGACTTATTCGACAGTGATAACGTCACTAGGACAACGTCTGCAGCGAAGAAGACACAAAGACTTATTTAACAGTGATGACGTCACAAAGATAACGTTTGCAGACAAGAAGTCCAGATATTTATTCGATAATGATGACGTAACAAAACCAGCGTCAGCAGTTAAGAAGTCAAAATGACTTATTCGACAGTGACGACGTCACAAAGACATCGTTTGCAACTAAGAAGTCACAATGGTTTGTTCTAAAGTGATGACATCATAAAGTCAACCTTTGCGGCCAATAAGTCACAAAGACTTATAAGACAGTGATGACGTCATAAAGACAATGTCTGCAGCCAATGTGTCACAAAGACTTATTAGACAGTGATGAAGTCACTAGGACAACGTTTGCAGCCAAGAAGTCACATTCGACAATGATAGCGTCACTAGACAACGTCTGCAGCCAAGAAAACACAAAGACTTAATCAACAGTGATGAAGTCATAAAGACAACGTCTTTAGCCAAGAAGTCACAAATATTTTTTCGGCATTGATTACGTCATAAATACAAAGTTTGCGGCCAAGAAGTCACAAAAGCTTTTTCTACATTGATGACGTCAAAAAGACATTGTCTGCAACCAAGAATTCACATAGACCTTATCAATAGTGATGACGTCATGAAGACAACGTCTACAGCACTGTTTGTGACCTCCGGCCGTAAACATCGTCTTTATGATGTCAACTCTGTTGAATATGCCTTTGTGACTTCTTGGCTGCAGACGTTGTCTTTATGACGTCATCACAGTCGAATAAGTCTTTACGAGTTCTTTGCTGTAGACGTTGTATCTAAGACGTCATCACTTTAGAATTAGCCTTTGTGATTTCTTGGCTGCAGACGTTGTTTTATGACGTCATCGTTCTAAAATATGCCTTTGTGATTTCTTGGCTGCGGACGTTGTCTAGTGACGGCATCATTGTCGATTAAGTCTTTGTTAATTCTTAGCTGCAGACGTTGTCCTAGTGACGTAATCACTTTTAATAAGTCTTTATGACTTCTTGGCTGCAGTAGTTGTCCTTGTGACGTCATACCTGTCGAAAAAGTCTTTGTGACTTCTTGACTGCAGACGTTGTCTTTATAACGTCATCAATGTCGATTATCTCTTTGTAAATTCTTGGCTGAAGACGTTGTCTTTATAACGTCATCATTGTCCAATAAGTTTTTGTGACTTTTTGACTGCAGACGTTGTCTTAGTGACGTCATCACTGTCGAATAAGTCATTTTGACTTCTTAACTGCAAACTTTGTATTTATGACGTCAACACTGCCGAAAAAATCTCTGGACCTCTTGGCTGCAAACGTTATCTTTATGACGACATCACTGATGAAAAAGTCTTTGTGACTTCTTGACTGCAGACTTTGACCTTGTGACGTCATCAATGTTGAATAAGATTTTATGACATATTGACTGAAGACGTTGTCTTAATGGCATCATCACTGCCGAATAAGCCTTTTTGACTTCTCGGCTAAAGACGTTGTATTTATGACGTCATCATTGTCTAATAAGTCTTTGTGACTTCTTGGCTGCAGACGTTGTCTTTATGACGTCATCACTGTTGAATTAGTCTTTGTGACTTTTTGGCTGCAGACGTTGTATTTAAGACGTCATCACTGTAGAATGATTCTTTGTGACTTCTTCGCTGCAGACGTTGTTTTTATGACGTCATCACTGTCTAAAGAGTTTTTGTGACTTCTTGACTGCTAACTTTGTCCTAGTGACGTCATCAGTATTGAAAAAGTCTTTGTGACTTCTTGGCAACAGACGATGTCTTTATAACGTCATCACTGTAATATAACTGTTCGTGACTTAATGGTTTCAGACGTTGTCTTTATGACGTCATCACTGTCGAATACATCTTTGTGACTTACTCGCTGCAACCGTTGTCTTCATGACGTCAACACTATTGATTAACTCTTTGTTACTTCTTGGCCGCTGACATTGTCTTTATGACGTCATAACTGTCGAATAAGCCTTTGTAACTTCTTGGCCGCAGACGTTGTCTTTATGAAGCCATAACTCTCGATTAAGTCTTTGTGAAATTTTGGCTGCAGACGTTGTATTTAAGACGTCATCACTGTAGAATAAGTCTTTGTGACTTCTTGGCTGCAGACGTTGTCTTTATGACGTCATCACTGTCTTATGAGTCTTTGTGACTTCTTGGCTGCAGACGTAGTCTTTATAATGTCATCACTTTAGAAAAAGCCTTTGTGACTTTTTGGCTGCAGAGGTTGTTTTTATGACATCATCCTTGTAGAATAAGTCTTTGTTACTCCTTTGATGCAGACGTTGTCTTTATGACGTCATCACTATCGAATAAGTCTTTGTGACTTTTAAGCAGCACAAGTTGTCTTTGTGACGTGATTACTGTAGAATAAGCCTTTTTCACTTCTTGGCTGCAAACGTTGTCTTTATGATGTCATCACTATTGAATAAATATTTGTGACTTCTTGGCTGCATACGTTGTCTTTGTGACGTCATCACTTTGAATAAGCTTTTGTGACATCTTGGCTGCAGACGTTGACCTAGTGACGTAATCACTGTAGATAAGCCTTTGTGACTTATTGACTGCAGACTTTGTCTAAATGACGTCATCACTGTCGAATAAGCCTTTTTGACTTTGCGGCTGAAGATGCTGTCTTTATTACGTCATTATTGTCTAATAAGTCTTTGTGACTTTTTGGCTGCAGACGTTGTATTTAAGACGTCATCACTGTTGATTAAGTCTTTGTGAGTTTTTGGCTGTAGACGTTATATTTAAGACGTCATCACTGTAGAACAAGTCTTTGTGATTTCTTGGCCGCAGACATTGTTTTTATGACGTCATAACTGTCGAATATGCCTTTGTGACTTCTTGGCTGCAGACTTTGTCTTTATGACGTCATCACTGTAGGATAAGCCTTCGTGACTTCTTGGCTGCAGACTTTGACTAGTGACGCCATCACTGTCTAATAAGTCTCCGTGACTTCTTCGCAACATACTCTATCTTTATAACATCATCACTGTAATATAACACTTTGTGACTTCTTGGTTGCAGACGTTGTCTTTATGACGTCATCAATGTAGAATAAGCCTTTGTGACTTCTTTGGTGCAGACATTGTCTTCATGACGTCATCACTGTCCAAAAAGTGTTTGTGAATTCTTTGCTGTAGATGGTAGGACTTTTTATGTGTACTATTTTATGGGCACTATTTTATGTGTAGAATTGCTGCATTCAATTATGCCCATAATTTGATGTGATGTCATCAAAACTATGTGTAGTATTTAGATGTTGCTGCAATTAAGTTGCTGCAATTAAATGAAAAATAAATTACTGTCCAGGCCTTATATAAATATTATGGATAGTTTTTGTAGTTTTAAGTATATAAAAAAACAAATAAAATTTAACTTGAATAAACATAAACCAATAGTATGATTTATTTTTACATTTATTTGAGTTATATTTTGTAAACTGACAGAAGTATAGGCTAGACTTATTAAAAGATTATGGATAGTTTTTTTATGTAATATTTAATAAAGAAAAAAAAAACTTGAATACACTTAAACAAATTGTTTTATTTGTATGTATATGTATGTAATTTATTATTTTTATACTAACAGAATTAATGGCTAGTCATATAATAAGTAATTTTGATATTTTTTTTATTTAAGATTTTATAAACAAAATTTATAAATTAAACTTGAACACACATAAACTGTTTGATTTAAATCTAAAATTGTTTGATTTTTAGTTGTATAAATGTAATTTATATTTAGTAAACTTATAAAAGTAGTAGTTTGGTTTCATGTTTACTATTTTATGGGCACTATTTTATATGTAGAATTGCTTCAATCAATTATGCCCATAATTTGATGTGATTTTATTCAAATTATGGGTAGTATTGAGATGTTGCTGCAATTAAGTTGCTGAAATTAAATGAAAAATAAAATACTGTCTAGATCAGTGCTACTGAACCTTTTTATAGTGGCGGAACCCTTTTCTTAAGTTCAAATTTTCCGTGGAACCCCTAATTTAATTTTACATAAAATGTTTAGTATAATATTTCCTGCAAAAAATAAAAGAATTTCAGTGAAAAATGAATTTTTTAGCGTAACTATATCACTGTTAGAAATTATATCAATTGTAGTAGTATTATGTCGAGTCAAACTCAAACTGCCCCAGAGGCAATAGGTATTTTATGATTCTATAATAAATAAATGAAAACAAACATGATTTATCACGTCATAAAAATCTTTCCTTGCATAATAAAAACAAAATGAGAGCTACAAACAATAACGAAATGAACATTAGTTAGTTTTATTGTATAAACATATAGAATTTGTTTTGAATGCTCCTACATTGTTTACTTTAGTGATAATAATATTTTAGTGATAATAAGTATTTTCATGACTCACTAAAAATAGAAATTCAAAAAATTTGCAAAAATTTACGTAACCAGGACACCTATTAATAATGAATACCTATTAAAAGTCCTACCGCTAGATACACACTAAGCAGATCAATGAATGCTATAATTATATATGTTTTCCATTTTATGTGTTTAATTTTTTTTTGAAGTTTTATGATTTACGTTTTATTTTTCTTTCAAATTTATTTTTTAAATTTTGAAAAGCTTCGCGGAACCCCATTTTAGAAGCACTGGTCTAGATCTTATATAAATATTATGGATAGTTATTGTATTTTTAAATTTATTTACAAAAAAAAACAATATAACTTGAACACACACAAACCAATAGTTTGATTTATTTTTACATTTATTCAAATAATATTTTGTAAACTAACAGAATTAGTGGTTGGACTAATTTGAAGATTATGGATAATAAATTTAAATTTTACTTATCTAACAATTAAGAAAATAAACTTAAACAACTAAAAAAAAAGTTTTTAAATGAATTATTATTTTAATAAATAAAAGATAGATCAGTAACAAGTATAATGATTTTTTTTTCTATTTTTACAAAATTTTTCTGTTAATTAATGCTTTCTAAAGATCTACCCTTTTAGTATTAAAGTAAGTAACGTGTAAAGAAGTAATAAAAAAGAGTAAATAAAAAGTTTTTTAAACTCATCTTCTGGCAAATGTTTCAATTTAAAGAAAAAACTTCTTGTGTCATAGATTTAAAAAAGAAACCTGTTACAAAAAATATATAAAACAAATTTAGTAAATGATCTTATTTTGTAGGGTTTGAACTAAGGTATAAATTGCTTTTTATTGTTTTACAAAAATCTAATTATTTTTGATATTTAACCAGTCAAAGGCAGAAACCAAAAAACATGGTAAAATTAAGAAACTCAAATATAAAGCAACTAAGTTTACTGTGCAAGAACTAAAAACCACATAATTGAACTGTGTAATAACTGATACCAAAATACAGGGTTGTCACTCATTTTTTAATTTTTTTTTCAAATTTCTTCCACATCTTTAAAAGTACATATTTTTGGGTCTATTTTTGTTTAAACTTAAATTTAAGGTAAGATAACTATGTTAAATAATATAAAAAAATAAAAAAAACCCTGTAGAGCTACTTTAAATTTTTTTTTTTAATTTTTGATGATGAAAAAAAAAATTCTCTCTATGAAATAATTTTTTTGTGTCAAATTTAAATTTTACTACTGAACATGTTCAAACTGTATAAAATTCCAGGTTTTATGTTTAAAATTCAATATTTTTTCAGGTTTTTTTCAAAACTTCTTAAATAAAAGGTTATTCAGGTTATTTTTTCCCTAAATTTACAAACTCCAGATTATTCCATGTTTCCAGGTAAAGTAGCAACCCTTAAAATAATATTACTGTTACTAAAAAAAACATTGTTTTAACCTTCAAATTCTTTAACCTAAAAATACCAACTTAACAACTGTTTTACTACTTGTATATTTATTTTCTATATTTCACAAAAAAAAGTAAAGATTAATTTTGTTATATAGTCTTCTACTTTGCTGCTGACACTTTTACTTCTTTTAAAATTTTTAATCTTGTAAAAAAATACAAAATAATTCACACAATACAAAATATATAAAATGTTAAAACTATATTTTCTTGAAAAAAAATATTTTGTAATATATTATTTATTACTTTTATAGTTAGTAATATAAGTTTCCAATATGAAAAACAAATTCAAAACTATATATTAATCAATTATTATAACAAAATTAAAAGTTACACACTAATTTTTCAAGTGATTTGGCTATTTAAAAAAACAAGCATTCATAAACTTAACTATAACCCAATTTTTAACACTTAAAACACTAATGTAAATTTTCAATGTTTTGTTTTAGTCAGTATTGTTTACATGGCATAAACATAAATTTTAATTCAACATTTTAGAGGCCTATACAGTTTTTGTTCGTTTACAAAAGAAAAGTACAAAAATTTATTTCACTTAATTGCAGCGACTTAATTTCAGCAACATCTTAATACTACACATAGTTTTGATGACATCACATCAAGTTATGGGCATAATTGAATGCAGCAATTTAACACATAAAATAAAGCCCATAAAATAGTACACATAAAAAGATCTACCCTTTGCAGACAAGAAGTCAAGAGATTTATTCGATAATGATGAAGTAACAAAACCAACGTCTGCAGTTAAGAAGTCAAAATAACTTATTCGACAGTGACGACGTCACAAAGACATCGTTTGCAACCAATAAGTCACAAAGGTTTATTCTAAAGTGATGACGTCATTAAGTCAACGTTTGCGGCCAAGATGTCACAAAGACTTATTAGACAGTGATGAAGTCACTAGACAACGTCTGCAGCCAAGAAGTCATAAAAGCTTATTCTACAATGATGACGTCACAAAGACAACGTCTGCAGCCAAGAAGTCACAAAGGCATATTCGACACTGATGATGTCATAAAGACAATGTTTGCGGCCAAGAAGTCACAAAGGCTATTCTACAGTGATGACGTCATAAAGACAACGTCTGCAGCCAAGAATCACAAAGACTTATTCGATAGTGATGACGTCATAAAGACAACGTTAGCAGCCAAGAATTCACAAAGACTTATTCGACAGAGATGACGTCATAAAGACAACTTCTGCAGCCAAGAAGTCACAAAGACTTATTCTACAGTGATGACGTCATAAAGAAAACGTCTGCAACTAAAAAATCACAAAGGCTTATATTACAGTGATGACTTTATAAAGACAACGTCTGCAGCCAAGAAGTGACAAAGACTTATTAGACAATGATGACGTCATGAAAACAACGTCTGCAGCCAAGAAGTCACAAAGACTTATTCTACAGTGATGACTTCTTAAATACAACGTCTGCAGCCAAGATTTCAAAAAGATTTATTCGACAGTGATGACGTCATAAAGACAACGTCTGCGGCCGAGAAGTCACAAAAGCTTATTCTACATTGATAACGTCACAAAGACAACGTCTGCAACCAAGAAATCACAAAGACTTAATCAATAGTGATGACGTCATGAAGACAACGTCTACAGCAAAGAATTCACAAAGACTTTTTAGACGGTGATGACGTCATGAAGACAACGTCTGCAGCCAAGAAATGACGTCAAGAAGACAACGTCTACAGCAAAGAATTCAAAAACACTTTTTGGACAGTGATGACGTCATGAAGACAACGTCTGCAATCAAGAAGTCACAAAATGTTACATTACAGTGATGATGTTATAAAGATAGAGTATGTTGCCAAGAAGTCACAAAGACTTATTATACAGTGATGGAGTCACTAGTCAAAGTCTGCAGCCAAGAATTCACAAAGTCTTTTTCGACAATGATGACGTCATAAAGACAACGTCTGCAGCCAAAAAGTCACAAAAACTTATTCTACAGTGATGACGTCACTAGGCTAACGTCTGCAGCCAAGAAGTCACAAAGGCTTATTCTAAAGTGATGACGTCACAAAGACAACGTCTGCGGCCAAGAAGTCAAAAAGGCTTATTCTCCAGTAATGACGTCAAAAAGACAACTTGTCTTGCCAAGAAGTCACAAAGACTTATTTGATAGTGATGACGTCACAAAGACAACGTCTGCAGCCAAGAAGTCACGAAGGCATATTCGACAGTGATGATGTCATAAAGACAATGTTTGCAGCCAAGAAGTCACAAAGGCTTATTCTACAGTGATGACGTCATAAAGACAACGTCTGCAGCCAAGAAGTTACAAAGACTTTTTCAATACTGATGACGTCATCTCATCTTAAAACATTCAACTCAGAGAGTCAATTTGATAAAAAAAAAAGTTAATTTTTCATGTTAGTTTACTTTGAGGTTCATCTATTCTAAAATTTACTTGTTCTATATCTCTTATCTGTATTTGCTCTTTTGTAACACAAAAAAATTTAAATTTTAATAGTACAAAATCCTCTCTCACACTTATTTTATTTTTATTCTCTCACAACATTTAAACCAAATCTACAGCTTTAAAAGAGCTAGAGATTACCGTAAAAATTAAATTATTTCTTAGGAGTGCAAAACTAAGTATTATCGGGTACTTGAAGCTAAAGAAACAAGGTCTTAAAAGCTGAGTAATCGAAAGAAAAGCGAGTTTTTTCGCACAAATGTTTACGTTTCTGTAGATTTGCTGAAACGTACTAAGCTACATACCTGCTTCCTACAATAGTTAAAAATATATTTAATGCTAAAAAATTAATACTGTTTGTAACATTATTGAAAACATAATAATTTTAATTGCGAAATTTAAAAAAGGAAACGATTTTAGATTAATCACTGTAACAATTAGCATGGTATGAATTTGCCGGTTGTTGAAGTATCAGTTAAGTTTCTACAATGTTTAAAAGATTTAAGTTAGCAATTTTGGTCTACATCTCTATCTAGCGGGAGAATAAACAGCTTATAAAGTAAGTAAATAAAACAATGTTCATTGACAATTTAGTGTCAAATTTTAAGTTTACTGCATTTCAAGAACTAACAGCTTTAAACCGTTGTGAATAAGATCTTCACAATTTCTTTTATGGCTTTTATAATTTCATAATCTTATATTTAGACAATTTGATTTATTTTTGAGTCTGGACTATATATTTAAAACAATTAAATGTCCTGTTTTACAAATTTAATTTAATTTTATTGATTATATTGTAAGTTTCCATAAAATTTAGAATAAAATTCATACCTAAAATCTTTAAAACTAATTTTTTTCAACAATTGTCAATTCAAGCTTACGCTTTTTCACTTAGAAAGTTTTTCAAAGCTTTTTTTATTGACAATAAAATGAACCACACAAATATATATAATGAAATTAGATTATGAGAAAGTAATTAGTTATTAATCAATTAGTAATTACTTGCTTAAGCAATTACAAGTGAAGTAAATTAGTTAAATGTAGAAGAAAACTAAACAAAAATACTCTTCAAATAAAATAAAATAACAGTTATAAAAAAATTGCTTGTATAATACAAATACAAATATATACAAAGATATAAAACTTTAGATAGTGTAATAAAAAATAATTACGACAATAAACAAAATAAATATCAAAAATAAAACTAAGAATAACTAGATCTAAAGTACATTTTAAATAAAACGGCGTAGGCTTGAATTGACAATTGTTGAAGAAATTATATTAAGTTTTTTATATTAAGCACTCTAAATCGTATAGTTTTATAACATATGCATTTTAAAAATAGTTAGTAAATACATAGTTTAATATTTTTTGACTATAGGGTGATATATGTTTAACAGAACATATTTTTTTTTTTTAAATATCTAAATATAAAGACTTGTTATAATATGCAAACACTCTCCCAAAAACAGACTTCTTTTACAACTCTAAAACCGACCGTTAAAAATTTACTTCATAAAAAAAATAATAAATAACAAATGTCCATTAGAAAGTCAGTAACTTAGTAAAACCAGTCATCTGTTTGCAACTTAAACCTATCTTTGCACCAGTTTTACATACGAATTTGTTATAATAATTGTAATACCTCAAAAATATAATAGCTAAACTAATTATCATACCTACAAGTTAATTTTATTATTATTCCTCCTTTTATGTCAAATAGCGGTCATCTCAGTTTCTATAAGCCAGCAAGCTTATTTTTATTACGTTAGTTCTATATAAAATATAGTTGAAATACAAATTGTATACAAATTTATAGCAGTCATTATTACGACAAAAAACACTATGTCTTAGTATACTTTTTTACTTGATAATTATGTAAAGTTTTTAATGTTAGATATAAACTACATTAAATAAATTACATCTATTTTATCTAACAAATCAATAAAAAAATTAGCACATTCTTAGCCCTTTACTTTGTATTTTATATATAATATTACTTATATTATAAAATATCCCTAATCAACTTGTTAAAATTTGGTTTTTATATATATTTATTCATATTTAATAATCGCTAAAGCTATAAAAAATTCTACTAGTCATAATTACCACATTCAATATAGAATTCTCCTTGTTTTTAAACAGACTAAAAACTATAGTTTTTAAACTTAGATAAATAATTATAACTTTGATATGAGTACTTAAAAAATAGTTTAGTTATAGTAAAACCGACAGTAGACATATTTTTAGAGCAAACTTACAGGAAGCAGTAAAAGTAGACAGTGATAAAAGTTTAGCGTTTGATTGAAGAAGTGATGAATTATATAAAACTTTATATTTTAGATAAGAATCTCTAACAAATAATGCTTACTTAGTTAAATTGTTTTAGTAATAGAATTTCCGAAGTATACATAAAAAACAAGATACAATGTAAATAGTATAAGATATTTGATACAGTTCGTGTTATAGTGATTAATATTATAAATTCATTAGTATATAATTTTGACTATGGTCATGTTATGATAGTATATTATTACACATTGATATCAAACTTTAATTATTTTATTGTGAAATCATTAAAGTTTATTAAGCTATTTTTTAAAATTTGTTTAAATTTTTATTCTTAATTTTTGTTATGTAAACACTAAAAGCTACTAAGTATTTTTATTTTTCGAGTTTAATGACAGAGCACTGTTATTTTAGGCAATTAAGCAATTGATAGTAGTCTTTAGTATTAGTAGATATTTTTAACGCAATTTAAAAACGTCAAGTTACGTTTATGTATATAACTAAAAGAAATTAGAGTTTTTTAATATTGCTTTTATTTTCTATGAAATATGTTTTAGACTGATAACTGTAGGATTGTGTTTTTTTCTGAAATCTTGTTATTATTCAATTACCTTTAGTAAATAAAGGTTTTTTTTTTCGGAAAAACAAAAACAGTATTATATTTCAATTAAATATCTTAAATAATAACCAATATAATTTGTTAATAATCAATAAAACTATAGTTTTATAATTTTTTATCAGAAGATTGAATATTCAAAGAATTTTTTTTTGTAAGAACAAACCTATACACTATTTTAATGGTCGTAAACTTAAAATGTTAATGTTTAGAAACACTTTTTCCATCAAATAAAAAGCTATTAAAAGCAAAAGTTCGCAAAAAAAAAACCAGTTTTGTATATCTTATTACCCAATTTTTTCCTTAAAAAGTCTTTGTTTTTTTAGCTGCTTTACGACAACTTTAGACAATGTAACTTATGTTGATGGTATAAGTAGCTTTATTCAGCGCGCTTGTTACAATATATGTTTTTTTGTTTCAGATTAGTTTATACGCAGTTTGCAAAAAAACTATCACTAGAGGTATTAAGTTATTAGTTTTTTACTGCATAATCTGATAAATATAGTTTTCTACTTTTATTTTATTTTAATAAAAAGCCGTTTTAATTAAAACTTAATTTTATAATTATTTCAAAAATAAAACCATCAAAAAATAGTTAAATCTAATAAAAAAAAAACTAATAAGCTCTAATAATAGTTATATTACAATGTCCGAATAATATAAAAAACTAGTTTTGTTGTGCCTTACGTAATAAGGTTAATTGTCATTTAAACTAATTTTTAAGAAAATGAAACAAAACAACTTTTCTTTTATTGTCGGCTAGTTGATTTTTATTAATATTTAAAATCACATTTTAAAGATTAACGTATAAAACTCAAAAACAAAAGTTTTCTTGTTTAAAAAAAAATTTATATCACGGATAAAATAAAATTAAATATCAAATGATATAAAAAATTTTTAAGTTTACCGAAATGGGTAAACATAATAATAGTTAAAACTAAGCATCTTCAAATTTAATTAAAGTGAAACAAAAATGTTTGTTATCATGTTTAACAAGAGTCTATTTTTATAATGAAATTAGTGCGATTTATCGTTTAACAAATAAAATTTAATAAAAAAATACTCGCTAAAATATTAATATAAACATATATAAATATATAAACAGAAATTTTGTTTCGAAATCATAGCTAAAAATTTAAATAATCTGAGAACTGTTTAAAAAACAGTTTTATTTTATGAAATAGCAGGATATTGGCAATTGTTTAAAGTTTAAAAGCTTATTTGCTTAAATGCTTTTCGTTTTATCAAAATAAATCTTAACTCAATTTTTACTTTTTTCAATATAAAGCAAACAAAGTATTTTATTTAGGTTAGTGATTCATAATTTGATTCTTCTCTTTAGAAACAGATTTTTTTAATCAAAATGTTAAGTTAAAAATAGTAAAGATAAAAAGAATGCTAAATACAAAATTAGTCGAAAACAATTTAACAACAATTTAAATAGTAACGTTTTAAGGTTCGATATTAATTAAATTACTTTACAAATTTTATCAATTTTTCCAAAGTCATTAGGTTACTAATGACGCTTTTTTGGTATTTAACTTGAGTAATGATTACATGAAAAAAAGTTATTTCTTACCAAAATAACATACATAAAAAACCTTTAATTTAAAGTTTACTAAAATAATTTCTACTTGAAGTTAAAATTTAAACAAACTTATATTACTTTTTACGTATAAGTTATTGAGTACTTATTTGATATTTATTGATGTATTGAGACTTGATATTTTTTTAATATAAATTGCTAATAGTATTTTTTTTATAATCTAAAAGAACTTAATGTATACAATTTTTGTACTTGATAACTCAAACCAGACGGATTATTTTTAATAAACTAAAAGTAGTTTTAGTAAAAAATTAAACAATAGCTTATTTGATATAACAAACTTAAAATAAAAATCATTTTAAAAACTAAACTATTTTTATAATTATGAAATTAAAAACTGTAAAAAAAACAAGACATATTTTTTCGTTTTTATTGCATTACATAATTAAGGTACTGTTACGTTCTATATAAACTTTCAAACTTAAGCTTTTTATGTGGAAATATTTTTTGTTAACGGTTTGTAAGTTAATGCTATGATTCTCGTTTTTATAGATTTATAAAATAATAAATTGCAAAATACATATATTTTAAATTTATTTTTTTATTAGTAGTGTAAAATGTCTGTAGTGTGAATTGTACTTAATTTTACAATTTTAGTTTGTTTAATAATTTTCACTTAAACTTTTATCACTTTTCAAAGGATCTTATATCTTAAACTTATTTTCTATAAGTGTGAATATTAATTTATTTACCATTTTAAGAATAATGTTGCAATTTTCAGGTTGTTAAGCAACTAATGAACGATTTTTGTAACTAACCTGAATAAAGTTTTTTTAATGATGAAAACGCAAAATCATTTGCTACTTTAAGTGTAACAGTTTTATAAATAAAAATTCTTTCAGTTTTAATTATTATGCTTTTTACTTATTTGTTTACTAAAATGATTGAAAAAACTACGCGAAATTTCTTATACTAACAGATATACCATATAAATTTAATACATCTCATAAATATGCAAACAACATTGTATGCTTTACATAAATAAAAACAAAGCTAAATAAAAAATTGTAACTGGTTCATGCTTTTAAAATCGTTGTAACTAAATAATTGTATCAACGAAATAACAGTTGGTGTAAAACCAAGTTCTTTTGAAATATAACTTCGCATAATAAAAATTATAATAACTTAACATAAAAAAATTAAATTATTGTTAAAACACTTGTGAGTATAAAAAATTGATGAAAGATTGACAGGAATTAGTCATTTAATGCTGCATAAAAAGCATTACTATCGTTTATTTATTACGTTTAAGGTTTACTTTTATATATTCAAACTCTTATTTGTATTTACAATTTACTTAAATACTAAACTTCAAACATTTAGCTGTGAAAATTTTAGCAAAAAATGATTTAAAGAATATTTTTTATTATAACATTTAATTTTTTTTTGTTAATATGACGTTAATTAGTTAACATTATTGTGTTATTATTTTTAATAGAAAGTTTTGTATATCTTTTTAGAGTTCCGAAACAGTTAAAAACAGTCTGTTTTTTCATCTGTTTTAAAAAATATACTCTTAAATTTTTTAAATTTAGTGTTTAAATAAATCATAAAAACAAATGAGAGTTTAAATAAATAAACTTCAGAGTGGAAGCACAATAATTTATATGCATAATCTAAACTTGTTCAATAAAACTGTTACACTTAACTAAATAAACAGTCAAGTTTAATCTTATAATACAGGAAATCTACACAATTTTCTTACGCTGCTGTAATTAGTAATGGCAAGCAATATAACAAAACTAACTTACTAAAAGAAAAACTTACAAAATATAAAAGCTAAAACTTTATGTTTAATTGGATCTTTTCAGTTTTAACTAACTTACAAGAATTTTGGCCGCTTAGTCGTTTCATAATCTCATATCTATTGATTAAAAATGTTATTATAGAATTCTTTATTAATAATTAAGAAACTTAAAAATTAATCTCGTTAAAAACTAGAAAGCAAACGTACTTAGTTGTTGAAAATTTCTAACTTTTATATTTTAATTACATGAACTTTAAATTGTCATTTAACTTTACTAACTTAGCAATTAAAGTATCTTCTGGTACCCTTTTTTACAAAAAAAAAAAAAAAAAACTTTAAAAACACTAATTGTCAATATAAATTTACTATAGATTATAACTAAAATTTATTTAGTGTATCCTTACTAACAAATACCAAAAAAAAAGATTTCATAAACAAAGTTCTTTTGTTCGGATAGACTTTAATAGTAAACATTTGACAATTAAAAAATGGTTCATAGTATAACTGTATAACTAAGCATAAAGTATTATTATAATGAAAAAATATTTATTTTAGTTTGATAATAGTTTTTAATTTAGCATAATTTTATATGAAATTTCTCATCAGTTTTCTTGAGTTTAGAGCTTTGATTAGCGTTTTTATAGCTTAGACTTTATTTTAGAAGAACTTTACGTTGGTTTAAAACTAAGCTAAATTAACACATTTCAAATGATTACTAGATAATTTGAATATTTAAATTAAATTACTTCTTTAAACAACTTAGTTTGTTTTACTAGCATAAAAACTAAGTTCGCGTTTTAAGTATAAAATGCTAATATTAATTTCATATTGTGGTATTTTGTTTGATAACAATGTAAGTTGTGAATGAAATAAGTTAAGAACTATTTATGAAAAGTGTAGCAAAGTTCTTGTAATAAAGAAAACATGAAAATCCATAAATATGTTTATACTTAGCACAAAATAAAAGCTAAAAGTGTTTGTTAACCATAAAAAAAGTTTATCCTACTTCTAAATCTTTGGTTTTATAAAAAAAATATCGTAAAAATTATTTATGTATGTGCTTAAACTTATGACAATATGATTATAAAGGTTTATTCATGATGTTTAAAATATTTTTTCCAAAGTAATAAAGTACATTTTAGCCATAAATAACAGATGTGACATAAAAAGTTTTATATAAGCTATTTCGATGTTTACTTTAAAAAAAAAGTTTTTATTTTGTTTGTTGAACGATAAGTTTTATTATTTTTTAGTAGCTTGATAAAATTTAAATTCAATGTTTTAATGTGGTAAAACAATAAAAACAATCTTTTTTTTTGTTTTCAATACAATGTATTTCACATCAAATTTAATTTTTCACTAGATTAATATCTACCACTAAAAACATTTCAAAAAGCAATTCGTTATTTAAATGTTTATCTGCAGTTCTACTAAAACTTTAAAATTAAGTTTTTTATAAAAAAAACAACATATTATAGAGTATTTGTTCTAGACAAAAACATATTTAAAAAACTAAATTTTATCAATCAAACTTTGATCGTATAAGCTAATAAAAAGATTGTTAATAGTTTTTTTGATGTTATTCTAAAAATAAAAAACATCATTTTATGGTATTTTTAAAACTAAAACCACCAGCTAAATTTACATAATTATGTTAAAGTTGTCAAAAAATTTAAAATATACATTGATAAAAACACTCTTACAATTATAAACTTTTAATACTTCAGAACTGATATAAGCAATGATTGTATTTTTAATTAAATAAACAAAACAGCTCAAGCTAATGAAACCGCATTTTGTTCATTTATTTTGTCTTTGCTTAGATTCCATTACAAAAAAAGTAGTGTAAAAACATAATAACCATTTAAGTATTTTCTAGTCAAATTGTTTTTTTTTCAGTAAATCTCTATGTTTTTTATTCTGTGTTTAATCTTTTATAACAAGCTTTTATACGAGTACTTAGGTGTAAATAGCTAAAGCAAAACAAAAATTTGTTTTTAAACTCTTTTACTTTGTTTAGGAGACACTTAAATATATAGTGAAAAGTTTTTAAGTATAAAAGCATTTAAAGAAAAATATTAGCTCTTGCAAGATAAATATTTATATCGTACATTTTGAAAGTTTAAATGAAATGCAACAAACAATTTCAGAAAACTGTTATTATTTTATAACCAATAGTTATATTTATTGAATATACTTTAATACTCAATCAATAAAATCGAGAGTAAAATAAAATTGTAAAAAATTTTATGATGTTATCTGAAACAAATTAAAAACCATTAAAAGAAAATATTTTTGATATAAACTGAAAAAGACGTTTACTATAAAAATCTAAAAATACTAATACCTAATATTAAAATTTTTAAAACTAATATGGAGAAAAAATACGATTAAAAAAAGGAGTAGTTTTATTACATTATTTTACGATTATTCATATAATTTAAGTTGTAAAGTTTTATTAATATTATACACAATAAAGTTATAAAAACGTAATTTTACAGTAATTTAATAGTTTACGATGCATAAAAAACTGTTCTCCCACGCTAAATGTTTATCAATATAAACTGATGTATTTTAATGTTTTTTTATCATGAACATAACATTTTAAAGTAATAAAACTACTTTTTACAATAAAATAGCTTTATATTTTCGTTAAAAATACTAATATGATTGATATTGAAATAATCTATAGCGAATTAAATAATAATGAGGCAGTGTTAAAGAAAAATTAACTTAAAGCTGAAAATATTTTTTTCGTGATTAAAATAATCACTTTAATTTTTTACAATTAGTATTCAGCAAGAGATTTTTGTAAATATGTATGTTTATATATTTAATTTAATAGTCAAGATTTTCGCACATTTAAAACTAAATAATACTTATTTTAAAAAAAAATATGCAAGTTTGCGCAAGGTTTTTTTAAAGGTTTATATGTAGTTTAATTTTTAAATAACTTAATTTGAAATACTTCTACATAAAATGTCGGGTTAAATATTTTATTTTACAGGTTGTAAAAAATGTTTAAAAAATACAAAAGGCATATTCATAAAATAGTATAGGTGTATATTAAAATTTTATAAATTAGTAAAAACTTTCTTTTACATTAAATTAAAACAAGTTTAACTTTTTTTTGCAATGTGAAATTAACTTCTTGTAAATTTAAAAAGTTTTGTAACATTAAGGTGTTAAACTGCAACCGTTTATTAAACTATGAATATATAGTTTATACAAAAAAGCACATAATATTACAATTATTGTCTCAAGTTTACAAATAAGTATGTTTGGTAAGATTTTAAACATTTAAAAAAACATAAATTTAAGGAAAAAATAATAGTTCTACTTTAATCAAAATTACTTTCGTAGAATGTAATTTCTTTTAGAAAAGTACAAGCAATAAAAATGCTTGTTTTATAGAACCGTTTTAAAAATTTTTAATGTAGTAAATGACTCTATAATCGAAAGGTAAATTTACACTTAGTTCTTTAAATAAACTTTTATGAGGTTCAGATCATGCTGATATTATCTATTTATTAAACACTAGTTTGTTAATAGAATTCTGTTAAAAAATAAAAGCATTTAAACCTTTTTACAACAAAAGCAATTCAAATAAATAA
Source organism: Thalia democratica (assembly GCF_965202585.1). Classification (NCBI taxonomy): domain Eukaryota; kingdom Metazoa; phylum Chordata; class Thaliacea; order Salpida; family Salpidae; genus Thalia; species Thalia democratica. The sequence goes on along the minus strand of NC_139167.1, from coordinate 6,025,421 downwards.
ATATACATTACAGTTATAAAGATGTTTTTTTGTTATCCATGTGATAAAAAGATATAATGTTGCAAGCCTAGTTTTTACAAAAAAAATAGAATCACTTAATGCTAAACAAATCAAAGAGTGATTAAATTAAACTACTTTACTTTCAACAACTATACATACATGAACAAGTCATGATGATTCTATAAATAATATAGAAATAATATAAATAACAAGTGTGTCATACTTTTACTCTTATTACAGAATTTTTACTTCATTCAAAAACTATTATATGGTTTTATTTTTAGAAAACATACAAAGAGATATTAACTGCTAGAGGATAAATGATATATTTATGCTTTTAACTTTTAAAGAATAAATATGCTATACAAAGTAAATTATAACTTTGTATGAAGTTAAAATAAAATTAAAAAAAATTGAAAGGACTTATGAGAAAATTTACTTGTTTATACTATAAGCTGCATAAAAAACATGCTTATAGGTTATCGTACAAATGTTATTGTTTTAAAAAAAATTGGTAAATCTACAAGTAAAACAAATTAGTAAGTTTAATTAAGATGTAAATAACTTATTTGACATCTTGCTGGTATTATTTTTAATTTTAGTTATACTTAGATTTGTTTTTATTTATATTGTTTATTTTCCAATTTATAAATTTAAATCATTTAAAATCGTTATATTATTAAAATTTTGTTTCAAAACGAATTAGTTATTCTATATCAATTTATTTTCTATTATAATGTCTTTACAAAGTTAGCGAGCTACTAGAAATACCAAATATAAATTGAAATTACTCTTTTAATATTGTAGGTAAAAAGCCTAGATTTTAGCGCAATTAAACCTCAACAAACATGTTTTAAAAGTTCTGCCAGTTTGCGCAAAACTAATAAAAGGAAGTTCATTAAGTTTAAAATTTTAAGTGTATAAAAATCGAAAGTTGGCTATTCAATAAAAACTTTTAAAACATCTACTTCAACATAAAAGCCTTTTATTGTTTTTTTAGAGTGAAAAACAGATATTTTAAGAAAATTTATAAAATACAAAAATACATACATTTTCATAGAGTTTTATTGAAAATCGACTTATTTTAAAAGATAAAAAAATCTGACACTCCTTCAATATATAAACTAGTATATACTTTCAAATCTAAAGAAATAATTTTAAATAAAAAACTGACATAAATCTTCAAAATATAAGTTATAAAAAAAAAAGAAGCATTACAGAAATAATTTACCGACCTTTTTTAAAAACATTTTATAAAACTGATTTTTAATTATCATTGAACAGTTTAAGTAAAAGAACTTTTTATTTTGGTTAATAAAACATTTTGTTTAGTATTTATTAAACTTCTACAATCTGTTAGTAAGCTAAAAATTTAAAAAAATATTTTAAGTTGCTTTACTTTAATTTTCTGCGCAAATACATTTTTAATATAGAAAAATACACAATGTTAAACATTTTAAAATTATATTTTAACCTTTAAAAGTATTTAGTTTTTGAAAGTTTTTGAAAGTACTTTATTAAATAATAAATAAAAAACTTATAAAATTTTAAAAATTAAAAATAAAATTTTACTTAAAATATTAAACGTGTTTAAACAATTGATAAAAAATTAAAATAAGAATGATAATTTAGAAAAACTAAAAACATCGGCGAAAGTCAGCAGAGCAGAAGCCTGGACGTTCGTTTGCCGTGAGACAAGCTCAAGTTTAACAAAGGGGTTTATCACGCCAATTCAATCATCAGACCACAAGTTTCGGTAGATTTAGACCGGTTTTGTTCTTATTAGGACTCATCAGTCAGTCACAACCGAAAAACTTGCAGTCTTCAATCTACAAACGGTTTATCATGCTTTCACATGAAGCAACCATTTAATAGTTTAGAACTAATTTATTTTATTTTATTTAGTAAAGTTTATAATTTAAACAATTGTTTTAATATTATAAATTATTATCTAAAAAGTCGTTGATAAAAAAGTTTTGTATACTTACTAAAAATTAAAATTTTTCAGACTGATGATTTAAAGTTTCCTATTAAATCTAAGTTCTAAAATATATACTAGTCATAATTTAGTTTAAAAAATTTTTGTTAGCAGTAATTTCTTGCACTGTTTCTTAGAAGAGCTTCATGTTTAAGTAGCGTAAACAGAAGTAGTAAGAATAAATAATGTATTATTTAGTATAAACACAGACTAAGTAATTATAAAAAAAAAATTAGCAATCAGTGAAAATAAATAAATCTTTTTCAAGTAATTTACTAGCCAAATTTTGTTTTAACGATCACAGTTAAAATGTGAAAATATAAAATGCCGAAGTTCACAACAATTTATTTTCGTTTTTTTTTTAAGTTTTTATTTCCTTAGTGAACATATACTAAGTTTGTATCTTATATAGTTATTTGCCTTAACTATATAATTTAGATAAATTACTATAATTTTACTTTAGATTAGAATTATAGATTAAAAAATAAATTATTAGTTTTTTTGCTTTATTTGGTTAAATTTATAAGTTTGTATCTCAAAAACTTAACCATATAATGCAAAAAAACTAACAGTTTTTTATTCAATCTATATATCTATTTTCTCAATAAGTTGCTGTAAATAAAATAGTCTGTAGCAATTTGTTACGTATATTTTGTCTTTTTTGTTTATATGAATTTATTGACAAATAAATTGATATTAAAACTACGATTTTTTATAAAAGCAGTTAAAACTTAATTTAATTTGTTCATAACTCATTTTTCAAGCAAGCACTTAATGTTTGAAGTTTAGCTCAGTGAACTTAATAATTTGTGCAATTAATTTTATTTTAAAGTTTATATCGTAGTTTGCACTAATATAATTAAAGATATGCTTATTTGAAGTTTGCGTTATAATTTTTTTTATTATTAAACCATTTAGGTTTTTAGTTTTTCAAACTACTTATTTTGCATTAATAATCCAACCCGCTAACAGTAAAACCTTGCCTACTATGTATTTTTAAAGTTATAAAAAGTAAAATTTTTAAGGTGCAAATCAAATAAAATTAATTTCGATTAACAGTTTGTATTTTTGTTAACTAAATATATTTCCAATGTAACTAAGTACGGTTTATGTACATATAGATGCATATTTTAAAGACTGTTTTTTTACATATTATCTTGAAAAAATATCAATTTATTACTATAGTGTACTGTTACAAAATCAAACAGCTTACAAAACACGTGTTTAAACTTTTGTCTTACGAACCTTTTGTCCTACGACTCGATAACCAAATTTTTTTTTGTGCACCAGGTCCTAAGATAAATTGTTTAAAATGCTTTTTTGTTGTTTATTTAACATTTAAGTTATTTTATTTATATGTTTTCTTAACAATTTTATTACGCTTAACAACATACAAAGTTTTGTTAAAAATCCTTTCAAAGTTAGCTTTCAATGTTTGAAAGTTTTAATTTTTTTTTAGATCTACACTATTTCATCATAAAATTATAAAAATATCTATATAGTGAGATTCATTTACAAACATATCACTACTGAAAGTTTAAATTACAGGTAAAGTTGTTCTCTACAAATTAAATTTATTTTTATGTTTAGTAGATAAAGTGCTTTAAAAAACTAATCTAGATAAAAAGTTTAAATAGTTTTTAATACTTTTACTAAGACATTTTGAGACATAAGATGTCAAAAAATAGTAGATGATGTTTAAATTCATTTCAACAATTAGAAAAAATAGTTTATTTTTTGAAAGCTGTCACACGATAACTCAGCTAATATTAAAAGTTTAGTTCATGACAGTTTTTTGTAAATTTGTTATTATTTTTGCAAAATTTAAAGCAATCGCCAACCGTTTAAGGTGTACAAGTTGATGGTTTTATACCATTAAAGAAATACTTTTGAATACCACTATCATCTAAGGACTATTTGAGAACGTCATTTTGATGAAGATGATAGTGCAACACATGATTCAATATACTTAGGTAAAAAATCAAAAAGATAATTAACCATTTAATTCTATTAAAAACACGAAGTTGTTTAGTATGCAAAAAACAAAAAAGTAACTTATCCAAGATAAACACTTTATTTGAAGTTTTTCTCTATTTGAATTTGTAGTCTAGAAAAAAAAAAGTTTTTCGAAGGTCAAATGTCGAAGGTGTTTAATATACATTAATATTAAATAAATTTTTATTTTTAACAGGTTCTATAAATTAACTTATCGATAAAAAATTTATTTTCCATAAAATTAGTATAATTTTTGTTATTCAGGAAAATAAAAATTAAGAAAAATTAATGATAACAATAAGCAAATCAATAATTTAAACTAGCTTTGAATTTTTAATTAATTCTTTTAATTAATTAACTATATTCGTGAAAATTAATTAATTAATTAACGACTATCGTAAAAACTTTTTCCATATTTTTAGAGTTGTATTTCATAGATCTAACATAAATATTTAACTTCTTTGTAAGTAAATACTTTTAGATAAAGTTTTTTCAATTAATTAGTTAAATCGACAATTGTTATAATATTCCAATCTTAATTGAACTAATTTAAATAACTATACCAGTGTAGACATACATTACAATTATTTTGTTGTTTATACTTTTTATTGAGGTGCCTTAAAAAAAACATAAATAGTTTTCACAACAAAAAAATTGTACATACTTTATTGTTTTATAGACCCCTTAATGTGGACACTCGAAAAGCACTTAAACAATTAAAACAATTTTAAAGCTATACGAGCATGAAGTTCACTGACTTTTTGTTTATTAAAAAATGTTTGTTTATTTAAACAACTTAACACAACTGATAGTTTACAGATATTATCTTGTTTTTATTCTTACATCTCTGTAACTTACAATTTCCGCAAAATACATTTTTAATATAGAAAAATACACAATGCCAAACATTTTAAAAGAGCTAGTGATCCTTGCAATATAGTACTAAATTATTTTATAAAGGTTTTTTTTTTCTAAAATAATTAATTCGTAAGGAAATAAATAAAAGACTTTTAAAATTTTAAAACTTAAAAAAAAAAAATTCAACTTAAAACGTTAAACTTGTCTAAATAATTGAAAAACAACAAAAATAAGAATGATAGTTTAGAAATAATTTATTTTATTCACTTTAGTAAATTTTATAATAATTATTAAATATTAAACTTGTTTAAACAATTAATAAAAAATTCAAATAAGAATGATAGTTTGGAACTTCATAATTTTAATATTTGTTTTAATATTATAAATAAGCATCTAAAAAGTCGTTGATAAAAAAGTTTTGTATACTTACTAAATGTTAAAAGTTTGCTGACTGATGTTTTAAAGTTTCCTATTAAATCTAAGTTGTAAAATATTTACTAGTCATAATTTAGTTTAAAATATTTTTATTAGCAGTAATCTGTTGCACAATTTTATAAGAAAGCTTCATGTTTAAGTAGCGTGAATAGTAGTATGAAGTATTAGTAATGTATTATTTACTATAAACACCAACCAAGTATTTACAAAGTAAACTTCTAGCAAGCAGTGGAGATTAATAAACTTTTTTTAATTAATTTATTAGCCATATTGAACTGAACAACTTTAGTTGAAATGTAAAATTATAAAATTCCGAAGTTCACAACAAATTTTTTTGATCTTTTTAAAGATTTTATTTTCTTCGTTATCTGTTCTTTCTAGGTTTGCAATAAACCTCAAAAAAAGTGGATAAAACATAAAATAATGTAAATTTAATATTAAAGATAGAAACATATATTTTCAATACATTTAAGTTGTTATTAAAAGTTAATTTACAGTTTGTTAAAAATTTGTTTGTACAGTTTTATATTACTTTTAAAAAGGAACTAAAGTTTTAAAATTTTACAGATTATTTTGAACGTACAATTCGAGTTATTTGAAAAAAAATAAAATAAAAAATAACAACAGTTAGCTAATATATGTTTTTAAAACATATATTTTTTTATTGCAATAAAGAATTGGCTATAAAAATACTACTAAATTTATTAAAGTATAAAATAATTTTTACACTTGCATAATGGCCTTGAATATCAATTTTTTTGATAACCAAAATGGTGTAAAAAATGTTTCCACACAACTTCATACAAAAGAAATAGGTATTTTTTAGTTAACAACACTGTAGTACAAAGCTAAACTTATTGTATAATCAGACTTTAGATATTTTATAAATAGCTGAGTCCTTTTGCTGAAATACTTTGAAATAAAGTTAATAATATTTTTTGAGTAAAAAAATACTTTTATAAACATTATTTAAATTAGCTTATGTAAATATTTTTTAAAAGAATTTAAAATAATGTCTTTAATTTTAATTTACCAAAGGTTTCAATGCATTTTATTTGGAGCAACATAAATTAATTTTTAAACCAGTAGTTTTTTACGAAACTAATTTAATTCGTATGAACTCAGGTTATAGAGCAAACATATAGTCCTTGTTATTTATAAAGAAGTTAATAATTTTACAAATAAATCTTATTTTAAAAGAAATATTCGGAAACGCTTTAACTTGTATAGTTAAGGATATCGAACTTTAATTCTTTTTTAAAGACTAACTTATTAGTATTTTGATATTAAACATGTTTTTCTTCGTTCTTCAAAAAAATTAAGAGACTACTATTTTTAGCGATATAGTTTTTTTTTCAAAAGTAGATTTATTTCATTTTAAGACTTTTTATTTAATAATAGTTTTAAGTATCTGCTTTTACAATCTTAAAGTTTAAACCATTTGTGACTTTTTAACATAAATAGTCAGTATCTACCGAATAAATATTAATTAAATATATTCAATTAAATTATAATTTCTTTAAGGTAATTAACTATAACAAAAGTTTATATTCAAGTAAACTTAGTTTGAAAAAGTTAACAAAAAGTTTTTGTATTTTTATTTTAAGGTCATATTGTTTAAAAAAAAATACATTGATCTAAAATTAAATATAAATAAAAAAAAACTCTTTTCACAGCCCTATTTTTTAGCAATTTTAATTTTAGAATAAATTAATCTTATATACTTCTAGAATTCAAAAAAAAGGCACAGAATTCTGTTATAGCAGTGAATTATAATTATAAATTTCATTTTTAGTTTTATTTAAATACTTAAACCAAACAACTAATTTAAACAAATATTTATATGAAAAATTCACATATTTAAAAATTTACTTTATTGAAACAACAACATATAATATTAATTTATAAGCTTGATGAAATATGTAAGGACTATAGTTTTTATTTTATTAAAAAATTTAAGTTTTTTCTTTTAAAACTAATAAAAATATCAAATTGTATTGTTTTAATATCTATATTTGTTCAATAGAATCGTTAAAGAAATGAAAACAATTTTAACAAAAGTCAAAGAAATGAATAAACCACAACTGACGGAAAATAAAAACATTTTTTTTGGTATTTACAATTTTATTCATCTATACTCCAGTACTTAAATATACACTTAAACATTTCAGTTGAATGTATTATACTTTAAAGTACAACTACAAAAAACAAAGCAAAGTATAACAAATACGAATATTTGTAAAAAAATAAGTTTTTACATAAAAATCGTGTGTGATCATATATCGTAAGTCATTTTAAAAGCATATAACAACTTTTAAAATAGAATAAAAGTTCACAACCTATATTTGAAAGCTTAAGCATGTTTGTTCCATGTAAAGCATTGTTTTATGTAGTCTTTACAATAACAATTTTCATTGTTCTGATTGACTAATTGATTCTGTTTTGTCGTGAGAAAACAACTTAGTTTAAAATGCTCACATGAGCATTGTGGTTTCACAGTAGCTGTTTAAACATTTTACAAATAATTTTATAATTAGTGTTAGCTTGATATCGTTTATGAACTATGTGTTTAATTGTTCATTTTGTAACTATAATTTATTTTTTTTATTTTGAATAAGCAGATTTAGTTTTCATTAAAGTAGTAATTCTTTATATATACGTTAAAAGGGTATAGATTCTATACTAACCAGTGTAGCTTTAATAATTTGAAAAGCATCAATGTTTTGTTTCTAAATTTAAAATAAGACACAAAATATAACTATAGAAGCTTTTTATTTACGTTAAAAATAAGTAAAGACTAACTGTAACACATATGTAGTTTTGCTAATTTGTTCGCTATCAAAGTAGAAACAAAAAAGTTCTTTAAAAAAAGTATGGCTTAATCATTTGAGTAGTCATAACTTATCCGAAAATTGTATTTATGGTTAAGTTTTTGTAGAATTAATTAAGAACAGTGTAACTAACTTGTGAAATATGGAACACGCTCAGGGTCGATGCAACGGTAAAAATTTTTGACCCACACCGTTTTTGTTGTTCCCTCAAACTTTATTGAGGTATTATAACAGTTTTGTTCTGAAATACAAGGGCTGGAGGGTTTGCAGTGAAAAGCTAAAAATATTTGATTTATTATAACAAAACAAACAGAATTATCGTTTTTAAACTTTTGTTTTTAATCTTTTATTTTAAAAATATAAACACAACTAGCTATTATTCATGTTAAAATTATATTTAGAATGTAGTAATGGACTATTATTCTAAATCAAAGTTATGATTGTTATAATCAAAAAATATATTTAATATTATATTTTTACTATATTCCTTTAAGGCTTTAAAATATTTGTAGTTTCATGTAAAGAAGTAACATAAATGATACTATTTTTAAACTTAAAACATAAAATACAATGTACAACAGAAAAATCATGAATTGTTTTTTTGATATTTATAAGGGAATAACAAAATAAAATAAGAGTAAAAGGTATCAGTCAGATTAAAACTAACAGTTTACTGGGTATAATACACAAAATGCTCCTACAATATGAAACTGCCTCCGCGTTTTTTTTTGTTCGATTCTATAGCAACCAGCAGATCCGTTGCAAAATTCTACAATAAAAAAACACTAGTTAAGTCTCTTTGCCAGTAAGTTTACATGCAAGTTATAACTTTATACATATACAATTAACTAAGTAATAAGTAAACAAAATATACAGGTTTTTATAAACAGTGTTTAAAACTTGTTAATATTTGATTTATTATGTTTTTTCAAAATAAACATCTTATTAAGTTTAGTCAAAGCTAAAATTGAAAAAACCAATAACAACAACAATAATATTGAACAACAGTTATTAGTTCATATAAAGTAAGTATACAGTGTCTATTTATTTGTAACAGTAAACCGAAAAAACGTAATCAAAAGTTTTGTTTACAAAACATGTTAAAACAAAACACCTTACAAACCATCCATATTGAACTTTAATTTTTATATTAAGCATTAAGTCGATCTAGATAGTCAAAGCTTCAAAACTTGTAGAACTAGCGTAAACGTTTTGTTATAGAACTAAAACTTACTTTTTTTTGCATTATCAATAATCAGACAGTTGTTCGTGATTATGTTCTTTACCTGACAATTGTTGCTATGGATGCAGCCACACCATGAGGAGTCTGTGTATAAACTAAATTTTAAAAATGTCAATTTCAATGGTATTATTTATATTTGTAGTTTTAAAGCTTTTTAGAGTATAAATCTCATAAAACACTGACTTACTTTTATAATACTTAAACTGACACCACACACAATGTTTTAATTTATTAAGAATTTTTGCAGTGAAAAAAATATTTAAAAAATAGTTTTATGATGCTTTATAAAATAAAACTTTCTTATAGTTTGACATGACTAATGTTTAATACTTTAATTAGTATCGAAAAATAACTAAAAACATCTAATTACTTACTTGAACCGTTTAGTCTGTATGAATAAGTTTAATAGAAAAAATATTTTATAGTTTTTAAATTAATTGTACTAAGTTCTCTTACAAATATTTTCCTTTCGCTTTTTAAATCAAACTTCCTTATAATTTAATTAAGACTAACGTTTTATATTTTTAAGTAGCATCGAAAATAATAACTTAAATTGACTAATCATTTGCTTAAATCGTTAGTCTGTATGATTAAGTTTAATAAAAATATATATTTTATCTTTTTTTAATTAATCTTACTAATCATGTTATATGAATTTAAATATACTATATATTGTTGTTTTTAAACTAACTCTTTTGTATTATATCGCTTATAATTTCATCTCGTAAAAGCTGGTTTGATTTTTTTCTAACCTTTTTAAAAATGATAAGATAAGTTACTATATACTTAAAAAATTATGTTTAATTTTTTAAAAAGCTTAAAGTCCTAGTTTAAAGCTGATATGTAGTATTAATTTTTATCAAACTCATAAAAAATTAAATTATTTGTTGTATAATAAATACGACACTTAAATAAAACTTTTAAAAACATAGCAGTACTAGATTACTATTGGTATAACAAAAGAATTTAAAAAGAGTAATGCTAACGTATTTTAATCTTCATCTTAATCTATACTTAAATTAAAAACTTAGAATGACATATAATAAAATTAAACTTTAAAAACGAATTATTTTTGATTAAATTTATATAAGTATAAAGAGTTTTATAAATTAAAATTTTCTTTTTTTTTTTTGAGAACTTACAGCATACATTGACCTAATATTTCGATTCAAAGTTCTTGCTTTATTATTGACACTTGAAAGATTAACAAGGTTTTTATTCTCCTTAGTTGCTTCGTTAGTAGTGGTTTTCTGGTAAATTAACTTTTTGTTACGTTATTATTTAAAAACTTTTTGTATGTGACTTATTTCAAAAGTCAATCATTTAAAAAATAGGTTTAATATTAAGATACTGTATAAAAATGTATACTTATTGTAGTTAAAAAAAAAGCTTCAAAGTAATTTTAATGTTGACACTCTTGAACTTAAAGCTTAATAATTAAAAGTAAATTAGTATAGAACTAAAGTTCCTATTTAAAAACAATATATTTAAAGACATACTGATAAAATAAACTATGAATTACTATTTAATTTTTAATAACTATTATTAATAAAGACTTGAAAAACACTACTTACTTTTTGTCAAAGTAACGTATAGAATTTTTTATGATAATTTTTATTTTTATTTTTTATTTTATAATAATTAAGAAAATGATTAAAACCATATATTTCTGGCAGCAAAAGAACTGAAACTTAACTTACAGTATTCTTTACTACATTTTTGTCTAGTTGACTGTGAGGAGTTGAAGTTACAATTCCAATAATGAATAAAGTAAAGATGATTAGACTAACTTTGTTTAAATTCATTTTTAAACTTTATAAAAATCTGAAACAATAACCAAATGTAACTAAAAAAACAAAAACAAAAAAAATATATCTAAATATATTAAATTTTCGGTGCTATTGATTTTAGGGCATTATTATACTTACTAAATTCTAAATATTGCTATAAGTTTAGTAACAAAGCAAAAATGAACAATTTTTTAACATCTTTTATTTATAAGGATCTCGATATTTTTTAAAGATTATAATTAAACAGCAAACAAGTTTAAAATTATTAGAACCATTTTAACAAGCCATTGATGAAGGTTAATATATTTTCATAGTTTAATAAAAATTATTATAAAAAAAATATTTTTTTTAGCTTGAAGCACGGTAATATTGCTGCTAATTCTATTTTGTGCTAGTTAGCTTTAAATAAAAACAAACATGTTTTTTTAATGCTTTTTAATTTTTTGAAAAACTACTGAACAAAATACGGATGATACGATTGATAAAATAATTTTTTTATTAAATATTAACTAAAACAGTTAAAAATAATTTAAAATTTGTTTAGAAGTTTAATTCTATATATGCTGCTATAAACAAAAAGTTATAATACTTAAATAACACAATATGTACTCTAAACTTGCTTAATGTAACTGAAGAACATAGTGTACCTCGCTTATTTATACTGATTTTCAAAAGCTACAAAAACAACAAAACAAGTCTACAGATGTTGTTTAGTTTTCATATGATAGTTATAAAATCATATGATAAAATAAAAATTTATAATAAAAACAAAACATAAAGTTCAACAGCTGCAAAGTATCACATGCAAAGTATAAAGTTCATTAAAAAAACAATTTTAAATACTGTTTTAATTGAACTTTAACTCGAAAAATAATAAGAGATGTTTAAGTCGCCAAGTGATATAAAACATAAAACTCACTAGCTGCAAGCTATTAATTGTTTATCAATAACGCAAAAAATATAATTTTAAAATTTAATTTGTTACTTTTTAGAATATATTTTTACGAAATCAAATGATGATGATATTTTTTTATTTTTATAAAGTATTTTTTAACAATTATAATTAAAAACCACAAATAAAGTTAAAATTAAGTTTAAATTTTTTTGAAAAACACAAAATAAAAGTTTATTTCAAAGTCCACTTGTTCATATGATACAAAGTGCAGATTAACTTTCAACTTTAAAAACTTTTACAGATGTTATTGTTTACAAAATCTTTAAGACAACCAGTGAAGTTAAATATCACATTGATGGTGTGTAAAACCTGTTTATCATATATTACGTTTAGCTTTACCTTAAAAAACTAAATTAAGAACAATATAGGTAGTTCTTAATTTAAAAAAAAACCGTCAACAACATTTGTATTTTTATCTTAAAGCCTTTTTAAACTCTTAGGGTTGGTTTTTTATTTTACATTGTTGTTTTTAAGTTAGAATATTATAGTGATAAAAAAATATGTTTTAATAAAAATAAAAAAATAAAAATTTTTTTACTCATTGTTTTAAAAATTCTACACATACTGTTTTATTTTATTATGTTTGTTTTATAACCGCTTAAACGTTGTAAAACAACATTTAAAGTACTAAAATACAATTAATACGGAATTATCTTTTAACTTAAAGATTTATAATTTTAAATATAAATACTTCAAAATCTGTTTTACTATGAAGTAACTAAAAAGAAAGAAAAATAATAAAATATACGTTTCAAATATTTGTAAGAGTTTTTAAAATCTTCGATTTAAAAACATTCAATAATTCTTTTAAGAAAAAGTTAATTTAAATGCTATTAATGTGTGTTGAAAAAAATAAACTTAACTACATAGTAATTGCTTATAACGCAATAATATCAAAAAATTTAAGTCACAAAACTCCTTTGATTTCGATTAATTTAATTTGGTTTACTTAAATTAATCTTTTAAGCAGAAGAGAAAATATTAATTTTAGTTATTGTAACAAGACTTTTAACTTAAAACAAACTTATGTTTTTATTAAAAAATTTTACATTAAAGTTTCACATTTAAAAAAAAGCTGCTTTTACATTGAACTAAAGCAAGTCTAATTTTCATTTGTAATGTTAACTAGTAATGTTAAGAAAATATTAAAAATAGTGATAAATAAAGTTCTTGTAAATCTACATCAAAAACATTTTGTAACATTAAGGAGTTAAATTGGAACCGTTTATATAACTATAAAAGTATTTTTAAACAAAAAAGTATATAAGATTTTATTCTATTTGCGACTACAAAGCTAAATATTTTTATATATTTATTTAATTCAAATGTGTTAATTCATAAAACCCTACTAAAAATGAAAAAAAAAGGATTTAAATAATTTTGTAATTAGTTTCTAATTTTTAATATCATAATTAAACAATAGATATTTTAGAATTTAGAGTTTTAACTGTAGAGAGTAAATATGCTAAATGAAAAAGAAATTAAAACAAGATTTGAAACTGAGAGTTTTATGGAAGTAAGACGAAAAACTTCGAATTGACAATAAATGAAACTATTATAGTTTTTATTTGCAAATAGTACTTATTTACGACAAAAACCTTTCCAACAATAATACTTAATATTACTTATTCAGCTATATTCTCAAATTTAGAAATAATGATGTTTTATACGATTTTAAACATTTATTAAACAATCAGTTTAAGGAAAAATCGTTTAGTTTTAGTTTAATCAAAATAACTTGCATATGAATTTAATCTCATAAAGAAATGTACAAGCAAAAAAATGTGAAAGTTTTAAAAAACCGTTTTATAAATTTTAAAGTGGTATACGATTCTATAATCGGAATGTAATTGTACACTAAGTTCTTTTAATAACACTTTTAGATGTACAGATTATGTTATTAAAAGTATTTTTTAAGCTCAAGTTTGTACATAGATATCACTTAAAAAGTAAAAACAGTTAAACTTTTTAGAACAAAAACAATACAAATATAATTAAAGTGCTTTTCAGTTAACATATGATAAGAAACATAATGTTTGTCAGCTGCAAGCTGGACTTTTAATAAAAAAAATAGAATATATTAATGAAAAAAAAAATCAAAAAGTAATTAAATGTAACGTGTTAATTTTTTAAACATCATACACATAATTTAGTCATAATGATTATAAAACTATTTAAATTTAAAATAGCAGCTGTAGAATATTTAAAAAGTGCGTCAAACTTTTCCACTTTTTACAGAATATTTTCATTAAATAAAAACTACTATGTATTAACCTTTTTAAAAGAAAACAAATAGATTTTAATACTTGAGAAGAAATTTTTGAAAGAATAAATCTATTTTACAAAATGCTTTAAAAATTTGTATGAAGTTTAATTTAAGTTAAAACATCTGAAAGCACATGTGTCAAAGTTTATTTTGTTATACTAAATAAGCTACAAAAATATCATACTTATAATTTTTCTAAAATTGTTATTGTTTTGAAAAATTTTCTTAAACTTGCGAATAAAACAAACTAATTAATTCAAATTAGATGCACGTAACTTATTTGTTATATTACTAGTATTAGTTTTAATTTAAGATATACTTAGATATAATTATATGTTTAACGTCTATTTTTCAATAAAAAAATTTAAATCATAAAAATTCGGTTTATCCTTGAAGTTTTATATTAAAAAGTTTGAGTTCTTTTAAACCAATTTATATTCTATTACAACGTCGTTACACCTATTACTTAAAAAATATAATTATCTAATGAAAAACAAATCAAAAAGTAATTAGATGAAACTTCTTACTTTTACAAACTATGCACATGATAAACTCATGATGTTTTAAAACAGTTTAAAAACGAAACAGCAGCTGTAGAATATCTAAAAAGTATATCATGCTTTTACACTTTATACAAAAAACTGTTATATGTTTTGATATTTTAAGAATAAAAAAAGAAATCTCAACTGTTACAAATAATATATTCCATTTTTCAACTCTTGAAAGAATAGATGTATTATACAAAATACTTTGAAACTGTGTATTAAATTGAAATAAAATTAAAAATAATTGGAACCATTTGCAAAAACGTTTGCTTGGTTAGCTTTAGTAAACTTTCGAGTATAGCAAAAGTAAGAGTATTTATTTATATTTTCACAACTAAAATATTTATTTTAAAATGTAAATAATTTAAATCGTTTTATCATTGAAGTTTTATTTTAAAACATTTTAGATCTTGTAATCATTATATTTTCGATTATAACGTCCTTACACAATCGGCCCGCAACTAGAAATAATAATAAAACATTTAAGTTCTCTTTAAAAACTTGTAGTTTAAAAGTCATTAAATTGTTTAAACGTTCGGAAGAAACGCTGTTTTGGTACTAAACGGTTTTACTTTAAAGCAGCTTTTCAGGTAAAATAACAAAACGACGACCAATAGCATTATATATATATATAGGGTAATTGTAAGTTGTTATTAGAGCAAAAATTTAAATAAAATTAGAAGTAAAAATCAGAGTTGATTCTTAACGTATTATCTTTTTATTACATTTTAACTATTATCCAGTTAGCGACTTTTATAGCATACTATATTTGGTTTATAAGTTAATATTTTAGCGCATTTAAAACTAGAATTATATATGTATCACAAAAGCTATGCCAATTACCACAAGCCTTAATGAAGGGTTTATACTTAATTCAAATGATTTAGATTTTTTTATTAGTCGAAAAACATTTATACAATAAAAAGATATTGAAAAACTACTTTGACATAAAATCTTTATTAATTAATATTTCAGAATTAAAAACAGATGACTAAAAAAAGTTCGACAGATACAAATAAAATTCAAAAAGTAAGATAGGTTTGTTTAAAAGTTTCATAAATAAATAAAAAATTGCTTTTACATTAAATTGAAACAATTATTACTCTAATTTTAAATGTAAATTATTAGTAATATGAAAAAAAAACAAGATAAAGATAGACTAACTACATGTTAATCTACATTTAAATAGTTTTGCAATGTTAAAGTTTTAAACTGTAACCGTTTAAAAAATATGTAGGTAAAGTTTGTACAAAAACGTAAATAATATTACTTATATAGGTTTTTTCTCAAATTTAAAAACAAGTATGTTTTGTACGATTTTTAACATATGAAAAACCATTAATATTAAGAAATGTATATTAGTTTTACTTACTTTAATCAAAATAATTTGCGTATGAATGTAATCTCATAAATAAATATACAAGCAATAAAAGTGAATATTTAATAAAACCGTTTTATAAATTTTTAATGTCGTATACGACTCTATAAATGAAAGGTAATCGTGTACTAGGTTCTTTGAAAAAACTATTTGGATTCTAAGATCATATTAATATTTATTATTTATTAAACTTAATTTTTTACATAGGTATCAGTTAAAGAATAAAAGCAGGTAAACCTTTTTATAACAAAAACAATTCAAATATAATTAAGGTGTTTTCTTTTTTCCTTGTGATAAGAAATATAATGTTGTACAGCTGCAAGCTAAATTTCACTAAAAAATGGAATATATTAATGAAAAACAAATCAAAAAGTAATTAAATCAAACTTATTAATTTAACAATTTTAATACACATGATTAAGTCATGATGTTTATGATAATTTAAAAAATTAAAATAGCAGCTGTAGAAAATTTAAAAAAGGTGTCAAACTTTTATACTTTTTACAAAATATTTTCTTTAAATAAAAACCATTTTAAATGAAAACAAATAAATTTCAATATTTGAGGTGAAATACTATATATATTCTTTCAATTTTTGAAAGAATAAAAATGTTTTACAAAGTACTTTAAAACTTTGTATGAAGTTTAAATAAAGTTAAAAATCTGAAAGCACATGTGTCAAAGATTATTTTGTTATACTAAATAAGCTACAAAAATATCATACTTATAACTTTTCTAAAATTGTTATTGTTTTAAAAAACTTTGATAAACTTTTGAGTAAAACAAACTAGTAAGTTTAAATTAGATGTACGTAACTTATTTGTAATATTACTAATTTTAATTTTAATTTTAATTATACTTAGTTTATTTATATATTTAACGTCTATTTTTGAATAAAAGAATTTAAATCATATAAAATCGGTTTATTATTGAAGTTTTATGTTAAAAAAGTTTGAGTTCTTTTACATTAATTTATATTCTATTACAACGTCCTCACACTGTTAGCCACTTATACACAGTTAACATGTGATAAGAAACATAATGTTTAACAGTTGGAAGCTCAATTTCGATTTAAGTCACAAAACCTCTTTTAATTTCGATTATTTCATTATGGTTTACTTAAATTAATCTATTTAAGCGAAAAAAGAATACTATATTTAATTATTGTAAAAAGAATTTTAATTTACAACAAACTTTTATATTTTAAGAAATTTTATATCAAAGTTTTACAAATAAAAAAAATGTTGCTTTCACATTGAACTAAAGCAAGTCTAATCTTTATTTGTAATGTAAATTAGTAATAATAAGAAAGAAATAAAAATATTGATACATTAACTTTTTTCAAATCTACAAAAAACGTAAACGTAAAGTTTTGTAACGTAAAGGTTTAAAATGTGACCGTTTATATAACTATAAAAGTATAATTTGTACAAAAAGTACATAATATTCAATACCATTTGTAACAATAAAGTTAAATAGTTTTATTCATTTTTTAATTCAAAGGTCGTAATTCATAAAACTTTACTAAGAATGAAAGATAAGATTGAAACCAATTTTACATTAGTTTGTAATTTTTAATATCATAACTTAAACAATAGATGTATTAGATTTAAATGTTATAACTGTATAGAGTAAATATGCTAGATAAATAAAATTTAAAAGAAATGTTTAAATAGAAAGTTTTATTGAAGTAAGATGAAAAGTTTCCGATTAAAAATAAATAAAAATATATTAGGTTTAAGTATTTATTACAAAAAACTTTCCAACAACAATACTTATTATTACTTATTCAAATGTATTCTAAAATATAGTTTAAGGAAAAATCTATTAGTTTTACTTTAAATAAAATTACTTGTGTATGAATTTAATGTCATAAAAACATATACAAGCAATAAAAGTCAATGTTTTATAAAACAGTTTTAGAAATATTTAGTGTGGTACACGACTCTATAATCGGAAGGTAATCGTACACTAGGTTCTTAAAAAAAAACTTTAAAACAAACTTCATGTTAATATTTACTATTTATCATATATATGATTGTAAATAGAAATCAGTAAAAAAATAAAAGCATATAAACTTTAGACAACAAAACTAATACAAACATAATTAAAGTGTTTTCAATTACCATGTAATAAAAAATATAATGTTGTACAGCTGCAAGCTGAATTTTTACTAAAAAACATAAACAATTAAGAAAAAACAAATCAAAAGTAATTAATTGTAACATGTTACTTTTAAAAAATTCATACATATGATTAAGTCATGATGATTATAAAACTATTTGAAATCAAAATTTTAAATTCTTCTCTAAGTTTACTAATTTATTAAAAGTTAACAATTTTATATTATCATTAAAAGTATAAAGATCTTGATATTTATAGATAATTATAGCAACAAAAAAGGTCAAAATTAACAGAACCACAATTAATAAAAGTTATTTTAGCTTTGAAAAACGTTTTATCTAAAACTTTTAATTTTGCAGCTTGATGCACGGTAATATTGTTGCTTATTTTATTTTCTACTGTTTAAAACTAAATATATTTATTTATTTTAAATGCTTTAAAATTTATTTAAAACGAATAAATTATTGATGATACGTTCGATTAAATTGTTTTATAGTTATACATTAACTTAAACAGTAAAAAAAAAATTAAAAGTTTGATTAGAAATATAATGCTACATATGCTGAAATAAGCAAAGTGTTATATTACTTAAATAATACACCTTATTCCAAATTGGCTTAAAGTAACTAAAGAATTTATTATTTCTCGCTTATTTACACTTAATTTAAAAAATTCAAAAAAAAATCTACAGATGTTTGTTTTTTTGATATGGTAGTTAAAATAACACATGACTAAATAAAAAACATAATAAAAACAAAACATGAAGCTCAACAGCTGCAAATAGTAACATTCGATATTAAAAACAATATTTAATTGCTTAGTAGAAGAAAATTGAAATTTAATTATAGATATTTTGGTCACCATGTGATAAAATGTATAAAATTCACTATCTGCAAGCTATTAAAAATATATTAAAAGGAACAATAAACAAAATACTTTAAAAAGATTTTTTGTTTTAACATGCTTTTTACACATAATCAAGTCATGATTGATATACTAACTAGTTTAATTTGGTTTTATAGCATTTTCAAACATAACTTTAAAACAACAAATCAAGTTTAAACAAAGTTTAGAGTCTTTTATAAAACAACAAATTTAAAAAGTTTTTACAAACATTATTTGGTAATATTTAACAATCTTCAGATAAACTTTAACATATAAAAACTTTTACAGATGAAGTTGTTTTTGAAAAGTTTAAAGACATACAGAGCATGTAAATATTATAAAAGTTATTGAAAATTAATAAAAATATTAACATTTTAAAAGATTCCTTTTATTAGTTTTTACTTTTGATAAAATTTTATATCATTATTTTAGGTTTTTACCGTATTTTGTCTATTGAAAAACCGCTAACAAACTTGCGTTTATATCTTAAAAGGATTTAAAGTTAAAAGTTTAGTTTAAAGTTAAGTTTAAAGTTCAAAAGTTTAAAGTTTTAGATGCTTGTTTTGATGTAAAACTTTTCTTTTTATTTTTCTAAAAAGTGTACTGAAATAAAAATTGTTTTTTATTTGGTTTTTGTAAAAGTGTAGACATATAAATACTTTTATAATTTTTGTGCTATATCAGGTTTAACGTAGTAAAAATACATCTAAAGTACTATAAAACAATAAAAACAGAACTTTTTTTGACTTTGAAATTGAAAATTGTGACGGTTAAGACTTCAAAATGTGTTTTATTTATATAAAACTGACTAAATTAAAAAACAATATTAGATTGTTTGAGTAAGTATTTAAAAACAATTATAGTGGTTTTGGTCGGTAGATGATAAAGAAAATAAAATTTACTAGCTGTAAGCTAATAAGTATTTATTAAAAGCACAACAAACTAAATACTTAAGTATAATTTTAGTTTTAAGATATTATTTGCACATAATCAAATCATGGTGATATATTAACTAGTTTGATTTGGTTTTATAGCATTTTAAAACATAAGTTTAAAACAACAAATCAAGTTTTTACAAAGTGTAAAGTCGTTTATAAAACAACATATTGAAAAAATATTAATATTTTGTTTAGTAGTTTTATACAAGCTTTAGATAAACTTCCACATATAAAAGTTTTTACATATGGTTTTAGAATAAAGACAACGTACAAAACAAAGCAGCATATAAAGCGTGTTAAACCTTTTTAAAGTTTTAACTTTAGTACTACTTTTACATAATTTTTTTTGATTTAAAAAATGTTTTTGTATTGTTAAAAAAAAGTGTGCTGTCATAAAAATTATAATTTCTTTTTGTTTGGTTCTTGTTAAATTGTACAGATATATATACATTTATCATTTTTGTGTTATTTAAGGTTTAACGTAGTAAAAATATATCTAAAGTAGTAAAAAACAAAACGAAACAGACTTAAGAAACAGACTTTTTGACTTAAGAAATTGAAAATTTTTAATATTAAAACTTCAAAATGTGTTTAGTGAAAAAAGAAACTGACCAAATGAAAAAACAGTGATATAGTGTAAGTTTCCGATATTTGTATAAATTTGGATTTTTTTTTAGCAGTAGTTAGTAATTTACTTTTGACACAGTTAAGTTAAATGTTATAAATGTTTAATTTAAAAATATTCTATTAGTTAAACAATAATCGTTATAACGCAGTCAAAGAAAAAGAAGTATTATAATAATTATATTTTTTATTTTGTTTAAATTAGCCTATGTTAGCATTACAAAAAATACTAACTTTAATTAAAGACTACTTATTTAAAAAAAAGTGTCTTTTTATGAAAACAGTTTTTAATGAAATTTGATGAAATAAAATATCGCTATTACAATTAATTAAAACAAGTCTAATTTTACTTGTGCTTATTAATAGTAATATGTAAAAATTAAACATAGTTATAAGTTCGGTGCCTGTAAATTTAAAATTATAAAGTTTTGTATTGTTTAGGAGTAAAATTGTAATCATTTAAAATCTACAAAAATACAATTCGTACAAAAAATTATAAAATATTATTTAGGTGTTTTCTACAAATAAGTATCATTTGAATGATTTTGTAATAGATAAAAAACATTAAGTCAAAAAATCAAATAGTTTTACTTAAATCAAAGTTACTTGCGTATTTATGAAGTCTCGTAAAAAATGTACATTCAATAAAATTTCATGTTTCATAAAAACTGTTTCAGAAAATTTTAATGTGGTATACGACTCCAAAATCGAAAGGTAAATCGTACACGTGGTTTTCCCGATAAATTTTTGGAATTGTTGGATTAAGTTCATAATTATTATATATGAAACATAAGTTTATACATAGGTATCAGTTAAAAATAAAAGCAAATAAATGTTTTTAAAACAAAAACAATACATATATAATTGATGTGTTTTTTTAGTTTCCATGTTATATTAAACATAAGTAACTAATACTTCAAACTTTAATGTTGTGCCAAGTATAAATAAATTTGTGGGTTTTTATATTTTCTCTATTTCTAATACTTTGCTTTAATTTTCATAAATAATTCATAACAGATTTCATTCAAAATTTTCAACATAAATAAATAAAATGCCACAACATGAAAGTTAAACTTAGATATTATAATTAAAACGGGAACTTAGTTTTTAAGTTAGTAAAACAAATTAAGTTGTTTAATGAGGCAATTTAAGTACAAATATTCTAATTATCTAATAATCGTTAGAAATGTGTTAAGCTTAGTTTTAAACCGACATAAAAACTTTTTAAAATGAAGTCTCAGCGATGAAAACGCTGATCAAAGCTCTAAATTCATTTAAGAAATTTCATATTAAGTTATGTTAATTTAAAATAAATAATTTTTCATTAGAAAAATAGCTTATGCTTTGTTATACAGTCATTCTATGAAACATCATTAATTCTCGAATGTTTTCTATTAAAATCTATCCGAACATAAGAACTTTGTTTAAGAAATCTTATTTTGTTATAGTATTTGTCAGTTATGTTACACTAAATAAAAACATATTAAAAAATAAAGTGAGTTTGTTTTATACAGTTAATCTTTTTAAAGTTTTTTTGTTGCAAAAAAGCGTACCAGAAGATACTTTAATTCCTAAGTTAGTAGACTTAAATGACATTTTAAAGTTCGTGTAAACAAAAAATAAAAGTTAGAAATTTTCAACAACTAAGTACGTTTGCTTTTTAGTTTTTAACCAGAGTAAATTTTAAGTTTTTTTAATTATTAATAAAAGATTTTATGCTAACATTTTTAATCAATAGTTATGAGATTGTGAAACATCTGAGCGGCCAAAGTTTTTGTATGATAGTTGTAACTGGAAAGATCTCAATAAACATAAAGTTTCAGCTTTTATATTTTGTAAATGTTTTCTATTAAGTAAATTAGTTTCGTTTTTTTTTTGTTGCCAATACTAATTACTATTTACAGCAGCGTATTAATTTTGAAAATTTTTTAAAGTAATAAAGAAAATTATGTGGATTTCCTATTATATAAGTTTAAACTTAACTGTTATTTAATTAACTGCAATAGTTTTATAAAAACAATTCTTGCAGTTTAAATTATGAATAAAGTAATGTGCTTCCACGCTTTAGGTCAGTTTTTTTCGATTTTTTCGATTGCTTCCACGCTTTCATTTGTTTTTACGATTTACTTAAACACTAATATTAAAACATTAAAGAGTAGACTTTGCAAAACAGATGAAAAAACAGTTTTTTTTTAAATGTTTTATAACTCTAAAAAGTTATAAAAAGTTTTCTACTAAAAAGAATAACACAATATTCTAAACTATTAATATTTGTCAGATCAATAAAAAAGATTTAACTGTTATATTATGAAAAAAAAAATTTTTAATATAATTTTTTGCAAAAATCTTTACTGCTTAATGTTTCGAATTTAGTATTTAAATAAATCATAAAAACAAATAAGAGTTTGAATAAATAAATGTAAAGCGTGGGATAACAATGCTTTTTATGCATCGTTAAATGACTATTTACTGTACAATCTAGCATCATTTATTTATATTCAAATATGTTTTAACAACAATTTAGCTTTATTATGCGAAGTTACAGTATTATTTCAAAAGAATTTGGTTTTAAACCAACTGTTATTTAGTTGATACAGTTGTTTACTTACAACCATTTTAAAAACATGAATCAGTTACAAACTTTTGATTTGATTTTATTTATGTAAAGCATACGATGTTTTTTAACATATTTATGAGATGTATTAAAATTTATATGGTGTTTCTGTTAGTATGAGACATTTCTTGTAGAAGTTTTTAATCATTTTGGTAAAAAAATTAGTAAAAAGAATGATAATTTAAACTGCAAGAATATTTATAATACTTTTACAGTTTAAGTAGCAAATGACTTAGCGTTTTCATCGTTATAAAAACATTACTTAGGTTAATTACATAAATCGTTCATTAGCTGATTAACAACCTGAAAAATACAACAATATTTAAAAATGGTGATTTATACGATTTACACTCATATAAAAAAAATTTAAGGTATATTTTTTTTTTAAAAGTAATAAAAATTTAAGTTAATATTATTAAACAAACTAAAAAGATAAAAAAAAAATACAATTCACACTCCAAACATAGTACACTACTAATAAAAAAATCAATTTAAAGTATATGGATTTTGCGATGTATTATTTTATAAATGTTATAAAGATGAGAATTATAGCAATAACTTACAAACCGTTTAAATAAAATATTTCATCATAAATATGCTCATACCGTAAAACTAACTTAACTATATAATGAAATAAAAACAAAATATATCTTGTGTTTTTTTATAGTTCATGATTTAATATTTGTAATTATAGTTTAGTTTTTAAAAGTATTATTATTTTAAGTATGTTATATCAAATAAGCTATTGTTTAATTTTTTACTAAAACTACTTTGAGTTTATTAAAATGATCCGTCTGTTTTGAAATATCAAGTTTAAAAATTTTTAATATTAAATACTTTTAAATTGAAAAAATAATACTATTAGCAATTTACATAATGAAAAATATCAAGTCTCAACTCATCAATAAATGTTAAATAAGTACTAACTAACTTATATTCAAAAATTAATATTAGTTTGTTTAAAATAAAACTTCAAGTATAAATTATTTGAGTTAACCTTAACTTAAAGGCTGTACATATATATTGTTTTGGTAACAAATAACTTTTTTTCATGTAATCATTACTTAAGTTAAATACCAAAAAGCGTCATTAGTAACCTAATAACTTAAAAAATAGATATAAATTGTTTTAGTAAAACAATTTAAGTAATACCGAACCTTTAAAACGTTACTATTTAAATTCTTGTTAAATAGTTAATGACAAATCTTTTTAGCATTTAGAAACATCTTTAATCTTTTTAACTAAACATTTAGATTAAAAAACAGATGTTCCTAAAGAGAAGAATCAAATTATGAATCACTAAATAAACACGTAAATAAAAATACTATATATGCTTTTTATTGAAAAAAGTAAAAATTGAGTTAAGATTTATTTTAATAAAACGAAAAGCATATATTCAGTATAAGCTTTTAATTTATAAATAATTGCCTAAATTCTGTTACTTTGTAAGATGAAAATATTTTTTAAAAATTTCTTTCCAGATTTTTTTGAACGTAAGTTATGATTTCTAATCAATATTTTTGTTTACATTACTTATTTTGTTTGTTAATTTTTTTTTAAATAATACAAACGCTGTCACCTTTGGTTAAATTTCATCAGGTAATTTTTCTTCAATTAATATTTCTCAAACAATAAACTGCACTAACTTTATTAATAAAATACACTCTTGTTAAACATAATAACAAACGTTTTTGTTTTACTTTAACTAAATTTAAAGATTCTTAGTTTTAACTAATATAAGGATTACATATTTTGGTAAACTTAAAATATTTATTTTTACCACTTGATATTTAAATTTTATTTTTTGATAAAATGTTTGTTAGACAAGAAAAATTTTGTTTTCGAGTCCTATACGTTAATTTTTAAAATGTAATTTTATATATGAATAAAAACTAACTAGCCGACAATGAAAAAAGTTGTTTTGTTTTATTTTCTTAAAAATTAGTTTAAATGACAATATTCCTTAATACGTAAAGAACAACAAAAGTAGTTTTTTATATTATTCAGACATTGTAATAGAACTATTATTAATGCTTGTTAGTTTTTTTTAATTATATTTTACAATTTTTTGATAGTGTTATTTTTAAAACAATTATGAAATTAAACTTCAATCAAAATGGCTTTTTGTCAAAATTAAATAAAACTAGAAAACTATATTTATTATATTATGCGGTAAAGAACTAATAACTTAATACCTCTAGTGATAGTTATTTGCCAACCTCGTATAAACAAATCTGAAACAAAAAAAATATTTTAACAAGCGCGCTGAATATGTAGATATCATAATGAACAATCTCCTGAATTGTTTAAAGTTGTCGTAAAGCAGCTTAAAAAACAAAGACTTTTTAAGGAATAAAATGGATAATAAAATATATAACTGCAATTTTTGCGGATTTTTGTTTTTAAAGGAGCTTTTTGTTCGATGGTTGAGTTTTACTAAACAATAACATTTTAAGTGTATGATTATTAACATAGTATATAGGATTTTTCTTATGAAATAATTTTCTCTAAAATATTTTAACTTATAAAAAAAAATTATAAAACTATAAATTTGTTGATTATTAACAAAGTATATTTATTATCATTTTAGATTTTAAGTGAAATATAATACTGTTTTTGTTTTTTCGAAAAAAAAACTTTATTTACTAAAGGTTATTGATTCTTAACAACATTTCAGAAAAAAAAAACCACAATCCTACAGTTATCAGTCTAAAACATATTTTATAGAAAATATAAGCAATATTAAATAACTCTAATTTTTTTTAGTTATATACATAAACGCAACTTTACGTTTTAAAAATTGCGTTAAAAATATCTTCTAATACTAAAGACTACTATTAATTGCTTAATTGCCTGAAATAACAATGCTCTGTCATTAAACTCGAAAAATAAAAATACTTAGTAGCTTTTAGTGTTTACATAACTAACATTAAGAAAAGAAAAAGGTTTAAACAAATTATAAAAAATAGTTTTATAAACTTTAATGATTTCACAATATAATAAATAAAGTTTGATATCAATGTGTAATAATATATACTTATATCATGACCATAGTCAAAATTATATACTAATGAATTTATAATATTAATCACTATAACACGAACTAATTCAAATATCTTATATTATTTACATTTACCTTGTGTTTTATGTATTTAGTGCTTAAGAATTCTATTATTATCAAATTTCAACTAAGTAAGCATTATTTATTAGAGATTCTTATCAAAATATAAGGTTTTATAAAATTCATAACTTCTTCAATCAAACGCTTAACTTTTATTACTGTCTATTTTTAATGCTTCCTATAAGTTTACTCTAAAAATATTTCTACTATTAATTTTACTATAACTAAATTATTTTTTAAGTACACATATCAAAGTTATACTTCTTGATCTAAATTTAACAATTAAATTTTTAGTCTGTTTAATAACAAGGAGAATTTTATTTTGATTCTGGTAAATATGACTAAAAGATTTTTTTTTTACTGCTTTAGAGATTATTAATTATGAATAAATATATATAAAAACCTATTTTAAACAAGTAGATTTGAGATATTATATATCAAATACAAAGTAAAGTGCTAAGAATATGATAGTTTTGTTTTTGATTTGTAGGATAAAACAGATATGATTTATTTAAAATAGTTTATATCTAACATTAAAAACTTTACATATTAATTAAGTGAAAAATGTATACTAAAACATAATCTTTTCTGTCGTAATAATGATTACTATAAGTTTGTATACAATTCATATTTTAACTATGTAATATATAGAACTAGAAGTAATAAATATAAGCTTGGTGAATTCTTGAAACTGTGATGAGCGCTATTTTACATAAAAGAGAATTCATTTTGAACTTTACTTGTAGACACGATATTTACTTAAAGTATTAGAATTATTAGAACGGATTCGTATGTGAAAATATATATTAAAGATGTACATTGTTTACTGTTGTTACTATGTTACTACCTTTTGAATTGACATTTTATTTGGTAAGTATAGTTATAAAGTAAATACTTTACGTTGTGTTTTAGAGTTGTATGAATTATTCAATTTTTGGTAGAGTGTTTGTTTATTATAACAAGTCTTTATAATTAAAAATTTGAATATAAAAAGATATTATATGGTGAACATTTATAACTCTTTGGTCAAAAAATTAACTTATGATTTAATTAACTATTTTTTAAGATATGTATTTTTTCTCTAGTGTTAGTACAAAAAAATTAAAGTATGTTCAAACGGATTTAATTAAAATTTAAAATAAAATATATAGTTTTTTATAGAAATGTAGCCATAACTCAAAAATAGATCAGATTGTCTAATTACAAGATTAAAAATTTACTAAATGTTAAAATCGTATGAAATCTAAATCACATTGGCTTAAAGCTATAAGTAGTTTAATTGTAATAAACTAAGAACCTGAAACAAAATTTCATCGAATAATATTTAATTTACTTTCTAACAAATCGTTTATTCTTCCGCTAGGTAGAGATATATGCAATTCAAATTTCTTTTTAAACATTGTAAAAGCTTAATTGAAACTTCAATAATCTGCAAGCTAATTACCACGCTAATTCTTACAGTGATCCCTCTAAAAACATTTCTTTTTTTTTATTTTGCAATAAAAGATATTTTGTTTATAATTCTGTCATAAACAGTTAAAGTATTTAAAAACATTCAAGTAATTGTTTTAGCATGATTTTTTAAAAATTTGAAAATACATAATTGTACATTTCAATTTTTTAAAGACAAGTTTTGTAATAAAAAATAAGAAAAGTTTTCATCGTAAATAATAAAAAATAAATTTTTTAATCACTTAAGTTTTGATAAATAATTCGAAAAATTTTTGAAAGTAGTGTAGTTTTTAAGTTTTTGTATTGATATAATTGCTACACAAATATGAAATTCAAAACTTATTAAAATAAATGTAAGTTAAATTAATTGGTAAAATGTAATTTGTAAAGATGTTTATGACCTACCTCATTAACTTTTACAATTTAAAAGCGTTAAAAAAACCGTACAAATTTTAAAAGTATATGATAAATTATATAAATTGTATAAAATTCTTATAAAATATAAGCTTATCGTAAACAAGCATAAAGGACGATAAGATTATTGACGCTTAGTGAAAAGACCATAATAGATTTATTAGTCATCGAGCCACACACCAATATTAACTTTATTTGTTTTGTGTTATAAAACATCGATAACAAGAACAAAAACAAATTAATCAAAAACTGTGCTCTTATAAATAAATATTAATAGTATTTGTTTTTAACAAGTTAAAAAAAATACATTATAAACTTTTAATGTAAAACATGCATGTTTGGTTAAAAGCTACTTTGTAAACTAACACTATATTTCTTTAGTGCAGCAAATATAATTATTACGTCACGTGCATAATATTAAATTGATCGACATTATATGGTTTGTGACGATTTTTATTCACTATTTCATTTTAGAAACTCTCAGTAGTTGGAAAATTTTCAGCATATTTCCAAAATTTTACACTGTTGAATAATAAATGTTATTTAGTTAATAAATTCAGAGCAAAGTGCAATTTGGGTTGAAAATTTTTACATTATATCTTGTACAAAAAGTTAATTAATTAGAAAATTATACTAGGTTATTTAGGACAAAATGTATGACAATTAACTAAACTCCTTATTATTTAGTAACTTACATAAGTAAACAAGTTTAATAGTCTTGATCAAGACGCTTAGCAGTTTTCGAGTAGATAACAGATGTATTTTTTCTACACCATCTCCTTAAATCAATTGATTTGTGCGTTATTTTTTAACTACAACAGTATTATACCTTTTGTACAAATATTTTTACATCAAATGTTTAATTAGTGGTACACATTGAAACTTATTAAATTATAAATAATATTGTTTTAACTAGGTTCTAAATGTTTAATAATATTTTATTACTCGTATTGATTATTGAGTTAATACATAATAATAATAATATGAATTTAAAACGTAGTAAACGTTTTTTAATCTTATTTTTTTACTAAATTATCAAATAAAAAAGAACTAAATTAATAGTAGTTAGTAGTTTTAAAGAATTTCATAACAAACATTAAGAAAACGAGTTAGATTTAAAATAAACTAAAAAATACCAATAAACTAAAAAAAGTGATGCTGCTTAAATTTAAAAAAATTCTTATTACAGTTTGACAATAATTTATGATAATGTACAATCATTATTACAGTCAAAATTACATACGAATGACTTATCAAGATTAATTAATATTACTATAGTACAATTTCTTTCTAATGTTGTTATAGTATAATCATGAAAAATTAATTATTAAAAATTTTGCTCAACGACCTTTATAAAAAGACCATTCAATCATCGAGCTACACACCGGTGATTTATTTTATCTGATTTGTGTCTAAAATATACATAAGAAGAACAAAAATGTATTAATAAAAACGTAAATTTCTGATTGATTGTTAAAAATATTAGTATAGAACAAATAAATAAATGTTTGAAAGATCAAAAATTTTAAAATAAAGCATATATTTAAAATAAACTATTTAAAGACAACTAAAAAAGTTTTGTAAATCAATAGTAATCACTCAGAAATTTTTGATTGTCAGCTGATTTTTGTGACTCTTTTTTTGTATCTCATGCTCTAATAACTTTGAGCATATCTCAATAGTTTGAAAATCTCAGCATGTTAAAAAAATTTAGCCTTGTTAAAATGATTTGCCTAAAAAGTTTAATAATAAAGTTTTTGTACTAGATGATTTAGTACAAAAAATATAACTACTAGAATAGTCTTTCTATTGTTTAGTAATTCTCATTTGTCAACAAGTTTTATACTTCTTGACAAGACACTTAGCAATATTCGAGTAGTGTAGGACTTGACAACTTAAAATTGTTTTTTGCATTAAGTCCTTTAACGAACTAGTTTGAAGGTTTTATTTTTGTTTTACAAGTTTTTTTTGTTTTTTCAGCAATTACATAAAAGTGAGAAATGTAGTTACAAGTAAATTTTAACTTTATACAAATATTTTATTTCACTATTTAAATATTTAACTTATTTTCAATCTTAGTAAAATCTATCTAAACTTCGGTGAACGTTTTTTAACTTCAATTTTTTAACAAAATTATTATTAAAAATAACTTTATTTTGTTTTCGATGCACATGAGAACTAATTTAATAGTAATTATTAGTTTTTAGTGTTTACATAACAAACATAAGAAAGAAAATTAGACTTGAATTAGGTTAAAGATAGTTTCATTAACTAAAATAATAATGATAGCTCATAGTAAGACAATTTCACAATAAAAGAATTAAAGTTTTAACTTATTGAGTAATAATATATAATTATATCATGACCATTGTCAAAATAATATATTAAAGACTTTATATCACAATTTAATTCTAACATTTTATATTATTTACATGGTACCTAGTTTTTTAAGCATAGTTAAAAATTATATTACTAAAAATTTTAACTACGAAAGCATTTTATATTAGAGACTATTATTAAAAACAGATAAGCTATATAAAATCAATAATTTCTTTAAGCAAACGCTAAACTTTTATTACTGTCTACTCTTTACCTTCTCGTAAGTTTACGTTATAAAAATAATTTGAACAGTTTCGATTACTTTAAGTTTAATCATAAACGTCCTCTAACGATTTTAGAAAAACTGAATAATATTTTTTGATGTAATTATCAAAGTTATAGTTCTTAATCTAATCTTGACGTTTATATTTCTTAGTTTGAGTGAAAAAAAGATTTTTTTTTATTGAGTTAATTATTACAAAAAGTTTTTTTACTGTTAAGAGATTATTTGTTATAAATAATTAAAAAAACTCAATTAAACAAGTACGTAACAGATATTATGAATCGAAAATTAAACAAAGGGCTAACATATGCTTAACATTATAATTTACATAACATAATTTATTTTTAACATTAAAAACTTTAATACTAACCAAATATAAAAAAATACACTAAAGGATAATCTTTTATACTGAATAATGACAACTATAAATTAGTATACAGCTTGTAATTAAACCATTTGTTTTTAAAACTAGATGTAATAAAAATAAGCTTGGTGACTTATAGAAACTATGATGAGCGCTATGATTAGCATGAAAATAAGTTCATTTCAAACTTTACTAGTAGACACGATATTTAGTCTAGTTATTAGAATCGTTTGAACAAATTCGTATGTAAAATTGGTGTAAGGATTGATAAAAGTTGTAAATTTATTACTATTGTTACTAAGTTACTAATGTTTGAATGCACATTTATTTGTTATTTCTACTTTTGAAGTAAATATTTTACAGTCTGTTTTAGATTTGTATAATTTTTTTTATTTTGAAAAGATTTTTTGCTTATTGTAGCAATCTTTATAATTATAAATTTAAAAGTAAAGAATATTTTTTGTTGAACAATTTTGACTTTCAGTCAAAAATTTTTAACCTATGTATTAACTAACTTTTTTTAGTATCAATATTTCATTAAGTTATTACGAAAAATTACAGTAGAATCAATAAAGTTAAATTAAAATATGAAATAAGAAGTTTAATTATTTTATAAAAATGTAGCAATGGCTCAAAAATAGAACAGATTGTTAAATTACATGATTATAAGGTTACAGAAGGTTTGAAAGAAGCTGTTTAAGATCTAATTCATTACGGCCTAAAGGTATTAGTACTTTAATTGTAGTAAACTGAGAATCTGACACAAAATTTAAAATTAGCAATATTTTTCTTAGCGAATTACTTTACAAACTTTATTCTTACGCTAAATAGAGATGTACACTAAAATTGCAAACTTTAATATTTTCCAAAGATCGTAAAAGGTTAACTGATACTTCATTAACCGGCAAACTAATTACCTTGCTAGTTGTTAAGGTGATTTATCTAAAACTATTCCTTTTTTGAATTTTTGCAAATTAAAAATATTGTGCTTTCAATAATTTTTTAAACAGTTAAAGTATTCAGAAATACTCAAGTTTTTGTTTAGCATGAAATAACCTTTTAACATTTGTTGGTACTCAATAATATAATTAAATGTTTTAAATTTCTGTAATATATACAAAAACAAAAAAAAAATCATTAAAAATAATAAAGTAATTATTTTTTATAACTCACGTTTCATAAATAATTCAAAAACGCTTTAAAAATATTGAACTTTTTTAGTTATATGTGTCAATATATTTGTTATACAAAATATATATTATGGATTTTTTTAAATTTTTTTTGATTAACCAAACTTAAACAAGTTAATTAATGACAATTTGTAAACATTACTTTATTTACGACTTACTTTATTGAAATTTTACAATTCAAAAGCGTTAAAACAATCTTACAAACTATAAAAATATATATGAAAAATTACAAAATACTTAAAAACAAACTTGTATAAAACAATAAACTAATTGTAGAAAAAACATTTAACATAATCAATTTACTGTTTATTTTTTGTAAAATAATCTCAAAATTTTTAATGTGTTATAAGACTCTATAATCGGAAGGTAAATCGTACACTAGGTTCTTTGAATAAACTTTTTGGATGGTAAGACCATGTTAATATTTAGCTTTTTTTAAACTTAAATTTGTACTTAGGTTTCAGTTGAAGAATAAAAGCAGATAAACGTTTTACAACAAAAACCAAAAAAATATAATTAAGGTGTTTTTTAATTAACATGTTGTAAGAAACATAATGTTAAACAGCTGCATGCTGAATTTTTACTAAAGAAATATAATTATTTAATGAAATACAAATCAATAAGCAACTAAATGTAACTTGTTACTTTTACAAACTATGCACATGATTAAGTGATAATTTTAGAACTTTTTGAAAACAAAATATCAGCTGTAGAATATTTGAAAAATTAATATAATTATAGACTTTATACAGAATTTGTACTAAAATGAATTAAAAAGTCTCAACAGTTATAGTAAAAGTAAGATATTTAGTCTTTTAATTTTGAATGAACCGAAATACTATAAGAAATATTGATAACTGTGTATGAAGTTGAAAAAAGTTATAAAAAATTTAAAGCACTTGTTACAAAGTTTACTTGGTTGTACTATAAAAGCTTCTAAATATCTTAGTTATATTTTTTCTTCAAGTGTTATTGTTTTAAAAAGTTTTGGTAAATTTACGAGTAAATCAAACTAGTAAGTTTAAATGTGTTGTACATTACTTATTTGACATAATCCTAATATTAGAATTAACTTATGGTATACTTAGATTTATTTATATTTTTCCGCTTATATTCAATTTTAATATATATATCGTTTGAAATTATTTTATCGTTAAAACTTTGTTCTAAAACTAATTAGGTATTTTATATCAAGTTATTTTCTACTATAACGTCCTTTAATATTTGGCCTTTAAATATTTACCTTAATTTACACTCAAGTACTAAAACATACACAAAATTATTTGTATTGTATTAATACTTTGAAATACAATAAAAAAAATAAGGTAAAAATGAAAAAATGGTAAACTTTGTAAAAAAGAAAGTTTTTACATAATATCATGTGTGATTAGACATTATTAATCAATGATAATGAGTTTGAAAACTTAAGAATAGAAAATAAATTCACAATCTATAGTTGAAAGCTCAAGTTTATATGTTCCAAGTGAAACATTGCTTCAAATAATCTGTACAATAGCAGTTTTCGTTGTTCTGATTGGCTAATTGATTATGTTCTAGCGTGAGAAAACACTTGACTATAAAATTCTCACATGAGCATAGTGGTTTCACATTAGCTGTTTAAATATTTTACAAATAGTTTGATATTTAATGTTAGCTTAATATCGTTTTTGAACTATGTGTTTAATTGTGTTTAATTTTATTTTAAACATTTACTAAGCAGAATCAATTTTTACCTAAGTAGAAATTCTATATTTATACGTTAACCAGTGAAAAAAAAATGAAAATCATCAAAGTTTTGTTTTTAAATTCTAAATAATACACAATAAACAACTTTAGTAATTTTAATTACCGTTGAAAAAATAAGTAAAGACTAATTTTTTGCATGCGTATAATTTTGTTCTTTCGTTTTCTTTCAAAAAAACAATAAGCTTTTTTTTAATGTTTAAACTTGCGCTTTAACGTAAATTAAATTATATTGTTATATACTAAAAAAATAAACAGCATTTTACAGATTTTAATAAAAATACAAGCTTTTAAATTCATTTTTTAAAATACTATGGCTTAATACCTTGAGTAGTCATAGAATCTTTTTGAATATGTTTTTACGATAAAGTTTCTTTAAAATCTGTAGAACTGATAAGAAATAAAAAACTGTAAAACTAACTTGTGTAATAAGTTCTAACATACTCAGGGTTGAAACATTGGTAAAAATTTTTCACCCACACCGTTTTTATTGTTCCCTCAAACTTGATTGAGGTATTATAACAGTTTTGTTCTGAGATACATGGGCTATAGGGTTTGCAGTGAGAAGCTAAAAATATTTCATTTATTTTAAGACAAAAAACAGAATTAGCGATTTTACACTCGATTATTCGCGTAAAAAATAAATTTTAAAAGTAGTTCTTGACTCTTTAATCAAATTAGAAGTTATATATCTTGAAAACATAAATTATGTTTAATATTATCTTGTTACTTTATTCCTTTAAGGTTTAAAAATATTTGTAGTCCTATGTATAGAAGTAACATGAATTGTCATACTTTAAAACATGAAAAATAAAATATGTACAACAGAAAAAATCTTTTTATCGTTATTATAGGGGACATAACAAAAAAATGAATAAATAAGATTAGTTAAAACTAACTGTTAATGGGGTCTAGATTGCTAATTATTAGTCTTCCTTGAAGCCAAAACTGCTTTTCTGTTTCTTGTTGCTCCACTACGAAACATTGTGGTGTTTCGTTACAGAATTCTATATAAAAAACGTACGAGTTAAACCCCTAATTTACATGCAAATTATTAATTTTGTGTTTTATACAAGTAACCAAGTAATAAGTAACTAAAACAGACCTTTTATTAACAGAGTTTTAATTTTGTTAATATTTGATTTCTTATATTTATCAAAAAAAACATACAAGGTTTAATCATAGCTAAAAGTGAACAAACAAACAACAACTATAATAATGAACTACAGTTAACAGTTCATAAAAACTAAATATATAATCTTTATATATTTGTAACATTAAACCGAAATAACGTAATCAAAATTGTTGTTTACTAAACATATTAAAACAAAGACAATACAACAACTATTAGTTTGATATTTGTATTAAGAGCTAAATCGATTTAAAAATTTGAAGCTTTAAAACTCGTAGAATTTTTGTGTTTTGTTATGGAGCTAAAACTTACTATTCTTCACCTCCGTAATTATAACACACGATGTTGTGTTGATATGTCTTTTTTTACAGTCTCCTGTATGTTTACAGCCACACCAGGAGATGTCTGTGTAAATTAAATAGCATATTAGTCATTTTCAATAGTAAATATTTTATTTGCACTTTTAAAGCGTTTTAGAGTATAAGTCTCATAAAAACTTACTTGCTTTTTTAAAACTTAAATTGTCACCACACACAATTTTAAATATATTAAGAATTAATTTTGCAGTAAAAAATATTATTAAAAAGTAGTTTTCTAATGCTTTATAAAATAAAACTTTCTTATAGTATGATATGACTAATGTTTAATATTATAATTAGTATTGAAAAATAACTAAAAATAACTAGTTACTCACTTAAACCGTTTAGTCTGTATGAATAAGTTTATAAGAAAAACTATTTTGTAGTTTTTAAAAGGTTTATATTAATCATGTTATATAAATTTAATATACTATGTATTTTTTTAAACTAACTCTTTTGTATTATGTCGCTTATAATTTCATCTCGTGATAGCTGGTTTAATTTTCCTCTAGCCTTTTTAAATATGATAACGTGAGTTACTATATACTTAAAAAACTATGTTTAATTCCTTAAAAGTTTTAAAATTAACCATCAACATTTAAATCTGAAATATAGTATTATTTGTTATAACAATGACAAAAAAACAAAAGTATTTTTTTTTATAAATATTAAACTGAATACTGAAAACTTAAATAAACTTCAAAAAGCATAGCAGTACCAGATTACCATCGATATAACCAAATAATAATAAAAATAAGTTATCAACTTTAAATCTACATTCAAGTAAAAAACTTTAAACATTTTGTAATAAAATTTTAATACGAATTATTCTTTATTAAGTTGATATAAATGAATATTGTTTTAAATAATAGACTTTCTTTTTAATTTTTAAGAACTTACGGAATACAGAGACTTAATATTTCGACTTAAAGTTTTTGTTTTATTATTGACACTTGAATGATTAACGAAGTTTCTATTTTCCTTAGTTTCTTCGTGAGTGACGATTTTCTGGTGAAACAGTTTTTTTTTACGTTTTTACATAGTAGTTACTTGATATAGTCCTATCATTACAATTATTAAATAATATATTTAATCATAAATTGATAAAAAAACTATAAAAACACATAAATAATATTTCTTATTCGTTAAAAATTATGACTCAAAAAAACACTGCTTAAATTTTGTCAAAGTAATGTATAGAATTGTATATGTATTTTTTTTTAATTTTTATTAATAAACATAACGAATATAAACATTTTTTATAGCAGTAAACGAATTAAAATATAACTTACAGTATTCTCTATTACATTTTTGTGTTGTAGAGTTTGAATAGTTGAATTCACAATTCCAATAAATAAAAAAGTAAAGACGATTAGACTAACTTTGTTTGAGACCATCATTAAGCTTTATAAAAATCTGAAACAACAACCAATTGCAACAAACAAAAAAAAAGAATAATTTTAAGAATACATCTAAGTATGTTAAATTTTTGTTGCTATTGATTTTAAGGGTATCATTCTACACAATAAAATTTTAAGTACTTCTCTAAGTTTACTAATTTATCAAAAGTGATCCATTTTTTATTACCATTAAAAATATGAAGATCTTGATATTTATAAATGATTATAGCAACAAAAAAGGTCAAAATTAATATAACTACGATTAATAAAAGTTATTTTAGCTTTGAAAAAAGTTTTATCTAAAACTTCTAATTAAATTATTGTTCATACGATCAATTTAATTATTTTGTTGTTAAATGTTAACCAAAACAGTTAAAAACGATTTAAAGTTTGATTAGAAATTTAATTATACATTTGCTAATATAAGCAAAGTGTTATAGTACTTAAATCATAAATCTTTATTCTAAACTGGCTTTCAGTAACTGAAGAACATATTATTTCTCGCTTATTTAT
Organism: Thalia democratica; assembly: GCF_965202585.1. Classification (NCBI taxonomy): domain Eukaryota; kingdom Metazoa; phylum Chordata; class Thaliacea; order Salpida; family Salpidae; genus Thalia; species Thalia democratica. The sequence goes on along the minus strand of NC_139167.1, from coordinate 5,987,672 downwards.
ACTGATTTTAAAAATTAAAAAAAAACAAAAAAAAAATCTACATGTGTTGTTTTTTTTTTGATATGGTATTTAAAAAAACACATGATTAAATAAAATACATAATAAAAACAAAACATAAAGTTCAACAGCTGGAAATTATAACACTCGATATTAAAAAACAATATTAAATTGCTTGATTAGAAGAAAATTGAAAAATAATTATAAAGGTTTTTTGGTCACCATGTGATAAAAAGTATAACATTCACTAGCTGCAAGTTATTAAATATATAATAAAAGCACAAAAACTAAACTTTGATATAACTTTAATTTTGAGATGCTTTTTGCACATAATTAAGTCATGATTGATATATTAACTAGTTTGATTTGGTTTTATAGCATTTTCAAACATCAATTTAAAACAAAAAATCAAGTTTAAACAAAGTTTAAAGTCTTTTATAAAACAACTAATTTAAAAAGTTTTTACAAGCATTATTTGGTAATATTTAACTTTATTCAGATAAACTCCCACATAAAAAACTTTTACAGATGAAGTTGTTTTAGAAAAGTTTAAGGACAACAAATGGAATCATTTAGCATACAGAGCATGTAAATAGTATAAAAATTATTGAACATTAACAAAACAGTAGACATTTTAAGAAGTTTCTTATATTACTTTTTACATTTAATAATATTAATAACATTTTTTTAGGATTTTACCGTTTTTGTCTACTAAAAAACCGTTATCAAAATTGCATCTATATCTTAAAACGGTTTAAAAATTTAAAGTTTAGTTTAAAGTTTAGTTTAAAGTTCAAAAGTTTAAAGTTTTAGATGGTTGTTTTGTTGATTTTTTTTTTCATTTCAAAAAAGTATACTGAAATAAAAACTGTTTTTTATTTGGTTGTTGTAAAATTGTACAAATTTAGATCCTTTAACATTTTTGTGCTATTTAAAGTTTAATGTAGTGAAAATACACCTAAAGTACTATAAAACAATAAAAACAGAACTTTTTTTGACTTTGAAATTTAAAATTGTGACTATTAAGACTTCAAAACGTGTTTTACTTACAAAAAATATACTAAATAAAAAAACAATATTAGATTGTTTGAGTGAAAGATTTAACAATAATTATAGTGGTTTTGGTCGGTAAATGATAAAAAGTATAAAATTCACTAGCTGCAAGCTAATAGATATTTATTAAAAGCACAACAAATTAAATACTTTAGTATAATTTTAATTTTAAGATGTTTTTGCACATAATCAAACCATGATTATATATTAACTAGTTTTATAGCATTTTAAAACATAATATTATAACAACATATTAAGTTTAAAAAAAGTGTAAAGTTGTTTATGAAAAACATATTGAAAAATTATATTAATATTTTGTTTGGTAGTTTTATACAAGCTTCAGATAAACTTCGACATATAAAGGTTTTAACATATTATTTTTAAGATTAAAGACAATCTGTATAACAATGCAGTATATTAAGCGTGATAATAGTTGAAAATAATTTAAGATGTTTTATGTATTAGTTTTTATTTTTAATAAACTTTAATAACATAATTTTAGGATTTTACCGTTTGTTGTTTATTTAAAAACCGTTGTCACACTTGCATTTAAATTTTGAAATCTTTTTTAAGTTTAAACTTCAGTACCACTTTTACATAATTTTTTTTGATGTAAAAAATGTTTTTGTTATGTTTAATAAAAGTGTGCTGACATAAAAACTATAATTTATTTCTGTTTGGTTCTTGTTAAAGTATACAAATATAGATACTTTTATCATACTTGTATTATTTCAAGGTTAAACGTCGTGAAAATATATCTTAAAGAATAAAAAACAAAAAAAAAACACAGAACTATTTATTGACTAAATAAATTGAAAGTTTTAATATTAAGACTTCAAAATGTGTTTTTTAAAAAAAAAGCTTACCAATTAAAAAACAATGATAAAGTGTAACATTCCGATATTTGTATAAATTTAGAATTTTTTTATTTAGCAGTAGTTAGTAATTTACTTTTGACACACTTAACTTAAATGTTATAAATATTTGAATAAAAAAGTATATTATTAGTTAAAGAATAATCGTTATAACGAAGTCAAAGAAAAAAAAATATTATTTAATTTATATCTTTATTTTTTTTGAATAGCCTAATTTAGCATTACAAAAATACTAACTTTAAGTGATGTAAATGAATATTTATTTAATTAAATGTGTTTTTTTATGAAGACTTTTAATACTGAAATTTCATTAATAAAAAAATTGCTTTTACTATTAATTAATATTAACATATTAACAAGTCTAATATTTTCATATGCTTATTTATTGTAGTATAAAAAACTTAAACATAGTTATAAATTCCAGTTTGTAATTCTAAATTTATAAAGTTATATAATGTTTAGGTGTAAAATTGTAACCATTTCTCAAACTACGAAAATCCATTATGTACAATAAAGTAAAATAATTAATAATTTAGGTATTTTTTACAAATTTGTATGTTTTTTACGATTTTGTTTTAGTTAAAAACAATTAAGTTAAGAAAAGTCAAATAGTTTTACTAATCAAAATTACTTGTTTATGGATGTAAACTAATAAAAAAGTACTAACAAATAAAGTGCAAGTTTTATAAAACAGTTTTATAAATTTTTGATGTGATTTACGACTCTATAATCGGAAGGTAATCGTATACTCAGTTCTTGCGATAAACGTTTTAGATATCAGGTCATATTTATATTTACTATTTATCAAACAGAATTTTGTACATAGGTATCAGATAAAAAATAAAAGCAGTTAAAAGTTTTTACAACAAAAACAATACACATATAATTAATTAATATTAGTAATAATATTAATGTTTTTTTTGTTTCCTTGTGATAAGAAACATAATGTTCAGCAGCTGCAAGCTACATTTTTACTCAAAAATATAATTACTTCATGAAAAACAAATCAAAAAGCAATTAAATGTAACTTCTTACTTTTTTAAACTTTATACACGCAATCAAGTCATGATGATTTTAAAGCTATTTAAAAACAAAATAGCAACTGTATGATACTTAAAAAGAATGTCATACTTATACACTTTATACAAAAAACATTTTAATGTTTAGATTTTTAGAATGAAAAAACAAATCTCAACTGTTATACGATAAAAAATATATTCATTCTTTCAACTCTTAAAAGAATATATATATATTATACAAAACACTTTAAAACTGTGTATGAAGTTAAAACAGAATAAAAAAAATTATTATAAGCACTTGTGACAAAAGTTACTCAGCTATAATATACAAGCTGCCAAAAAATTATACTTCTATCTTTTTCCTATAACTTTTATTGTTTTTAAAAGCTTTTTAAGTTTTACCAGTATAAATTAGTAAGTTTAAATATGATGTACATAACTTATTTGACATATTGCTAGTATTAGTTTTAATTTAATGTATACTTAGATTAATTTATATTTGTACCGTTTGTTTTTTAATTTCAGAATTTCAACAATGAAAATCGTTTAAGTTTTGTTTTTAATGTTTTAATACTTGTAAATCACACAATATTCTATTATAACCTTCTTACACGATCGGCCCGCAACTAAAAATAAAAGTAAACAGTTATACTTCTTTTTAAAATTTTGTAGGTAAAAAGTCAATAAATTGAACAAATGTTCAGAAAAAACTTTTATTTGGTACTAGCAAGGTTTCACTGCTAATCAGCTTCTTAAATACAATAAAAAAAAGACAACCCAAAGCACTTTACAATAGATAAGTATTAGTAGGTGTTAGAGAAACATTTTGTTTTAACTAGAAGTACAAATAAGCGTTTGTTCTCAACGTATTATTATTTTACAAGTACTCAATTTTTTTGAACACTTACAATTATCGAGCTGTTTTTATTGCCTAGTGAAATTTGTTAATAAGTCAAGACTTTAGCATATTTTAAACTAAAATATTAAATTTTTTCAAAATATATGCCAGTTTGCGCAAAGTTAGTTAAAATGTTTTTACTTAGTTAAAATTTTATGTCTTTATTAAAAGAGTATTAAATTGATGATACGTAAAGAAGAATGTTTATTTCAAACTAATTCATTTTACTTTATTCTCTTTAATACTCTTTATAAAATTAAAAATTATTTTAATATCATGAGCTATTGTCTAAAAAATCGTTGATAAAAAAGCTTTGTATATTTACTAAAAGTTTAAAGGTTGCAAACTAATCTTTTAAATTTGCATATAAATTCAAGTTTTAAAATAAATATTAGTAATGTTATAGTTAAAACGATTTTTAGAAACATTAATCTCTTGCACAATTACTTTAAAGAGCTTTATGTTAAAGTAGCGTGAAGATAAGTAGGAAAAATTAGTAATGTATTATTTAGTATAAAAGTTGCTTTTTGCTTGGTTGTAGTCGAGTTGTACAAATGTAGATTTCTTTAAATTTTTTGTTCTAATTTAATTTAACGTAATAAAAACACATTTAAAGTAAAACACTAACAAAAAAACGGAATTGTGTTTTGTATATCAAAAATATAAATATAAAAATTCATTAGTTTACTTACAAAAAACTTAATAAATAAAAATATAAATGAAATGCTACTTTCCCATATTAGTAATAACTTTTGAAAGTTTTGTTTTAAAAGCAATAAGTATTTGTTTTTAACACAGTTTAAATAAACACTACTAATTTGTGATTAAAATTAGTACCGTAAATACATAGTAATCGATAAAATGATATCAAACAATGATATCAAACTTCAATGCCCCTTTTGTTTAATTTAAATTTTTAACTTACGGAGGACAAAATTAAAACTGTAAAATGAATTTTTAAATTAAAATCAAGGTTTTTTTTTGAAAAAAACTTAATATTTAAATATTATTTCAAGAAATGTTGCTTCTAAAAACAATTAAAACAAGTTTAATTTTTGTTTGTGCAGTAAAATAATATTAAATAAATTAATTGCTTGTAAATCAACATCTTAAAAATTTTGTGATGTTAAGAAGTAACATTGCAACCGATTTAAAAACTATGAAAATATACTTTATACAACAAAAAAAATATACTTTATTTACTGGTACTTTATAAAAAGTTACTTGAGTACAGCGGAATCTAATAAAGAAAAGTACAAGCAAATAAACTGTATGTTTTGAAAAACCATTGTAAACTTTTTTAATGTGGTTTACGATTCGATAATTTCTTTAAAGAGCTTCATGTTTAAGTAAGGTGAACATAAGTAGAAAGAACTAGTAATGTATTATTTACTATACAATTTGCTTTTTACTTGGTTGTTGTTGAGTTGTACACATGTAGATTTCTTTAACATTTTTGTTCTAATTCAGGTTTAACGTAATAAAAAAACATTTAAAATAAAATAACAACAAAAAAACGGAATTATTTTTTGTACATGAAATCAAAAAATATAAAATGTAAATATAAAACTTCATTTATTTACTTAAAAAAACTTAACAAATAGAAAAATAAATGAAATGTTATTTTGCCATATTTGTAATAGCTTTTGAAAGTTTTAATCATACAGCTATTAGTATTTTTTTCAACATAGTTTAAATGAATACTACTAATGTTTGAGTAAAATTAGTAACGTAACTACATATTATTTGTAAATAACGTAATAGCATCAAAATATGGTTCCTCAAAGCAACTTTTGTAAAATAAAAGTAACATAAAAGAAACTTGTTGATAAATTAACTGTTTGTAAATCAACATGTAAAAAGTGTTGTGTGTTAAAAAGTAACATTGCAACCGTTTATATAACTATGAAAATACATTTTAAACAAAAACATCATAATGTTACTTTATTTAGTTTTACATTAGTCTAACTTATTTGCGTATCGATGTAATCTAATAAAGAAAAGAACAAGCAAATAATCTGTACGTTTTGTAAAACCGTTGTAAACTTTTTTAATGTGGTGTACGATTCGATAACCAAAAATATTTTTCGAACACTTAATTTCAAACTTATTGTATAATCAGATCATAATAAAATTATTTATTTACAAATCACATAATATCAGTTAAAGAAGAAAAACTGTTAAACGCTTTACACAGCAACAAAAAAAAATTTTTGATTCAATTACCATATAATAAGAAAAATATTGTTCTACAACTGCATGCTGAATTTTACTAAAAAATATAATTATTTAATGAAAAACAAATCAAGAAGTAATTAGATGAAATTTCTTACTTTTACAAACTATGCACATGATCAAGTCATGATTATTTTAAAACTGTTTAAAAACAAAACAGCAGCTGTAGAATGTTTAAAAAATAAATCGTGCTTTAACACTTTTAGATAAACTGTTATATGTTTTAATTTTTTAAGAAAAAAATAAATAAATCTTAACTGTTACAAACAATATATTCATTTTTTCAACTCTTTAGAGAATAAATGTAATATAGAAAATACTTTAAAACTACTGTGTATGAAATTGAAATTAAGTTAAAAAAAATTAAAACCATTTATTACAAAGTTTGCTTGTAATGCTTTAGTAAACTTGCGAGTAATACAAAAGTAATAGTATTTATATAATCTAATAAAGAAAAGTACAAACAAATTTACTGTAGGTTTTGTAAAACCATTGTAAATATTTTGATGTGGTGTACGATTCGACAACCAAAAATTTTTTTCGAACGCTTAAGTTCAAACTTATTGTATTCTCACATCATAATAAAATTAATTACTTACGAATCACATAATATCAGTTAAAGAAAAAAACAGTGAAACGTTTTTACAACAAAAACAAAAAAAAACATTTTTTTAGTTACCATGTGATAAGAAGCATAATGTTCAACATCTGCAAGCTAAATTTTACTAAAAAATTATAATTACTTAATAAAAAACAAATCAAAAAAACAATTAAATGTAACTTTGTACTTTTTCAAACTTTATATACATGATTAAGTCATGATGATTATAGAACTTTTAAAAAACGGAATAGCAGCTGTAAAAAGTTTAAAAAGAATACCATACTTTTACACCTTATATAGAATTTTTACTTTATACTAAAAACTGTTTTATGTTTTGATATAAAAAAAAACAATTGTTATATGAGAAACAATATATTCACTCCTTAAACCCTTGAAAGAATAGATTCATCATAAAATAACTTTAAAACTGTGTATAAAGTTAAAGTAAAGTTAAAAAAATTAAACCATATGTGACAAAGTTTGCTTGGTTAGCTTCAATAAACTTACGAATATATCAAAAGTAATAGTGTTTATATATACTTTTACCATTAACTTTTTTATTTAAAGAATTAAATCAATTAAAATCGTTTCATCATTGAAGTTTTGTTTTAAAACGTTTTAGATCTATAAATCATTTTATGTAAGATTATACAATTTTTACACAATCGGCATGCAACTAGAAATAATAATAAAAAGTTTAAGTTCTATTACTGAATTTGTAGGTTAAGAGTCAATGAATTGTATATACGTTTAGAACAAACGTTTATTTGGTATTTAACGGTTTCATTTCAAAGCAACTCTTCAGGTACAATAACATAACGATGATACATAGCACTCTATACATAAAGAGATGAGTAAATGTTTGAGCAAACATTTGACTAAAATTAGAAGTACAAATAAGCGTTTGTTCTTAACGTATTTTTTTATTTCATTATTTTTAACTGTTATCCAGCTAGAGATTTTTATAGCCTACTACAACTGTTAAAAAGTCAAGATTTTAGCGCATTTAAAATTAAAATATTTTAAGTATTATAAAAGTTGTACCAATTGGCGCAGGCTTAATAAATGGTTTTTATTAATACAAATTATATTGATGTCTTCATTAATCGAAAAAAAACTATTTAATAAAAAGGTGTTGAAAAACTACCTTAGCATAAAAAGTTTTATTAATTATTATTTTAGAATTAAAGATAGATATTTTAAAAAAACTTTTAAAAATACAAAAAAAAATCTAAAAGTAGAATAGGTGTGTGTTAAAGCTTAATAAATAAATAAAAACGTTGCTTAAACATTTTATAGAAATAATTCTAACTTTTATTTGTAATGTAAATTGGTAGTAATGTGAAATAAAAATAATGATATACTTACTTATTGTAAAAATACAATTAAAATATATTGTAACGCTAAAGTTTTAAACTACAACCGATAATAAAACTATGAAGGTAAAATTCGTACAGAAAAGTACATAATATTTTTTATTTATATATTTTCTCAATTTTGAACACAAATATGTATTTTACGATTTTAAAACCTTAGCGTTTAAAATCCATTAACTTAAAAAAAAAAATATAATAGTTATACTTTAAACAAAACTATTTGGGCATAAATTTAAACTCATAAAGAAAAGTTTAAGCAATAAAATTATATGCTTTTTAAAATCATTTTAGAAATTTCTAATGTGGTATACGAATCTATAATCGAAAGATAAATCGTACACTAGATTCTTTTGATAATCTTTTTGAATGGTCAGATTATGTTCATATTAGATCAATTAACTAAAATAAGTGTTTGTTTTGAAAATATTATATTTTTTCTATTGTTCACGTTTGTTTTAGCCATTTACTATTATCAAGCTTAAGACATTTATAGCCTTTACTATATTTGGTTAAAAGTCAAGATTTTAGAGTATTTTTTCAATAATAATGCGGGTTGGCACAAGGCTAATTAGATTGTTTGTACATAGTTTAAATTATTTAGATTTCTTTATTAATCTAAAAAAAATTATTTAGTAAAAAGCTTTAAAGAAGCTACTACAACATAAAATGTTTTGTTAATTATTTTTCAGAGATAGAAACAGGTATTTATAGAAATATTTAAAGAATACAAAAGTTATTTCTTTTAAATTGTAAATTTTTCATTTAGTTTTGATAAAATCTAGATAACATTCAAAGATTAAACGTTTCTGACACGTCTTTAACATAAACACACGTATATACTTTCTAAACCTTCAGAAATTAAATTTAAAAAACACTCACTAAACATCTTACAAGTAAAAGATTTCAAAAAGAGAATAGCCTTCGATAAACGGTTAACTACCTTATTTTCGGAAACACGCTTTACAACTTATTTTTGGTTTCATTAGACAGTTTGAGTAAAAGAAGTTTATATCTATTAAACTTCTACAAGCTGTTAAAAAACAAAATTATTTTAAAAATCTTTTTAACTTGTCTTTTTTACATTTTTTTGCAGAAACGCATTATTAATATAGAATAATGCATAATGCAAAATATTTTAAAAGAGCTAGTTATCTTAGCAAGTATGTACTAAATTAATATTTTAAAAGTTGTTGTTTTAAAAAGTATTTGATTCGTAGTTAAATAAATAAAAAATGTATGAAATATTGACTGTATAAAATATATTCTAAACTTAAGATAATAAAACTTAGTTAAGAAGTTGACAACAAATTAAATTAAGAATGATTGTTTAAAACTAATTTATTTTTCATATTTTCTTTGGTAAACTAAAAATATTTTATAATTGTGACAATATTATAAGCTAATAGCTTAAAGTTTGTTAATAAAAAGAAATTCATATTAATAAATTTTAAAGGTTGAGGACTGATTTTTTAAAGTTTTTTATTAAATCTAAGTTTTAGAATAGATATTACTTATTTTTCAACTTATTCAATAACTTAATAACTAATTTAACAAAAACACTTTGTAAATTTGCTTTTGAATTTTTATAGATAAGCATCTTTATCTGTAAAAACAATTTGTTTTAAAAAACTTGGTACTAGTTAAGAATTACTATAGCATCATTAGTATGATATATTAAATATGTTTATATTATATAAAATTGTTGATTATTTTATATAATTAACTGTATTTCTTTAAGCTTTAAGTTTTGTTTATTTTAAACATATAAAATTAATACATGGTTTTTATAAGTATCATTATGTTGAAAGTCTTGAACAGTTAGATAATAAATTAGTGTAAACTTTACTTTTGCTTTCAGTTTGTAACATTAAAAGCAGTAATAAAAGCAAGTGTATACCTAAAATAAACTTATAGTATTTACTTTTAAAAATATAAAACAAAAGACTATCTTAACCAATTTTCAAGGAATATTAGTTGTAACCAAAATATCAAATAAGCATTTCTACTAAATAATTAATTTAAAAATTGAAGTGTTTAAAAATATTGAAAACTAATGTTTAAAATTTGTTAGTTTTAAAGAGGATAATAGTATAAATGAAACAGAAATTTATCTATTATATTAGTATAGAAAAAACAGGTGAAAGCGAGGTCTTAAAAACTTCGTTTAACAATACTAAACATAGAGTTGTTTGTATCAAACATTATTTTTTGTAAAATTTTTAAGTCAAACTACATATGTATACTATCACCTTAATATTAAAGAGTTAATTCGCAACTTCTATGTTTTAACTGATTGTAATTTATATTATGTTGTCTAGAATATGTTGTTTTAAGCATGTATTGAACTTAGTTTAAATTTTTTGACTTTTAAAGCGTTTTTTAAAGTATTAATGCCTTTTAATTATTTTGTAGATCATAAGTCATTTTCGTTATGACTTGGCCATATGTGTATAGCTTGTTTCAACTAACAAAGTTATATGTTTAATTGTATGTATAATTTTTATTTTTTTTGTTACTAAAAATGTTTATAACTAATAGCTTACATCTGTTTTTATTTCAAATAAAGAAGTTTAAGTTTATCATAAGTCGATATTGCGTACATAAATAGATTAACCAAGTTATATTTTCATCAGTTTGAGAATATTTTTTAAATTATATAGTTTTTGTAAAGGTATATATATTTTTTATACAGCTGTTTCTTTTTTAAAAGTAATTTTAGATTTATCATGAGTTGCTATCGTGTAGACAGATAGTATAAATATCAAAGTGTTATCTTTAGTTGTTCATGGAATGTTTTTTTAATAATTTATAGTTTTAACAAATGTTTATATGTAGTGGCTAACAGCTGTTCTTTTACTTAAAAGTTTATTAAGGTTTAAACGAATTAATATCGTTAGAAAGAAAGATAGTTTAACTAACAAACTTATGTGTTTAATTGTTACGAAAGCGTTCATTAATTGTTTTCTTTTATCTTTATAACAGCTAATATTTAATTGGTTACAGTTGTTTTTTTTTCAATGGTAGTTAAAAGTTTATCATAAGTTGATTTTTTACAGACATATATTATATTGATAAAGTTATGTGTTTAATTGTTTAGGGAATATTTCTTTGTATTTTGTTTTGTAAAGTGTATACTAAATAGCTTATAGCTGTTAAAATTTATTTTATACCATATGACCAGTTTACTCATCTATTTTTTTTTTACATTCTATTTGTCTCTTCTAATTTTATAAATAATATAAAAATATTAAAAACTTTCATACCAGTCAGTAAATAACTATTGATCTGTTCTTATTTTATTAGGTTGTTGTAAAAAAAAACATACTTTTTTAGTTTTTGATACAACTTAGTTACTTTTTTAAACTGATTATTTAATACTTTAAATTTTAATCAGTTTATATAACGTTTTTTTTTTAATTTAAAGTTTAGTTTATCATGTAAGTTGTTTTTTTAAATCATTAGTTATTCTTTTTTTTTTTCAAATTGAATAAGGAAAACTTCTTTATGTTGTTTTGATACTTGACCTGAAGACTTGTAACAACATTAGTTATTTATTATAACAAACTCAAAACCTCATTTAATGTAAGAGTTCATGTAACTATTTGTTGGAAATGTTTTTGATAGCTTTGTCTGCAGGTGAAATTTGTATGATAATAAATATAAAAATGTTTTACTTAAACTTTTTTATAATTATGGACTAAAGTTTTAATTTGGTAAGTTAGTATCATTTATAGAAAGCTTAATATTTTATAAAAGTATACTTCATTATAACTAAAACTTAAATGTTTATTAACGTGTCTGTTTTTTTATTTATAGAAGTGTTTTTTTTTGTTTATATATCTTTTAAGTTTCAGATTTTGTAACTCAAAATAATGAATAACAAAATAATAGTGTTGATCATCATTGCATACCTTTTTGGAACAGTTAGTTTTCATACTTTGTTTTATTTTAATTAATTTTTTTAAACAGTTTTCAAACTTAGCGAAATAAACATGTATTCAAAAAACTTTGTTTAAACTATTGCATTAAAGTTTACTTTTATTTTGAACTATAAATGTTTAAATAACTAAAATTTTTGTGCTTACTAATAAAAAACTAAAATAACCTTATATAAATTAGAGAAAATTAAAGTACAAACCTAATCAATTTACATTCAAGTAAACGTTATTAAACAAACATTGGTTTTTTAGTTTTGTTGTTAAATAAAACAAGAAAAACGTTATTTTTTCTGTTGCTGATAGCTTATAAAACTGTGTAAACAGTTTTAAAAGTATGTTTTACTACAGTAATTTATATTAACTTTCTAAACATTTTTATATGTTCTGAAACAAAACACTGTTTTAATATTTTCTTTGAAACTAAATCATTAAAAAGAAAACAGTGATCTTTAAATAAAAAAAAAAGGTTTGAATTTTGAAAACTCTTAAATTCATTTTATGTAATTCAATAAGGTTTAGTTTTATTTGAGCATGAAAGTTTAAACCTAGAGTCCTTATATTAACCATCTTTTGGCTTTACTTATCAAAAGTAAAAAAAAAAACTGTAATTCTTCTTATTTTATTATTTTGGTTTAAACAAAAGAACAATTTAAACAACACTAAAAAGTATACCTGTTTTTAGAAAACTTTCTCTTTTACGTTTTTTAATTTACCATTGTTTTATGGCAAAAATTTAAACAACGGTTTTATAGTAAATTTTATAAAAATAAAAGTGTTGAAACTTTTTAAACAGAACAGCGAATCTGTAAATACTCAGCAAGAAAGAGGTCTCGATCCGGATTTTGCTCTAGAAAAAATTGTTAAGACGAGTTAGTTTTTATGTATAAGCTAACAACGTGCAAAGTTGTGTTTACATAACAAAATTAAAGTTTTACAAAATACATAGAAAAAAAGTTTAAAATGTTAAAAAAACTATTAACATTAGACAGCATTGTACGTAGATTGATTAGTCGTTCTTTTAAATAATTTAAAACTATAAAATAATATGAAATTGGATACTAAGTTTAATGTAAGTACAATCGTTAACTGGTTAATTGTTCTATTAGAAAACTGAAAAGCAACAAGAAAGTATACAATAGTTTATTAAGTATAGTGGAAACAACATGAAATAGGATGTTTAAGATAATGTAATTGTTATTATACTAGATCAAACTGCTTGTAAATTGATTATCCATTTTATTTAAAATCGATAAAAAAATAACATTAAAAATGATATTTTGTGTAAATTTTGTTGTAATAGATATAGAGCTGCGTAATAAATAACCGGTTATCCTTTCAAAGAAATAAAATCAATAAACTAATATAAAGTAGGATATCTAATATGAATATTGTTATTAAAAATAGATGTCCAAGTTAATAGTTTCACTAACTTATTAAATACTGAAAACAAAAAATTGTTACGAAATAGGATATTAAATATAAATATTTTTGTAATAGATAGAACAGCGTGCAATCGTCTACATTTAGAAAGTAAGCATGTTGCAACTAATATACAAAATGATACCACCCGTTGCCTACATATCTGAACAGTAAGGAAAAGTAAGTATTTAGTTTAAATTGCTAACATTTGATTTATAAAAATATACTAGTATAAGAGATTTGTTATTCAGATTAAACTTTTTAAATGAAATTATAACAGTTTAAAAATGAGACAACAGTTATAATAAACTTCTTGCACAATATAAAAACAAGCATTTACTAAATGTTTCATAACAATAAAAACGTCTAAACTTCATGAATTATGTAAAATTTTATACCAGAATATTGCAAACGATACAACAAAACGAGTAGCCAAGTGAACCTGGAAAAACCACAGCAGACGTACAACGAATTCGTCTGTGCCAGATTACCGCTTTTAAAAGACAAATTTCATTAATAACAGCACATCTACTCTTTTATACAGCAAGTGACAGAGTCGACGAAGGTTTGAAAGAATGTTTGTAATATAGTTTGATTAAGCTTCGTTTATTATAAGTTACACAAAAAACTGCCTTATTATTTGTAGTGATTCACTTTAACTATATTCTTTAATAATGCGATTTTTTTTTTAACTTAAGTTTAAATTATTTTCTATATTTATTTATCTAGGACTTTTTTATAAATTATAACAAAAAGTAAAATCTTGTTTTTAAAATTTTCAACTTTTCAAAGGTTTAAAAAAGTTAGAATAAATATATATTTATCAAATTTCTTAATTATTCATGGAACATCTAAAATACAATTATACAACTTTAATTAAAGTTTATTAATGGAAAAAAATGTTTTTTTTTTTAACAATGTTATACAGGAAAGTATATTCAGAAAATTTAAGAAAAATAGTACTTTGTTCAAATAATATTACAATTTTAACAAGAAAACATAGAAGTTAAATTTAAAATTTCCTGTTAAGTAAAATCTAAAACAAATAAAAATAAACAGTTTGTTTTTAGTAAACTGAAGCTTTAAACATAAGATACCAGTTGTTGACGCTTGAACTTATAATCTCGCTTTAGTAACTATTTCTAAAAACGTAATTAGCTTAATAATCGATTATAAAAATCTACCGATCACTTTTAATATCTTTAACTATGAAGCTAAAACTTCATTTATGCTCTAACTAGTATAAATGCAAGGTTAGCAAATTAGTTTACTTCTTTAAACAGATAAGTTTTATTAATTGTTTTCCAATAGTTTTAATTGTAAAATATGTTTAGACGGCAAAGTTAAATAATTGAAAACTATAATAGCATGATATTTTTCTGTTTAATATTTTAGTTGTTTTTTATTCAGCAAGTTTTTGTGGTTTTAAATGTCCGAGTGGAATAGTCTGTCTCAACTCCACGATCAAGTTTGACAGAAACATTTACGTTCATTCGTATTACACATGTCGATCTAAAAATTATCCAAGTAGCTTATTTTAATATCAAATAGCTCTATCAGTATCTAAAGACTTTTTTCTAATGTGAATTAAAACTTTGTAGTTATCCTAACTTGAAGTTAATTAAGTATAATACAATGGAAATTAAACTTTTTTATTACTTTATAATCGTTATAAATTAAGAATTACAAATTGTTGGTTCTGTAAACAATAGTAAAAAAGCTATAAAACTTTGTAGGTATATTATTATATTTTTTAAGGCAGTAATTTTTTTTCAAAAAGTTTACTAACAGAGAATTACAATGTTATCATTAAAAAACTTTATTTAAGAAAATTGTTCAAATAAAATAAGCTTCGTATACGTTTATAGTCTTAAACGAATTAAAATTTGAATAATTTAAAACTACTATTGATAAATCTTAAGCATAGGTACATCATTTAAAGTAGATCTATACGTTTTTAGAACTACACTTATAAGAATGTGGATGTGTTTTTAGTAGAATTACTGTTTAAAATATAAAATAATCAAAATTTAAAATTATTTAGTTTTATAGATGCACAACGAATTAAGTATTGATTAATGTTATTGTATTTAGACTTAAAATTCATTAAACTTGCTTAACAATAAAAATATGAATAACATATATATAAATATAAAACACTAATGTTTAATTTTTACATATAGATAACTAACATAACTAAATAAACATAGTTAAACAAGAAACAACCATCATGCTACATGTAAAATTTTTATCAGTTCCGATAGCCAAATGTTCACGTGAAACATTCCTATCGAAGGCATTCTTTTTACGTCACAACAGAATGAGTTAGCCTATCAGAGCAACGATAATGAGTTCATATGTTACTGTAAAGATTATTTGAAACAATGCTTTACTTGGAATTAATTGTTGTTAAGTTTCAGTGAAAGGTTAATAGTTTCTATTCTACATCATTCATTATTTCTTTCTATAACTATTAAAGGAAATTTTTGTATAAACTTTTTTTTTAAGTTTTAGCAACTATTTGTATCACTATAAAGCCTGCTTTTTTACTTCAAATCTACTTTTATGGCTTTATTAAATATTTAAACATTAAAAAGTATCTAGTGTACGTTTAAGTACGGAGTTGCAAATGCCATGCTAAAAAATGTCTTTTTTACTAATCTTAATGTTTAACTTAGTAATTTTACCGATACAATATCATTATAAAATTTATCTTTCTAAACACAAACTTATCAAAAGTTCTTTTACAAACAATATTAACATAGTAATTTGCTGTTTTACTTCAATATTCAATTTTTATTTAAAAAAATTCTAAAAACTGTATACAGATGATTTTTTGTAATTAAAAACTCTTTATACCTCATAAACTACTATTACTGTAAGTAAAATGTAAAAATTCAAACTAAAGATAGCTCAATTTAAAATCGCTCAATTAACAAAAACTGCTTTAGTCTTAGTTGGTATGTTAAACTTTTATTTGATGTTTCTTGCTTGGTATTGTTTTACTTATTAAAGTGAATGTTCGAAAACAGTTAATGTTTAGTTTTTTCTAAAAGTTTTTATGTTGTTACACAAAACTAAATTTAAATATCAACTTTAATTTAAAGCAATAAACATTTTTTATAAAGTCTTTTAATACTTTTAATACTATGATCAATCTAAATTAAGAAAATTTTAACCATAAACTAAAAAAGAGTTGTCTAAGTTCATTATAAATTTAACTTAACTTAATAAATTAAGTATTTGTCTTATAACTATCAAGTTATTAATATATTTTTATGGATATGGCAGAAAAGTTCAAATTAAGGTTTTTTGTTTTTTCTGTTTATTTATATACTTAATCTAGCTACTTTCAAAAATCTAAAAAAGCATTTAAAATATAAAACTTTATTTTCAGTTAAGTTTTTTATAAATTTTATAGCAGTCAATTTTTCAGTGTTTGAACAAGTATTAAGAACAAATTTTTTTTATCTTATTATGATAGAGTGTATCATTTAATTCTTTAATATGATTAAGCTATTTGGAAAAAGCTAATTAACTATGTTATAAATGTATAAATAACTTTCTATGCACCAGTAAGATACATCTACGACTAATAAACTACTTAAAACAAGCTAATAATTAAAATTTTAACTGGTCGTACTTATTAAACACAGACAGCTTCTAAAGTTTTCTTTTTAATTATTTTTTTAGTTATAACACTTACTGTCTTCAAGTACTTCAAAATGTAATAAAGAATACTGTAAGTTATGTTTCATTTCGTTTGCTGCCATAAATGAGTGTTAACATTTTTTATCTATATTATAAAAAAAATTGTATATTATTCTTAACGTAGCTTTGACAAAAAGTAAGTAGTACTTTTTTCTAATTCTTATTAATAAATTTTTTTTTAAATTAATATAGTATTTTCACAGCCTTTTTTTAGCAATATATGATTGTAATTTGATTTTTGTTCTTTATAGATTGGAATTTTAGGACTATACTAACTTGATTTTAAGCATTAAGTTCGAAAGTGTTAACACAAAAAATACCATAATGCATTTTATTTTTATCCATAATAAGTATATGTTCATATACATTTTCTTAATATTATGAACTTTTTTAAAAACCATGTACTTTTAAAGTAAGTCTAGTACAAAAATAAATAATTTATCTTAATAATAACCTAACAAACTAATACTTCACCAGGAAACCGCCAATAATGAAGAAACTAATAAGGATGAAACCTTTGTTAAGCATTCAAGTGTTAAAAATGAAACAAGAATTTTGACTCGAATTAATAGGTCATCGTATAATGTAAGTTTGTTAAAAACAAAAATGATTTTGCTTTTTAAGGAAACCTATAAAGCTTGCTAAAATAAATCGAATAGTTGACTTCAAAACTTTTAATCTAAAGTTTTGTTTATATGCCTAAGTAGTGGTTTAAAACCTAGCTAAAAATTTATATCTGTAATATCTTTAGACGCGTATTTCAATTTCGTTTGATATTTAAAATTTATTAACAAATTAATATTTTAAGTTTGTTTTTAAAAGGCTGGAGGAATGACAAATAAGCTATCACGTGATGAAATAATTAGCGAGATATTACAACAAAGTCAGTTTTTTATAAACAATACTTTTGAAATAGTAAATTGTTTAAATAATAAATAACTATATGTGTATAACTAAAAGTAAAATAAATAAAAAAACAATCTATATGTCAAAGCATACATAGTAGAAATATTAGGGTATAGTTAATAATACTTTTACTTTTTATGTTAGAAACTATTGAAAATTTAACGTTAGTCTGTAAAAAACACATAAACATTTCTTTTTGTTTAAATTGATAATACTTTTGGTTTATTGCTCAACAAAACTATATAGAAGTTACCAAAAATTAACAGAATTTTTTCAATTATAACAAATAAGTTTTATATGAGCTTTAATATTTAAATTCTTTTGAAAATCCAGATATATAATTTTCAGCTTATCACTGTACCTAACATTTTTAAACTACATTTTAATGGCATTATAAACTTTAGATTAAACTTGTTTAATTTTTTAATTTTACTAAGCACATAAATACTACTATATTTAGTGTTTTTAATTACTTTTTTTTACAACTAAACGTTGAATTAATATACACATAACATTTTTAACCTGTACTTTCTACTTAATCCTAATTAATTTATACAGATACGACCTGGTGCGGATGTAAACACATCCCCCAGTGTCTGATCAACGAAATTGACTTTTCTGATTGTGCGATTATTGATGAAGCCGGTAGTGGTAAGTTTCATAAACTTCATTAGTTACACAATTTTTTTATTTTTTTGAAAGTTTTGAAACGTTAATTTTCAGATTAATTAAGCTTCATAAAATAAAAAGCTAGAAATTAGCCAAAACATTTTTGTTTTATTCATTAAGATATTTAAAATAAAGTTTTTGTAAATTTTGTATTTTGTTGTTTTTCTTAACACAATTAATTCAAGATAAGAATTAAAACTTGTTTAATGTTTAACTTACTTATTGAACAAAATTATTAATGTTTAAGTTTTATATTAATAAAATTTTGTATAGTTAGTTTTTTAAACTTCTAACTGATTTTCGTTAGTGGTAGCTTTTAATTCTGTACTAAGTCTTTGTAAAACTTAATTAAAAAAAATCAATAAACTTTGTTAATTTACAATTTGAAAACTTTATTTAAAAAATAGCTGTAAGTTTTGGTTTACATTTTCACTTTGCGACATAGTATTAAATACTAAAAAACTAAACGCTTACCATATTTTAAAGAATGGTGCAAGCAAACTCCGTGTTATGTCATTACTGGAACGACTGGAAAAAAATACTATCTAAACAACTGATCACTAATCAAAGACTTAATAAATTGTTAGTTTTAGCTTGACATAAAATAACACCTTCATGGTTTGTTTCATATTTTGACTCGTTCCTTGAAACAACTGAAAAAATGTTTTTGTTTTCTTTTGCACAAACTTTATGTTTCAAGTTTTTAATAATTAATGTGAATGTTACATCTATATATAGAAAAAACAACTTCTAAAGTCTTTAATGGTTACAATACAAAAACAATATTGAATATGTTCTCTGTTTATAATAAAAATAATCATAAAAAATATTAACATCACATTTTAACTTTAAGATGTACACGATTAATCAAGTCAAAAAACGTCAATTGAGTATTAGTTTGTTCTAATTAAACAAACCAATATTTTTAGTTTCTTACTGCGAGTCCTTTCACCGTCCATGTTTACCAGAACACAAATGTTATAACACCTCACTGAAATTTGATGGAACAGAAAAAACGGTGTGGATTAAAAAGTTTTACCGTTGCATCAATCCTGAGGATGTTCCGTATTTTACAAGTTAGTTATACAATTATTATGTATCGTTAGTTATACAGATTTTATCGAAACTTTATTATAGAATCATGTTTTCAAAAAACCAAAAAATCCTCAAAGTATCAAGACATACTTTATATTTTTGCTTAAATGTTAAAACCTTGTATACTAATTTAAAATATGTTAAGTTTCCTTAATTTTCCTCAAAATATATAGTCATATAGTATAACATAATATATACTACACTGCAAGTTTAAAACTTTTGTTGTAACAAATATTTTTTATTAAATTGAAAAAAGCTCTTCTAATTTGTATTTAAAATCCAAACAAACTAGCAGATTTTTACAGATGCAAAACGTCAATCCTTATTTTTAAAGGCTAATAGAAGTTTCTTAATTTGTATTTATTAACTTTAGGATTTAAAAACATAACTTTAATGCTTGTCTAACTGTTTTTGCCGCATTAAAACTACATTGCTTAATATAAAAACACTAAATGCTTTTTAACGTACGAATTTCCGATTACTATTTAGGTAAAAACTAATTCTACATATTAAATACAAAAAGAAAAACATATTTTTAAAAACTAAAACATTACAACCTGAGAAACAAATAAAATTAATAAAACTTAAATCTATATTTAGCTAATTTTAATTACTAACCAAATTGCAACTTATTTTAAACAGCTTCTGTAAAACCACAATGCTCATGCAAATTGTTTAAATCTCATTGCTTTATGACGTCAAAGCAGAATCAATTAGCTAATCAGAACAACGTGAATTGCTACTGTAAAGATTATTTGAAACAATGTTTCACTTGGATATATACTTAAGCTCTCAAATGTAGGTTAAAAAACTATATTCTACTTTCTAAAGTTTTTATATGCTTTGTTTAATGATTTAAAATGAATTATCATTGACCACACACATTTTTCTGAAACAACTCATTTTATATTAAAAAAATTTCAGTTTTGTTAATTTATTTTTTGTTGTATTTCAAAGTATAAACATAATTTAAATATTTAAGTGTATGTTCAAGTAATTGAGTATAGCTTTTAAAAAGTTGTAAATATTATGAAAACATATATACGCCATTATAACTTGAGTTTTTATTGTCTTTTTATTGTATTTGTTTCTCAATGATTTTATATAATAACTAATGACTTATGAAATTAAACAAAAATTATTTCAAGTTTTAAAGGAAAAAATTTTTAACTGGTACCCAAAACTTATATATAAAAAAGATTTAGTTTTTACACATTTTATTAATCTTTTTGATATTAGTTTCTAGTTTTATTTGTAATCGTTTTATTACGACCTTTTTAAAGATAATTTTTTTTTATTTATTTTTTTAATTTTAAAGATAAAAACAAAGACTTTTTTATTTTTTTTTAAACTAAGCTTTACTTGTTTGTAAGTTTTTTTTATAATTTAGATCTTTTAAACAAATTGTAGAACAACGAAGTATATCTAATTGATATTTTTTCCGTAAAATTATAGACACTTTAGATTTAAGTTTAATGGTTAGAAAGTATTTTAACATTTAGATTTTATTAGCATATGCTATAAATTGTTATCAAATTAAAAGTCTAAAAATTAATGAAAAAAACTTGAGAAAAAAGCTATTGCTAGCAGTAGTGCTTTTAAAAAAATTTAGAAGAAGAAGGAAACAATAGTTTAATTTTAATGTACAAACAAGTTAATCTTTAGATAAGATTCAAAGGTTCTTAAAATAAAACAAAATCAAAACTTATATCCAACTTATATAAAATTAAAGCAGTCCCAAATATTTTGTTGAAAAAACATTTCTTAGCAAAAAAAATTAAGTTTAGCATAAGTTACAAGCATTAATTGCTTGATCAATTAATTGAATAATTATAATAAGAGTTATATTTTATAAATGTTTCTATTAGCGAATATCGATAGAAATAATTTAATGGAATAAAGCTTAAACGTTAACAAGTTTGAATATGTTTACTTACTGGTAAATATTGTTTCAAAACTTTGTATGTTTTAATTAGAGTTGATCTTTGGTATTCTTAGTATCTAGTGCTAAAATTTTTATCTAAACTTTTATTGAAAATAAACTAAACTATTTTAAATTTAATTTGTAGTAATAGAAAAAAAAAGTTATTATATGATATGTTTTTAAGGTCTAGTTAAGACTAAAAGTTAAAAATAGTAGCTGGTATGTTAGCTAATTTTCTGAACAATTTTAAAATTTAAATTTTATCAAAATTGAAAAAACAAAAGAAAAACACTAAAATATCTTTTTTGCTAAATTAACAAACTTTCCATGATTTTTGGAAACCAGAATATCACCAAATTTTAGCTAATATCAGGGTTGCCACTCTTTGATTCTAAAAAACTGACCTGAGTGATTATAAGCTTTCCAGAGTCAGAATGAGGTTCTGAAAAACCAAAAAAATTACTTTAAGCTAATAATCAGTAGAACAGCTAGCCACAAGGTTGAACATTTTAAGTAATGTTTACAATTAAGGCTATTAAGGACCTAATGGAAGGCGCAAGCTAAAAACGCAGAAATATCCATTTAACTAAAAATCTATTTTCTCCTAGGTTTTTTTAAGCTAGATAGCTCAAATTTTCAAAAAAAAATTCCTTTCATAGTTTAAAAGCTTTTGAGTAATGGAATTTCAAATAATTGAAATTTACAAATTTAAGGTCTAAAATTCAAAAAAAAAGAAATCTTTTTTTGAAAAAAAGGGATTTTTTTTCTAAATAAAAAAATTCCTACACTCAAATGGTTTAAAATTTAGTAAAGAGTAAACTGTGAAAACTTGAATAAGATTGCTTAAAAACTGTAGGAGGATATAGATTTTTAATGAAATGGTTAATTTTCGCTTTTTTGGTTTGCCCCTTTTATAAGGAACCTATTGAGCTGGCCGGTTTTAACCCCTTGTATCTCGAAAACTACTTAGAATTTTTTTAAGCTGTAAAAAGTATCTGGTAGCTAAGGTTAAAATCTATTAAATAAGATCAACTTGTAAAAATCAAGGTGGACCCCCCAAAAGTCAAAAAATATTGAAAACTGGATCATGTCAAACTCATTCAAAATATAATGAAAACTAGCATGAGTTTTTCAAAAAATCTTGAAACTAGCCTGAGTTTTTATAAAAAGTAAACTAGCCTGAGTTAGCATTAGATTTTCAAAAACTCTCAAAAATTCTCAAACTAGCAGGGTTGCCACTATTTGAGTCAAAAAAAAAAAAAAAAACTAGCTAGAGTGAGTATAAACTAGCCTGAGTTTGAAATTACTTTGATCTAATAATCAGTTGAACAGCTAGAAATAAGGTTGACAATTAAGGTAGTAAAATTCCCTAATTTTACAACATAGGTTAAGAGTTGCATTTCTGAAATGTTTGTTTCATAGTTTAAATCTAAACAAATGTAAATTAGTCACGTGTACAAAATGAGCCAATCAGGGTAGGTGTTTAATTTTCAAACGTATTTTCTGCGAAAATGAATCTTTTTAATTTACACAGGGTTTGTTTTTGAAAAAATAATTTTCTTATGCTCTTTTTAACTAAGTAGTTCCGAATTCCGGAACGCTGTTAGGATCGTTGTTAGGAGATCCTAACAGAAATCCGATCGGACTTGGATCCGGACGTGGATCCGGACTTTGTTCTTAAATTAGAGTCCGGCCGGAACCTGATATAAGACAAAAATGGCAATATCCGGCCGGATCCAAGCCCGGATAGTGAGTCCGTTACATCACTACAGAGACTTATTCGACAGTGATGACGTCACAGACAAAAAGTCTGCAGCCAAGAAGTCACAAAGACTTATTCGATAGTGATGACGTCAGAAAGACAACTTCTGCAACTAAGAAGTCACAAAGAATTATTCTACAGTGACGACGTCATAAAGACAACGTCTGCGGCCAAGAAGTCACAAAGACGTATTCGACAGTGATTACGTTACATAGACAGCGTTTGCAGCCAAGTAGTCACAAAAACTTATTCGACAGTAAAGACGTCATAAAGACAACGTCTGCAACTAAAAAGTCACAAAGACTTATTCGACAGTAATGACGTCACAAAGACAACGTCTACAGCCAAGAAGTCACAAATACTTACCAGACAGTGATGACGTCACAAAGAAAACATGTGCAGCCAAGAAGTCATAATGACTTATTCGACAGTGATGAACTCAGAAAGACAACGTCTACAGCCAGGAAGTCACAAAGATTTATTCGAAAGTGATGATGTCACAAAGACAACGTCTGCATCCGATTGGCCATTACTATTGTATAAGCTAAAAGAATAAAATAGTATTTTATATAAATTGTGAAAGTATGATATACCTTTCAAATAGTTTAATAATCATCATGACTTAATCATTTGTGTATAAAGTTTATAAAAGTAACTAGTTTCATTTAATCACTTTTTGATTCGTTTTTTATTAAAAAATTGATTTTTTTTTATTAAAAATATAATAACGAAATTATTATATGGCAAACTAAAAAAATAAAGTTTTTTTAATCTTATGTTGTAAAAAAATTTATCTTTAACTGATATCTATGTACACACTTGTATTCAATATATGGTAAATATTAACATCATCTTACCATCTAAAAAGTTTATTCAAAGAATTTAGTGCACTATTACTTTCCGATTATAAAGTCTTATACCACTTTTAAAAATTTTTAAACGATTTTATAAAATATGTACTTTTATCGCTCGTACTTTTTTAATTAGATTACATTTATAGTAACTTTGATTAAACTAAAACTATTTAATTTTTATAACTAAATGGTTCCTCTTACAAAAGATATTTATTTGTAGAAAATACATGAATATGTTATATTTTGTACTTTTTTGTATAAAACGTGTTTTCGTAGTTTTTAAGTCGGTTACAATTTTAACACTTTAATGTTACAAAGATTTACAAAAATTAGTTTTATAATCATGTTTTATTTTTTTATTATATTATTATTTTACAATACAGAAAGTTATTTATCATAAGTTAGACTTGTTTTAATTTAATGTAAAAGCAACATTTTTTTTAATTTATAAAATATTAATATAAACCTTTAGCATTTTTTAAACAATCTTTTAATTTTCTGTTTCTTACTGCAAAAAAATAATTAACAAAACATTTTGTATTAAAGTAATTTTTCAATAGCTCTTTATTTAACAACTGTTTTTCGATTGGTAAATAAATCAAAATAATTAAAACTAAGTAGCCTTTCAATAAGCCTTGCGCAAACTAGCATAACTTTTATAAAACAAGTATTATACAGTTTTATCTTGACTTTTTAACCAAAAATTTTAGGCTTTAAAAGTCACTAGCTGGATAAAAGTAAAGTTTTTAAACAAAGTTGAGTGATTATATAATGATAATACGTTTAGAACAAACGCTTTTAAATTTGTGTTTCTAGTTTTTAGTTTTACGTAAAACTTTTCCCAACAACTACTTATACTTATCTATATATATATATATATATAAAGGTTTATTTAAAGATGCAAAACTCAAAGAACTCGAGTTTCGTGACTATTCACTCATCAGCTTCAAAACAAGTTTAAAATAAAGCACAAAACAAAATCACTAATGAAAGTAAAAATTTTTTTTGCATAAATAGATTATGACGTAACTTTGAAATTATCAAAAATCGTGCAAAACGGCTTGTGCAAAAACTAATCTACCTGCAAAAAAATTTTTTACTTTCATTAGTGATTCTGTTTTGTGCTTTATTTTAAACTTGTTTTGAAGCTGATTAGTGAATAGTCACGAAACTCGAGTTCTTTGAGTTTTGAATCTTTAAATAAACCTTTTTATTAATAAAGCCCTCAAGGTGGGCTCAGTGTGAAAAATTTAATTTATTAAGTAAAACAAGTTAATTCTATATATATATATATATATATATACATGTATATATATATATAAAGTGTTAAAGATCGTCGTTTTGTTGTTGTTACTGAAGAGTTTATTAGCAGTGAAACCGTGATAAAATCAAAAAAACGTTCGTTTTGAACGTATAATCATTTTATTCACTTTTTAATTAGAATTTTTTAATTGGAAACTCAACTTTTTATTTTTAGTTGGCGATTGTGTACGAACGTTAAAATAGAATATAAAATCAGTTTAAAAGAACTTAAACTTTTTAACATAAAACTTCAATGGTCAAACAGTTTTAAAAAATTAGCATTTTTAAATTGAAAAATAAACGGTTAAAGTAAAGTAAAACCTAGCCTGATTATAAATTAAAAGTAATGTGGTTAATAAGTTAAGTACATCATAATTTAACTTACTAGTTTTTTTTACACGTTAGTTTATGAATCTTTTAAAAGCAATGAAAATTGTAAAAAAACTATATGCTGAAATGTTTTGCAACTTTTACGACATAGCAAAGTAAACTATCTCACAAATTTTAAAATATGTTGTTTAAAACTTTCTGAACTTCGTTCTTATTACATATTTCATTTTAAAATGTTCTGTAAAGTTATACTTTTCAAATTTTTTACAGCTGCTGTTTTACTTTTAATTGGTTTTGTAATTATCATGACTTAATCATGTGTCGATAGTTTGTATAACTATTTAATTATTTTATGATTTATAATTTATTAAAATTTTTACTTTATTTTGTAATATAAATTTAATAGCTTGTAACTACTGAACTTTATGGTTGTTATCACATGAAAAATAAAAAATATTTTTTTTTGTTTTTGTGCTGTAATTATATCTAACAGCTTTTATTTTTTAATTTATGTTTATGTGAAAACTTTTTATCGATAAACAGTTAATTTTACGTGAGCATCCAAAAAGTTTTTTCTAAGGACCTTAACTACAAAAGATTTTTTTTTATTATCGAGTCGTACACCGCATAAAAAAAAATTATAAAACAGTTTTATAAAACATACAATTTTATTGCTTGTACTTTTCTTTATCAGATTACATTATAATGCAAGCAATTTTGACAATTGTAAAAGTATTTGATATGTCTATTACTTAATAATTTTTTATATTTAAAAAATCGTACAAATCAAACTTATTTATATAAAATACTGAAATAAGTAGTTTCATGTAATTTTTCGTACAAACTGTATTTTCATAGTTTTATGAACGGTTACAATTTTACACATGAACATTACAAGAATTTTTTAAAGTAGTTTTACAAGCAGTTAATTTATCATTTTGTTTTAATTTTATTCATACTACTACTAATTTACAGCACAAACAAAAGTTAGAGACTTGTTTATTTAATTGTAAAAGCAACGGTTTTTTGTATATGAAATTCCAATTTTAACATTCTTCATAACAAAACATTTTAAATTAGATAGAAAATAATTTTAAAATACTTGAAACTATCATTTTTTGCCCTGGTAACGTGGATTAGTTTGTATAAAGCAAAAACGTAAAAGGGTGTTTTTATTTTATTTTTTTGATAATATCGCGTTATAAACAATTACTATGTAATTAAGGTGTTTTTTCAATGTAAACATTTATTTAACTGTGTCGAAAATAAATGACTAACTATTGTTAAATCAAAACTTTCGAAAGCTGCTACAAAAATCAGAACCTTACACTTTGTTATTGCGTTTTAATTTAATAGTCACAATTTCGAGTTTCTGTCAAAAAATAGTTCCTTTTTTAGTGTTTTTAGTACTTTAGATGTATATTTATTACGATAAACCCAAAATAAAGCCAAAAATATAAATTTGTACAGTTTTGTAACAACTAAGTAAAAACCAATTTTAATATGTTTGTCAACATACTTTTTTTAAACTTAACAATATATCTCTTACTCAAAAACTTACAGTAAAACTGATACTAAAGCTTTAAAATAAGATAACAAAGAGACAATTACGTATTTTAAGCGGTAAAAACCTAAAATTTTCGTATAAAATTTTATCAAATGTTAAAGTAATATAAATTAAGTTTTATATTTCATTTACATGCTTTATTTGCTAGTTAGTTTTATACGCTGTCTGTAAGCTTTGAAAAACAACTTCATTTGTAAAAGTTTATATAGGTGGGAGTTAATTTGCAGATTGTATATAATTACCAAATGAACTTTATACTAAATTTTTACTGTGTTGTTTTAAAGAAAGCTTTTAAACTTAAACTTGATTTCTGGTGTTAAGTTTATTATAAAATAAATTATATCATCATAAAAATTAAAATATATACTCATGACTTGATTGTGTGCAAATAGTTTCTAAAAGTAAGAAATTACATTAAAGTATTTTTTGTGTTATTAATAGCTTGCAGCTAGTGAACTTATTAGTTTTTGTCACATGTCAATTAAAATGTTTTTAAATATTTTTTGGAGTTTTTTCCAACTAAAGCAATTTAATATTGTTTTTTATAATATCGATTGCTATGATTTGCAGCTGTTGAACTTTATGTTTTGTTTTTATTATAAATTTTTATTTTATCATATGATTTTATAACTATCATATGAAAACAAAACAACATCTGTAGACTCATCTATTTGTTTTTTTTTAATTTTGCAAAACATTATAAAATTATAAATAAGCGAGAAATAGTATGTTTTTCAGTTACTTAAGGACAGTTTAGAGTAAAAGTTGTATTATCAATGTACTATAACACTTTGCTTATACCAGCATATATGTTTAGCATTATACTAGTAAACAAACTCTAAATAATATTTGGCTGTTTTGCTGTTTAATATGTTTTTTTATAATAAACTTTAGAGAATTTAAAAAATAACTACATTTATTTATAATAAACTAGCAGAAAGTAAAGTTAGCAACATTATTACAGTGCTAAAAAATAACAAAACTTACATAAAACTTTGTTCAACACTATGAAAATATAATAACTTTCATCAATCATTTGTAAAACCGATTCTATCAATTTTAAAATAGTTTGTTGCTATTTAAAATCATTTATAAATATCAAGATCATTATACTTTTATGATATTAAAAATGATTTACTTTTGCTGTAATAGTAAACTTTTTAGTAAAGTTATCCAATAATATTGTTGCTATTTAAAATCATTTATAAATATCAAGATCATTATACTTTTATGATATTAAAAATGATTTACTTTTGCTGTAATAGTAAACTTATAGTGTATTTAGATATTTTTCAGATGAATAATACTATGAAAATTAATAGCAATCAAAATTTAACATATTTATATATAACTTTGCTTTTTTTGTTACAATTGATTATTGTTTCAGATTTTTATAAAGTTTAATGATGATCTTAAACAAAGTTAGTCTAATCGTCTTTACTTTTTTCTTTATTGGAATTGTGAATTCAACTCCTCACAGTCAATTAGACAAAAATGTAATAAAGAATACTGTAAGTTATGTTTCATTTCGTTTGCTGCCATAAATGAGTGTTAACATTTTTTATCTATATTATGAAAAAATTGTATATTGTTCTTAACGGAGATTTGACAAAAAGTAAGTAGTACTTTTTTCTAATTCTTATTAATAATTTTTTTTTTAATTAATATAGTATTTTCACAGTCTTTTTTTAGCAATATATGATTGTAATTTGATTTTTGTTCTTTATAGATTGGAATTTTAGGACTATACTAACTTGATTTTAAGCATTAAGTTCGAAAGTGTTAACATAAAAAATACCATAATGCATTTTATTTTTATCCATAATAAGTATATATTCATATACATTTTCTTAATATTATGAGCTTTTTTAAAAACCATGTACTTTTAAAGTAAGTCTAGTACAAAAACAAATAATTTATCTTAATAATAACCTAACAAACTAATACTTCACCAGGAAACCGCCAATAATGAAGAAACTAATAAGGATGAAACCTTTGTTAAGCATTCAAGTGTTAAAAATGAAACAAGAATTTTGACTCGAATTAATAGGTCATCGTATAATGTAAGTTTGTTAAAAACAAAAATGATTTTGCTTTTTAAGGAAACCTATAAAGCTTGCTAAAATAAATCGAATACTTGACTTCAAAACTTTTAATCTAAAGTTTTATTTATATGCCTAAGTAGTGGTTTAAAACCTTGCTAAAAATTTCTCATTACCATATCTTTAGACGCGTATTTCAGTTTTGCTTGATATTTAAAATTTATAAACGAATTAATATTTTAAGATTGTTTTTAAAAGGCTGGAAGAATGACAAATAAGCTATCACGTAGATGAAATAATTAGCGAGATATTACAACAAAGTCAGTTTTTTATAAACAATACTTTTGAAATAGTAAATTGTTTAAATAATAAATAACTATATGTGTATAACTAAAAGTAAAATTAAAAAAAAAACAATCTATATGTCAAAGCACACATAGTAGAAGTATTAGGGTATAGTTAATAATACTTTTACTTTTTATGTTAGAAACTATTGAAAATTTAACGTTAGTCTGTAAAAAACACATAAACATTTCTTTTTGTTTAAATTGATAATATTTTTGGTTTATTGCTCAACAAAACTATATAGAAGTTACCAAAAATTAACAGAACTTTTTTAATTATAACAAATAAGTTTTATATGAGCTTTAATATTTGAATTCTTTTGAAAATCCATATATATAATTTTCAGCTTATCACTGAACCTAACATTTTTAAACTACATTTTAATGGCATTATAAACTTTAGATTAAACTTGTTTAATTTTTTAATTTTACTAAGCACATAAATACTACTATATTTAGTGTTTTTAATTACTTTTTTTTTACAACTAAACGTTGAATTAATATACACATAACATCTTGAAAACTACTTAGAATTTTATTAAGCTGTAAAAAGTATCTGGTAGCTATGGTTGAAATCTATTAAATAAGATCAACTTGCAAAAATCAAGGTGGACCCCCCTATAGCCTTACCAATCTAAAGTCAATTAAAATCAGGTTCTTTAATAAAATTACCTAGAAAGTCACTAAATATTGAAAACTGGATCATGTCAAACTCATTCAAAATAAAATGAAAACTAGCCTGAGTTTTTCAAAAAATCTTGAAACTAGCCTGAGTTTTTATAAAAAGTAAACTAGCCTGAGTTAGCATTAGATTTTCAAAAACTCTCAAAAGTTCTCAAACTAGCAGGGTTGCCACTATTTGAGTCAAAAAAAAAACTAACTAGAGTGAGTATAAACTAGCCTGAGTTTGAAATTACTTTGATCTAATAATCAGTTGAACAGCTAGAAATAAGGTTGACAATTAAGGTAGTAAAATTCCCTAATTTTACAACATAGGTTAAGAGTTGCATTTCTGAAATGTTTGTTTCATAGTTTAAATCTAAACAAATGTAAATTAGTCACGTGTACAAAATGAGCCAATCAGGGTAGGTGTTTAATTTTCAAACGTATTTTCTGACGAAAATGAATCTTTTTAATTTACACAGGGTTTGTTTTTGAAAAAATACTTTTCTTATGTTCTTTTTAACTAACTAGTTCCGAATTCCGGAACGCTGTTAGGATCGCTGTTAGGAGATCCTAACAGAAATCCGATCGGACTTGGATCCGGACTTTGTTCTCAAATTAGAGTCCGGCCGGAACCTGATATAAGACAAAATATCCGGCCGGATCCAAGCCCGGATAGTGAGTCCGTTACATCACTACAGAGACTTATTCGACAGTGATGACGTCACGGACACAAAGTCTGCAGCCAAGAAGTGACAAAGACTTATTCGATAGTGATGACGTCAGAAAGACAACTTCTGCAACTAAGAAGTCACAAAGACTTATTCTACAGTGACGACGTCATAAAGACAACGTCTGCGGCCAAGAAGTCACAAAGACGTATTCGACAGTGATTACGTTACATAGACAGCGTTTGCAGCCAAGTAGTCACAAAAACTTATTCGACAATAAAGACGTCATAAAGACAACGTCTGCAACTAAAAAGTCACAAAGACTTATTCGACAGTAATGACGTCACAAAGACAACGTCTACAGCCAAGAAGTCACAAATACTTACCAAACAGTGATGACGTCACAAAGAAAACATGTGCAGCCAAGAAGTCATAATGACTTATTCGACAGTGATGAAGTCACAAAGACAACGTCTACAGCCAAGAAGTCACAAAGATTTATTCGAAAGTGATGACGTCACAAAGACAACGTCTGCAGCAAAGAAGTCACAAAGACTTATTCTACAGTGATGACGTAACAAAGACAACGTCTGCAGCCAAAAAGTCACAAAGATTTATTCGAAAGTAATGACGTCACAAAGACAACGTCTGCAGCTAAGAAGTCACAAAGTTTTATTTGACAGTGATGATGTCATAAAGCCAACGTCTGCAACTAAGAAGTCACAAAGACTTATTCGACAGTGATGACGCCATAAAGACAACGTCTGCAGCCAAGAAATCACAAAGATTTATTCGAAAGTGATGACGTCACAAAGACAACGTCTGCAGCCAAGAAGTCTCAAAGACTTATTTGACAGTAATGACGTCACAAACACAAAGTCTGCAGCCAAGAAATCACAAAGATTTATTTGATAGTGATGACGTAACAAAGACAACGTCTGCAGCCAAAATGTCACATAGATTTATTCGACAATAAAGTCCTCACAAAGATAACGTCTGCAGCTAAGAAGTCACAAAGATTTATTCGACAGTGATGACGTCATAAAGCCAACGTCTGCAACTAAGAAGTCACAAAGACTCATTCGACAGTAATGACGTCATAAAGACAACGTTTGCAGCCAAGAAGTCACAAAGATTTTTTCGACAGTGATGACGTCACAAAGCCAACGTCTGCAACTAAGAAGTCACAAAGACTCATTCGACAGTAATGACGTCATAAAGACAACGTTTGCAGCCAAGAAGTCACAAAAATTTTTTCGACAGTGATGACGTCACAAAGACAATGTCTGCAGCCAAGAAGTCAACGAAGTCTGCGCCAGTTTAATGACAAACTATTTAAAATAGATATTTTTCTATATTTCTTAGCACAAAATCATTATGAGTAATTAAAATTCTTGAAAAATAGGATGACTAGAATTTTTTTTTTTAAATACAAGTGTTAAAATACTATTGTTGATAAGTTTATTATTTAATATGGAAAAAAGTTGCGTTCAATCACATATTTTAACTTCATATTCATAGAGTAAAATATTTTATATTTGTTTTGTTTGCTAGAATCTTTGAATTACTTTACGATGATTTAATTTAAAAACTAACTTATTAGTTTGAGTATAATTTACTAGACATAAAGTTTGACATTAATATTAGTTGGTGTTTAAGACAATATTTGAGTGACAAATTTTTATATCAAAGTAAAACCAATTTAGTTAAATAAAAATCTACATTACAAATATTTGCTTTAAGTTAGCCTAAATGGCTTATTTTAAACAACTTACACCAATATAAGACCTATTAAAAAACGTTTTAATATGTAAAAATGTTTAACTCAAAATGGTTTAAGGTTTTGAAAAAAATTACATTTTTCTTTATTTTTCATACTAAGAAAAAAATTATAACTAAATATGAACACTAACTAGACTAACTTAATAATTCTAGATAAATGTGTTAATATTTGAAATTAACTAAATGTTTTTTTTATTTAGGATATTGTATTGTGACATGTCATGTCATTGACTAAAAATATTTTATTTAAAAAAAAAAAAAAATTGAAACATGCTGACACTAAAAGTACAGTAAATTGGTTAAATATACTAAAACTATTATTGAATTCATAATTATTTTATCCATTAGTTAATGCTAACTTGTACTTGTTTTGTTAATTTAAAACATTATTTATTTGGTAATTCCAAGCTTAATTAAAAACTTATTGTACTTATTTCAAATGTAATAGATTAATCTTATGATTAGAATTTGAATCTTTTTGAGCTGAAAAATAAAAACTTCTTTAGTGTTTTATGTTACATAACTTTAAAAAAAATTGAGCGTTATAAATTTGTAGAGTAAATTAAACCAAGTTTTAATAAAAAGCTTTAAACAAACATATACTACTAGAAGATTAATATTGTAAATACTTATATTAAGGATACTGTAAACAGTTTTAAAGATTTGATGTAGATGTAAAAGTAGTTCGAATTGGTAATAATCTAAATGCCAGGCTCAAAACTAAAAATTCAAATTTTTCAGCACAAAAACGTCTATAGACATTTATTTTTTAAGTTGATTAAAATTTTTTATACAGTTTATTGTCTAGGACGAGACATTGAATTCAAAACGTATGATTCTTTAATCGAATGGTCCTTAAAAACTTTTTAAGCCTTTTTTGTCGTTAAATAACTAATTGATTATGACGCTAAGGTCTTCACATCTTTCTATATACATATACCTATTTACATTATATTACTAAAAAAAACAATTTACAAAAATGTAATTGATAGCGTTATTTTAATAAATACAGAACTAATTTACCTGTTTGTTGGTTAACAACGATGTAAAATCAAGCTATAAAACAAAAACTTGAGATTTAGGCGTTCTTATTCAATTTTCAAAAGCAAGCTTGATTAAAAAGCAATTTTTTTCTGAGAAAATTTACTAACGATTTTTAATGACATCGGATCGATGGCTACTAAGTTCAAGTTTTTTTTTTTTGTTTTTTATCAACATTGTGACAAATTAGCAAGCGTTCACAGCCCATTAAGTTTTGTGGAAATCATCTGGAAGATAAGTTATCTGACTTGTTTAGTAATATTAGATGATTTAATGTGTTGAATCATTTTTATAACTTTTTTAAACGGGATGAATGAGGAAATAAAATGTCCAAATGCTATGAAAATGAGGTAAAATATTATTATAGTATAGCATTAATAACATCTTAACACTTATCTGAATTATACTAACTTTACCGAATTTGTAATCTAGAAATTACCCTGAACGTATATTAAGCAAATTAAAATAACATTATAAGTAATTAATATAAAATAACTAAAACTTTAGTTAATCAAAACCGTTATAAAAACGCAGATGAAAATAACTTAACACATTATTTAAAGAAATTGAAATGTTTCCACTATATGGAAACATTAATATTAGCAGTTTTACCAATTTTTTATTACAAAACGTTTAAGATATTTCTAAAATAGTTCAAAGTTTTTAAATATAAGTATTTATATTTCTAAGTATTAATGATTTGTAGTAAAATATTTGAAAACTTTAAAAATAAAGCGATTTAAATTTATCAGAATTATCGAATTAAATGAACATTTCATTTTTTAAGTTCAAATTAATAGAACATACTTTCGACAAATTTCTAAGCTAAGTTTTCTAGTCTCATATAAAAATCTAAAAATAAGATATTTGTTGTCGTTATAGTATACTAAGAGAAAGAAATAAGTTCATCTAATAGACGAAAAAAAAACATCACTAAGACAAAGACTGCAGCCAATGAGTCACAAAGACTTACTCAACAGTGATGACGTCACAAAGACAACGTCTGCAGCCAAGAAGTCTCAAAGACTTATTCAACAGTGATGACGTCACAAAGACATCATCTGCTATCAAGAAGTCCGAAAGACTTAATCGACGATGATGACGTCATAATGACAACGTCTTCAGCGTAGAAGTCACAAAAGCTTATTTGACAGTTATGACGTCACAAAGACAACGTCTGCAGCCAAGAAGTCGAAAAGACTTATTCGACAGTGATGACGTCACAAAAACCTATTCAACAGTGATGACGTCATAAAGACAACGTCTGCAGCCAGGAAATCAGAAAGATTATTGGACAATAATGACTTCACAAAAACAACGACTGCGGTCAAGAAGTCACAAAATCTTTTTCAACAGTGAGACTTATTCGATATTGATGATTTCACAAAAGCAATGTCTACAGCCCAGAATTCAAGAAGACTTATTCGATAGTGATTACGTCACATTAACAACGTTTGCAGCAAAAATGTCACAAAGACTTATTCGACAGTGATGACATCACAGAGCTAAGGTCTGCGGCCAAGAAGTCACAAAGACTTATTCGATAGTGATGACGTCACAAAAACAACTTCTGCAGCCTGGAAGTAAAAACACTTATAAGACAGTGATGACGTCACAAAGACAAAGTCTGCGGCCAAGAAGTCACAAAGACTTATTCGACAGTGATGACGTCATAAAGACAACTTGTGCAGCCAAGAAGTAACAAAGACTTATTAAACAGTAGTGACGTCACAAAGGATTACTCGACAGTGATGACGGCACAAAGACTTATGCGACAGTGATGACGTCACAAAGACAACGTCTGCAAAGACAATAAACGATTGGTTTATCAGTATTTTTTCTTAATTTTTTAATTTTGCTTATAAAATCTTAAAAAAATAATATGCAAAATATTTATAATATGCCAGCCCATTACTTCTATAGTTTACAAAATATAATTTAAATAAATGTACAAATAAATCAAACTACTGGTTTATTTGTATTGAAGTTATTTTTTAAATGTTTGTTTATAATTTTAAAACTACGAAAACTATCCATAATATTTATATAAGGCCTATACAGTATTTTATTTTTTATTTAATTGCAGCAACATCTAAATTCTACCTATAATTTTAATGACATCACATCAAATTATAGACAGAATTGATTGCAGCAATTCTACCCATAAAATAATACCCATAAAAAGACCTACCGGGCTGCAGACGTTATCTTTGTGACGTCATTAGTGTCGAATAAGTCTTTCTGACTTCATGGATGCAGAGGTTGTTTTTGTGACGTTATCACTGTCGAATAAGTTTTTGTGACTTCTTGGCCACCGATATGTCTTTGTGACGTCATTACTGTCGAATAATATTAATTGTATATATTATTATATAGTATTAAGTTTTTTTTTTCATTTATATGCAGCAACTTAATTGCAGCAACATCTAAATACTACCCAAAATTTTAATGACATCACATCAAATTATGGGTAGAATTGATTGCAGCAATTCTACCCATAAAATACTACTCATAAAAAGACTTACCCGTTACAAAGACTTATTCGACAGTGATGACGTCTAAAATACAACGTCCGCAGCAAAAAATCACACTATCTTATTTGTTAGTAATAAGATCACAAAGACTACGTCTGCGCCAGCGAAGCCAATTAAGTCTGCGCCAGTTTAATGACAAACCATTTAAAATAAATATTTTTCTATTTTTCTTAGCACAAAATCATTATGGGTAATTGAAATTCTTGAAAATTAACATTACCAGAAAATTGTTTTAAAAATACTAATGTTGAAATACTCTTGTTGATAAGTTTATGATATTATGGCGAAAAAAAATTGCGTTAAATCACATATTATAACTTCATATTCGTAGAGTAAAATATTTTAAGTTTATTTTGTGTGCTAGAATTTTTGAATTACTTTTGGTTGATTTAATACAAAAACTAACACATTAGTTTGAGTATAATTTACTAGATCTAAAGTTTGACATTAATATTAGTTGGTGTTTACGACAATTTTCAACTGACTAGTTTTTGTATCTAAGTAAAATCAATTTAGTTAAAAAAATAAAGTACATTACATTTAATTGGTTTTAGTAAGTCTAAATGACTTATTTTAAACAATTTACACCAGTATAAAACCGATTTAAAAACGTTTTAATATGTAAATTGTTTGACTCAAAATGGATTAAAGTTATAAATAAAATTATATGTTTCTTTATTTCTAATACTAAGAAAATTATTGTAACTAACTTTGGATTACTAACTAAACTAACTTAATAGTTATAGATAAATGTGTTAATATTTGAAATTAACTAAATGTTTTATTTATCTAGGATATTCTATGGTGACATGTCATGTCATTAACTAGAAACATTTTATTTCAAAAATAAATAAATAAAGTGAAACATGCTAAGACTAAAAGAACAGTAAATTGGTTGAATATACTAAAAGTATTACCTAATTCATAATAACTTTATCCATTAGTTAATGCTTACTTAAAGTTGTTTTGTTTAAGTAAAACATTTTTATTTGTTATTTTTAAGCTTTATTATAAACTTATTGTACTTATTTCAAAAGTAATAAAATAATTTTTATGAATAAAATTTGAATCTTTTTGAGCTGAAAAATAAAAACTTCTTTAGAGTATTGTGTTGCATAACTTTAAAAAAAATATTTTCATCGGGTTAAGCGTTATAAAATTGTATAGTAAATAAACCTTGTCTCAATAAAAAGCTTTAAATAAACATATACTACTAGAAGATTAATATTGTAAACACTTATAATAAGGATACTGTAAACAGTTTTAGAGTTTTAATATAGATGTAAAAGTAGTTCGAATTGTTGATAATCTAAAAGCCTGGCAAGAAACTAAAAGCTGAATTTTTTTCAGTAAAGAAACGTCTATAGCCATTTATTTTTAAAGTTGATAAAAGTTTTTTATACAGTTTTTTGTCTAGGACGAGATATGAATTCAAGACGTATGACTCTTTAATCGAAAGGTCCTTGAAAACTTTTTAAGCCTTTTTTGTCGTTTTGTCGATTATACGCTAAGATCTTCGCAGTTTTCTATATATATATACCTATTAACATCTTATGATTAAAAAAACAATTTACAAAAATGTAATTGATAGCGTTATCTTAATAAATACAGAACTAACTTACCTGTTTGTTGATTAACAACCATGTAAAATTAAGCTATAAAGAAAAACTTGAGACTAAGGTTTTGTTATTTAACTTTTAAAAGCAAACGAATGATTAAAAAGCATTTTTTTTCAGAGAAAATTTACCCACCATTTTTAATCACCTCAGATCGATGGCTATAAAGTTCAAGTCTTTTTTTTTATCTACATTGTGACAAATTAGCAAGAATTCACGGCCAATTAAGTTCTATGGAAATTATCTGGAATATAAGTTATCTAACTTGTTTAGTAATATTATGTGTTTGTTTAAGTTGAATCACTTATATAATTTTTTGAACTGGTTTGACTTAAAATAGGTTATTATCAATATGAAAACAAGGTAAATTATTTTTATAGTAGGGCGTTAATAACATCTTAAACTTATATAATTTATAAAAAACTTTACCGACTTGTAATTTAATTTTAACCTATATAGATATGAAGCAATTTGAAAAAAAAAACGTATTAACTAAAACTTTAGCCAATCATAAGCGTTTTAAAATTTGCAGTTGACAATTTTTAAACTAACTTAATGAACTAATTGAAGAAATTGAAAATATATCTACTATATATTATTACTAATATTGGCAGTTTTATCAAGTTTTTATTTCCAAATTTTTAATATTTTTTTATGATATATCAAAATTGTTAAATTTAAGACATGAATAGTTTTAAATGTTAATGTTTTGTAGTAAAATACTTAAAGACTTTTGTCACAGTAATAAGTTATTGGCTAGGTTTTTAGTTATCAGAAAAATATAAAACTATCAACGAAAAAAAAAAAAATAATAATTTACAATGTTTAAAGTACACGAAGCGATTGAAGTTTACTACAATGCTTAACTTTATTTAAATAAATATTTCAAAGTTTGAGTTTAAATTAAAATAAAAAACTTATAATAAATTTCTAATCTTACTTTCCAAGTCTGATTTGAATATAATAAATTTAATGTTTTGTAGTTGTTAAACTCTACTAAGACAAAGAAATTAGCTTATCTAATAGAAACAAAAACTAGCGATAAGAATCGAAAAATTGATGATATTTCAGTTTACTTGGAAAAATTTTTTTGAGCATTTCAAATTAAGTTTGTTGAAAAATGTCAACTATGATGATAACGAGTATAAAAATTTAAAAAATACCACAAAGTTTAATGTGAAAAATACGATTACATACTTTCTTAAAAAAAATTATTCAAATCATTTTTTATTTAAAGAAATATCAAAATACTTATGAAAAACTTTGACTTTTTTCTCGACTGACTAAAGAAATATATTTAGTGATAAAAAGTTTACAATATTTATCAAAGAAAACCTTATAAAAAATTTATTTATATAATTTTAAAAATTCTAAATATGTGTTACATTTTATTTGAAAAAAAAAATACTACTGGGTAAATATATATTTTTATTTCCTTAAATTATTTCAAATGAAAAATCGTCTGTTTTTAACATCAATTTTAGTTGAAAATGTAAAAAGTAACTAAAACATTATAACTTCATTCATAACTAAATATATTATTTTATTGTATTTGAATCTACCTTAAAGTTTAGTTAAAATTAATGAACGGCTTTGTAGACAATAAAATTATAAATCAAGTTTAAAAATTTATACTGCAAATGATATTTTTCCCAATTCTGCCAAAAATTAACTCGTTTGATTAAAATTGCATTGTTTAATATTTTATCAAACAACAACAAATGTAAAAATTTTATTAGAATAATAACTTACAAAGTATAACGTGGGTTTTATTATCATATTTAAAAAAATTGCTTGTTTAAAACAAATAAAAGTAAGTTATTTAGTATATATAAAAATAATAAAATAGAAGTTGCTTCGTTTATTTTTTATTCATACTTAAGTTACTTTATTGATTATAAATCAAAATAAGTATAATTAAATGCAAGTAAGTTTTTAGATTATTCATTATTTTTACTGTTCTAACAAGAAAAATAAAAGTGTATTATAAATTTTAGTGAGGTAAATGTTAAAAAAATAAATGATTGATTATAAAAGACAATCTTTGTAACTATATAGATAATACTGTAAGTATATTCTAAGTGTAAAACAAACAAACTAAAAAAGTGTACAACAATAACTATTTCATAATATTCCTGTAAATTCTGAGTTGATCTTTATTTAGTCAGTTTTATCTAGTCAGGTTTAATTAGGATTTCAACTAACTCAAAATTTTTAAAACTGCTCAAGTTTAAACAAAAATAAAGTTTACATTAAACGACAAACATATAGATTTATTTTTGCATTAGCAAGCTTAAAATTGTCTTAATTATTGTAACGAAAACTAAACTTTACTTAGTTTATTTCCTGCTATATAAACTCAGCTACTGTTTTTAGTTTAGCTTAATTATTATTAAAATTAACTGTGTAGTATGATACAGATCTATAAAAACAATATTATAGTATTTATATAAAGTTTTGAAATAATATTCAAATTTTAACTTCGTATTTTTATCAAAAGACAACACTGAACAGATAAATTAGTGTTATTCAATTTTTAATTATAAACAATTTGAAACAACTTGCTGAACTACAGT
The DNA here is from genome assembly GCF_965202585.1 of Thalia democratica. Lineage (NCBI taxonomy): Eukaryota > Metazoa > Chordata > Thaliacea > Salpida > Salpidae > Thalia > Thalia democratica. Next base: position 5,946,872 of record NC_139167.1, on the reverse strand, counting down.
ACAATAATATTTCTTAAATTCTGCTACAGTAAGTATTTTAAAGTTTAGCAGAAACTTTTTAATATATTAAACTTAATGTGTTTTAAACTTTACTGATAGAAATCTTAGAACATGCATTGATGTAGCAACGTATCTAGTTTGTATTTCGAAACGTACACCTTGTAATAATTCAAGGTTTCGGTGGACTTGAAATAAGCTTAAATGATATAAATATAAAAAAAATGCATAAATATATATAATGTACAACAATAAACTTTTTTATTAAAATCGAAATTTTAAAAGTTAAAAAATCTAAATCTCTAAACAAAAGAAACGAATTACAAATTGGCTGTATACATTATCGTAAACAATTTATTTAAAAACTGTTTTAATATATTTGTTTTAAATCAACTATCTATTCTATTATTACGTAATACCTAATTTTGTATAATTTTATTGCTGTACTGTATATATATGAGTTAAAATTGAATTAAAGTTGTAAGTTTAGATACTTAAAGTAAACTTGGTTGTTAAAATACTAAAATTTTGTAAACTAGAAAGTGAGGTGGTTTGTAATCAATTACTTAATTTATTAATGTTATTAATAACCCCGCGAGTTTTTACTGTTTCTAGTAATTTGCAGTGAATTTTAATTAATTTGATAATATGTACTTTGTATTCAATTTATTTATAAAAAACATAGTTTGTAGTGTATTGATTAAAATTACTAAAACATTAGAAACAAACAAACGTCAAAAAAATTATCTGTCAATCAGTTGCAACTGTTTGTGACGTAATAACTTTTTTGAGTTTTTTTAATTTTCTTTAGTTTTTTTATTGTCTCTAAACTAAAATGTTTTTTTTTTATTAATACGTAATATCGATACGATTTAAAATTAAAATATATAAAGTAAGTAGATAAATAATAATAGTTTTGTTTTTATATTGATGTTTAAACTAGTTTATTTATAGTTTATCAATGATAAACTTTTGTTCTTGTTAATATGTTATCGAACTAAAATAAAGTTATATTTTTTACATAAATGCATAACTTCTTTTTTATGTTAAATGTAAATATTAAATAAATTTCGATCTTATGTAAATATTTTAGTAATTTTTCTATTAAAAAGCTTTTTTCAAATACTTTAGTACCTAAAGGTATAGCCTTGTCTGTTGTAAACAAATTGTTTATGCGCTTTAAAGAACACTTTTATTAAAAATTGTAAGCTGTTTTTTATAGATTTAATATATTTTTAAAAGGTTAAGTTTTTTGAAACAACCATAATTTTTAAATAAACGGTAACTACTATAAACACTTTAAAAACATCTTGAACAATGGAAATTTCACTTAAAACACATACTTATTCAGACTAATATGTTAAAATAAAAGGTATGACCAAAATTAAAAATTATGTATATTCAAAAACAGAGTAATAGCAACTAAAATTTTGTTGTCCATAACGATAATCAAATGATAAAAACAGGCTTGTTTAAAAAAGCTAGGAGTAAGCAAATAAAAAAATAATTAGGTACGAAAATCAAAACACCGGATTTATAAAAGTATAAGTTTAAAGAAAAGTTAAGATATTTAAAAGTTTAATGTTTAATAATTCAAGCATATTAAGAATACTTATATAACTCTTCTTTTTAGTTTATTTACTATCAAAACTTTTGAGTTTATTTGATTATATTTATACATACTAATTATAAAATGTTAAACTAATATGACGTATTTTTGTAATTTTTACGTTGAAACAAATTAAAAAGTGTCTAAAACTGTTATAATTGAAAAAGTTGCACATAAAAAAAATTAGTTATTTGATACAAAAATAGCCAATCAAAATTAAAAAAAAACTACATCAAATGATGTTACGACTCAAAAAGTATCATTTTCGACTTTAAAAACTTTCACTTTTGCTAATATTTCGAATTTATTGTTAGTTAAATCATTTCAACTGTAATTGCTTGACTCGTCAATTTATTTACATATTATTGGATATGGTTTACTAATTTTAAAACAAAGTTGTTGTTATTTTGATTACTTCTTTCGTATTCAATTTCTTTTTTATAAAAGTATTCAATGATCAGTTAGCTTCAAGAGGTTAGGAAAAATTTACACATCGTCATCTGCAATAGTAACAGGACTTGGGTGTTTATTAAATTATTTTACTAAATTTGAAAGATCTGAATTATTTATCAAAACTTTGAATTGTGTTTTACTTGTATTTATAATGTTTAAAAGCAGAAATAAAATTATACAGCTGAAAAAATATTAGACAGTTATATAATAGACATTACTTAAAACTTCTAATGTGTATTATCAAAAGTTACTACAGAAAATAATCTGTTCTTGAACAAAAAAGGTTGTGCGACCCCACTTGAAAAGTCTAGACACGCCCCTGATAGAATGAAGTAAATGAATACTTGATTCGATAAAGTTAATAAGTAAATAGATTTATATTTGTAAGGCCACTTTTTTTTAAAATTTACATTCGTAAAAATGGTATTGTACTTTTTTACATAGATTTGATTTATAAACAAATTCATTACTCACATTTTTAGCTCAAACCTTTCGTAATAGTTTTTTTTTGCACTTATTTATTTAATAATGATATTTTTTATTTTTATATAAAAAGAAAGCTAATAGAATTTTAAACTTAAATTTGCAAAAACTATGTGTTTTTTGGTTATATTTAAAGAAAACGCATATATAATCAAAATCTCAAAAATTTTGTTTTATATAGCATATTGTTTTTGTAGAGCTACCGTAGAACTTTTAATTTACTTAAAAATTTTAATTAAAAAAAAAAAACTTTTTTCTCTTAATTTTAAGATTGTTAAATAAAAATGAATATTAGCATCTAAATACTTTTAGAAATATATCTATATAAAAAATAATAAATTTATTAATAGGTACTTTTTTAATACAAACTATATAATAAATCGGTTACCATTTTATGCCTCAATTTTATGAATATATAAATATTCATGCTTATTAAACAATATTACTAAAATTAACGTCAGTTTCAAAATTAACATTAAAACCATTCTGTTAGCTTGCATTTCAGTAAAAACAACAAAATTAAAAGTTTATATTGCTACGAATTAACGGCAGAACGAGAAACTAAACTCGTTTTTATTCATTGAATTATAATAAGGAATCTTTAAAAAAAACATTGTATTACTTTCATAACGATTTTGAAAATTTTGAATTATAATCTTTAAAAATACATAAATAGATTTACGATAATTAAAGTTACAATTTTCACTTTACTTTAAAAAAGGATTTATAAACATTGTTTTACTTTCATAACGATGTTGAAAATTTTGAATAATAATCTTTAAAAACACATAAATAGATTTACGATAATTAAAGTTATAATTTTCACTTTACTTTAAAAAAGGATTTAAAAAACATTGTATTACTTACATAACGATTTTGAAAATTTTGAAAAATAATCTTTAAAAACACATAAATAGATTTACGATAATTAAAGTTATAGTTTTCACTTTACTTTAAAAAAGGATTTAAAAAACATTGTTTTACTTTCATAACGATGTTGAAAATTTTGAATAATTATCTTTGAAACACATAAATAGATTTACGATAATTAGAGTTATAATTTTCACTTTACTTTAATAAAGGATTTAAAAAACATTGTTTTACTTTCATAACGATGTTGAAAATTTTGAAGAATAATCTTTAAAAACACATAAATAGATTTACGATAATTAAAGTTATAGTTTTCACTTGAACAAAAGTATAAAAAATAGTAACAATTTTTAAACTTTTTTTTATAACAATACGCTATTAAAAATTCTTTATCTATTGTAAAATAATTCGTTATGAATTGAAATAAGTTCAAGTTTCTAAGCAGTAAGAACATTGTATAGGTATAAAAGATTGTAAACAACTTTAAAATATTTATACTTTGTACTACTGTACTGAAATTTAAAAATATTTTAAATACTATGTTTTTAGAACTCTTTAAGATGTAAACAGTTTTTGTTTTGCTAATTATAATAAAATAGAAGCTTGTAAACCTATGACTTTTCAAAGAGAGTGTATAGTTTGTGCAACCAATAAATATTACTAGTTTTACTGAATTTAAACGGCACTAATACCCGTTACAAATAGTGAGTAATTTCACGATAAATGTTCTAAACATCACACAAGTTCATCACGCTTTGATGTTTATGCACTATTTATTTTTCTAACTCTCAAATTTTTCGTTCGTGACGTCACTATTCAGCTCAAACGCTCAAATCTCCTTTTATGCAAGATGAGCGTTTAAATACGTAAAGATTGTTGTAAGAATAAAGCATAAACTCAGCAGTGAATAAATAACGTACAAGTTGGGCAAGGATTTTCACGACCATATAAAAATAGAGCTTTAGGTAATACTTTTTTCTGTTTTATTTTAAAACTATTCTGTTTTAAAATTTTTTATTAAATGATTGTTTTTATATTGTTTCAAATATTAAAAACTTTAAAATGATCGAAAGCTTTATCTTGCTTTTAAAATTACCATTAAATGTAAAAATGTTTTTTGCACAAAACTTTAAGTTTGTAAAATATATTTCAAGTTTTACTTAATGAGCTTTTAGTTTACTTTAAATGAATAAATGTAAATACCTAATAGTGGTAAACTATTGCTCATAATAAACTCTTTTAGTTAAAGCGTTGTATTCATGATTTATATTTTTTTGTGATTCAAGTATATAAAAGTATTAAAAACTTGATTTCGTAAATGTATTGCAAAAAGTAAAACGTTTTTAGGTTTAATTCAAAGAAAAATTAGTTTAACTGTTAGTTTCTGTACAATTTTTATGTGATATAGTTTTTTTAATATTTCTGCATGTAGAAGTGATTTATTTTGTCTACGTTCTAAGAAAATAAAAGTAATTAGTAAAGTTATTATATGTAAAAAAATATTAAACTTATTTGTGCCTTAAAAAGAAAATTATCACTGAAAACAATCATAACTAATTATTTTCTTTAAAACATTATTTGTTACTAATGAGTTTATTGCTAAGAGAGATGCTAAAGTTATTCTAAAAAAAACAATTTAAACACTTTTATAAACTTAAATAAAAGTTTAATATTTAAATAACTTTATAGTTACTATGTGTACATTGACTTACTGTTCATAGAAAATACTTATTGGGCTTTACTAAGTTTATTACTAAAGACTATGATGGTAGTAAAGTTGCTCAAGCAATATAAATTCAAGTAGTTTTGATATTTTTACTAATTTAATTGTTTTTTTAGATACAGAGAATATGTAAAATTTAAACTTTTTCATTTAAATTAAGTATATCTAATTTTTAGTTATGGGAATATTTTCAAAGTATCATTCTACGAGTGAATGTAAAGGCTTTTGAACTACATTAAAATTGTTTTAAAATGTATTGTTATATATATCTAAAATATATTATTTAAATGTTTCTAATCAGAGTTCTATAGAAAAATAGTGTCAACAAATTTAAAAAAAATATTAAAAACCCAATTGTTTATTACTTTTGTAACGTTTTAATAAGAAAATTTTTATAATTTTTTTCATAGTTTTTGATTTTACATCGTTTTTGTTCAAAACTCATTGTTTAAGTTGTATGAGGCAGTGTAAAAATATAATTACATATTTTGTAGATATATTAACTCTTGTACTTTTACTTGTAACAAATTTGACTAATTATTCACTCAAAAAACTCACTTAATGATTATTGTGTAGATACTTTTCTACTGTTTATAGAAAACACTCGTTAACTAACTTGATCATTTTAAATCAGCGGTTTTCAAACTTTTTTTTAATTTTTTACCCCTTTTTGAAAGATTATAACCAAATTTACCCCAAACATAGAAAGTAGTTTTTAATATTAAGGGAAAAATCTAGATTTTTGAACTTTAAGCTTATTAAATATAAAAAATCATAAAAGTTAAAAAATTAAATTAACTTTAAAAAAATTAAAGCTAAACAGTAACTAAAAACTACAAATACAATTAATAAACATTAATTTACATAACATGTAATAAAAAAAAAACATTACCCCCTAAACGAAGGGAATTTACTCCCAGGGGTAAATTTACCAAGTAGAAAAATCGCTGATTTAAATAAAGCAATAAACTATTTAGTTTAAGTGAAATAAAATAATCTATGTAATGTTTTTGATGAATAAGGTTATTCGTTTTGTAATTCTAAAGTTTGAATTCTAAATAATAAGACAGATAGGCTATTAGAAAAGCTAAAATATTATCTAGTTTTAAGTCGACTATATCTGGTGAATAACTAAAATAGAAATTTCAATTTGTTTTTAACAACTTGTTTTATAATCTTATCAAAAGTAAATTCTATACCAGTCTAAAATCGTTATTAAAGTTTGAAAATCAATTTACTTATGAAGCTTCGAACAGTTTTATTAAACTTAATATTTGGTCGATTTTAATTTTTTTTGTTTATTAATTATCTGAAATTTCAGTGCTTTACTATACTAGTACTATAGCATGTTTTTTTAATAGCTTTAATATTTATCGAGTTAAAGCACTAAAAGTTTTTATACATAAAAGGCATAAGTCTTATTGGTTTAAAACATTTTACTGTGTGGTTTACTATAATTATAAAACAAAAATCCAAAATTAAAAGTCATTAGGATGAAAATTACAACATGGGTAGAATATTTTCAAACTAGTTTGCCATAATGTATCTTTACAACCTTAAAAAATCCTAACCATATCTCAATTGTTTTTCATTTATTTTAACTATCTAACAGAGTACTATCAAAAACGGTAAAGTGGTGTATTTAGTTTAGTTAGCGTATTTTTAGTTAAAGTTGTTATCGTTTTCAACTACTTAAAAACCGTTTCAATAACTAAAAATTGTTTAAAAGAACGAAAGAACAAAATTCAACTAAATGCTTTACTTCTTTTTCTTTTATACTGCCATGTATAACTACTTTGTATGTATATATATATGTTTAAAAGGACTCGAGTTTCGTGACTATTCACTCATCAGCTTCAAAACAAAATAGAGTCCTTCGAGTTTTGCATCTTTAAATAAACCTTTTTTAATAATAAAGCCCTCAAGGTGGGGTCAGTGTGAAAAATTTAAGTTATTAAGTTTAATAACTTAATTCTATGTTTATACATATAAATATTGTGAACGTAAATTATAGTAAATATATATGTTTATGTTCAAAAACTAAAGTTTTAAATGTTGAACAACAACAAATAATTGTTTTTCCTTTCTAATTATCTGTTAATTAAATTGTATTCACTAACGTCAGCTGTTTGTTAAACACAAAACTTAATGTTTATTTTTATTTGTTAAAGTGTAAAACAAATTTTTAAAAAACTACATTTACCTTTAAAAATTTTACTAAACTTTCGCTACTACTTTTTAGACTTTTTTTAGCTTTAAGAAAATGAAAATGTTATTTTTAAAACCAAATTATAACAACAAAGTCTTTTTAAAGTATAAAAAAACAATATGTAAAGATTTAAAACTTTTTTAAACAATTAGAATAAAAAAGTTTTCGAAGTTATTTTTTTAAGAAATGTGGTTTGTTTGAGAAAAATTTCACATCTAAACATTTTTGATTTTTAAATACTAACATTAGCTTGAGAATATAATTAAAAACAGAATGCAAAACAATGTGAAAATATAATAAATATACTCCTTCTTGCACAATCTATTTGTATTGGATTTCTTTTACATCGTCGGTTTAGATCATTTCTGAAGTTACACTTCTAAAATTACAAAAGAAATCTGCAACAAATTTATTTTGCTTAAAGTTCTACAACTAGTTTCGATTAAAGACAATAATCATTAAAGATAATAACACATATTATTTTAAAGTAGAGATTAATGTTACAAACAGAGCATTTTTAAGTTATTACAAAAAGAGAAAACATGTAATTAAAACATAATAATCATTTGTAGTTTTTTAGACTTTTTAGTAAAAAAAAATCATTTTATAGCATTTGTATTAGTCTCTTGAGATAAAGCAATTTTTACACCTATTATTTGAAATTTTTAAAATAAGGTTTATATTAAAAAGGGAAAACTCAAATTATTTTGGGTAATTAACGTACAAATGTTTAAATATATAAAAGTTATTTTAACGATATAAAAATGTTTTTTCTAGTTTTATTGCTTAATTGAAAAAAGGTAGTTTTGTTCTGTTTATATTAATTTTAGCCAGTAGTTTATTTGTCCATTTGCTTTCTTCCAAAAACTATAATTCTGGTTGGTCTTTTGAGCTATCGAAAAAAGTTATTGAGAAAGCTTTTTTAAATCATTTTATTATAGTTGGATTTTTTTTTTATTATAATGTAGCCTGAGCGCTAACTTTGTTCTTATCCATATTTTTTAAGTTATATCTAAGCGAGCACCACACTTTGTGAAAATGATGTTATCGTCTGTCCAACATAATACTCATTACACCCTGTACGTTCTTCCGCATAAATCTTAAAAGTTTTACAACTTAATTTACATTTTTATACAGTAAACTTTCTTGTTTTTAATTAATAATGTAATTAACAATGATATAACACAAAAATATAGTAACTTGTAAGTAAAGTTTTATCATAAAACAAAGTTTCCTAAAATATACAAAACTGCTCCTCTTAAAAGAAACTTTTGCAGTCATGGGTAATACATACAAAGGAAATTATCGAAGTAAAAGGGTAATAGGCTATAAGAGTTGTGATATTTAATAACGATAAGTTATCGTATTTAAAACTTCTGTTTTGGCAGCTATGAAATAAGTATGGGAAACTTTCTTAGAAACCCACAATAGTTATATAAGTTCAACAAAAATTTACCTTTTGTAAGAATTAAAAAATGTTAAGTGATAAAAATGCGAGAAGCTAGTTAAAATAAACTACAGTGTCTTTATATAAAGTCATATTTTTTCATCAACATTTTAAACAATTTAATAAACCTTATGCAAACTTATACTTGACTCAACTGAATTTTAATAGTAAAAGTAGCTTGCAAATTTAAAGCTGGTTTTAAGAATTAACACAAAACTAATTTAGTAAAACACAGTTGTTATTGTTGAACAAAATATTATTTATGACTTTATAAAAGTTATTGAAATATATGTTTCTTAAACATCTTTATGTTTAGAAAATTTTCTGTTCAAAACAATAACTTCACATTTTTGACTTTAATTTTAGGACATACTCCTGAGTACACTAAATAGTATTTTTTTATAATTATTTTGCATTAAAAAGTTTTTAACTTTAAATTAACTTAATTTAGCCTATGTTTATATAAAGAAAAGAAAAACCAAGTCACAAATTGTTTTTGTTTGTTGACTTAAGAATGAATAATACAAACGATTATTTTATTATCATACAAAGAAAGTATCTAAAAGTTGAGGTAATTAATACAACAATCTTGAAGAAAACACATTACTGATTAAAAGAAAATTTTAAAAAATAAGCTTCTTTTTTCATTTTATCGTTGTATCATGTTTATGTTCTAGCTATAATTAATAATATCAAATAGTTTTTGTAGCTAAAAAAAAGTTTATATAGTTTATAGTTTCATCTTTAAATATAAAACTACCCCTATAATTCTAAATAGAGGTACAATTCTACTTACTAAAAGTATTTAACAAATGTTTTGATAGACGTAATGTTAAACAATTCTTTTTCATCTAAAAGTTTTTCATGTTAGTAACACTGTTGCTAATGATTGTTTATTTTAATAAAAACTTTAACGTATATTGGTTAAACTGAAAGTATGGGTATCGTAAGTCTCACTTCATATAATATAATAACTTAAACATAATAGATATTCTAAGAAAAAATCTATATAAAAAATTTATATTTTAATCTATTTGATTTAAATTTTAGCAAAATTTACTTTTTATATGTTAATTAGTTCTATTTTCGTTTTTTAGTTTATATATTTTAATAGTACTTATTAATAAGTATTTTACTAAACTTAATGTTTTATAATTCTTATTTAATGACCTGATTACGAAAATGCCTTTCGGTTTACGAGTCATACATAATGGTTACAGTTTAATGTTATGTCAAGTTATACTATTTTATTTAATTTATAATTTTCTATAATCTTTTTTTGATAAAAAAGTCATGTTTAAGAATTTACATTACAATTCAGCGCAAGTAATTTTGATTAAATAAAAACTAAACTATTATTCCCTAATCTAAGTATGTGTTTGTTATTTTAAAATGATTAACGCACAAAAACACTCCTATACATATACATACTCTTTTGTTTTGGATAAGCTGAAATAGAGAGTACAACTAGTTTTATAAGTCAGTACATATCAATACAATACTACGGTTTACTAAAAAAATGCTTCACTATTCTTTTAAACTAAACAGCTCTTTAGTTAGTTTAAAATAAAATTATCTTAAAGTATAAATCTAAATGTACTTGAATTTAAGTAAAAAACTTAAGAATCCTTACGTCTTTAAATAAATTATTTGAAATATTAGATACAAAGTTTTGTAAACGTGCAAAAATATTTAGAATAAAAGCATGAAAACTATTTACAATTACTAAAAGGCTATTATCATTTATTTAAAGTTAGATTCGAATTTAATTTTGAGATCTCGTTTTTTTTTTTTACAGAGAATGCAGTCAAGTTTAAAATTTAATTTGTTTTTGTTTGTGATAAAGTTTCCAAGCTAATGCTAAAATCTTTATTTCAATCCTTCAAAACCCATATATATATATTCAAAATCGTAGTTTTTAGTTTGTAACTACTGTTGTTGAAAGAACATTTATGCCGTATGTATATACTTTTGAACGAAATCATGATGAGCTAACTGTATTACAAATAATTACACCTTTACGTTACAAAACAAAAGTAAAGCTTGATGCTTATTAAACAAAGGAAGTTTTAATATTATCATTAAAATATACTTCTTTACTTGTACTTTAGTAAAAATTTACAGCAAACTTTAAAGTTTTCTTTTACAGTTTCTTTATTAGTTTATATTGCTACGAATTATCGTCAGAACGAGAAACTAAACTCGTTTTAACTCATTGTAGAAGCAATTTTAAGCGATCTTAAAAAAAAACTTCAGTATTTTTTAAATTTGTAAATTCATTACGACATTGTTAACTTTGTAACACAACTTTTTGAAATACATAGATCGAATTAAAAAAATTAAAGTTCGAATCATTACCATTCAAATAAAATTATAACAAGTAGTAACTGTTTTTATAATTATCTTTAAAGCATAAAAATGTTTTTAAACTTAAAATATCTATTTTAAGGTAATTCATTATGTATTGAAAGAAATTAAAGTTTCTAAACAGTAAGAACATTGTATTAATATAAACTTTTGTATTCATTTTTAACTTTTGTTTTTAGCCTAAAATTATTTAAAAGTATTATGATTTTGCACTATAGTATTGAAATTGAATAGTATATTTGCATACAATACTTTCAGAATTCTTGTAGATGTAAAAAGTTTTTGTTTTGCTACTTATAATTAAAAAAGTTTTATAAAGGTTGTAACCCCATAATTTGTAAAAAAGTGTAAAGTTTAAATAGAGAGGCTTTTTAGAACGTATTTTATGTGTCGGTATATAATTAATACAACACTAAGTTTTACTAATAAAAAAGTTTCACTGTGTTATTAGTCAAAAGAACTCTTTATTAAGTTTATTATGTTAGTATCTTAAAGTATAAGTCAAAATGTACTTCAAATTAAAAAAAAAATGAATCGTTACTAAATAAATCATTTAAAGATATGAAAACTGAGTTTTTATACGTAAAAAAGTATTTGAAATAAAAGTATGAAAATTATCTAAAATTATTAAAAAGTTAATTTCGTTTGTTTAAAGCTAGATATGAGTTTAACATTGAGATCTCTTGTTTTTCCATATTACAGAGAAGAAAACCATGTTTGAAACTTAATCTGATATTTTTTGCTAAAACTTACCAGTTGATGCTAGCATCTTTCTTTTACCAAAAATATTTAAAAGCGTAGTTTTAAGTTTGTATTTACTGTTGTTAAAAGAAAATTTATGCCGTATCTACCTACTATTAAGCTAAAAACCTGATGACCCAACTGTATTATAAAAGTGTTGTTGAAGTTTTTCATTTTACACCTCAATGTTACAAAAAAATTGAAGTAAATGTTAATTTATGAGTTAAAATTGGTTTATATTGCTACGAATTAGCGGCAGAATAAGAAACTAAAATTGTTTTATTTCATTGTAGAAGCAATGATAAGCTATGTTTTAAACAAAAAACTTCAGTATTATTTAGATGCAGAAAAATAACTACGACATTGTTAACTTTTGTAACATATGCTTTTAAATAACATACATCGATTAAAGATATGTAAAGTTCGAAATTTTACCACTGAAACTAAAACAAAAGTATGATAAGTAGTTAGGGTTTTTTTAACTTATCTTTATAACATTACAGTGTAAACAATTATTTATTAATTTTAAAATACTTCATTATAAACTAGAATAAATTTAAGTTTCTGTGAGATTATTGTAATAATATTTAGTAGTTGTGTTAAATTTTAACTTTTGTTTTTGGTCTAAGTATTTGTACTAGTATTATGTTTTTGTACTACCGTACTGAATTTGAATTACACTGTTTAACTATAATGTTTTCAGAACTCTTATAATTCTAAATAGTTCTTATTTTGCTACTTATAATTAAAAAAATTGTTTATAAAGATTTTAAACTAATGATTTGTATAAAAAGTGTTAGGTTTTGTTTGTATAAATAAAGAAGTTTACAACAGCTACTAAATTTACACGGGAATTACACCCGTTACAAATGATAACTGTGGTAGTTATGTATAAATATTGGTGAAAGTATGATTACACTTCGATATATATGCACTATTTATTTTTCAAAATCTCGAATTTTTGTTCGTGACGTCACTATTCAGCTCAAACGCTCAAATCTCTTTTTATGCAAGATGCGCGCGTTAAAATACGTAAAGATTGTTGTAAGAATAAAGCATAAACTCAGCAGTGAATAACGCACAAGTTTGGCAAGGATTTTCACGACCATATGACAATATAATGTTAGGTTTACTTTTTGCTTTTTTTACAAAACTATCGTGTTTTTATATATTTTTTTCGAATACAAATAAGTTAGAAAAATGTTCAAAAGCTCGATACCATTTTGTTTTTAAAATTACACTAACATTTAGATTAGTAGTAATGTTTAAGAAATTACTATCAAAAGTATTTTGTTGAATTACTTCAGTTTTTGTATGTTTAAACAACTACTGAAGTCTAACATAATAATAATTAGTTATAAAAGTTATCAGTAGGTGTAGAAGTACTATTCAAAATAGAAAGTATATCTATAAAATAAAAAACAAATAATTATTTTAAGTATAATCGAAAATACATACCATTTTTGAAGTAAACGTTCAACTTAAAAAAAAAAATATTTACATATGTCAATAATTTGTTAGCTAACCTTATTTTCAACAACATCTTTTGTTACTAAAAAACTGTTTAGGAATGGTTTAAGAATGGCTTTGTTGCTAAAAAGATGCACAAATAAAAAAAGTTTATAGCTTTATAAGCTCAAAATAAAAAAAAAGTATGTTAATTCTTTACGTTTTAAACAATTAAAAAACTATTGTTTTTACATTCAGAGCCTATTACTAATAACTATGATCCTAATAAAGGTGGTTAAAAAAACACAAATAAGTTTTATAATTTAAATTAATTAAATTCTTTTTTTTAAATACAGGGTTTAAGTACATTAAAAAAATTTGTTACAATAAAACGTAATTAATGATTTTTTGTTCAATTATTAAAAAACTAAGTTATGTTCTTTTACAAATAATAACTGTCTTTTGTTAGAAAAAATGTAACTTTTTTTCTTGTTTAAATTTGATAAACAGGGAGTGTAAGGATATTGTTCAACTTATAAATAAACTAAAAACTGTAGATGTTAGTTGTTACAAACTTTACTAGTTATCCACTAAATTATTATGATGTAGTCTAAAAACTTATCCACTTATTTTAGAAAACACTCATTTTGAAAAAATGTTTTGATCTAGTTTCATAATTAAAGATATTAGTTCAAGCACTTAATGTAAATCTATTTTGTAATTTTTTTTACCAAAACAATTTGTTACTTACTCACTCAATGACTGTTATGTAAACATTATTCCCTTGTTTATAGAAAATAATCATTAACTTTCCAGATAATTTTAAATATCACAAGAAAGAAGTTAGTTTAAGTGCTTGAAATGAAATCCATCTGTAAAGTTTTGTAAACAAAGGTTACTTATTTTGTAATACTAAAGTTTGTAAACTAAACATTAAGATCCAAAAGTTAAAAAGAAAAGCTTAAATATTTATATAATTTTAAATCGACTTTATCAAGTTAATAATTAAAATATAATTTTTTTTCTCAAAAATTTTTATTATAATCTCATTGAAAGCTAATTCTATACTTTAGTCCAAAAACGTTAGTAATGATTGAAAATTAAGCTATTTAAAATTATATGAACACTTTTATTTAATGCTTAGAATATTAATATTTTGCTGGCATTTAAGTTTAAGTTATTAGTTTAAAGTAAGTTTGAAATATTTTAGTATTACTAGCATATAAATAGTATTATAACTTATTTTATTTAAAACTATAACTTTAAAATACTTAAAGTATTTAAAAGTTTCAGTCAATAAAACTGATGAGTCTTTTTTCTTTTAAAAACTTTACTATTTAGTTTTATATAATTATTCATACAAAAACGCGTACTTAAAAATATATTTAAAATTTTGCAAAACAAAAGGTGTATGAAGGTATAAATTAGATCTACAAACGCATTTTATCACGTCTTCATGATTATGTTTTATTAAACAGTTAAGGAAATTGAATTTTCAACACTCGCACAAAATTTGAATATAGATAAAAAATTTATTGAGTTTTTTTAACAAATTTTGAATAAACTTAACTTATAGATTTTTTTGTTATTTTATAATTATTACTTATTCAGATATAAGATAAGAAAATGATTTAAACTAATAAAATATTGAACAAAAAATTAGAATTAAAGTAAAACATTGAAAATTAAGTATAATAAAAATTACCCTGGAAAAATGGTCTTCGTACAATTTTTCCCTTTGTGAATTTTTTTCCGCTTGTGCAAAAAAGACATCTACACATAAATAGTTGTTTATCGAATTACAACAGTACTTTACCATGTTTTTTAACATGAAATACTCAAATTAGATTATAGTGATTTTAAAAAATATTTGCTTTTAGTGCGAGCACACTATTTAGCTCAACACAAAACTTCATGTAAATGTTAGACAACAAATTAAAATTGCTAGGCTTTTTATTAATAGGAGTTTATTTGCAGCCTGTATGTTTTAAAAGTAATTTTTTTTTACTTTATGAAGTGCATTATTTAAAAAAAATTGTTTGTGCTTTTAAAGTGTCTTTATAATAATACACATTTTGATGATTTTTCAGCTTTTTTTATTTATTTTATTCTAAAGTCATTATGACTTGACCATGCGTAGATAAGTCTAAAAATTATATAGGTTGCATTTAATTGTGTTATGAATTGTTATACCATCAAATATTTTGAACTGTTTTTATATAAATTATAGTATAAGTTATTGCAGTTTTTGAACCTTACGTTTTGTAATTCTTAAATTTAAACGTTAAAACGTATATGCTTTTATGGTTTTTAATTAAATTAAACCAAATTGTTAAAGGAGTTGTCTGTCATAATAATATAACAACATATTAATGTATATTAATTTTATATACATTTTCACTCGTCTTCAAATACTTTTATGTTGTTTTGTGCATGTTTATTCTTAATCATCAAAATTGATGATATTTTATTAATCCATTTTAGTAAACGAATTTTGAAATATTCGTTAAAACGTTGAGTATTGTTAAGAAACTTAATAAGTTTAAAAAAAAATATTTGATCATTTTAATTAAAAAAAAATTTGGTATTTTATAAGTTTTATTTATTAACGAACAAAAAAAAACACATACACAATCTTATTAAATATATATATCTATAAGTATTTGTTGATAAAACTTTTAGCCGTTGTTAAAGACTCAAAACTTATGGCCTCAAAATAAACATGAATAAAATATTAAACGCCTTTATTAATTTTTTGAGTATATTTAATAATAAGTGTTTAGAAGTAAAGTTTAATATGTTTTTAAAACAGTCAGTTTTGTTTATAACAACTCACAGTACTAAACATAAAACTTTTTTTTGAAAATTAAAAGCATTTAGAATATGTACGCTAACCTTTAAAATATTTTGTATGTATATCTATTAAAACTAGTAAGTAGTTACTTCTCAACACAGAGTGAAATGTACTTAAGTATCAAACGCTCGATTTATTGCAAGTAGAATTTTTTTTTTTCGTTGTATAAAGTATGAAATTAATTTGTACAATTATTCTATTAAATAATTTAATACCTTTATTAAAAAGTATTATGATACTAATTACATTATTTAAGTTATTTATAAGTTTTTTAGCTAATAATTTTCTAAGAAAACTTACTAAAAAGTTACAAAAAACTAGTTACAAGTAGCTACGTTGCTAACAAAGATGCTAAAGTTTAATTTCAAACGAAACTAGTTTAAAAGCTTTATAAACTTAATAAAAAATCAAAGTACGTCAAAAACTAACGTTTCAAAAACATAAAATTATTGTGTTTTCAATCATAACCTAGTACTAATGACTACGATTTTAATGAACGTTCTAAAATAAAAATAAAATCAGTTTTATTAAAATACAGGGTATAATTACATTAAAAAAATCATTAAGTAAAATGTTATAAACATTTTATTTGAAGAAATTTAAAAAACTATCTAATGAATAATAAATGTAAAGGATGTTGATTACATTATATTGTTTTAAGCTATATTCGTTATGTCTATTTAAAGTCTTATTAGTTTTAATTTATGCTCAGAGTTCTTAAACATTAATACTGTAGCAATTAAAAACTAGAACACTTAAAAGCTCTATCGTTTTTAACTGTTTTAACGTTTTAATCAAAAATAATTACATATTTTTGAGTTTCTTTTTAATTTTATGGTTTATTATATATTTTTAATTTTACGGTTTCTTTGTGCAAATATTTTAAAACTTAATTATCTAAAAGTCAACAATAATAGTTTTTTTTTGAAAAAAATCATATCGAAACACTCTATTTAGATTTTACGATTAGGCAGTAGAAAAATGTAATTAAAATTACTTGTAGATTAATTATTTGTTGATCATAATTGTAACAAATTTGACTAATTATACACGTAATTTACTCATATATAATTATTATGTAAACATTCATCCACTGTTTATAGAAAATACTCATTAAGTAAGCGACCATTCTGAATAACATGAGGAAGTAATTAGTTTAAGTGCTTATAATAAATCAATTTTACAATATCTTAGAAGTAAAGCTGCTTTTGTATTGAACCTTATAAACTAAATGTAATGATCAAAAAATTAAATAAAAACTAAAATAAGTATATAATTTTAAATCAATTTTAACTAGTACTTATCTTAAAAATAAACTTAGTTTTTATAACGACAAATTAAATATAAATGAGTATTAGAAGTTTATATATATCATTTTTAATACCAGTCTATTGAGATTGTATTATATGAATATTATTCTAGTATACTAAAATATTGTTTATAAAATTAAAAAAAATTAACTGTCATCGTTAACCCTTAAAATTGAACGTTATTGTTGTTATTGTTTTTTCTTTGCTGTTTTGTTAAAAGAAATTACGTTAGAAAATTGAAATTATTGTTTTCTTAACCTTGCATTAAAAATGTTTTATTTTCGAATTCGAGGGCACTTTTTTATTAATATAGGTTTTTAACTAGGAGACATAACAACTAAAAGCATTAATATTTTTGTCTAAAATTAATATTCTAGATAAAACTAATATTTTAGTAAATTAGTGAAATTCCTTCTGAAGTCAAAGTATAAATTTTTCTTGAAGGGTCAGTTTTGCACAAATTAAAAAAAATAATATTAATAAATAGAAAAAATCAAAATAAATTACCAATAATGGGTAAGGATATGAGGTAACAGTGATAATTGAAAAATGATAAATAAGTAAAATGAAAATAAAATAATATAAAAAGCAGACCAAGGGAAGTTTACAGGTTTTAGTTCAAGTTTTAGTAGTAAAAAAAGTAGTTATAAAAAAGGAAAAGAATATAACTATTTTCCATAAAAATTCTCATGAATTGAAAAATATTACTGTTGTTAAAGATTTTAACTTGTACATATGAAATACATATTTTGAAACCGTTACAAAGCATAAACAGCCAAATGAGTTATTTAATTGAAAACTAAATTTTTTGTTTGGTTAGCAAACGAAATACTGATTTAGCTCTATAGGTTACAAAAGCAAAGTGTTTAAAAATAAAAATAATGTCATCCAATAAGTACGAAAGGAAAGGCTTTTATAGTATTAAACAAAAAAATAAGCTATCAGTTTATATACAACAACATAGTTAGTAGTTTGGTTATAAAACAAGCAAATAGCAAAAGTAGTTTGTCAACAATATGTGAAAAGTTTATTTAATTCAGTTTAGGCACACTATTTAATTTTATACGAAGCTTTATGTATTCAATCGACAATAAACTACATCTTCTAAACTTTATATTATTGGGAGTTGATTTTAAGCTTGTATGTTTTGTTTAAGTAAACTTAATCTTAAATTCTAAAGTACATTGTCTTGTTGTAAATATCAACAGCTATCATAAGTTCTGTGGATTGGTTGCTATTTTAAAAATACTGTCTTAATTATACGTTTCGGACTTTTGTAAAATTCTTATAAACGTTTATTTATCTAAAGATTGAACTACACTCGAAAAGATGACTCATAAAGTCTTAATACTTATCTGTATCTTGTTTTTTGTTGGAATGATCGATTCATTTATTCAAGAAATTAATGAAGACTCAAGTGTGAGTTATTATTAAGATTTACAATTAAACTATGAATTTGCTATATATATGTAAAATACAATTTTAATTTGCAGAAATATCAAGCATAGCAGGTTAAATTCAAATAAAAGTAATTTTTAGTGATAATTCAACATAAAATTAAGTTTTATGGTCAAAAATATTCAAGACTGGCTTTTTTTTCATCTCAAACAATTGAGCACATATTAAAGTTTTTTGTTTAAATAATTGTAGTTTCTAATTTATATAAAGATTATCTCTTTATTGTTTTTAAATAATGTATGTTGTTATTTGATTAAACAATTTTAATTTTTAAATTAAAACGGTAAGTGTATTGTGAGAGTATTTTTAAAAAATTATTGTTTAAAATTAAAACAACTTAACAATTTAATGCTTTAATTTTAAATTTTTTGTATAATTACTTTAAGTTTACAACATATAGAAACTTTACTATTTAATAAAATAAATAAAAAATTTAACTAATTTAAAAAAATCTTTAAGTTTTTTAGTATTAAGTGTACATAGAAGTATGTTTCAATTATAATGATAAATTAATAAAGTAAGACCATTGAAATTGTTTAACTTTTGTTAACAAAATATTAATTTTATTTGTATTTTATATTTATTGTAAACTAAAATGTTATTTGTCCTCCAAAACACCAGACTCAAAACCATGGTGTTCTACGTAGAAATATAAGTAAGTGAATGTAAAAAGTGCTTTTTCAAATTGGTTACTTTATTTTTCTTAACTTAAAACACAAAATAAAGAGTATAAATAACTTTACAATAAAGGTAGTAGAAAAGTGCTGTTTTTTTTAATTTGTGTTACTTATGCAATTTACCTATGTTTATTTAAAAAATATTCAAATAAAATTTTATTTATTTTTAAAAGTTAAACAGCATTTATCCAAGACATAGAATTAGTTTTTATTTAACTAATTAGTTTTATTAAAAGCTCTTTCGGTACCTGACGAACTGAATTAAATTATACTTCATTATACTAAAACTAACAAAAAGTTTCTTAAAAAAATATTAATGTAAAATAAGAAAATAATCTAACTTTAATTTATTTTAATCAACAGGAAAGTATAATAATTGGTATCTTCTGGGAAAAGTGTTTGAAAAAAATCCATTAACTAAAAGTTTGTAGTTTTAGAAAATATTGAACTAGTCAAAAATTTTAAATCTGTTTTGAATGATAATAAAATAAACACCACATTTAGGTTTCGACTTTTAAAACGTTTTACGTTGTTATAACAACTATTAAGAATAAAAAAAGTAATAATCTTAAATAATTTTAAAGAAACTAACATGAACTCTTTTTATAACGTTATAAATATTTTTATTATTAATCTTTCAAATGTAAATTTACATTTATAAAATTATTTAAAAAGTCTACTTTCATAAGTTTATACGGTTCTAATCGGATAAACTACATGTGCATTGCGAATATGTAATTGCCTTTTACGAAGTGGATATTAAACTAAAAACATCTTAATGTTTATGCAAAAGAACGATAATAAAACCATTAAATTTTTATCTTAAAACTAAAGTAAAAGTCACTAATAAGCAACAATAACACTAAAATTTCAAGTTTGTAATGTACAATTTAAAAGAACAATATTGTTTATAAGATAAAATATTTTACAGAATATACGGCATGCAATTCGAGTGTAGAAAAGTATTTACTTCCTACAAACTAGTATGAACGATCATGCATGCACAATGAAATTGCTGATGGATGTAAGTATCAGAATACTTTTGATAAGTTACAAGATTTTAAAAAAATTAAAACTTTTACTTAAGTTTCACTCACGCAGTTTTTATGTTTAAAAATATTGTTAACAATAAATGATAAAGTTTGTTTTGAAATATAAATTAATATATTTAAATTTATTTTGTTTAATAAAGTTTTAAATAAGTTTATAAAAGCTTGTATCATAATTAAACTTTGTATATTTGACTCTAGTCAGTTATTTAACATTAACCAAGCTTACTTTAAAAATGGTAAAGAAACTTAAGCTACATATATAGTTTAAGCATTTAAAAGTTTCACAAAATAATCATATATTACATTCACAGCCAACTGCCCTAATCACACTAGAAAAGAAAATTGTTTTAAGTTTTCCTATCAGCACAAATAATTTTAAGAAATTTATCAAAATAAATAAAAAACTATACTTTATTATACATAAACCACATAAATAAAACGTTATTTGTTATAATTCCATTTCGATTAGACCATTTATTAAACTTTAGATGATTTTTGTGAGCTTGATTGCAACAAAATTGGACTTCAATGCGGAAATATAACAATTACGGTTCTTGATGGTATAGAAATCAACAATTATTTTCAGTTTGCAACAGATTTTTCTACTCCTGAACCCAAATGTTCTTGTCTTAATTTTTTTACACTGTTTTAAATCGTATTACGAAAATGAGCTAGCCTATCAGGGCAGCGACCGTTGTTATTGCAAAGACTATTTGAAACAGTGTTTTTAGTAGGTTCAAAATGAAGGTTGATATTTTTGTGTTTTTTCTATCTTTTTAACAGCGTTTAATACAATAACAAGTGAGTATTTTTTTTTACTTTGCTACATTTGTAAAATTGTAAATTTTTATTAACGTTATACTTCGATTGCTCCTTTTTGCATTGTATTATAAAATTTTGAAGAATTTAAATAGTACTACGCTTATGACTTAGTATTAACGAACAAATGAAAAATAGATTTCGTAAATGTTCTTTTAAGTATTATATAAAATTTACTAATATTTTATACTAAAGGACATGTTACAATTTTACAATTTTTAACAATACTTTAGTCTTTATAAATAAAATCAAAACTACAGCAATATGTTATTGATATGTATTTTATTTCTTAAATATATGTTTAAATAAAAGTAGATTAAGTACATTAAAATACATTACAGCTTTAATGGTCCTATCATAGTTCGTACTAACAATTTAAGAAAATTTAAAAGTTAAAAAACTAATATTTTGCATTAAAAAAAAATTCAACTAAAATAAATTATTTGAAAAGTTGGTAAGAAATTAGTATAAGCAATTACTAGTTTAGTTGAGTGTATTTATTTATAGTTAGTTTTCAAAAAATGAAAATTATTTTTATAAAAAGGATTACCTGAAAAAGTTTAGAAATAAAATAGAATAAGAATACTATTTTTTTTAAAAGAGTTAATTTTTTTTTTTACATTTAAATAATTTAAAAATCAAACAAAAAATTAAACTTAAAGATAAAAAAACAGTAAAACAAAACTATTTAGTTAGTATATATGATTTAAAAGATTAAGGAGTTTACAAAAAATATGTATAGTAAATTGATTTACTCAGTTTTGTATGTAATATACTTAAGTTTGATTGTATAAGAATTGGCTGAGTAAAGGCAACTAAAAGATTACTAAATATATTTATACTTGATTTTTTTTCTGTTCAAAACATAAAACTTATTTGTGCATGTTTTTTTAAACGCAGACAACAATATGCGTAACAAAATTTATAACAAATTTATAATAAATAAGACTAAAAACGACAAAACTGTAATTAAAATACTTTTATTATTTACTAGTTAGTTTTATTACAAGTAGCATGCTGGAACCATAAAACAACCTAAACTTGTTCGTTTAATGTTATTAAACTTGAGGTTAAAATTTTTAATTATTTAAATCAAATGATATTTAAAATTTTAGATTGTTCAAGTTAAAAAATAAATTTATAAACCAGTCTAATCATTTTTATTTTCATTAAGATTAATTATATAATTTTATTTCTATATAAATCATTAGCAATTTAAATTTTTCTCAAGTTAAACGTATTTATTAGACGTTACTTTTTACTTACTAGGTAAAAAAAAAAACTTTCTTTAAATGTATATACCATCAAATGGTTTTAGATACTGCTTTTATGTTTTATACATATTTTTAAAACGTTGTAGTACAGATAAAAAAAATTTAGAACTATTTTTTACATTAATTTTACATATAAGGGTAGTTAAATACAAATCTGCTTTTAAACTAAACGATATATATGATAATTATAATTTTATATATTAAAACATCATTATGGAAAAATTTAACAATTCAAAATTAATTTCATTCTAAATTATTTCAAAACAAGGCATAAAAGATTTTTTAAAAGTTATTTTTAGACTTTCTTGAGTGTTTTAGTATTAAATGGAAAACAATGTAGTTCGATCAGAAATTGCGTTTATACAAAAGAAAAGGGAAGATAATAATATTTTAAGAAACAA
Source organism: Thalia democratica (assembly GCF_965202585.1). NCBI lineage: Eukaryota > Metazoa > Chordata > Thaliacea > Salpida > Salpidae > Thalia > Thalia democratica. The sequence goes on along the minus strand of NC_139167.1, from coordinate 5,923,679 downwards.
ATAAGTGTTACTTAATTTTATTTAAATATAACGTTAATATTTTATATATTTTATGATAATTTAAGGTAGTGTAAAACATAAATTCCAGGGGTCGGTAAACTGCGGCCAAGTGTGACCCGCGAGATACTTTTTAATTAAAAATGTTTTATTTAAATCATAATTTATAAGAAAATAGTTTCTTGTAAAATCGTACAATTAGGCTATCGTTTTGTGCTTTTGTATTGCTAATTTTATCTTCTTTTCAGTTAAAATATTATTTTGGTTTTGATCATAAAACTGCGACCTATATAGGACTAAATTATTCTATGATAAAGTACTCACTTCATTTTTGCTTTCGGATTTAATGTTGAAAAGTTCTAGCAAAAAATATTTATTGATCATTTTATTAAAGCACTTTGTTGTTGTTTAAAGCAAAAAATGTAATTTATAAAAAAATTTGTTTTGAAAGTTAAAGTCATAAATGATTAAATATTAAATTAATTTTTATGTTAATCTTATAATTTTTATTGCCTCATTATTGTTTTATTTCTATTTATGTCAGTAAGAACACAAAAGTGCTACTAAAAAACTTATGATAAGTTTTTTATCTTAGCTATAGAATTCTGTTAGTTTTTAAACATAGTCAATACTGTATTAAAAGTAAATGCATAAATATAAAATTAAAACATACTTATGGTAAACACATTTAGAATTTGTAAATAGTTAGCTAGACTGCTACTGATAAGTATGAACATAAATGCAAACAGTAAAATGAACAGCTTGTAAGATTTTTGTCACTTTCGAAGCTTTATTGTAAATAAAAGTCAGTTTAAACTTTGTTAGTATCATTATATTAGTTTTTGTCCAAGTAAACCAAAGTATATACATATTCAAGATTATTAGTTAACCATCTCTTATAGCATTTCACATAACATTACTTTTTAACAAAAGACTATTAAGTAATGTAAATGTTATAAAGCTGTTGGAAAATAAAGCATTGATATCTCATGATAAATTCTATACGTTGAAAGTCCAACAAACGTATTTGTATTAAAAAATTTAATTAAATTTTGTGTATTTATACGATTGTATTTCGTTACAATAATTTTTTTTTTAAATTTAAACTTATTTTAATTATAATAAAGCGTTTTTATTAAACTTTTAAATAAATGTATATTTATAAGAAATAAAGTCTGCTGTTGACTGAGTTAAACTTAAACAGTATATCATTTTTGAAAAATTTTACATAATACAGAACATTAATTATCTTTTTAAAAAAGGTCGTTGAAGTAGTTCGTTTTCTTTACTTATTGATTTGAAAAACTAACTTCTCGTATTGACTCAAATTAAATTTAATAAAAAAATAGATAAACATTTTTATATTTTATTCTTTTTTTATTCTATATATTATTTTTATTATATATTATTTTTTACAATATTTACTATGTTGCTTCAGCTTAGTTTGGATTGTCTTATTTCTAAAAAAAAAACTTTTGTTTTTAACCTCTTCATGGCTTTTTAACGCTCAACTATAACTTATAAACAAATAAAGCTTAATTAGTTGTTTTTTGAGCTTTTTTCATAAATGTTTTTTTTATACTGTTTTTATAAAATATGTTAGTTTTGCAGCTGTTTAAATGGAAATTTTTATTTTGAAACAACATTTTTATAAATTTGTCATGCGAAAACATAATTTGAAAATAATGAAGTCTAATTTATTGTTTTTCCAAATATTTTTTTATACTTCTGTGATAAAATATCATATTATTGCTTTGGAATGAAATATAGCTTACAGCTGTAAAACTTGTTTTTTTTTTGTAATTACCATACAAAATACAAAAAATTTGTGAACATTGTGTGACTTTATTTTAAAACTATAAATGTTAAACTATCATTTTGCAAATTAACTGTTTAGTAATTAAAAAAATTGTGCAACATTAAACTGTGACGTAGTAATGTAATCTATTTTTTTCAAAACTATCTTTTAACGTACACGTATAATCTAGCGGAAGATATTTTTTTTGTCAACGGGCAAGACTTACTAATAAAATTCTTATGTAGGCCAAGTTATTAGAAAAAGTCTTCTTAATTTTGAAAAAAATGAGCCCTAAATCTGAAAATAACTCTTTTAAGTTAAAGTTTTCTGAAATCAAATTAAGAGCATATTCAAAATGTTTTGTTTTCAAAACTCCAATTTAGTTGCTTATTAGAAGTTATCTTAAAGATAAAAGATTTTCACCTCCCATCTAGCGTTGCCCTCCTTTAACTTTCACTTCTTTAATTTTGTTTTGTAAGTCTTTATCTTTTAAACATTATTTTAATTTAACTATGTTTATAATTTATTGTACTGATTATTTTATTATTTTTTGTTACAAAAGCTTATAGTAATTTGCTTCTCAAAAATTTTAAAAAAATGTTGTGTTGTAATATAAATTGATAATACAAATACGTATTTTTGTTTATATTATTTTTACAGTTTAGAAGTTGTCATGAGTATTTTGATTTTTTTATAAAGCGCAAAATGCGGTAAGTGCTTTATACTTGATATTACTTTTTTTTTAATGTGTTTTTTAAAAATTACTTAGACGAAATAATAAAGTTTTTCAATTTTAAACCCGTCAAAATATAAATTTGTTGCATAAATTTTCGTGAATTCGCAAATTAAAAAATAAACTATTGCCCTGAGTATGCATGTTTTTTATATTATTTTAGTTATTAGTTTAATGTTCGTCGTTAACAAGTATCTGTATCAACTATATGTCAGCATTTTGTTTGGTTTTAATTCTAAGAAATTATATTTTATTGAGTTGTTTAGGTATTATTTATAATATGAATTAAACTAACTTAGTAATTTATAAATAGTTTATTCAAAACTTTCATGTTGTTTTTTTATATAACATAAAAATAATTTTATTTATTATTCATAAAAAAGATATAACTGTTATGAAGTTGAAATGTTTTAAACTGTCGCAGCTTTTCAGATTAAGCTAAGTTCCGAAACAGTAGTCTTTATAGCTGCGAGATTGTTTTTTTTTGTAAATATTTAATCAAATATACATTATCAAAGTTTCTAAATAATATCATTTTTTTCTAACTCAACTTTGGTGTATTATTGTTATGAAATATATTTTTTAAAATCTTACTTATAACAATTTTACAGCTGCTGCTGGTTAAGTAAAACATAGTTATTATGTTATTCTATGAAAATTTAGTCAATGAATAAAGATTTTAGTCTTTTTAAACACTTTTTTAACCTTAGTTATATATATATAGTTTGTAAAAAATAGACGAATAATTTTTTTTTTATAAATTCTCATGTAGAAATATTTCATTACTTTTATGAAATAAAAATAAATGTTTTTGTGAAACATGAAGTTTCTGAGCTTTTAATTAAATTTTAATGTTTCTTTTTGATATATAATTTCTAATGACTTCATCACGCGAAGATGTTGTTTTATATTTAATTGAGACAAAACAAAATTATGTTTTATGAGAAGTTTCTTTTTGGGAAACTTAAATTGTTTTCAAAAAATATCATATTTTTAAAAGTCTTATGTTTTGTGATTTTTCTAACTATCACATGGTAACTGAAAAATTATCTTCAAATTTATTATACTGTTCTCGTTTTTTTATAGAAAAGTATATATATATAGGAAAAAATGTTTAACTACTCAGTGAAAACTTCGGTTAAACAACAAAAGCTTCTAGAACAAAAAACAGGTTATTTGTTAAAATAGCTCGCTTAAAGTTGGCCAAATATACTTTTAATGTTTGATACATAATAATAAAGACTGTATTTAATTAACAATAGAAGTTTATACGATAAAGTTTCGACAAAATCATTTTTTAAAGTAACATTGTAAGTCGTAATAAAGGTTTATAAAATTCTTCAAATTCTGTAGTAATTAAAATCTTTTGCACTTAGTAAACTATAAAAGACTTATATAGTTTTACGTTAAGTAAACAATATTTATGTAAAGTCTACAACGATGCTATGAATAAAATTTAAAACTTGTTCAGTCAAAACCTAATATAATTAGAAAAAGTTTTATTTCAATTTTTTTAACATTAAATTAAACTACAGTTAAAACTTATTATGAAATTTAAAATTACTATTCTAGTTTGTGATATTATCTTAGTTTGAGTGATAATTTTTTTAACTCTGTTTAGTTATTTTATATAGCTTTAATTGCAATTATAAATTCGAACAAAATAACAGAATATTTAAATTAGTTATAGTTTTACATTATAAGTGCTAAGTGAGCAGTTTAAATTGAAACACTTAAGTTTATTTACTTGTAATTCTGTCACTAAAACGAAATGTTTTTTATACATAATGAACACTAAATGAGCAGTATAATTTACCTTTAAGCAGTTATTTGTATTTGAAAATCACTTAAAAAAAACGAACAGTTTGAAAAAACTTATAAGAACTATAAAACTAGTAAAGCTGTAAAACATTTTCTGAAAGCGTTTGCAATTTTAAATTTAATAATTCTTTTTCTTTTAATTTCTGCCCCGTAAAAAAATATTTTTATAATAAAAACAAATTACTGTCAATGTACACAGTGAACTGCTTTTCATTTTAACAAACAAACTAAACCTGACTTACAAACGTTCATTTCTAACTTTGTTTAACTATTTAATGCGGAACATTTGTAGATTCGGAAAAACAAGTTTCAAGACGTTTTAGTGCTTAACTTATTCAATAACTTAATAACTAACTTAATAAAAACACTTTGTAGATTTGCTTTTGAATTTTTATAGATAAGCATCTCTATCTGTAAAAAAAATTTGTTTTAAAAAACTCATACTATAGCATTATTAGTATGATATATTAAATATGTTTATATTTTATAAAATTATTGCTTATTTTATATAATTAACTGTAACTCATTAAGCTTTAAGTTTTGTTTATTTTAAACATATAAAATTAATACATGGTTTTTATAAGTATCATTATGTTGAAAGCCTTGAACAGTAAGATAATAAATTACTGTAAACTTTACTTTTGCTTTCAGTTTGTAACATTAAAAGTAATAATAAAAGAAAGTTCCTATTAGCATTTCTTAATTAAAATAACATTTTATATGTTAAACTTGTTTTCGACATTATCTCAAAAAACTAACTTCGAAAACTTTTTTATTCTAACGGTTGAATAAATATTCTAATAAATATACTAAATATGGTTCAATTCTTTACATATAGCTGTTGTAGATATTTTAAAATTACTTAATTTTTAAAGCTTAAATTTAAAATAACATTTTAAACTTCTGAAAGCTTAAAAATTGTCAAAAAATAGTAGCCAAAGTTTTGAAGAATTTTTAAACTTTTGTAAGGGAAATGTAGTTTTTAATAAATATGTTTTACATTTTGATAAAATTAATAATAATATACTACAAGTTTTATGTTTTAAAAACAGCTGAAATTAATAAATATAGTTTAGTTTAACAGTTAAGAAGAAAAAAATACTTTTTTATTTTTAATAATCATAATTTTACTATTTTAACTTAAAATTTTGTCAAAAAAAGTATTAATGTGTATAGTTTATAGCATACAAATATAAAAATAGTAGTTTTAACATAGATAGAAAAACAAGTATAAATTTTAGTTTAAATTTGTTAATTTAGACGTTTTTAGTTATTTTAAAAGGTTTTTTTTTGTTTATAGCTGGAAACTATTAAAATTTACTTAAAACTGTCTTCAGAATTTAATATGATGTGAGATCTGTTAACACTTGAAAATATTTCATGGCAAACTGTTTCGAAAAACTTCTACAATTTATTTTAATTTACATGCCAAAGACATTAATTTTCAGAAAGTTTTATTGCATAATTTAAAAAAACTATACGGTAAAATTATCAAACCAATAAGAAATAAGCTTTTTAGAATATTAGATTTCTTTTTTCTTGCAAAAAGATAGAAAAATAAATAATAATTTCATTACATCTGATAAGACCTAAGCTTCTTATTTAAAATTTTTTTTAATATTTGAACTATTTGAAACTTACAGTTGTAAACAAAATTAGTTATAGTACATATTGTTAATATTAAAAGCTTTAATAATTTAGTTTATTAATATAAAATTAGTTAGATTTAAAACAGACCAAGCTATAAGTTACCAAAATCCTTAAATAAAATTGTTCGAAGCTTTGTAAGTAAATTAGTTTTCAAACTTGAATAAAGTATTCAGATTATCTTAAAGAATTCGATTTCATACGATTTTTATACAAGTTGTTGAGAATTAATTGATATTTATATCTTATTTGTTTATTTGAAAAATTTGAGTTAAAAGTTTTAAGTATATTAGCTTTTCTATAAAATTTTAATCTTATCATTTAGATAACAAACTTTACAAAACAAATAACCTCTATTGATACAAAGCAATACAAAGAGGATATCATTTCACTTCACTTTAATAGTTTATTTTTTTATTTAATTTGATCAGGTTACTTTACGAGTGATTTCTATAAACAATTAATAAGTGTTTACACATTAATCATTAAATGAGTTTGTCAAGTGAATAATTAGTTTAATTTGTTACAAGTAAGATATGCAAGAGTAAAAATATCTACAAAACATATGATTATACTTTTACACAGCCTATTCATAAAACTTAAACAATGAGTTTTGAACAAAGACGATGTTTAAGAAACGTTTATTAAAATTTCTTTATTAAAACGTTACGAAAGAAATAGACGATTGAGTTTCTAATGTTAAAATCTTATTTGCTAGTACTATTTATGATATAAGAACTCTGATTAAAAACATCTGTTTAATAAACTTTAGATAAACATAATGATATAATGTAAAACAATTGTGATAAATTTAAAAAGCCTTTACATTTATTAGTAGTATAATAATTTGAAAATATTCTCAGAACTAAAATTTATAAATATTTAATATAAATGTTTAATACAATTTAAAAAAACAACTTTTATTAGTACGTAAAATTGTAAAATCAAAGACTTAAAAGAAAAAAAAACTAAATGAGTATAAATTTTTGAAAGTATTTAACGATTGAACTATTGAATTTTTGAATATTTAGTTACTCAAATTTTAAAAGTATTTTTATTTTAGCTCTGATTAAAAACATTAATTTCATACGACTCCATATAAAAACTATTTAATAAATTTAAACAGTTATGATGTGTTAAACAGCCTTACATTTATTAATCGATAAATATTAAAAAAAAATCTTCAAACACAACATTAGGAATGTTTTACTTTAAAGGAATAATAAAACTAATTTTTCCCTGTTCTTACAACGAATAAACTTATATTTTTAAAATAGTAAATATTTGTGCTTGTGAATGTATAAGCCCCTTTTTTATGATCGAAGTCATTATTGTTAGGTTAATGATTATTTACTATAAACAGTATATAGATGTATACATTGTAACTGTTTAGTTATTTAGGAGATAATTTATTAATTTTCATTTATAAAATTTTTACAATAAGTTACCTAAAATTAATAATTCTTTAACTTTTATTTATAAAACTTTCAAAACAAATTTAGTTAAAAATAAAAATTTAGCATTTTTGTTAGCAATAAAATAACTTTTAACAACTGTTTAGTTACAATTTATTTTTTCAAAACCATGATTAGGTAACTAGCTTATGACCAACTTTAATAATGCTACAATATTAGAACACTGTTTTAATAAAAGTATTGCATTTTTAGATAAAATAACCGTACTATTAATTCTAATATTTTATCAATAAAAGTAAAAAGCTTAATTCTACTTGAAATATTTATATATAAAAATATTCAATAAAATTCTACAAAAATTAATATTTTAACCAAATTTTATTTAACTTTAAAAAGTTTTATTTTGTACACAAACATTTACGAATCAAGGTAAAAGCAACTATAATACTATATAAGTATTAATTGCTAAATTAACTTAAAATATAATTACAAAGCTTTTATTAAAAAAGTTCATTATACAGCAAAAGTCAATCGCTTTTAGTTTTTACAGTTTTTCAACTTCAATAAACTAAAATGTAACTCAGTAAAAGTTAACAAATGATCTACTAGATTATTTACATGTACATTTTCACTTACGTTGATTACCAAAATCAAAAGAAAATTACGCAATTTAATTTCAATAAAATATGTTAAATATATTTATGCAAATTGTATATTTTATTCGCCACCGGTTTCAGTGGCAATAGATTGCGACCTTTTTAAGCAAAAATAAAATATGAAACTGCATATAACAATGTTAGTTAATTATACTATTGTTTAAAAACTTATTCATGCGTGAAAAATAGAAACAAAACAAAAATGTTGCATATTCGAAAATTCAAGCAAAAAAAAAGCTCTAGATTCAGTTTTTTTATTTGACTTATTATATTAATATTAGTTGCATCCGCTTTTTTAAAAACTAATACCAATTTTACCTTAATATACTCTGATATGCTTGAATTTTCGAATATGCAACATTTTTGTTTTGTTTCTATTCTTCACGCATGAATAAGTTTTTAAACAACAGTATAATTAATTAACATTGTTATATGCAGTTTCATATTTTATTTTTGCTTGAAAAGGTCGCAATCTATTGCCATCGAAACCGGTCGCGAATAAAATATACAATTTGCATAAATCTATTTAAAAAAGCTCTTTACATCCCAGTAAATTGAGCATTTTTTTTTAGTTAAGGCGTATAACTATAAAATAAAATATGTTAAAAACAGTTTAAAGTAATTTTCCAATAAGCGTTGTAAAATGTCTATTAAAAGTAAAGTAAAATTTAATGAAAAATAATTTGTGCGTTTAATTTAAATTTAGACATCTATAAAATTAACATCAATATATAAAATATACATTTATTTGGTTATTATGTCTGTAAAAATATATGTTAAATCTATGTTATGCTTTTATATCGAAAAACCTATTAGTAGTAATTAGCTATTTCTGTTAACTCCAACTATATGAGAAAATAATAGTTTATTAATGTTTTTGAATGTCTAAATATTTAACGACTAAAAAGTATTTAAAAACTTGTATGGTCTTAAAAAATCTTTAATTAGTTTAAGATTATTTAAATGGAACTGGAAACAATAGATTTAGGTTTATGTTTATTTTCAACTTGTAGTCGTTATACTTGATTGTTATAAATTCCAATCTTAGTTAATATTAACAATTTATTAAGCACAAGTTTGTAGATAGATAGATATCACTTAAAAAGTAAAATGCAGTTAAACGTTTTTACAACAAAAACAATACAAGTATATTTTGGTGTTTTTTTAGTTTCCTTGTGATAAGAAACATAATATTCAACAGCTGCAAGCTTAATTTCACTCAAAAAACAGAATAACTAAATGAAAAACGAATCAAAAAAAAATTATATGAAGCTTGGTAAAAAATAATAATAATAATTAAGTCTACTTTTGAGTAAGATTGTTCAAATAAGATATTGACTGCTAGTAGTTTAATTGATAGTTTACATCATTTTTGTAATAATTAAACTTTTTTATGGTCGTTATACTTGATTGTTATAAATTCCAATCTTAGTTAATATTAACAATTTATTAAGCACAAGTTTGTAGATAGATAGATATCACTTAAAAAGTAAAATGCAGTTAAACGTTTTTACAACAAAAACAATACAAGTACATTTTGGTGTTTTTTTAGTTTCCTTGTGATAAGAAACATAATATTCAACAGCTGCAAGCTTAATTTCACTCAAAAAACAGAATAACTAAATGAAAAACGAATCAAAAAAAAAATTATATGAAGCTTGGTAAAAAATAATAATAATAATTAAGTCTACTTTTGAGTAAGATTGTTCAAATAAGATATTGACTGCTAGTAGTTTAATTGATAGTTTACATCATTTTTGTAATAATTAAACTTTTTTATGGTCAGTAGTGCATTAGGACAATAACATAAAAGAGAAAATAAAGTAGTTTTACCGCTTTTACTAAGACATTTGTTATTTAAAATAACTTTTCAAGATGTCAAAAAATACTGTTTGATGCTAAAACTTGATTAAAAACGGAAAAAATATGAGTTTTTTTTAAAAGCTTTCAAACGACAGTTCAAATAATTTTCTAAATGAATTTATTGTTATTTTTTTATGCTTTTTTTTTTTTTTTTGAAAAACCTGAAATAAATGCCAACTATTTCAGCGTTATAGAATGCTGATTTGAAGAAACACTTTTTAAAACCACAACCTTCTAAGGACTATTTTAGTGCATTATTATGATCAAGGTAACAGTGCAACACATAGTTCCTTATACTCTGACAATAAATCAAAAGCAATTTAAATTCTTTATCCTAATAAATAAACTAATCTTATTGTTCTGAAAAAAACTTTACTACATACTATATAAAAACTTAACAAGTAGTTTTACGATTTATTTAACAGAGGTCGTACTGTTTATCTAAAACTATATTGACTTTAGTATTTTACAATGTTTAAACATGTTTCTATTTTTCTCATAGCACTCTTGTTTGCCATTTGAAATTTGAAATAAGTTAATTATAAAAACTTATATAAGTTATAAAAATTCAGACCAAACTAAAAAGTACACAAGTGCTTATTATAACAGTAGATTAAAATTACAAATGAGACTTTTAATTTTTGTAAATACTTAACCCATAAACTTATTTTAACTACTATGACTAAAGATTTACATATATTATATGTTTAATTTATTTTAATAAAAGCGGATCATATCACACTAGAAACAGTTATTAAAAAAAACTTTTATAAAATGTGTAAAACCAAAACTTTTTCAATATAAATTTTAAGTTATTTACGTTTAAAATTAAACATGAAATTGTATTTGTTTAATTTAGAAATTTTTTAATCGTTAAATGAAGTCCTAAAGGAAATAAATGATATCTTAAACAAAAACTATAGCAAAGCAAGTTATAAACTACAACTAATAGCAAAAATATTATTTATCATAATGATATTTCCGATTACTTTAATTTACACTCAAAGTCTAAAACATAAACTTAAAGATTTGTTTTGTGTTTACATTTTTAATTACAAATAGAAGACAAAGTAAAAATAAAAAAATTGAAACTTTTTTAAAAGAAAGTTTCTACATAATATCGTGTGAGGTTAGAAATTGTTAATCACTAAAAAAGGATATAAAAACTTTAAAAATAGATTAAAAATTCACAACGTATATTTGAAAGTTTAAGCATATTTGTTGAAAGTGAAGCATTTCTTTAAGTAATCTTTACAAAAGCAATTTCTGTTGTTCCTATTGGCTAATTGATTCTGCTGTGACGTAATAAAATTTATTTTTAAACATTGTCAAAGCTTAATTGACAGCCCAATTACCGGCAAGCTAATAACCACGCTAATTCTTACAGTGATCCATCTAATAACATTTATTTTTAAATTTTTGCAATTAAAGATATTATACTTTCAATAATGTTATAAACAGTTAAAGAAATAATTAAATATTTATTTTAGCATGATTTTTTAAACATTTGAATTACGTAATTCTATATTTTAATTTATAAAAGACATGTTATGTATTTATAAAATAATAAAATGTTTTATCATAAAAAAAAAAGTTTGCTTATAACTCAAGTTTAAAAAAATAATTCGAAAACTTTTTATTGTATTATATGTATAGTTTTTTCATTTTTTGTATTAATCTATTTGCTACACATAATATGAATTTCAAAACTTATTAAATTAAATGTAAATCAAATTAACTGATATGCTTTAATTTGTAAAAATGTTTAAGATCTACTTTTTTAACAACTTTTACAATTTAAAGCGTTAAAAAACCGTACAAATAAAAAAGTATATGATAGTTTATATAAGTTGTATAAAATTCTTACAAAAAATAAACTTTTTGTAAATAAGCATTAAGGACGATAAAAATATTGACGCTTAGTGAAAAGACCTTTATCGATCTATCAGTCATTGAGCTACACAACAATATTTGCTTTATTTGTTTTGTGTTATAAAACATCGATAAAAAAAACAAAAACAGATTAATTAAAAAATTTTACTTTTATAAATAAATATTAATAGTATTAGTTTATAAAAAGTTTCAAAACAAAAGCAACATGAAAACATTAAAAACAAAACATGCATGCTTAGTTAATGCTACTTTGTAACGTACATTATATTTTTTTAGTGCAGCAATAAATCTCCAGCAAATAATTATTACGTCACGTGTATAATTTTAAGTGATTGACAGCATATTGTTAATGACGTTTTGTATGCACTATTTTATTTTAGAAATTCTCAATTGTTGAAAAATTTTCAGCATAATACAAAAAGATAACTCTGTTGAAATTAAAATGTTATTGAATTAATTAATTGAGAGCGAAGTGCAAATTGGGTAGGAAAGTTTTACTCTAAACTTTGTACAAAAAGTTAATTAATTAGAAAATTATACTAGGTTAATTAGGACAAATGAATAACAATTAAACTTAATTTTTATTGTCTAGTAACTTACATTTCTAAACAAGTTTAATAGTCGTGATCAAGACGCTTAGCAGTTTTCGAGAAGATAACAGATGTTTTTTTTTCTACAATATGTCAATCAATTTGTGCGTTAATTTTTTTGATCTAGAATAATAACATACCTTTTGTGTTTTTACAAATATTTTATTAGTGGCATACATTGAAACTTATTAAATTATGAATAATATCTTTTTAACGAGGTTTTAAATGTGTGCTAAAATTTTATTCAACCATTTGATTATAAAGTTTATACATATTAATATTGTTATAAATCTAAAACGTACAAAACGTTTATTAACTTGAATTTATTTAATAAATTAACAAATAAAAAAGAACTAAAGCATGTGGGAATAAATTCAATAGTACTTAGTAGTCTTTAGTGTTTACATAACAAACTTTAAAAAAACGAATTAGATTTAAAATAAATTAAAAATATCTAATAAACTAAATCAGTGATGCTGCCCAAAATTAAGAAAAATAAAAAATACTTTTTATAGTTTGACCAGATTGTATAATAATATATAATCATGATTACAATCAAAATTTTATACAAATGACTTCATAAGATTAATTACTATGTTACCAAGGAACAATTTACTTTAAATGTTGTTATAATATAATCATGATAAATTATTTACGTTTAAAAATTTGTTCAAAGGACCTGTATAGAAAGACCATTTAGTCATTGAGCTATACACCAATGATTTAATTTATCTGCATTGTGTTATAAAACATAAATAAGAAGAACAAAAATATAGGGATTAAAATGTGAATTTTTGAATGATTTTTAGTAATATTAAAATAAAACAAATAAATAGTTATACAATTATGACAAAAGTTAAATTGTTAAAAAGTTTATTACTTAACAATTGTTTCACGCTAGTGCGATGATCACAAGTAAAAGTAAACAAACTAATAAGTTGCAACGGACAAACATTATATATAGTTTTAGATAAGTAATTAGTTGATAAGGTGATTAGTTAACTAATTGAATTTTAGTAATATTCAGCAAGATAAATTATAATTAACGTAAATACAATCATAACAAAAATCAAACGATAAAAACAAAACTATATAATGAAAACAAAGGTAGATTAAACTTAAATCTAGCAAATTAAGACTTTAAATAAAATTTTGTAAAATGTCTACATTTTCCCACCAGTTCTGATCTCAAGTTTAAAAGTTTGTTTTTATTTGCAAATGCGATTTCGAGTCTTTCTCAGTTACATAGAGTGCAAATTTTACTGGGCTTGTTTTGGTTACTGCGATGAACAATTTCCCATTTTATCATATTTTTCCAATCAGGGTCACTATTCTTTATTTTGTGAATGAATCTACTTAATCTTGTGCTTTCTTTCTTCTTTACATCATTAAAGGATTGTGTATGTTCGTAATATCTATTTTTAAATTGTCTCCCAGTTGAACCAATATAAATATGCTCTTTTTTGTTATACATGACTGTTGCTTTGTAAATAACTCCTTTGGTAAGACATTCTCCTTTAACTGGACAATTGTTTTTTGATCTACAATTGCATAATTTGCGGTTTTTTTCAGTTGTATCATTTGAGTTTTGAAGTAGTTTCTGGTTGTGATTGGACAATTCTTTTTCCAAGTTGGACATGCAAGAATATGAAATCTTAATTGTGTTTCTATTAAATATAGAACCATAAAAGCCTGATTTGGGAAAATATCTGGATACTAATTTTAGGAATTCTTTCCCTATATTCGTCTTTATAGAATTACTAAAAGGAGGATTGAAGTAAAAAACTTTCTTTTTCCTTAATTTTCTTCTATTTCTTCCAATAGGATTACTGTGCACATATAATAGTTTTGTTTTAAAGCCACTGTTTTCTAAGGTTTTTTCATACGGATCTTTTATCTTGTCAAATATGTTTTTAGTTTTGAATAGTGATGATAACCTTTTTTGTATCATTGATGGGATTTCTTTTTTTATTGGGTATGGATGGTTTGAATTAAAGTTCATATAAATATTCTTAGCATTTTCTTTTCTAAATGGAAGGTATTCGTCTTTTTCCAGGTCCATAGTTATGTCCAAAAAATCCACCCTCTGTGTGCTGAGTTCAATTGTCACTTTTAAGTTATGTTGCTGAAATACTTTCGTTAGAGATTTTCTCAGTTGATCAATAAATCTTGGTGATCGTTTTTTCACTATAAGTAAACCGTCATCTCGATAAAGGCCGCAATTTGATATTTCGATCTTCTTATCATTAATAATCTCATTTAGGATAAATAATCCAACCAGTTCACAAATCTCTGCTCCATGAAAGCTTCCCATTGGGATGTCAAAAAGATCATGGGCAGAGTTCTTTTTTATCCAGCATTCATTATTGAAAAATAGGATAGTTTTACATGAGTGAAAAATAATTTCAACTTGATCATTACTAATATCAATAAATTTTCTCGCAAATTCAATAGACTTTGTTTTGAACATTTTCCCAAATCAGGCTTTTATGGTTCTATATTTAATAGAAACACAATTAAGATTTCATATTCTTGCATGTCCAACTTGGAAAAAGAATTGTCCAATCACAACCAGAAACTACTTCAAAACTCAAATGATACAACTGAAAAAAACCGCAAATTATGCAATTGTAGATCAAAAAACAATTGTCCAGTTAAAGGAGAATGTCTTACCAAAGGAGTTATTTACAAAGCAACAGTCATGTATAAAAAAAAAGAGCATATTTATACTGGTTCAACTGGGAGACAATTTAAAAATAGATATTACGAACATACACAATCCTTTAATGATGTAAAGAAGAAAGAAAGCACAAGATTAAGTAGATTCATTCACAAAATAAAGAATAGTAACCCTGATTGGAGAAATATGATAAAATGGGAAATTGTTCATCGCAGTAACCAAAACAAGCCCAGTAAAATTTGCACCCTATGTAACTTAGAAAGACTCGAAATTGCATTTGCGGATAAAAACAAACTTTTAAACTTGAGATCAGAACTGGTGGGAAAATGTAGACATTTTACAAAATTTTATTTAAAGTCTTAATTTGCTAGATTTAAGTTTAATCTACCTTTGTTTTCATTATATAGTTTTGTTTTTATCGTTTGATTTTTTTTATGATTGTATTTACGTTAATTATAATTTATCTTGCTGAATATTACTAAAATTCAATTAGTTAACTAATCACCTAATCAACTAATTACTTATCTAAAACTATATATAATGTTTGTCCGTTGCAACTTATTAGTTTGTTTACTTTTACTTGTGATCATCGCACTAGCGTGAAACAATTGTTAAGTAATAAACTTTTTAACAATTTAACTTTTGTCATAATTGTATAAAGGCTCCTTAATTGTGAAGCTCTTTAAAAATTTATTGTTAAAACAACTTCAATAAATAGATATATGTCAAAAATATCAAAATTTGAAAACAAAACATGTCTGTTTTGAAAACAGCTTAAAGTAAACCAAAAACTTTGAAACCAATAGAATAATTCTTAAGTGAAGAAATAGATATTTACAAGAAAGCTAGAAAAATTATTACATCACGCAAAAATTCATGATTGACACCTGATATTTGTGACTTTTTTTTTGTTATTAATGCTTTAACAACTTTTAGTATCTCTGAATAGTTGTAAAATCTCAGCATGATACAAAATTTAAACCTTGTTAGAATGTTTAAATTTCTAAATAAATAAATTGATTGATAGCAAAGTAAAATTTTGGTAGAAAAGTCTATAAAGCTTTACATAAAAAGTTAAAAATAAAATCTATTCACTTTGTTATTTAGAACAATGTATATAATTACAGGACACGTTCAAATCAACCCGATCAAAATCTTCCCAGTAAAATTCGAGAACCGCTTACTGAACGAGGGTAAGGGTTAGAGGTAACAGTGATAGTAAATAATAAATAAAAAATATATAAAATAAATTAGTAAATAAAGAAAATGCAAAATAAAATTGGTAGGATTTCGAATGAGGATGGATACTAAACGCGTGTTGATTTTGATAGTATACCGTAACTACTGAGAGTAAACTTTTCATTGTTTAATAATTCTCATTTGTAAACAAGTTTAATCGTTTTGGACAAGACATTTAGAAAAATTCGAGTTGTGTAGAACTTGATAACGCAAAATTGTTTTTGTACACCAAGTCGTTGAAAAAACTATTAATAGGGTTATTTTTTTGTTTTACGGGTAATTATATTTTCTATTTCACCAGTTACATCAAATTAGTAGTTCATATTAAAAGTTAAAAAATGAAAAATGTATTTACAACGGGTGTTTCAATTTGTATAAATATTTTATTTAACCATTTAAATATTTAGCTTAATTTTATAATAGTAAAATCAATCTAAACTTCAGTTAACGATTTTTAACTTTAATATTTTAATTTAAATAATAACTAAACTTAATTTTGTTTTTCAAGCACGTGTTAACTATTTTATTATTATTTTTAGTTACAATTAAATACTTATACTAAGTTATACTTTTTGATATTAAGTTTACAATTTTAGTTCTCAGGATATTTTTTTATTCAGCCTTGTAATTATGACAATAAAGTTTTAACTGTTTTAAAGATCACTGGTTATGAGTATTATAATTATTTCGTTTAAACAAGATTATTAGAGATATTCTAAATAGGAAATCATTTTAAGGGCTTAAAATGTGCTGAAAAAATTAGTTTGTAGGTTAAAAACGATAAACCTTAGTAAAAGTAGTTTATTTCAAACATTAAAAGTTCTATTTATTAACCTAGCAAAAAAAAGGATACTAAAGTATAGTCTTGCTTGTTGTAATAATGACTAGTATAAGTTTCTATACAGTTTGTAATTATACTATATACATATAAAAAACTTAAGTTAATAAAGTTGAGAGTTGTACATAATGATTATGGTTACTAAGTAAACTTTGGAGTGATTTTTTGAAGTAAGTATCTAATGGTCTGTTTTTATAATTTAAGATGTTGACTTTTTATTATAGGTCTTTATAATCTATAATATAAAATTAAAGAATATTCATAGAGCTAAAGTTGTAACACTATAGTTAAAAACACTTTAATATATCTACTAACAATTTAGTTTATACATTAAGTCATTGAGCTACACACTAATGATTTACTTATCTGTTTTGTGTTATAAAACATACATAAGAAGAATAAAAACGAATTAACAAAATTGTAAATTTATGAATAATCGTTAATAATATTAGTATACAACATAAAAAATAAATGTCTAAAGGTTCAACAATTTGAAAATAAAACATTCATGTTTATAAACCAATTTTAAGTAGACCAAAACAACTTTGTAAATCAAAAGTAAATTTTCTTAGTGCAAAAATAAATTTGTTTGAGAAAGCAAAAAGAATTGTTCGTCACATAAAAATATTTGATTGATAGCTGACTTATGTGACGTTTTTTTGTATCTTATGCTCCAACTACTTTAGTACTTTTCAGTAGTTGACAAATTTCAGTAGGTTACAAAAATTAAACCTTGGTAAAACTTTAATGTTTTTGAATTAATAAATTAACTAAGAATAAAGAAAAGATTGGGTAGAAAACTAAAAAACTTAGCATAAAAAGTTACATAATAAAGTTCTTATAGGTTGTATAGGAATAATAACAATACAAAATAATAAAAACATGTTTAACTATTTAGAGTATACTTTTCGTTGTTTAGTGATTTCATTTTGTAAGCAAGTTTAGCAGTATCCGAGTAGGATTCGACAACGGAAATTCTTTTTGTTCAACATGTACTTTAACGACTTATTTTGATCATTATATTTTTTTTCGTTCCAAATGTAAATAAATTATGTATTTTCACCAATATTTAAGTTAGTGGTACACGTTGAAATTTAAAAAACTGACAATTATATTTATAACGAGTTCTTAAATGTGTTATAATATTTTATTAAACAGTTTTAATAATGAGTTTAATCATTTAAAATTTAAATCAATTTAAAATTCAGTAAACGTTTTTAACTTTAATATTTTTCACTAAATAATCAATTAATTAAAATATTGCGTTTTTTAAGTGCTTGAGAACTAATTTAATAGTACTTAATAGTTTTAAATGCTTACATAACAAACATTAAGAGTTTTTAAACGTTTAACAATCTTAAATAGTGATGCTAAGTCAAGTTAAACACTTTCACAAGTTGTAAACAAAGTTTTACCTCATTGTGTAATAACATATAATTATATCATTATAACGGTCAAAATTATGTACAAATATCTTTATAATTTAAATCTATATACTACAATTTACTTATATTATCAAATTATATATCAATCAAAGCACCTTGTTTTTTTTTGTAAAATTTAAAAATCATTTACTAAAAAATTAAATAATTAAATATTATCTATTCTAGATGCTATAGAAAATTATAAAAATTTATATAAAACCTATCATATATTTAAGTAAACGGTTAAGTGTTATTACTACCTACTTTTAAAACTTTTTTGTAAGTTTACGTTATAAAACTATTGTAAACAGAATCACTTACTATAAGTTTAGTCTAGAGTTGATTGAAATTTTTTTATTTTTTAAGCAAATTTAAGATTCGATCATAGTGGACATTGAAAAGTACTTTTAAAATATTAAATATACTAAAAAAAGAATGCTATAACAAATTAAAAACCTTTAGAAAAATTAATTCCGACATTTAATTGCTCAAAGTAGCCTACAAGACATATTTCAAAGGAACGAAGTTTTAACAAATTATTTGTTGCATCTCAGAATATTTAACCATTAATTATAACTAAAATTCGCTGTTACGATAAAGTAATCTTAAACTTGTACTATTACAAAGTTTTCAACAGTTTAAGAAGTGCAAAAAATCCTTTTAACTAAATATTTAAAAAATGATGCATAAATGTTTAATAGTTGTTGTATATTCGTAATTTAATAATAACAGATTTATATATTTTTACATTTGTTTGTTAAAATGTATACGTAGACAATAACTAAACAAAATAAAAGTGGTATTTGCTAAGTTTTATAAATACTAGAGTTAAAATCCATTTTAAACTGCTAGAGATTTAAACTGATTTTTATATGTTAAACTTGTTAATAGTAACAACTTAAATTTTTGTTGAACAATAAAATCTTAACAAAAAATTAAACAGTTATACTGGCCCTTATTAGAATATAAATTGTTAATTTAAAATAACTAATCTTAAGTTCGAATTAGTTTAAGAAAACTCATAAGTTACATAGAATTTATTTTATGAAAATTATAAACTATAACCCTATCTGTATATATTCACGTTTTATAATTTATCTTAAACTTTATTAATATTCGTAAAAAAAGAGTATGTCGTAATATGTTTTTTAAAATATAATAAGTTAAAGAAAGACACTTTGTTACGAAATAATACATTATCAGTTTAATAAACTATTCTCTTGTATTATCAAAAAGATTGTCAGAACTCTATGTATCTTGATATTTCTTAAAAATATAGTTTGTGTAATTTGTACAATTTATATATATTTTTTCTATGTTATCTAGCTTTTTTAACAAAACTTACATCTTTGAAAAGAATTAACAAACAATAAGCTTAATTATGTAGGTTTAAGCATTTGAAAAAATTAGTTTAGCTATACTTTACAAAGATTACATTAAAGTACACTAAATTACTTCAAATGTATTTTAAGATCAAAGGTCCATAAATATTTTTCTTTTTAATTAAAACTAAAATGTGAAAAATGTTACTTTAATTTTAATTAAAAGTTTAGTAAACTTTGTTTGTCTTTTCAAGTTTTCGTAAATTTTCAAGTTTTCGTAAATCAGTTTTTAAAACTTATTAATCCTAGTCGTGTTTAAATAAAAACATAATTACAAAAAAAATATATATATACCGAATGCAAGATATCATACAAACTTAAAGTCTGTTTTAAAAAAAAATAATTAAGTGAATAAAATGCGACTAGTAAAAAGCTTTATAAACCTGCTATAAAGATAAACAAGATAAACATCAGCAGTTGTTATTTAAAGTTTCACACAAGTTCTTAACTTTTATAATTAGTTTATAATGTGTAGCGTTTCAGCTGCATTGATGTTAAATTGAGTCTTTTTTTTTTGTTGACAGTGTTATGTTAAATTTACTTTTTATTTGTGAGCTTTAGTAAAATAAAGTGTTTTGTTTTTAGTTTTTAAAGTTCATAAATTCGTAAAATTGTATAGCTTTTTTATTTTAGTTTAGAAAATAGTTTATTCTTAACTAATTCTTTGTTATTGGTTTGTAAAACTTTGTTTAAAGCATTGATTAAGCTAAGTTTAAAAGCTTTATATTTTTTATGGATTTAAAATTTATTTTAAAAAATGTATGTTTTTAAAACCCAAGTTTTTAATATTTAACTAACTACAATTTTGATCTATTGTGAGCTTGATAAGTCATAAGACATTTGATTTTCTTTTAATAAGTAACTTAGTTTATTAAAAGTTGATGAAACTTACTTACTTCATCAAATATTAAATATCTTGTTTTTCAATTAAAAAAAAAGAACATTTTGTAAACGTAAAGTGATTAAATTTTTGATTAAAAAACTTAAGTTTTAGGTTTTTTGTATATTTTAAAATGGATAGAAAGCTTAAACTAGCTATTTTTTTGTTGTTCATTTTTCTTTTTTACCTGGTAAGTAATTTGTTCTCAACGATTTTTAATTCAAAAATAAATGAAACTTTTATTGAATATGTAACTAAAAGCTAAATCTGAATTTTATAATTCGAAGTATAACTTAATTGTCAAATTTTAAACTTTTAATAAATAATTAGAACTAAAAAAATCTTAAAATAGAATTTAGCTATAAAACGACTTTACGGTTTAATTACTCGTAAAATATAATTACTTTTAAAACATAAACTTTTGACTGTTAATTGCCAAAAATCAACTTTTATAGCTATTTTAATGACTTTTTAAGCACTGCGATAGAAGATAATGTTTTTATAATTTTTTATCTCTGAAAATAATGAACTTTAACCAAAACATTGTTTCTCGTAACATCTGCTGTATTTTAGTTACATGCATGTCATTGTAACATGTATTCTAAAACTTTTGACTTATAATAAATTTTAGTTAAAAAACTAAAACGAAAAACAAATTGTTTATGCCTTCTTTATTAAAAAAATCAAACAAAAATAAATACAAATAGTTTTCTTGCAAATTTAAAACAAAGTTTTTTACATTTTACAACAAAACAAATCAAAATATTTTTTTTTGCAAATTTTGTTTGGTACAAAAAGTTATTTGTTTAAATGAAATTACTTAAAAAGTTTTCAAATAAAAATTCTTCGATTGCTGCTGTTTTAACACAATAACACTTCAAAATTAGTTCTAAACATGCTTTTTGGCAATTTTAAATTTTTTTTTAAAATAGTTTACAATTTTTTAATGATAGTAACTTTTTATGCAAAGCACTTTTAATTCCAGATAATAAGAAAAATTGTATATCTGTTGTTTATTGTATAGGAAATAATTAAAGAATTTATAAGTTGACTAAAGTAATTACAAAAATTATAATTGATATTGTTTTGTTAGATAATTTATTTTATTCTTTGTATATTTGCTCAAAATACAAAAGTTTTCAGGATAAACGTATCAAAAACTATTTTTAATAATGATTAACATTGTGTTTTACCTTTGATGAAAACTTAAATTGAAAATCTTTGAATTTTTTTTCTAAACTTTCAAATGCTTGAAATAATGTTTATTTATTTAAAACAGGTGAATGCTCCCGTTTCAAATGAAGAGAATTTGAAAAATTCAAAAAAGGTCGATAGAACCTTCCTTTCTTTCGATCAAGCAACACCCAAGGTAAGATTAAGCTTTTTAAAAAATATACTGTTTAAGTTCGATTTTGTAATTATTCTTAGTATTCCACTACTGAATAATATAGTCAATAAAATAAAGTTATTTACAATAACTAAAAGTATTGTTTTAAGTCGTTGGAACATCAAATAATAAAATAATTTTAATCATAGTTTTCTATATTAAACATTTTTTTAAGTATTATTAAGTCTACTAATATTAAGTTTTCACACCTAGTTTTCAAACTTTGTAAATGTTACTAACATCAATTTTATTGACCGATTTTAATAAAAACGTATCGATAACAACTTAGCTATAAAAATTTTAGATATTTTCACATGTTTATTCATGTGAAATTAGAAATTTTCTTTTTAATAACGTTTCTTTAAATTTTGTTTAGTTTTATTTGTTTTCGGAAATCTAAACTAAAACATGTTCAACTTATAATGTCATTTAAATTATCTAACACAAATTTTAAACACTTTTGCTTATTTATAAAAATTAAAAAATTGCTAAAACTTTGTTAGTTTTTTTTATGTTTTAAAGTGTCAACTTTAATTTATTTTATATGTTTAATTTTAAACAAAACTTTAAATTTAAACAATGTTCTAAAAAATCTACAAAAACTGCACTTTGAATAATTTAGGATTCTTTAAATATGTTTTTAAAAGTATAAATTAGTATGAATTATAAGATATGAATCGATTAACTATGTTATTGGTGCAATATTTCGCACTTTAGTCAAACTTTCAAAATGCAAATGTCGTCTTTAATTTTTTAAATATAGTTGTTACGCTTATCGTAACATACTATAAAACTTTTTGTGTAAATCAAACAAAACCGAGCTTTTAACATGAGCAATTTACTTTTGTTGATAATACACGCTTCACAGTAGTATTACTTAATTAGATATTTCATTTAAATTTTCTTCACGTGATTTTTAAAACTTGTGTAGTAAATGAAAAAAAATTTTAATACAGACCCGGCCGACAACTATAAAAGATAAATACGAACAACAGAAAAAACGGGAAAAAAAGTCTAAGAGATCGACAGTCACGGTAAGATTTTGTATATATAAATTTTAACAGTATACGATTTCAGTTTTAATTTACTAAACATTTTATATTATATTTAAGTAATACAACTTTATGACCCTGTCATTAAATAGTTATAGAAAACGTTACCTTTAAACCGTTTGTTAAAAGAAAATTGTTGTATTTAAAGTTGGTTAAATTGTTCGATTTTAAGTCATATATGACAAATAAAACATGAATACACATTAAACAAGATTTTACGTCAAACAAATTATTTTCATTTATTTATTTATTTAAATTTAAACTCTGTAAAACAAATTTCATAGTGCTAATTTGATTTCATAATAAACTATCATATTTTAGTAATATTATCATTAATTAAGTAATATTATAAATTTATTATACATTGAGCAACTTGATTGCTGCTTAAAAAAATTTAAAAACAAAAATATTGAATTAAAATTTTTAATGATTTTTTCTCATAATAACAGTTATAAATAAAAAATCAACAAAAAAATTTTACAAAAAAAATTATAATTAAACAACTTTTGCTTTAATTATAAACGTTACTTTATGTTGATTGTGGTTTAATAAAATTTAATTCAAATATATTTTTTTTTATAAACTAATAGATTAGGTCTAAACTGCTACACTATTTACTAATTTTAAACTAATGCATGTATAACTAATACATATAAAGCTACCTTATTTATCAAAAAAAGCTTGTGATAACACATTTCATTTAAACTTTTATAATAATTTTTAACAATTAAAATTTAGAAAATAGCTAAAAAACATGTGAGATAACGTGATAAAGACAAATATTAACACTAAAGTTTATAGTTTTTTAATAGTTTACTTTTATACAACTTTATATGTTAAACTTTACTAAATTTCATATATTATTAGTTTATGCGACTATCAAGAAACTTTTGTTTGTATAGACTTTTAGCATTTTCTAAAAGTTAATGTTGTAGGTCTAATCAACATGTATTACTTTAGTACCGCTTTAATCTTATAGTAGTATTTTTGGAATTTGTTTATTTCTTAAACGTTTTGTTCAAAGTTTAGATTTTTTATAATCTAATATGTATTTTGGAATTGTTATCAATAACATAGACAATAAGAAGTTAATTTATTTAAAAATTGTTTACAGTATGTAATAAATAGCTTTTTTACGC
Source organism: Thalia democratica (assembly GCF_965202585.1). Taxonomy (NCBI): domain Eukaryota; kingdom Metazoa; phylum Chordata; class Thaliacea; order Salpida; family Salpidae; genus Thalia; species Thalia democratica. The sequence continues at coordinate 5,899,245 of NC_139167.1, read as the reverse complement.
ACAACTTTTTAAAAATTATCAGAAGAACTTAAGAAAAAGATTATATTTACTATATTTGATCTTATTAATAATTATTTAGCAGAACGAATTATTAAACGAAAAAACCTGGATTATGCAAAACATAATCAAACATAGTAAGTTTGTTAAGTGTTATAAAAAATATGAAAAAATATTTTTGAAGCATAATTAGCTTATTTAATAATTCAATCATCTTCTAAAAAAATAGTATTTTATAATGCTAAACAACATAATTCAGAATTTACTATCACTTTCAATTTTTGGGAAAAATAAAAACTACATTACGCTACAAAATATTAGCAAATTATTTTTTTGTTTTTAAACTGTTAATAACTTTTTTTTTCAAAAGACTAGCAGATACAATTTTCAGCAAATGCTTGCAAATCTAAATTTTAATAAATAAATAGTGCATACTTTTTTAGTTTTTTAAAGTTTTTACAAACACGTTGTGTAGATTTCAATGATTTTTTTTAAGACCAATCAGCATGTCCGTGCAACAGCTATCTTAGCTGCAAAAGTCATAACACTTCTTCATGTGTTATACTCAACAACGCTGATGATGGTGAGAATTGTTTGTTTTTCTCCATTAAACATACTGAGCTCTGTTTATTTAAATTGTATATAACATGTAGCTTTTCAAATTTCTTTCGTTTTATTAGGTATTAATTCTAACTTCAAGTTGCTTAGAATACAACATTTGATATTGTTTTAATAAAGTATATAATAATATTTTAAATTATCTACTATTTCTTATTCGCAGCATAACATTAGAAACAAAATATTACAAAAAAGTTTTATTTTCTATTTAGTTTAGATTTTCGTCAGTAAAGCTTGACTTTTATGTCCGTAAAAAAATCTGTTAATTGGTCTTGTTACAAGGTTAATTTGTTTAAAACGAGGTTTGCCAAACAAAGTTTTATAAAGGCGCGCTGGCAGAAAGTAAAAATAAATTATTTATTTTAGGTATTTTTGCAAGTTAGATACAAGCTTACTTTTTTGCCGCAACCGCCTGTGAAAGGGCGTTATTTTTTGAAACCAATCACAAACATCATTTATTCCTGTATATTATAACTACTACTTGTCAGTTTAAATCTTAAGTTGTTTGATATCACAGACCTATGTGATTATTACATAGAGGACGTTCATGACGACACTAAGAAAGATACCAAGGAGGACGCCAATACCAAAGAGGACACGAATGATGACGTTAATCACGACAACTCAGAGGACACCAGTGAGAATAAGTTGGAGTCTTGTTTCGTAATCCAACACGATTATTCCTCGTATATACGAGGAATATTCGTGTATGATAAAACAGACTTGCTAGATGGTTTGTTTTAAATCTAGTTATTGATTTTTACATTTTATTTGCCTTTAAACAATTCATATTGGTACGTTACAACATTTAATTAAGTCAATAATATTTTGGCTTGTCTTGAAAATTATTTTTAAATGCTGTTGAGTAAATTATTTGAACCGATACACTGTTTTCAATTTGTTATCTTGTATTCAAGTTTAAATAGTATAAAATATTAAAAAATTTAATCAATGAACCTTAAAATTGTGTTAGTCAACAAACGTAACATAAAAAAGTATTGTTATAAAAACTGTTTATAAATGTTTTAAAATTTTGTTAACCATTAATTAGTATCAAAAAAAATTGAATAAAAACAAGTTTAAAAAAAATAAGTTAGACAATACTTTTGAAGAAAACTAGTTTAAATAATAATTTATTTAACTCAAACTTTTGTAAATAAGTTAACAAAATAGAAACTTCAAACTTTATGTTGAATGCATTATTGTTTTTTAGTATATATTAAAACAAAGCTTTCTTAAAATGACTTATTGACAACTGATACTTTAAAAATAAAAACAAAGCTACTAACTAATTCAGCAAAAACTAAAAACATTAAATTTTTAGACCTCGTGCACTGCAATGGCAAGTGCACGCCTGATCGTATGTGCTATAATAGCACGGTCGTATTTAAAGATAAAGGAAAAAATCTTCAGGTTACAAAGTTTATCACATGTTTATACGAAAAATTTGAAATACCTCCTCCTGATGATGAACCTATTGACCCCAACAAAACGCATAGTTAGTTTTTGTCAGCAAAAACTTATTTTGATGTTTTATTATTAGTTTTTGCTTCGTTTAAACTTCTGTAGGTTTTAAAATAACTTTTCTACTAAATTATCTAAAGTTTTTTTTTCTTTATGTTCAAAATGACGAATTTTGTAATATAATGGTTGCAAATAAAAACTTTTGGAAAAAATACAAACTTAGTTGCTATAAGTTTAAAAAATAGCTAGCGGGTTATCTAAACAGATTTTAGTATAAATTATATCAAAAAACATGCATACTTTTTTTACTTGATTTTCAATAATATATTCTAAATCTTTGTTAAAAAAAATAAAAAGAAGTATTTGGTGAGAAGCTTGATGACCGCAGAGTCTATATACTAAGTCCTCTGATTTTAATAAAGCGTTTTATAAACTGTCTTCTTTTTTGAACAGTATATTTCATAGACACAACCACCGGAAAGTTGGTTGTGTCGCTAGCCGTTCTTGCAGCGGCAATGCTCTTGATAACATCATGTTATTTCAGAGGGTGAGTGTTTATGTATTGAATATTTTAGTTAATTTTGTTAAGCTGTTGCTCCTTGATAAAACACTTAGTAAATTTATTAATACATATGCTACTTTAAGAAAGTTTAGCGCTTATATTAAAAACATTTTATTTTAATTATTAATAAAATTAAACATTTTTCCCAAATATAGAAATTATTAATAACAATTTTAAATACTCTATATAATTATAAATTTTAAATATTATTCTGCTAGTGTATTTGATAAAAAACAAAATAGGTATTAATTACAAATTTGTAACAATTGTTACACACTGATGAAAATAAATGAAATACGTTTTTGTATAGTAAACGACTTTCTTGTTTTTAATACAATTTAAGCTTCCTTAGCTCAACTATCACACCACATGACTTTAAATAAAACGTTCAACTTGTGTTTAACAACCAAAATAATATTCAAGAACACTTTTATATCAAAAGCAAAATTTAAATCATTTTAATGATTATTTTAATGAACTAATAACCGGATTTTAATGCATGAAAGCGTATAATGTTAGTAATTTTCTCAGCAAACGGCTAATCTCCTACATCTTCCACCTACCCTGCTGTCCGCAATGCCCCCAGTGTATTGAAGATTTTTTAGAAAGAGAGGGGTGTTGCGGCGCAGAAGACGATGAGGACATTACTTCCGTTATTCAGCTAGTAAACATCGAAGCTTCCATTCAACAAAACTATTCCGGTGAAGAGGATAAAACTGAAAGTATTGAGGTTCAAGCCGACGGTGAACAGCACAAAGAGAAGGTAATTTTTATTATTATTTTTAATTAAAAAAAATTTTGCCGTTAGTTCATTAAATATTTTCATTTGTAATTTCATTCAACTTTGCGATGAGTTTCCTTTTTTAAGTAAATTGTTAAACTAAACCAGTTCGATTTAAATTTTTTTTAAATAAACTTCAATATTTAAGATCGAGCAAGAAAAGGTAGAGGAAGGAGAAAGAGAAGAGGGAAATGGAAGTGAAGAAAAAGAGACATCTCTTTAATAACTCTGAGTGACGTAATACATAATTGTTATAGTTGGTTTAAGCTAATTGTTTTTGTTTAGCTTTACTACAAATCTTTGTCAAGTTATAACATTAACTGTAATTTTACACTTTTACGCTTTATTATTTTCAAGTGTTTCTAAAAATAAAATAAACAGTTACCAATGTACATTAGATAAAGAAAAAACACTTTAATATTAAATAACTTACTTGTTTATAAAAACGCTTAATTGATTTAGTGTACTTTAAACTACTTCCTGTCTTAAAAAAAATAAGTTAGTTTCACCGATTTAGGTTATTTTAAAATTGATAATTACTACATATTTAAATAAAATTTGATACTTTAGCTTTAAATTAATCAGTTTTTTAAACTCATTAAGAAAACTTAATAAACAACGATAGTAATTCAAGTATAACGTTTACTTAATGTTTTTTCAATTTAGCAGCTCACTTAAAATGGTTTTAAATCACATCAATCTTTATTATTATTCTTTAAAGTTGTCTTGTTGAATCAAATGTAAATTATTGATTGTTTCACTACTTTTTTACAAAACTTTGTTTATGTTTTTGAAGCACTAATAAAGATGATAAGCAAAAATGCAAGTTTCTATTCTTTTAATACATAATTACCATACTAGTTTAACTTAAAATTTTATTTTGAGATTCTTTAATTTTAAAGTTTTGTTATACGTTTAAATTATATATAATATTAAATACTTATTTTTCTATGTTGAATTAATTTGCACTATAAACTTTAAAAATTTTGACAAATAACCTAAAATTCAGTTTGTTTTAAATTTTAATTTAATTATAAGTAAAGGTTTTGGGAAAAGAACTGAACATTCTTAATAAATAACACTTTTTCAAGTACAAAATGTACAAGTAAATTTTTTTTATAAATAGAAAGGTTAATTAATCAGTTTGTTTTAAACATTTTACTTAAAAGTTACTAAAGTACTTTTACCCGAATCACGCTGAGCTTAACAAAGTAAATAAATTTCATATAAAATCAATAGTTTCATACAATTTGAAAAATTAAATTTTAACTTAGTTTTAAAATATTTCCACTAAATTAAAAATAAATAAAGATATTTTATTAGTACATAAATTAGAACATTAAAGGTTAGAAAATAAACATAGTCTACTTAGCTTATATTAGTGAAAAAAGAATTCTTTTTAAACAGCTATTAAACATGAATATTGAGATTAAATAATTATTAATAAATTTATTTGAAAAAAGTGTTCATCTTAGTAACTATTCAGATAAAACTGTCTAAAAAATACTACCTTATAAAAAAGCTCTTCGAATCCCTAACTAACACAATATTATTCTAGAATGAATTTTTAAGTACAATTAAGCTCTTAACACGCTAGAATTTTTCGTTCTATTTCAAGTAAGGTGTCCCCGTTTAACCCTCATTATGTAAGGGACGGTTTAGTTTTTAATCGATAAATTTGAGTTAAATTTGGAATTTTTGACAAATATCAGGATTAGGGTACTGGTTAATATTTTATACAAAAAACACGATTGTTACTTTAAAACCTTAGGTAGAAAAGTTTTAACTTATTTTTAGGTATCGGTATGAATCTGCGTTATCTTGAACTTAATGGCTTATTAAATAAAGCCTTTTTAAAGCATTATTCTTTACAGCTACGTGTACATATATATATATATATATATAATTAATGCTCACTAGTACTACTAAGTTTTATTTTGGTTTCAAAAAGTAGTACAGCGTATGAAAATTTTGAGTAGAAATTATGACAAATCAAAAAAATATTATCTATAAATGCTAATTTAAAATGTTGAATAAAGCAAATTTTCTTTTCAATAGAAAGTAGTTTACTAAACGTAGCGGCTTACATTTAAAAATATCTAATCTTATTTCATTTTTATAACTTGTTTATACTATCATGATCTTGTCTATTCTTTTCGTTACATAACTTTCTAAATGTGTAGAACAATTAGAAAACTTAGTTAATTTTAGATATCATTAAGTTGTATTATAATTTAGACATTTCGGATGTTAGTTGTTCGTATAATATTTAAAAACATGTCAATTATAAACCGTTGATAAATACAAGTTTTATAAAATTTAAATTTTTCTTGAATTATTTTTAAGTCAGTTTAACTGTATTAACATCAAACATTTGTGTTTATAATAAAGATAACTTTTTCAGTTATAATTTTTGTTAAGCTCGTTAGTTTTAAACACTTACTGTAACAAAAATTAAAAGTTATACTTAGTTAATCCATACACAAAAATTAAAGTTTAATTTTTTATACTTTACCATCGACTATAATTAAAGTTTTTTGAAATCTCAGGGATTAATTAGTTTTTAACATTTATAAACAGTTTAGTAATTACTTACTAATATATAGTGTAAACTATATTGGCATATAAATGTATAAATATACTCAATTAGAAAAGTTTAGATCAAACAATTGTAAATAACTGTCTTATGAATATAACAAAACACTATACTCTTTTTTTTGTAAGAATCTATTGACTGAAAATTTAAAATGAAACTATAAATTTAAAATATATGTATAAAACTATATTCTAATATTAACATTTATTTTAAATGTATAAACTATACTATAAATATATTACCTTGAAATTACTTATACAGATCGTGGACTAAAGAAATTACGCATTATTTTGTAACTTATAAATAAAAAAATAACTTGCACTCTTAAGTTGTTAAAATATGTGTAGTTTGAATTAGTTATTATATATATGTAGAAAATTAAATGCAAAAACTGTTTTATATTCGCAGCTGGAACTTAATATTTTGAGAGATATCTTATTTGTTAGTTAAAATTATCAAGAGTTTCTAATTTTTTTTATAACGTTGTTATTTTTGAATGCTTCTAGTATATTTTTATCTGAGTATATTTAAAGCCAGTGACAAATTGCAAATGCATTTTTAGTATCTGTTGAATCAAATTTTAATTTCAAAAATTAATAACTATCTCAACATTTCAAGTAAAGTAAAGTGAGTCTGCTTAAAACATTATTACATAAATTTAAAAGAAGCTAAATAAATAGATTGAGATTTAAGTCAAGCGTTTGTTTATGAAATAATAAACTTTTTTTATAAAAATCATGTAAGTAATGTTATACTTAATAATAAATATAAAATTAATAGTTAATGAATTTTAAACTATACATATAAAATCAAGATATACCATAATTGAACTATAAATTATATTAAAAATAGAGTTGCAATATATTAAGAATTATAAATTTTCTGTACATAATATTATTTGTTATAGTTATATGTTGAGGTCAAGAATTATTATACTACAGCTAGCAACACTATGTTATTAAACAATAAATTTTAATTTTTTATTATTTTAATAAAATTTCAACAATTTACTTAATGTTTGTTATATAAACACTAAAGTACAAAATACTTATTAGTTCTCACGTGCTTCAAAAACACAAGTAAGTATTTTATTAAATTGAGAGTTTAGTAAAACCAAATAAAGAAATTTTAGCTGAATATTCAACAGCTTTTAACTTGATTTGATTAAAACTAATATTTAAAATTGTTAAACAAAATAGACTAAAAAAATTAAAACTTGTTAAAATTATTCTTTTGGTTTTTCAAAATAATTTCTGCACCACTACTGTATATATTACTAGAAAACGCAAAACTTTCACTGAGTTTGTTTATTTTTTTCTATAAAATGAAATTACTAAACCATTACAAGTTTACTTTAGTTATTTAAACATTTGTCTCAAAATTAATGTATTATTAAGTTCATGCCAAGTTTTTAAAAGTGTTTTGCGCAACTAATGTTTCACTCTTAATTAGTTTATAACCAAACAATATGAGTTTTTGATAAGGTTTAATATTTGAAACAATAAATAAGCTCAGATCTTGCAGTAATGGAGTTTTGTTGAAAATTACTACAGCATGAAGTACAAATAAATGTCACAAACATTCAGCTGTCAATCATTTACTTTTGTGACGTAATAATTATATATGTTGCAGATTTATTGCTGCACCAAAGTACTTTATTATTGGTTTACAGAGTATTTTTGTTTTTATTATTGTTATTCTAAACAAATGTTTCATCTACAAGTTTTTTGTGTTTTTATAAACACTTCTTTACTTTTACTTGTCCTCTTCTATTACTGTTTATAATTCTGATACTAATCAAAAGATGTTCTAAACAAAAATTTTTATCAAAATAAATGATTGTCTATATAATATGACATAAAAGCTAAATATTGTACATTACAATATTCGGTTTTTGTAAACTATTGTTCTGGAAATTAAAATTACGCATTTTTCTAATAAAATATTTAAAAGCCCTTAATAAGCTCTGTAGAAAATGATTAATTTTAAACAAAAATTAATCAATTAAAAACATCTAAATATATATAATTTATTAGCAAAATACGATTTTGTTTATCTAGAACGGGAGGGTGTCACTTTTGCACGAGCGTCACTTTTGCACGAGGGAACACTTTTGCACAGCGACTCTTTTACACGAGCGTCACTTTAGCACGAGGAGACACTTTTGCACGGCGTCACTTTTTCACGGAGGTTCATTTTTGCACGAGAAACACTTTTACACGGCGAATCTTTTGCGAGGAGGGTCACTTTTGTTCGAGTTGACATTTTGGCCCGGCGTCACTTTTGCTCGAGGAGACACTTTTCCATAGCGACATTATTTCACGATGACAATTTTTTACGGCAGCATTGATGCACAACGTCACATTTTTACAATAAAATTTTTGCGCAGTGACATTTCTTAAACAGTAAAAGTTAATGTTAAAAACAAACTGATGAAAAGATAAAATAAAAATATTTATAAAAGATTCATACCACGGAAAATAAAGTTAATTTATTTAGACACTAGGATAAAAAATACTTTTAGTGTTAGTAAGTTGATCAAGTTTATTTTTAATTTTAATATATTAATTAACAACTATGCCTTTTTATATATTTTACTATACGGATACAAGTTTATTGTTCATATGATGAACCTAGGCATCAAAACTTAAACCACTTAAACTGGAAGACACATAAAAAAAATAAAATAAAATAATATATATAGTTTAATTATTATAATAAAGATAAAAACATAATTCGACTTAAAATTTATAGGTTAACATAAAAAGCAAAGTTTTAACCACAAATTTATATTTACTTACGCTTTGATGTAGAACGATCAACATCAAATATTTAAATGCATTGAATAACAACAAAAATAAAAACCTAACGCTCCAAGGACATTAACCTTAAGCTCTCATTGGCTTATTTCATGATCATGGAATGCTGGTATAAGCATCTCTTGATACTTTTAATTAACATAAGTTCAAATTTTCAAATGTTACTCTCTCATTGGCTTATCATGATCATGCAACATTATTGTAATGAAACAATTTAAGTTTAAATCATGAAAAATGCGCTATTTTATTGCTATTTTTATTCTCACACTAATGAAAAAATAAAAATAAACATCAGGTAAAGTCTGAAGTACCTTTACACTTCATAAACTAAATAAATCTTTTTTCTAATTTAACAATTGTTTGAAATAAAAGTAAGTTTAAAATATTTTGTTAACAGCTATATGATGCTAATTAAAACATCAAGAGAAAATAAGTAAAAATAATACTCAAAATTCGTGTTTTAATGCCTTACTAAATTAATTTTATCTTTTTGTTTAAAAAGTAACAAAATTCAGATTATTTTCAATATATGTATTCAGAATTGTTTTTATTTAGAATTATAAATGTGTATTCAACTAGTTTATTCAAATCAAGGTAATAAATATAAATTAATGAATTGTGGTACGTTATTTTATTGTTCTACGTAAAACTTTAAATAAAAACTTTACATTAAAATTTTATTTAAAACTACCACACTTTATTTAATCAAAACAATTTGCGTTTAAAAGCGAATAAATGTTACGTGAGTTAGAAATATTTTTTTGATTTTAAAAAAATGTCGCTGTGCACAAGTGTTTCCTTGTGCAAAATTGTCCCCTTGTCCAAAGGTGAGCCTGCTTGCAAAAGTGTCGCCATGCAAAAGTGTCCCCTTGTGCAAAAGAGTCGCCGAGCAAAAGTATTCCCTTGTCCAAAAGTGACCCTGCGTGCAAAAGTGACGCTCGTGCAAAAGCGTCCCCTCGTGCAAAAGTGACGCTCATGCAAAAGTGACCCGTTCCCATCTAGAACAAATGTTTCTTAAAGTTAATGCTTTCATCATCAGCTAGTTCAATTTAAATTTAAGAGCATTTTGGTGAACTGAGATGCTAAAGTTATACTAAAAAACAAAAACACTATGAAAAGTAAACTTGTAAAAACAGCAACAAAATTATACAAAATTAGGTAGTACGTATTAACAAAACAGTAAGTTTAATTTGTAAAAATCTATTTAAAAAGTTTTTAGATAACTTGTTTTATGGTAATATAAACAACAAGATTGTAACTCAATCCTGTTGTTCAGAGAATCTGATATATAACATTAAACATTTTATATTTTCCGCATTGCAAAACTTACAACCTTTTTTAAACTACTTATGTTTTTTCTTCTACTTAATTTTTCCTAGTAAATTTTAATTTTAATTTTTTTATTTTTATGTTCCGAAATATACTGTGATAAATTTTTAGAAATTTTTTTTTTGATGTTTGAAGCTTGGACGATAGTCTAGTAGAGTCAACATAAAACTTTGTCTAGTTTTTAGTTATGATTGTTTATGTTGTATAAATACATATAAACATATACATTTTGAAAACGATATGATACTGTGTTTTATAAGTTTTATAATACAAAGTATTCAATGTCCAAAACGTCTTTCGATTGACTAGGTCTTTTTTGGAAGCTTTTAAGCGTTGATAGTTTAATAGTTTACTTAAAGTTTTTATCACCATTAGTGTATTATTTCTATAGTTTTATTTAATACTTTTTTTCTTTATATGGTCTATGATCTTTTACTTAATTGTAATTTTTTAATTAAGTACGTCGTAAATATGTTAATAAATTATCAGTTGTTAGCTATTTAGCGTTATTTACAGATTATTACATTTTATAGTTATGATCCAAACATGTCAATATAAAAAGTTTTAGTGCTTCTAAAACGTTTTTTACTTCCATTTTATAACTAAAGTCGTTTAAAAGTTTTATTTTTACTTTTTAATCTTTACTTTTTTTATATATTTGTCTAACATTAAAACAATGTTCTATTTTCAAGGTATAGTTTTAGGTGGTTTTCTTTACATACAACTGTTTATAAGTATATTTTGTATAAAAACACTTGTAGGCCTAAATACTTAGAAATAGAATTTTGAACCTTTAAATTTAGTTTTATTAGTTGTGTAAAACTATTCATTTTATCATTTAGAAGTAAAGTTTACTAACGTATTAGTTTCAAATTTATTTTATATGATTGTTATAATTAATTAGGTAATCTGTTTTGAATTAAAATAATGACAAAATGAGTACATATTTTTTAAATAAATAGTTATTAGTTAAAAAGTAAAAGCTTAAGACTTCAATTAATATTTTATCAGGCAGAGGTTTTAACCAGGTTATTATACTTTATATTTTAAAAACATTATTTACATTTAGTTAAAGTTTTATTTAAAAAAATAATCAAATTGTGTAATATTTATTTGATAATATAATGGTTGTACAATACTGTTTCTAAAGTTTTTATAGATTGATGTATTTACTATAACAATAGTGTAATGTATCAACAACTGATTGTGAGTTCATTTAGGTGGTGGTAATTGAAATGATTTTGTAACTTTATGCACCGGTGAACACTAGCTTGAGAATTTAAGCTTCTTCCACACTATTTTTTTTAATTGTTTAGATTTAAGCCTAGTGAGTGGTTTCCAAATGATGCAACCAAAATATTGTTTTGTTAATAAAAAATTAAGTACTATTATGATAGGTATTGAAAGTTACACCTGATGTGACACACCCGTTATTATTGAAAAAACTTCGTTATTACAAGTAGTATTTTTTGAGACTGAAACTTTTAATTATATTAAAATTAATGATATATAAATTTGTTTTTTGTATCTATAAATGTAAACTTATTTGTTAAAAACTCCTCTAATTATGTTTTAATGTTCAACATTTAAAGCTAGCGAGCCTCAAATGTTTACTAATAAACAGATAAATTTTAATTTTCAAGTACTATAACGTAAATTTTGTATCTTAGTTTAACTTTGAGTTATTTTATTGTTAGTTTTGATTAAAAATATTTTTTATTAAAACTTTAAATATGTCTACAAATTTTCATAGAATTTAAAGAAAAACTTAGTGTATGCGAATGTTATAATAAAAAATCAATTTACATAAAAATACAACACTATCATATTTTTTATAAATTAGATTAATCTAAAGGATAAAGGTACGACGGTCTATTATAGTACTTAACTTAGAATATGATAAATTAAATTGTAAATCAAGTAACATTAAGGTTTGATATATTTAAATAATATAATTTTATTATTAGTTTCAGTACATAACAGTTTTTAGAAAAAAGTTAAACAAATTTAAATAAATAAAGACATTGCTTAAATTTAATATTACAGTAAAAATATGGTTTTCAAACTAGCCTGGTGTACTTGGCCAACCAATAAAAAATACCTCAACACAGGAGCACTTTAAAATTAAAAAATAATTTCATTGAAAAAATTTGCTTGCAAGTCGCACTGTATAAAAAGCTTTTTTAATGGGCAGCAATACTTAAAAATGTTTATTATAATTTAAAATAAATTTTGATATTTTTCTTAATTAATATGAAATAATTTTAGCCGAAAACATTAGAAATAATCATAATAAAAAGCACTATTATCAAAGTATCAACGTAATTTAAAAGATTTCCCTTTTTTTTAATGTTGTGATTTTTTATGTAAAGTTAATTATGGTCCTCCATTTGTGATCCTTTAACCAAGAATCAATTGCCTTTTCATTAGCTTAACTAAGTTATTTTATTTTCGCCCTTCTCAGTTTTTTTTTTCATTGATTTTAGCGTCTTTTCTCATCAACTTTATCTTACGAACTTTTTGTTTTGTTAGAAATGTTTTTTTTTTTTGTTAATTGTAGATTACTATATTTTCATTTGAGTACTAGAAACGATATAGTTTGTAACATAATTTATTTTGATTTTTTTTTTGTATTTTGTTCATGCTTTTAATCATGTAATTTAAACTATTGCTTTTGTTAAACATAAAAAGTTTTTCTACTAAAGAACTTTGTATCGAGGACATAAATCATTAACTTTTTTATGATTATACTGGTCATATCTACCACTGCTGACAATAATGTAGTTTATACGTTATGATTCCCAGTTATAGCTTATAATATCATAATAGTACTGTTACTACAAAATAGTTAACTTTTGTTTTTTAGTTATAATTGAAGTTTGTATATTCTGTACAAAGTTACTGAACTAAGCTTTAAAGTAAAACAACTGATTTGTTTTTTAAAATATATTTACTTTATTCTAAAGGTGAGAAAAAAGTGGTCTACAATGTGTGAGTTAGCTTTCTATATTTAGAAAAATGATTTTATTTACTTCTTGCAAACCTATCTAACGAAGATATTAAAAAATCTGACCTAACGTTATTTTGATAAAAAGGGAATAGAAAAAAATAATGTAATACTCTAGTAAAATTAAAAAAAAATCCAGTGGTTATTTCAACATGCCTTTTAGATTAATCACAATCTTAATAGTTACTAATAACCAATGATAGTCTAAATAAACCTTTGAAATAAGTAGATTTTAAAAATGTGTAAAAATCCTATGTTTTAAAAAGTATTAGTAGTAGAATACTTAAGTCTTTTCGGTTGGAAAAATTTTATTTTTTATATGAGCTACACTAAGTGCGTAATAATTTAAAATAAAACTTAATTCTATCCCTAAGGAAAACACTTTACATTACTATAAAACCTTTTTTTAAATAATAATAAAGTTTTAATTTTTTTAAATATACACCGATTCTTTTTAATCACTTCGCTGAGCTAACATGTTTTATAAATTTATACTTGTACAGTAGTCAAACGTTTCTTTTGAAATACATGAAGATTTAATGCTTTTCTTAATAGAATAATCTTAAATTAAAAAAATAAAAACTATAAGTTTTTTTAAATAGTTTATTAAACCTATCTTAAATTTTTTGAAGAATTTTTATCTATAGTTTTTATATTAACAAAAAAGTAAACATAATAACAAATATTAATACATATGTGTTTATTTTATCGTAAAAACGAGAGACTGAAATTTATCCTCCATACCGCAAAAAGGTTAGAAAAAACAAAATCAAAAAAAACAAAATTGTTAATATCACCAGGGTTAGAAACTTAGGAAACATTCTTCTCTCGGTCAAACCTAAAATTTTTAATTAAATAAAACAAATTGTAGCTTTAAATATACGTTATACTTTTAATTATGTTTCAAGTTTCTAGTTTATTGCCTTTAGAAATACTTTTTATAGAATAATAATTAACTAAAGCTTTATATAAAAATACTAATTTTTTTTTAAAGTAAACTAAGTTTTTAAAATGAATAGAGTAAATCATTTTAGGTAAAAAAAAGGTTATATTAGTTTTATTAAAACAAATTTTAAGTGTTTAAATAGTATATATTTTTTGTATGCTTTTACCAAAAAGTAACTTCATATAAATATTTATTAAGAGTTTTATCGGATCAAAAGTATGAAATTGATCCTAAAATTTTTTTTTATACAGTAAGAAAAAAATTTATTAATTTTCTTAAAGCAGTTTTTAACTACTCTGTAAAAAAAAACTAACGTATATAATCTTCGTCACTAGGATGTTCATCACCTGTAGTAAAAAAAAAATTTTTAATTAATATACAATCAAAAAAATCCAATACAGAAATAAGAAAGTATTTTTACTTTAAAGGCAGTAAATGTTAGTTCTTTAACATACAAACTTCAATGGATTTCAAAATTTCAGTGTATCACAAAAAAGCTGCATAAAACAAATTTCAGTAGAGAAAAATTGTTAAAAATGATATAATTTTAACTATTGATCATACTAATCTAGGAAAGTATATTTTAAAGTAGTCGGTTTACTAATATACTTTTTAAGTATCACGGTATTAAGGTAAATTGTTTACTGTTTTTAAATTGTTATTAAAAACAAAAAGTTTCAACATATAAAACTAAAGTTTTAGTAGTAGTGTCAACTGTTTTTATTTATCTTATTGCTTTAAAGACTAAACTTTGTTTTTTTTAAAGAATGTGTACTAAATGTTATTTACAAAATAAAAATTTTACCTTTTCTATCATTTCCATGTTTAACATCGAATGAGGCTGAAATTAAAATACTTATTAAATATTGGTTTCTCATAGTAATAACAATAGTTTGTTTATATATTTCCAAGTTTGAACTATGTTCTAATAAAAATACTTGAAGTATTTATATACATAACATTATTTTTTAACTAATGTGTTATAACTTAATATCCTTAAAAAACTCAGATATATTATTAATTATACTTAATATAAACGAATACACTAGCAACATTTAATAGATTTTATATTGTTTGTTTAATGAAAAAGGTCTAATTAGCTTGAAAAAACAGCCTAACTTAAACTTAATAACTGAAAAATAAAGCTTACTTTATTTCAACTTAAGAGATTAAACTGTTAATTTATCTTTATTTTAATCGAAGAGATTAACATAAAAAGGTAATGAATCGTAAAAAATAAGAAATTTTTAAGTGCAAAGGCATTTTATAGATTTAGGTGTTTCAATTTACAGAAAATAAAAGTAAAAAAAAATAAAACTTCAAACGTTTAAAATAGCATATTTCTAGTTTACGACACAACTCTACGTGAGCTTTTTTAGATAAAACATACACATAGCTAATAATTGCAAACAATAAGATTTGTATTTAAACTACTTGCTAATGTGAACAAAATTTACATGTTTTTTGTACATTTTGTTTTTGTTTCTAGTAGTCTCGTCTGTTAAAGCTAAGTTAGGTTCTTTAAAAAGTCACAATTTGTATTTAAAACACAAAAAGTGTTAAATATTTTTTTTAATTTTTTCAAAATTAAAAATAGCAAATAATCGATAAAGCTTTGAAATTTAAACACTTTAAAATTAAAGACTTGTGATAGTAAAAATGGCTAATAAAACAAAAAAAAAAACAATTTCAAAAAGTTTACATTCAAACGTATGCTATTTAAGTATGTTTAGTTTCAATACTGGTTTTACATACAGTTTTGTTTATACCATAACATAACATATTAAATAAAATATAGTTGTGTAATTTAATTATTGTTAGTTACTTTAATTTATTTATATAAAAAAAAATTAACTTCACTTTTTTCTTTCGTATCTTAAAGTTAAAATTACTAAAAGTATTAATCTAACCATAAACAACTTGAAATAATTATTAATCAATAGAATTATACAGATTTCAAAAACTATTATTTGAAACAAAATTACATTAACAGTTTTCAAAAACTTATTTGTTTTAAATAACACCCTTTATTAAAGAAATAAAAAGTATAAACTTTTAAATATTCTTGTCTGTTTCAGCTTAAAAACGGTTTTGATAACGATCAAAAAATATGTTAAAAACAAAAATACTTGAGTATTTTTTTATTTTATTTACAGTTTGTAAAAGTTTAATGAGATAAGATAATTTTTTTTTAAAGAAAAATGTCTTTTATATAAAACATATTTTAGCTTTTGTTTAATACTTACTTACTTTAGAACATTTAAGGATTTTTTAAAAATTAAAATTTATTTGTTAAACACTGCACCTGTGTAAAAAGCTTTCAAATTAAACAAAGTATCAAAAATCTTCAACATACACTGTAACGCATAAGACTTTACAACAAGTTTCTTGATTTAAGTAAAGAGTTCTATATTGTTAAATTGTGTAAAATACAATTAAAAACCAAAAGAACTAGCATAAATTGGAAAAATATTTATTTTTTTTACTACCTTCTTCTGCTTTATCATTATTGTCAATAAAAATAATGTCATTGTTTTCACTCGTTGTGTCAACATCTTGAATTTCAGGTTTTGTATTCTCTTTTGATGTCTTATCTATACACTTAAAAGTGTCATAAAGAAGCCAATCAAATATTTGGTAACTTGTCCTGTGGCAGTCTCTGTCATTATCATAACAATCTTTGCATACACCGAATCGTTTAGCCTCTACCTCGACTGCAAGTCATTAATATAAGTTATAAATTTTAATATTTTTTTAAAATTTTTTAGTCCTTGAAATTATGTCAAAGTTATCAATAACAGTTTTCAAAGTTTTATATTTACTTTTTTCCACTAAGTTCTTATAACTTTATTTAAATGCACATAAACCTTACTTAACAAACAATATTAAAAAACTTAATTTAAAATATAAAAACATTACATTTAAATTAGGTTCTATTGTATTAATTTAAAATAATTTGAAACTAAAGGAACAAGAAAATTTCTTATGAACTTACGAACCGCATATAAAATTTAGTACTTAAACAAACATTTTACAGTTCTTTTGATTAAGAAAAATAACGAACAGATTTAAACCTGTATATCTAATGATTATAACATAAAAACAAAAAAAACTTTAAAAGTCATACTAAATTGAGATAAACTAAGTTAATGAACAGTTAAATAAACATATATACCTAATGATGTTTAACATAAATTTAAAATTCTATAAATCGATATTAGTGAAAATAATTAATATTTTAATTTATAATTCTTTAGAAATTGATGCTTATATAAACAATTCTTTTAGTGTATTTTGTTGCTTGGGTTTAGCAGATATTTAAAACCCTAAACTAGCGCTTCAAAATAAATAAAATTAATTAAATGCATGATCAATGTTTTCATAAATATTCATTTTTTTGAATTTAGCCCCTATACAATTATGTGTAGTATGGAAAACTGAAAGGTACAAGAAAAAACAAGATGTATTTTAAAAATATAATGTTACTATAAACTACATACTAAAATAAACATTTATATATAAATAGATGAACTAAATATGAAACACTAAATATTCTAAAGTAACTTCAATGAATATGTCTTATTATTCTATAATGAATTTTTTTTGTTTTTTCTTTCATTTCTAAAATTTAGTAGTTTTAAACATGTTCGTATTAGGCTTAATGTAGCTAATTAAAGACAAAATTTTTCTATGTACGCCTTGCCAGTTTTGATACATTTTTGTTCTGAGTATCTGACAGGTTAATCTACTTGATAGTTTTACTTAAATTAAAATATACTTAAAATTAAGTTAAACTTGTTTGTAGTTGTTATGATGTAGCATTGTACTTATGACGTAGCAATGCAATCTTTTTGAGTAATGTTTTTAAAGAAATGATATAATAATTTAAAGCTGTTTTGTATAAAAATCATATAGTTTACGGTGCTCAATTTTGGTGTATTTATTGGACTATCTTTAAGCACAAAATTAAAACTTTTAAACTAATAAAATAAAATTAATACCTTAAATTAAATAAATAAAATGTCCTTTATTAAAAAATATGCTTGCACATTTTAAGAAAATATTTAACTTCTTTTAGTCAGTAACTAGTTGTAAGGTTTTTAAAAAAAACGGTTGTTGTACTTTATACTTTAAGTTACTTGTTTAGTGTTTTTTAAAAAAATAACTTGTATAATGTCGAGTAGTTTTAGTACAACTATATTTGTATAAATATTTAAAATTATATTGTAATTTTTTAAAACAGCTAGTTTATTTTCACAAAATAAGTTTATTTAAAACAAATAGACTTATAGAAAACATTACTGTGGCTCTCAAATCACAATCGGCTATAAATAAGGTCAAATCGTAATAGCTTATGTGAAAGGTAAAAAAAAACAAAGTTTTATTTGAACTTTAAATCAAAATTGAGTTTTAGTCTATTAAAAGCTTGTGGACTGATTAAAGAAATAGCATGATCAAGCCTTTAGTTTAAGTTAAACTGGTTTTGTTAATGTATTGCTTTAAGTATTTTTGAATTCCATAAAGTTCAAATGCAACCACTATTTGCCTTTTTTAGTTTTTAAGCTAACAATACATTTACATAAATTTCATCTAAGCT
The DNA here is from genome assembly GCF_965202585.1 of Thalia democratica. Taxonomy (NCBI): domain Eukaryota; kingdom Metazoa; phylum Chordata; class Thaliacea; order Salpida; family Salpidae; genus Thalia; species Thalia democratica. The sequence continues at coordinate 5,880,529 of NC_139167.1, read as the reverse complement.
TTCTTCAAAAAATTATAGTAAAATATATGAAAAAGTTATTTTTTACTAATTTAATACTTTTCAGTATTTCTTAAATGTTGTATAGTGTGTTTCGAATAGTTAGATAAATGTTTAAATATTGGATATTTTGAACTTCTATATAATTGTTTTTAAACAATTTTTTCAAGTCTTAGATATCTCAAAAAATTTGTGTACCATATTTGTTATATGTACTCTAGTATATGTGTTATATTTGCTTTCAAAAAAATAAGTGAGGAATCATTGAGTCTAAATATTCTCTAAAGTTGTCCTTAAAACATCATAGAACTTTTAGAAAAACCAAAAATAATTTTATTTTTAGTTTTGAAAACATGATGTTATTTTAAGTTGGGTTAATGTACCATATTAGATTCAAAATACTGACAAATCAGATGAATAAAAGAGTTTTTTAGGTAACTTTATGTAGTTTTTTCAAGTTTTTTTTATAAGTTAAAATGTATTGCATCAGGTTAAAATTCAACAAAACATAAACAAAACCAAAAATCAAAACCACTTGCTTAATTTCTAAAACTCTAATAGGAAAAGGATAAAGAATTTTTGAAAAGAAGTAATTGCTCTCTAACGTATAACTCTATAATGTATTTTTATAGTCACTAAAAGCTTTCAGACAGCTACAAAATTAGGATTTTTTAAGTAACTATGCCCTTTCCCATTATTTAAGGCTGCTAATTAAAAGGTAGTACACACTATGCTAAGTCATAAAGAATAAATGTCTATAATATACATTATTATTAAATTTTTTAATTTGCATTTAGATCTAACTTTGTACAGTCTAAAAATAAAACGTATACTGCTAATATTGCTGTTTTAACTTTACAATTTGAAAAATATTTTTAAAGGTACTTCACCTATTCTGTTGCTATGGGAAGGCTCAACGCAAGTCCAGGAAAGATCTGTTCTTGCATCAATTGTCATGCAATGTTCTTTTTCCCCACAATACTTGCCTTTTTTTGCACACACACCTAATTTATTTTCAAAAGTTCTATTTGTAAAAGGTTGTTTGCATTATTTAAAAGATAATTTGTAAATATCGCCATTAATTTCAGGCTGATAATTTATGAAATTAAATATTGTTAATAAAACAAAAAAAAAAACTTAGAATTATACATGTAAAATATTAAAAAAACAACAACCCATCTAAAGTTTTTTATGCATATTGTATACATAAGATTTATATGGTAAATTATGAAAATAAATATATAATATACATTTTGTTTTGTGCAATGAAAAATACTTTAGTAATAAATAGATAATATAGAAATAGAAAAGTTTAATAATTAAACATTATAAAATTTTAGAATTCTAAACTCACTAGCTTCTTCTTTTTCAATTCTATAACACGCATTTATCTCTTCTCCATTATAATCGATTTCAATTTTACAAAAACCTTCACACGATTGTATGCTTAATCCTCCGTAGTTTCTTCTACTGCACTCTAACTTGAGGTGTTCGTCATCAACTCTGTAGTAAACTTCAGCATATCCTAAAATAAATAAAAAGTAATGAAATAGAACAAAACTGTATGTAGAAATTTTAGACTACACAATATTTGAAAATCGCATAAGATAGTAAGTTTATTAATATTAGAAAAATTTTATAAAATTTGGCGAATAAGCAAAATTTTATTTTACAATAGGAATCTTTTTTATTGTTAACTATTATAAGTACTCAAATTAACTTTTTATGAGTTTTAAAACTTGAAAACCACATAATTTTATCTTTTTATTTGTTTTTCATAGTAAAAATTGAATATAAAACATTTAAACAGTTATGTTAATAATTGTTGATATAGGGAGTTGAATTTTAACTACAAACAACACAAATTTAAAAATAAAACTTGAGTAAAAATATATAAATATAAATATATATTTTGAGCTTTACAAATAAAATAACTTAATCTTAAATATACGAACAACCTTAAATTTAACAATGATAATTTCTAAGTACTTTAATTAAAAAATTCATTTTAATTTTAAATTAGAAACACAGTTAATTTTGAGATTAAAACTTTAATTTTATAGTTTTTTTTAATTTATTTGGTATAAAAATTAACTAATTTTTAAACTCTAACTTTCAAAAATAAATTAATTGGTTACAATTGATGAAAAAAAACTTCGAGCTTTTGTATTTTGTAAAAATGTAGCTCATATTGTTAATGCATGGAAAACAAATATGTGAATTTTTTATAAACTAATTATCTTTGTAAATGTTTTATTAAGTCTATAATTGAATATTCTTAATTTTTTCAATGTTATTTACCTTTGTTAAATAGCATTAGTGAAATAACAATCATTGTTAGAAATATTTTATTCTTGAAAGCCATGTTTAATGGTAAAATTTCTGTAAAATAAAAAAGTTTTTTAAATAATAATTAGTATTCACCCTTACTAAAAAAAATTTAATATACTATGAACTAGTTATATTTTTGTTTTTCCTGACATTTGAAATGGTTTGTAAACATTTATTATAGGATAGGGCTTAAAATTGATCAGTCTTAAAATAATCAAATAAAAACAATATTAAAGTAATTTTAAAGCATTAACGAATCACTTAAGAATATACTTTAAAAAAAACTGTTTTTTCTCAAACTTAATTCAATTTAACAACTAATCACTCCTTAAGCAGGTAGGTTTTGTATAAAAAGTTTCTGGGATTTTAACTATTTAAATAAAAATAACACCTGTAAAAGCTTTCACAGTTTAAATTTAAACTAGAAAGTAACCTTAACCAGCGAAAAACGTCAAATCAAAGAAGTTAAAATACCGTTTTAGCTTTACATTTTTTTGCTAAATACTTAACTAAAAAACATATATCTAATTTTTAATAATCTAACAAAAAGAAAAGAAGTCTTTAACTGTGCTACAAATATGTTTTGAGGGCCTTTGTCAGTTCCAAACTGCGATTAATTTCAACTTTCACAACTCCCATAAAATTATTACTGAAAACCGCTTACCAACCAATGGTTAGGTTAGGTGTAAGAGTGATAAAAAAAATTAAATAACAAATAAATAATGACAATAAAAGTTCTGCGGGTTTAAATTGATTGCGAGTTAGAATTGTTAGTATACCGTTTTAATATAAGAAGTTTTGATTTCATTAAAGTTTTTGCAAAACCAACTTTTGATCTTTTGTTTAAATATTTTTTTTTAAATAGTTATAAGAACTGTTTGGCGATAGAAGTTTTTTATTCATTTAGATATTTAAAACTTGTATTTTTTTTTAGTTAAACTGTTGTCAAATCTATGTAATTGAATGTGTAATGTATAGGCCTAAATTGATTTAGCTAGATTTTATTTTGGTACTCTTAAACCATAATTACTTCTTATTAAAATTCTTTAAACAGTTATTAAAAACTACTTTAATTTAAAGTGTTAGAATTAGAAGTAATCATAACTTTTACTATATATAAGTTAGACATAATAAAAATGTATTAAACTAAAAACAATTTTAAAACTTTGTTATAACATTAATTAAGTTTTAACAGAATGAATGTAAAATTTTTATTTTTGGTATATATATCAATAAAAAAATTTTAAGACGCTATAAGTTCAAAATATAACTGTATCTATTGCGAAGTTGAGATATACGATAATCAGCTTTTAACTGCTTAATATTTGTCTCAAATTTTCGTTTTTTTTTTGATTTAACTAAGCTGCAACCAACATTTGTTATCTAGTGGCCACGGGCATAGAGCAATTGCTCAATAAAGGTAAAGAATAAAAATGTTTTTTAAACGTTTTTTTTTTCTTTAAAAATTCCATCGTATACAATTTTAATCTTGAAAATGATTATTTTACTTAAAACTCGGGAAAAGCTTTTGTAAGTTATTCTTTTTAATTTTAATTTCTTATTTATTAAAATGTATATGCATAATTTCCTAAGTTTAGAATGCGTCACCGAAAATACCCTTTAAAAAACAAGACTTAGTAACTCTTGCAGTAAACATTTTAAGGCTTTAAGTTTAAGATATTGTAAACATACAATGAAAACAGCAAAGTTGTTAACATGAAAACCAATGTTTACTGTGTGAATTATTCTGTTAAACTGCATTTATTAAATAAAAGACATAAACAATTAAACACAAAAAAAACAAAATCTGTATTTGGAGGTAGTATAAAAATATGAAACTGTTAAAATAAAAGATTATTAACACTTACGGAGAAAAAAGAATTTCAAACTGTATTATATATTTAAGAGTACCGAAAAATTAAACAGGATTATATTGTGACTCGGGCTATTAAACATTTAAAATATATTAGCTACTTCTAAAAATTTTACCATTTTTTATTCTTTACTTTATTTTATGTTATTATGTCTTTTTGATTTTATTATGATTTGTCAAATGTTCTAAAATGAAATCTTTTATAAAAATTGTAATAAAAACTTTAATTGTAGTTGTGAATTTTTAGACGTAATTTTTTAAAACTACATGTGCATTAACTGTCGAATTAGCTCGGTAACTAGATGCAAAATAGAACAATTATAAACCGGCCAATAAGAAAGTTTTTAGCAAAAAGTATTTCTTTGTTACATCATAACTACTTAACAAATTGACCCAAAATTTCGATAATGACGATTGACGCGATAAAAGCGAAAACGGCGATAAGGGTTACAAAAATTTGAGTGTAAACCTGCAGCTTAGTTTTCAAATTTGCTTATTCAGCATTTTTTTTTTTTGTTATTTGTAACTTTGATCACTATAAATTATTTATTGATAATATTTTTAGGTAAGATATAAGAATAAGGGTATAGATAAAAAAAAGATTTTTTTTGTTGACTCAGCTTTTTCAGATATTTTAAAGTACCTGAAGTTTTAATAAATATAATCAAAATTGCTTTAAAAATTATCAAACGTAATATTTACTGAAGTGGATTATATTTAGATAAGGTATTAAATAAGTCTTTAATGGGACATATTTGAAAGAACATTCTTGTAACTGTAGTAGTTTTGTTAGTTATTATGATTTTAGTTTTCGACATAACTTTTTAATAACTATTATAAACAAGGTTAATTTAATAAAGTATGCAAAATTAAATCTTAAATAAGCTCAAAGGAAAAGTTTCAAATTAAGAATATTTTTCTAGTTTTACACAAACTCCTATATATATACATTATTATCACCAAAAATTTGAAACATTTTAATTTCACTTATAAAAAACTTTATATTCAGTTGTATTAAAACATTAGCTTAAAAAAATGAAAATATCTAAAACTAATAAGGGAGAACAGTGCGCGGGTCGGTATTGTTAAAGTGGGAATTACTGGCTGTTCAAGCACATCATAAATTTAAGACACAACAATATTTTTAACTAAAACTAAAACAAATGAGCAATTAGTTACAAAAGCAAAATATTATTTTTCACACAAATAATCTTTCGGGCCTTATTTTATAAGAACTACTTAAACGAAATAGGTTTATAAATCTAATACAAGTATTATTTAAACCAGGGTTTCCCAAAGTGGGCCAAGTGGTCCCCTTGCGGACTATGACAGATTTTCAGGAGACCATAAGCAGTAAAGGAGCCAAAGGGGGCCATAAGGTGATAAAATATAGCAATCAGGTGTTCCGAAAATTTAAAATTGAATAAAATTCGGATAACACTTAAATATGCGTTATGTACTAAAATGACGTAAACACAATAAATCGCATCTAATACAAATATCTCTTAGTTGTTCAATACTGGATATTTTGTTTTAATGTATAAAAGTTTTCTCCTATGACATCATAAAGTTCCAGTATTTTTGAGCGGTAGAACTTTTTATGGGTACTATTTAATTGGTAGAATTGCTGCAATCACATCTGCCCATAATTTGATTTGGCGTCATTTAAATTAATGGTAGTATTTAGACGTGGCTGCATTTAATTTGCTGCAGTTAAACAAAAAAAATGTAGTGTCTAGTAGGCCTTATATGAATATTATAAATAGTTTTTGTGGCTAAGGTTTTATAAACAAATACTAAAAAATAACTTGAATACATAACACCAAATGTTTAATTTATCAGTACATTTATGTAATTTTTATGTTGTAAACTAACAGAAATACTGACAAGGCTATTAAAGGTTATAAATAGTTTTTTATTTAAGATTTAAATAAAGAATAAAAATATTTATATTTGTAAAAAAACTAACTCACATAAACCAATTATTTGACTTATAATAAAATTTGTATAAAATATACTTTGTAAACTAACAGAAGTAGTGGCTTTGCGTACTGTAAATATTTTGGATAGTTTTCATTTTTAAGACTTATTAACCAAAAATAAAAAATAAAACTTGAACATTAATCAATTGTTTGATTTATAAAAATTAATGTAATTTTTACTTGTACAAAAATTAAAAAAATAGCTAAATTTTTTATAATTAACTAGGACCCGCAGATGATACGCACTAAAATTTTAATACACATAAATCTATTATACTTAAAGGTTTTCTATAATAAGTACGCACACGCGTAAGGTACGTAAAAAAATTATTAACTTCTAGGATAAAATAATGTTTTAATATACAATTTTATGAAAAAGTGACATAAAAACATAGCATTTTAAAAAGAAACCTTTTTCAAAAAATATATAAAACCAGATATTTAAATGATCATATTTTTTAGGGTTTGAACTAAATTATAAGTTGCTTTTAACTGTTTTACACAATTCATACTAGATTTATTATGTTACAAGTCAAAGTTAGAAACTAAAATATAATATAAAATTAGTAAACGCAAATCATAATGAAACTAAGTTCACCATATAAGAACGAAAAATTACAATATCAACCTGTGTAATAACTTTTAACAAAATAAAGTTATTATTTCATAAAAATTACTAACTGAGCATTATAAAAAATATTTTTACCTAAAAAGACCAATTAAACAACTGTTTTACTTTATATATTTTTATTCTTTTTGTGTTTAACAACATTTAAGTTATGTGAAATTTTGTTATACAGTCTCATATTTTGCTTCTGACCATTTTACAAGTACAAACATGTTATTTAATTGCAACAACTTAATTGCAGCAACACCTAAATGACGTCACATAAAGTTATTAGCAGATTTGATTGCAGCTTTTCTACTCATAAACTAGTGTCTATAAAAAAGTACCCATAAAAAGACCAACCTCTTTTTTTGTACAATTTATTTACTTTAATTTTTTAAGGCATAGTTTGATTTTTTAACGAACTGCTCAGAACCAACCAACCTGCAATTTTTGAGAACCCGAGAACCGCTAACCGTGCAAGAGTGAGCAGTTAGGGATAGTAGTAATAGTAAAAAAAAAAGAATAATTAAATCAATATGATAAATCAGGTGGGAAATTGTGAAGCTGGGAACAGTAAGTAAACTGACTTTATTAGCTTATAAGAAATGTAGTACATAACTTTATTTATATGAAACTAAAACAGCTAAGCAATTAAATATTAAAACTGAAAGTCTAGTTTGATTAACAAATAACCATTTAATCCTTTGTATCTTATAACAATCATAATAATAAAATAGGTGCAGAAAGTTAATAAAGTTTTTATTTGAAATAAAAAAATATTTTTAAACTTTGATGAGAGCTTAAATTGAACTTTGAAGGAATATCAAAAATTACTTGTAGCTAGTAAACTAAATCTATGTTTAATTTTTCTATATAGGCTAACATGTATTTCATATATAAGTTAGGTTGTTTTGTTTTGCCAGACTTAAGTGAGCTTACATCAGTTTATCCAAAAATCAACACATTAAATTATAAGTAAACATTGAAAACATTATAAAACTTTAAAACAAACAATTTGATTAGATCAAAACAAAAAATAAATTATTAACTTTTCTAAACTTTTTACTTTATGATTTCAATTTTAACTCTGATTAGATATATAAGATTTAAATTGAATTTAATATTAATATTAAAATGTTAAAAAATATTTAAATTACTTAAATTTAAAAAAACATTTAAACAGTTAACAATGTTTTACATACAATTATTTGAGCTATTACATAAATACACAAACAAATCTATTTGAAATATTTTAGAACAAAAGCATGTGAACTTTTATAAAAATTTTGTTATATACTACCTTTGACTAGTAAATTACATTTTTTTAAAACCTTTCTTAAACATATTTAAAATGCATTCTTTTTCAAAACTAAATATTTTGTGTTTTCTCATAAGAAAAACTTTAAAAAAATTCGGTATTCACAATCAAAGGTTGATAATAAGTTAAATGGAGTGTAAAAGCATAAACTATAAAGTATCGCACAATTTAAGACATTTTAATGTGTTCATAAGTACTTATTCATAACAAACGTTATTTAAATGCAATATAGCTTTTTTAAGTACAAAAATTCGGTCTATCTAACTAAAATTAGAAAAAAAAGTAGTAACAAATTTTAAATTTGCCATATACGATTAGTGAGTTTAGCATAATATTGCAATGTTAAATTTTCATTGCAAGCTATTTTCATTGGAATTTGATTCGTCATTAACTATAAATAAAACTTTTGAAAAAGCTAAAACTTTAAAAACTAATATAAATACAAACTTAAAGGTACCTTACCTACTTAACTAGTTAAGTTAATAATAAATTAAACTAAGAATGGCTATAAAAAACTAACTAACTATTAATTTTTAGTATACTTTAAAACTTAAATAGTGATTTTAAAGTTATGATCTATTTGCTTCTTAAGAAATCATTGATAAAAATATTTTTAAAAACTAAGCCGACTGATACTTTAAAAGTTGTATTTTAAGTTAATAATCGAAAACAAATATTACTCACAACACAACTTATATAGTTTTATAAAGCAGTGTGCTATATGTTGATGTATGATGTTGATGTATGATGTTGATGTATGATGTTGAGTATCGCGAAAAACACATATAGCTAAGAATTAGTAACTGAATATTTAGTATAAACACAAATTAAGTATTTACTTACAAAGTAAACTTTTAGAATCAGTGAAAACTAAATAAATATTGTTCAAGTACTTTACTAGCCACATTTTATTGTAACAATTTTACTTCAAATGTAAAATTTAAAAATGCGGAAGTTTACAAACAAGTTTTTTGTTGTTTTGCGATAGATGATTTTATATATTATAAAGTAAACATAAGTTTCTTTTTAATTTTTATATCTATTCACAATATAGTTTACTGTAAACATAGTAGGTTTTAGCAAAGTTGCTATAATTAAATGTTTCCGAATATGAATATTTTATTGACTTTTCAAATTTTATTTTCTAGTAATCTTCGGCGTTACTATCATACTCAAATGAATTTAGAGCCTTTGTTGTTAAAACTCATAAATACACAGCATTTTTTATATTCAAAATTTTTTAAAACACAGTGTGTACGAAAGTTTACTACTAACTTAGGTTTTGATCTTTAATGTATTTTCTCTACAATGTGAAAGCAATTTTAGTTAAATTTGTTGGTACCAGTTCTTTCTCTTAACTAGCAAGTGAATTCTTAGTCTAATATGAAATTCTTTTTTCTTACATCATCTTGTTATTATAATAGCACATGTTTTAAATACAATTAGAAATATTTTTTACTAATTATAAGTTAAAACTATATAGTTGGAATGAAACTCGATAACCAAAAAGTCTTTATTTAAACCTTAGGCAAATTTTAAACTTGGTTTACCTGTTGGAAATTAGTTTTAAAACACAATTAAACTAAATAATTAAAAAGAATTATAAATCAATTTTAATTTTTTTTTTTTGGGTTTTTATTTATACATAAAGCGTCAATTTAAAGTTCTGAAATATAGTTAAAATTTTAATAATACAAAAAAAAGTTACAAAACTTAGTGCCTATTTAAAATTTTATAACATCTCAAAGCTATAGATAACTTACTATGAAATAATGTTATAAATTTTGTTATGTAAAATTAACAAATGGTAATTAATTAAAAAATAAATTCTATAGTAGTTAAAGTTGATGTTTTTAAATAGTAGAGATGATAAGCAAATAATTCACTACATTTTTCTGTATAAAGTGTTTTTAAATTTTTGTTATATTATATAAAATATATTTATTTTATATATTAATTTTTTTAATATTATTACACAAAATAAAACTAATCCACGTATGTTATCTGTAAAAAACAGAATCGATTTAAGTCTGTTAATGCTAATGATAATGCTTTTGTATATCTTAAAAACCATAAAGTAATTCAAAAGTTCGCCGAATTACACTAAAATAGAAAAAATAAATAAAACTTGAATTTTAAGTTAATTTTACAAGTTAATGGGCAATCTAAATATTTTCAAAGTTTGTTATCTTTTTCAAAACTATACTCAGCTGACTAAAGTTTAAATTTTAATTTAGAATGTTACTAATAAAATTAAACTATTTTGTTATGGAAGGTGTAAAAAATGGATATTTGAATTTAAACTTTGTTTTTGATAAGTAGACTTAAGATAAGCGGCTGGTACCAACTTGCCAACAATAATAACTGGCGTTCATACATATTTAGCGTCTAGCGATATATTTTTAAGGTTAAAAAGGGTAAATTTTAAAAGTGCAAATCAAACAAAATAACTTTTGATAAACAGATTGTATATTTACTTACTAACTACTTTTCAAGTCTAATTATAATTCGGTTTTAGCACAAGTAGATGCACAATAAAAGACTGTTTTATTAATCTTTTTATTTATAAAAAATTTTATTATTACTATAGTAAAACGTTACAAACTTAAATGGTTTACAAAAACATATTTTAACATTTGTCTTGCATCATTAAAACGTTGCCTAACCCTATTTTTGATAAAAGTTATTTCGTTTATATGATTTTTAAAAAATGTTAATACACTTGACAACTTACAGAATTTTGTTGAAAATATGTTAAGAGTTAGCTTTTAATGTTGAAAGGTTTTAATTGCTTTTATATTGACAATTTTTAATAATAAAATTTAATTAAGTCTACTTTTGAGAAAGATTGTTCTAAAAAGATATTGGTTACTAAAATTTTCATTAATAGTTTTAATTATTTTAGTAATAATTAAAAAAATTTCATGGTTAGTAGTTGTAGTGCATTAGGACAATAACATAATTGAAAAAACAAAGTAGTTTTACATCTTTTACAAAGACATTTGTTATTTAATATAACTTTTCAAGATGTGAAAAAATATTGTATGATGCTAAAACTTGATTAAAAAAGCAAAAAAAACTAATTGATAGGTACAACCAAAATCTTTAATACATTTCTTAAATTATATATTTTTTTCATAAAATAAAACTAATCCACGTATGTTTTCTGTAAAAAAAGAATAAATTTAAGTTTGTTAATGCTAATGATAATGCTTTTGTATATCTTAAAAACCTTTAAGTAATTCAAAAGTTTGCCGAATTACACAAAAATACAAAAAAAAATAAAACATGAAGATTAAGCTAATTTTACAAGTTTATATGTAAATTAAACATTTTAAAAGTTTGTTATCTTTTTCAAAACTATTCTCATCTGACTGAAGTTTAAACTTCTATTTAGAATTTCCTAAAAATTTTAAACTAGTTTGGTATCGAAGGTGTATAAAATTAATTTTTGAATTTAAACTATTTTTTTTTGATATGTAGACTCAACATAAGCGGCTAGTACCAACTTGCTAACAGTAATACATGGCGTTCATACATATTTAGCGTCTAGCGATATATTTTTAAGGTTAAAAACGGTAAAAATTTTTAATAGTACAAACCAAATAAAATTACTTTCGATTAACAGATTGTATTTTCACTTACTAACTACTTTTCCAGTGTAATTATAATATGTAAATATAATAATATGTTTAAAATGTTAAATTTATAAAAAGTTTTTTATTACTATAGTGTAGCGCTACAAACTCAAATGTCTTACAAAAATGTATTTAAACTTTTGTCCTGAATACTTTAAACGTTGCCAAAATTTACTTTTGTTCAAAGTTGATTCGTTTATATGATTTCTTAAAACTGTTGTTACACTTAACAACTTACAGAATTTTGTTGTAAGTTTGTTAAAAGTTAGCTTTTATGTTTAAAGGTTTTAAATGCTTTTATATTGACAATAAACAATAAAAAAAATTAATTAAGTCTACTTTTGAGTAAGATTGTTCTAAAAAGATATTGTCTACTAAAAGTTTAGTTAATAGTTTTAATTATTTTTGTAATAATTAAATTTTTTTTATGGTTAGTAGTTGGAGTGCATTAGGAGACTAACATAAAAGAAAATCAATGTAGTTTTACAGCATTACCAAGACATTTATTTTTTAAAATAGCATTTCAATATGTCAAAAAATGTTGTATGATGCTAAAACTTGATTAAAAAAGTAAAAAAAAAAAGTTTATTTTTGAAAAGCGTTCAAACGACAATTCAGAAAGTTTTTAAATTATTTTATTGTTATTTTTACTATGTTTGTTATTTTTTCTTTTGAAAAAACTGAAATAATAGTCAATTAGTTAAGGATTATAAATTGCTGGTTTAAAGAAACACTTTTGGAAATCACAACCATCTAAGGACTAATTTAGTGCATTATTATGATTAAGGTAACAGTGCAACACATAGATCCATATACTACGATAAAAAATCAAATATATTTAAAACTATATTGATTTAAGTAATTTAAAATCTTTAATCATGTTTTTACTTTTTTCATAGCCCTCTTTTTTGCAATTTAGATTTAAAATGAGTTAAATATACAACCTTATATAAGTTATAAGAATTCAGACAAACTAAAAAAATATACTAGATCTTATTATAAGAGTAGATTAAAATTACAATTGAGACTTTTAACTTTTGTTATATGTAAATACCAGGGGCGTAGCATGGAGAGAGACACTGGCGCATGCGTGCCACCCAAAAAAAGAAAAGAAGTAAAAAAAAAGAATACTATATCTTTATCCTTTATTGTTTATTTTTCTGATTAATTTGACTTTTTTCAACTATGTTTCTTCAGTACTCAAAAAGTTAAACGAAATTTCGAAAACCAATTAGTGACAAGTTCGGAAAATTACCTAGTATACTCAGTTGGTACGCAAACGAAAGTACGCACCGATGTTGATGAAAAACTCCATAAGGGAAAATTTTATAACTTCATTAACTTTATAAGAATTTAGACTCAAAAAGCACGCAATTAATGTAGTGCACCGCTGTAGTATAAGCTTATGGCAGATTTTTCAATAAAAAGTTTACAAAAATACGTCACGCTTAAAGGAAAAATACACAATTTTACAAGTTTTTTTTTTATGTTACAATAAATTTTAAGACTACTGCTAGTTTTTATTTTTTTAAACATACAAGAAAAAGCGTGTCGGCCTATGAGAAATAAGCTTTGTTTGTGATTTTTTTTATTTAAAGTTGGTCGATTTTAAATTCTGTGTAACTTTATTTAAATTACGTGCAATGAGGTGTTGTATTCACTTTTGTATTTTTTATTAAAGAGAATGATATTTTTTTGTTAACAAAACAGATAATTTCGTTTAATTAAATATATTCATTTTTAAAGATATAAAGTTTACTGTAAGTAGTAAAAACAATTTTCATTTAGTAAGTTAACATTTGTGCAAGTATAAGTAATTCTAATGTATTTTATACTTTTTTTTAGTTGTTTAATTTTGTAATACATAAATATTTTTTTAAACAGTTACTCGAAAGTTATTTAACTTAATGAATTTATAAAAATTATATTACTTATAAAAACAAATATCTATAGCTAACTATAAAAGTTTTAGTTTCAGGGGATTTTTTGAGAAAAAAAAATTGCGTACCCCCTGACCCAAATACCACGCTACGCCGCTGGTAAATAGTTAACCAAAAAACAAATTTCAAATATTATGACTAAAAATTTAAATACTTTTTATGTTTAATTTATTGTAATAAAAGCAAGTCAACCCTTAGATCAAACTTTTTGAGCGCCTTTTTTATCGTTAAATAAACAATATTAAACTTTTTTAAGCTGTTAAAAGCAAAAATAGTCAAAAAATAAATTATAATTGCCTTATTTACATTTTTTGCACAAAGACATTTTTAGCATAAATAAATGATTAATGCAAAACATTTTAAAATAGCTATTGATCTTAGCGATATAACAAATAAAGATTATATAAAATTTTATAACTTTAAAAGAGTGTTCTAAACTAAAAAAAAATAAATTCTTTAAGAAAATGATAACAAATTAAATTAAGAATGATTGTTTAAAACTAGTTTATTTTACAAATTTTCTTTGGCAAAATTAAAAAAGCTAATAGTTGTTTTAATATTATAAGCTATTATCTAAAAATTCGTTAATAAAAAAACATTTATATTTAACAAATTTTATAGGTTGCAGACCAATGTTTTTAAATTTCATAATAAATTTAAACTTTTAAATAAAATATAGATGTAAGTATTTTTTACAAGATTTTTAGTAGCAGTAATCTCTTGCACAATTTGTTAAAAGAGCTTCATGTTTAAATAGCGTAAAGAGAAGTAGTAAGAATAAGTAATGTATTATTTAGTATAAACACAGACAAAGTATTTACAAAATAAAATTAAAGCAATCAGTGAAGATAAATAAATCTTTTTCAAGTAATTTACTAGCCACATCTAATTTAACAGTTTTGGTTAAAATGTAAAATTATTAAATTTCAAAATTCACAAATTTTTTTCGATTTTTGTTAAAAAAAGTTTTTTTGTTTACTGTGCAAATTAATACTAAGTTTGTATCGAAAAATAAAACCCAAAATTTCGAAAAGAATAGTTTTTTTTTACTATATATATATATATATATATATTTATTTATTTATCTACTTATATAAAAACTATAATTTAAACAGCTGTTTGACACATTTAAATGTAAAATTTCATGTGATCGTCAGTAAGTTACAGTTTACTATATCGATCAGAACTTGTTATAAAACCTTTAATTTATATATATATATGTATATTTACTCTGTAAGTTACTGTAAATACAAAATTGTTTAGAAATGTGTAACGTATATTTTGTATTTTTTGTTAGTATCAATTTGTTAACAAACTTAGTGATATATAAATCACGGTGTTTTATAAAAGCACTTAAAACTTAATTTATATTGTTCATAACTCAGTTTTTGAGCAAACACTTAATAATTGAGCTTTATAGTGCAAATAAATTTTCTTATAAAGTTGAATTTTGTAGATTGCACCAATAAACTGTTTTTATTTTACTTTATAGCTTCTAAACTGGCACTAAATATTTTTTAAGTTTTAATTTGTTTTTCGACTTTTTATTAAACAATATTTTAAAACAGCTTACCTTACGATTGCGTTATATTTTTTTATTATTTGGCCGTTTGTTTTCGAATTTTTAAGACTTCTAAGCTCGCATTAAATATTTCCCAAGTTTTTGATTTGTTTTTAGACTTAAAAAATTGTTTGTAAGAAAACTTTGAAATATCTTTAAATTGATAAAAACAATCAAAATCTTGAATACATTTTTTGAAATATAAACAGTTTTCACAAAATAAAACTAATCCACGTATGTAGAAAACAGAATAAATTTAAGTCTGTTAATGCTAATGATTATGCTTTTGTATATCTTAAAAACCTTTAAGTAATGCAAAAGTTTGCCGAATTATACAAAAATTAAAATAAAAATAATAAAACTTGAAGTTTTAGTTACTTTTACAGGTTAATAAGCAATCTTAATATTTTCAAAGTTTGTTATCTTTTTCAAAACTATTCTCAAGTGACTAAAGTTTAAACTTCAATTTAGAATATTACTAAAAATTTCAAACTAGTTTGGTATTGAAGGTGTATAAAATAAATATTTAAAGTTAAACTAGTTTTTTTTGGTAAATAGACTTAAGATAAGCGCTGGTACCAACTTGCTAACTTGCCAACTTGCCAACCTGGCTTTCATACATTTTTTACGTCTAGCGATGTATTTTTAAGGTTGAATTGTTAAAGTGCATATCAAATAAAAATACTTTTGATTACTAACTATTTTTCCAGTGTAATTATAATACGGTTTAAGTACACGTAGATGCAAATTAAATAACTGTTTTATTAAAGTTTTAAATTAATAAAGAGTCTTTTTATTACTATAGTATAACGTCACAAACTCATATGTCTTACAAAAAAGTATTTAAACTTTTGTCCTGCGTACTTAAAACGTTGCCAAAGCCTACTTTTGTTAAAAGTTGATTCGTTTATATGATTTCTAAAAAATTATATTACTATTAACAACTTACAGAAATTTATTTTGTTTATATGATTTTTAAAAAATTAGATTACTCTTAACAACTTACAGAATTTTGTTGAAAATCTATTAAAAGTTAGCTTTAATTTTTTAAAGGTTTTAAATGCTTTTATATTAACTTCATTAATGATATTTAATTAAGTCTACTATTGAGAAAGATTGTTCTGAAAAGATGTTGGCTACTAAAAGTTTAATTAATAGTTTTAATTATTTTTCTAATAATAAAAAAAAATTTCATGGTTAGTAGTTGTAGTGCATTAGGACACTAACATAAAACAAAAAACAAAGTAGTTTTACCGCTTTAACCAAGACATTTATTATTTAAAATAGCATTTTAATATGTTAAAAAATATTGTATGACGCTAAAACATGATTAAAAAAGCAAAAAAAAAAGTTTATTTTTAAAAAGCTTTCAACCAATAATTCAGATAACTTTAAAAATAAGTTATTGTTATTTTTGTTGTGAAAATTTTTTTTTTTAAAACTTGAAATAATTGTCATTTATTTCAGGGTTATAGAATACTGGTTTAAAGAAACACTTTTGGATAGGAAAACTAACTAAAGACTAATTCAGTGGATTATTATAACCATAGTAAGGGTGCAACACAAAATTCATTATAATCTAACAATGAATCAAAAGCAATTTAAGTTCTAAATCCTAATAAAAAAACTATTTATATTGTCATAAAAAAAACCTCTACTACTATATTAAAACTTAACAAGTAGTTTTACGATTTATTTAACAGAGGTCGTATCGTTTATTTTAAACTATATTGATTTAAATGTTTTCAATGATTAAACAAGTTTCTAATTTTTTCATATCATTCTTTTTTGCTATTTGAAATTAAATATAAGTTAATTATAAAACCTTATATAAGTTATAAAAAGTCGGAAAACAAAAAATACACAAGAGCTTATTTTAACAGTAGATTGGAATTACAATTGAGACTTCTTATTTTTTTAAATACTTAAAAAATAAACTTATTTTAACTAATATGACTAAAGATTTACATATTTCATATAATTAATTTATTTTAATAAAAGCGAATCATATCACACTAGACACCTTAATTATAAAAATTCTGATATAACGTGTAAAACCAAAAATTTGTCATTGAAAACTTTAATTTATTTAAGCTTAAAATCAAACTTAAAATTGTATTTTTGTAACTTTAAAAGTTTTTATTCGTTAAATGAAATCCTAAAAGAAATAAATAAAATCTTTAACAAAAACTAAAGAAAAGCAAATTATAAACTACAACTAATTGCAAAAATATTGTTTATGGTATTTATAATTATTTTAATTTACGCTTAAGTACTAAAACTAATAACTATAACTAATAAGTTTTTACATAATGTCGTGTAAGGTTAGACATTGTTAATCACTGAAAAAATATTTGAAAACTTTAAAAATGGAAATTAAATTCACAACCTATATCTAAAAGCTTAAGCATATTTGTTCCAAGTGAAGCATTGTTTTAAATAATCTTTACAGTCGCAATTTTCGTTGTTCTGATTGGCTAATTGATTCTGATGTGACGTAAGAAAGCAATGGTATTTGAATAATCTGCATGAGCATTGTGGTTTCACAGTATCTGTTTGAAATATTTTACAACTTGGTTAGTAATTAATATTAGCTTAATAACGTTTTTGAACTATGTGTTTATATGTTCATTTTATAACTACAATTACTTTTTTAACCTTGAATAAGCATATTTAGTTTTCACTAAAGTAGCTATTCGAAATTTTTACGTTAAAAGGGTATAGATTCTATACTAACCAGTGTAGCTTTAATAACATGAAAAGCATCAAAGTTTTTTTTTTAAGTTTAAAATAAGACACTAAATATAACTAAAAAAACATTTAATTTACAATTAAAAAATGAGTAAAGACTAACTTTTTACATACGTGTAGTTATACTGAGTTGTTTGCTATCTAAGTAGAAACAAAAAAGTTCTTTTGTTTAAAAAAAAATATTGTTAAACAAAATGCTTAAATTTGCGATGTAATGTAAGTTGTCTTAGGTTAGTTAATTTAGATTTTTATATATTTTTAAACATAAAACAAAACATAAACAATTTACATGTTCTTAATTAAAATACAAGCTTTTAACTTTATTAAAATAAAATATATGGTTTAATACTTTAAGTAATCATAACTTATTTGAAATTAGCTTTTACAGTTAAGTTTCTATAAAAACTGTATAAATAATGAAAACTAACAATTGTATAACTAACTTATGAAAAATGGAATATTCTCAGGCTCGATGCAACGGTAAAAATTTTTGACCAACACCGTTTTTGTTGTTCCCTCAAACTTAAGTGATAAGTTATAACAGTTTTTTTCTGAGATACAAGGTCGATAGGGTTTGCAGTGAGAAGCTAAAAATTTTTAGGTTTGTCTTATTAATAAAACACAATTAGTAATTTAACACTCGATTATTCGTGTAAAAATTACATTTAAAAAGTAGTAATTGACTCTTTAATCAAATTATAAGTTATATTTTTGAAAACAGAAAATATATTTATATTATCTCGTTACTAAATTCCTTGAAGGCTTTAAAATATTCGTATAGTGTTACGTAAAGAAGTAATTTAAATTTTCATATTTAGAAACTTTAAGTAAAAATATGTACAACAAAAAATCTTTTCTTTTTGATCGTTTAAGGGACATAACATAAAAATTAATAGTAGGGATCGTTCAGATTAAAACTAACTGTCAATTGGGTCTAGAATTCTTTTACTAAAAGTACCTTGGAGCCAAAACTGCCTTTCTGTTTCTTGTTCTTCGACTAGGTAGCAAAAAGTTGATCCATTACAATACTCTACAATAAAAAATGGTAGAAGTCTAAATGCCCCTAAGTTTAGATGCAAGTTATTAATTTTGTATTTCAAACAATTAACTAAGTGATAAGTAACCAAAACAGGTCTTTTATAAACAGAATTTTAAACTTGTTAATATTTGTTTTCTTATATATTTCAAAAAACAACATATAAAGTTTAATCATAGATAAAAGTGAACAAACAAACAACAACCATAATAATGAATTACAGTTAGAACTTCATATAATCTCAATATACAATCTTTATTTTTTTGTAATATTAAAGCTGAAAAACGTAATCAAAAACTTTATCTATAAAACATATTAAAATAAAACACCACACTCATCATTAGTTTAAAATTATATTACTTATATTGCGAGCTAAATTGATCTTAATGTTCAAAGCTTTAAAATTTATAAAACTAGCATAATATTTTTATTCCGTCATAGGACTAAAACTTACTTGCTTTAGCTTCACTAATCATTAAACATTCTTTTGTGATTATGTTCATTTCCTGGCATTGGTTGCTATTCTTGCAACCACACCAGTAAGTGTCTGTATAAAAACAAATATTAACTTTAAATATGTCTGTTTCAATGTTAACTGTTTATGATCGCATATTAAAGACTCTTAAAACTTTAAATCTCATAAAAAACTTAGTTTTAAATAAACTTAAACTGTCACCACACACAATTTTTACGGTTCATTGAGAGTTTTTTTTACAGCAAAAACAAATATTTTAAATTTATTTTTTTTATAAAACTCCAATATAAATTAATAAGACTAAGGTTTTTCATTTTTAAGTAGTATCGAAAAGAAAAACTAATTGTAGACTAGTTATTTACTTGAGTTAGTAGTCTGTTTTAATGAGTTTATTACAAAAATAATATTTAATAGTTTTAAATGTGTTTATAGTAATCATATTATAAAAATTTTAATACTAGTATATACATTTTTATTTTTTCACTGACTTTTTTGTATTATCTCGCTTATAATTTCATCTCGTGATAGCTTTTTTGGTTTTACTCCAGCCTTTTCAAATAGTTATTTTATAAGATAAGCTACTAATTACTCAAACAAATTATTTATGATTCTGTTATAAAATGCCTAAAATGAAATGTCAAGTTTTATTGCTTAAGTATAATAATTGATATTAAACTAAAAAAAATTTTTTTTTGTTTTTTTATAAATATTTTACTGGACTCGAAACTTAAATAAAACTTTAAAAAACATAGCTGTACTAGACTAACATCGGTAAAACAAAAGTAAAAATAATAATATTATAATTTTTTTATCTTTATTATAATCTATTTTTGATTTAAGAACTTAAAACAAACAGAAACATAATTAAATTATTACACGAATTATTTTTTATTAAGTTAATATAAATATAAAGAGTTTTATAATATAAACTTTTTTATTATTTATTAAAAACTTACAGCATACAACGACCTAACATTTCGACTTGAAGTTCTTGTTTTATTATTGACACTTGAATGATTAAAAGAGTTTCGTACCTCCTGAGTTTCTTCGTGAGCAGCGGTATTCTGGTAAAATAATTTTTTGTTACTTTATTATTTAAAATTTTTCGTATTAGATTACTTCAAAAATAAATGGTTTTTAAAAAAGCTCTTGTTAAAAAAAGGTTTAACTATGTATACTTGTAAAATAAAACGCCTTATAGTATTATTTTATGTTTACACTTTTGAACTTGATACTAAAATATTAAAAGTTAATTAATAAAGTCCTAACATTCCTATTTTTAAATAGTATTTTTTAATCATATACTGATAAAAAAAACTATAAAAACACATAACTAGTTTTTATTGTTCATTAAGAATCATGACTCGAAAAAACACTACTTACTTTTTTTCAAAGTAATGTATAGAATTATATATGGTTTTTCTATTTCATTTTTTATTGTATATTAATAAACATAAAGTATTAAAACATTAATTTATAGCAATAAACTAATTAAAACATAACTTACAGTATTCTCTATTACATTTTTGTGTAGTTGACTTTGAAGAGTTGAATTCACAATTCCAATAAAGAAAAAAGTAAAGACGAATAGACTAACTTTGTTTAGGACCATCATTAAGCCTGATTAAAATCTCAAACAATAAAGAATTGCAACAAACAAAAATAAAACAATGATATTATAAAAATACATATAAGTATGTTAAATTTTTGTTGCTATTGATTTTCAGGGTATAATTATGCTGAACAAAATTTTAATACTGCTATAAGTTTACTTATTTATTAAAAATGAAACATTTTTTAATATCGTTTAAACTATAAAGATCTTGATATTTACAAATGATTATAACAACATAAAAGGTCAAATTTAATAAAACCACGATTGATTAAAGTTATTATAGCTTTGTACAAAGTTTTATCTAAAGAATTTAATTTATACAGCTTGAAGCACGGTAATATTGTTGCTAATTTTATTTTCTGCTACTTCAGAGTAAGTAAAATTATTTATTTTAAATGCTTTCAAATTTAGTTAAAATAATCAAATTTATGATGATAAGTTGGATTAAATTATTTTATTATTTTATATTAACTGAAACAGTTAAAATTATTTAAAGTTTGTTTAGAAGTTTAATTCTACATATGTTGATATAAGCAAAAAGTTATATTACTTAAATAATACACCTTTATCTAAACTGGCTCAAAGTAACTGTCGAACTCATTATTTCTCGCTTATTTATACTGATTTTTAAAATTTAAAAAAACAAAAAAAAATCTACAGATGTTGTTTTTTTGATATGGTAGTTAAAAAAACACATGATTAAATAAAAAACATAATAAAAACAAAACATAAAGTTCAACAGCTGCAAATTATAACACTCGATATTAAAAAACAATATTAAATTGTTTGAGTAGAAGTAAATTGAAAAATAATTATAAAGGTTTTGTTCGCTATGTAATAAAAAGTATAAAATTCACTAGCTGCAAGCTATTAAATATATAATATAAGCACAACAAATAAAATACTTTAATAAAATTTAATTTAAAGATGCTTTTTGCACATTATTAAATCATAATGATATATTAACTAGTTTGATTTGGTTTTATAGCGTTTTTAAACATAAAATTAAAACAACAAATCAAGTTTTAACAAAGTTTAAAGTCGTTTATAAAACAACATATTGAAAAATTATTTAATATTTTGGTTAGTAGTTTTATACAAGCTTCAGATAAACTTCCACATTTTAGGTTATCCAATATATTTTCTAATACTAAAGTCAACGTATATAAAAAAAAACAGCATTTGGCGTGTAAATAGAACAAAAAATATTAAAGATGTTCCTCATATTAGTTTTCACTTTTAATAAATTTTAATAACATTATTTTAGGAATTAAAAGTATCTTGTCTATTTAAAAACAGTTATCACTTTTGCATTTAAAATTCAAAACTTTTTGAAAGTTTAAAGTTTAAACCTAATTTTACATGGTTGTTTTGATGTAAAAATTTATGTGTTATGTTGAAAAAAAAATATGCTGACATAAAATTTAAAATTGATTTTTACTTGTTTATTGTTAAGTTGTACAAATATAGATACTTTTATTATTTTTGTGTTATTTAAGGTTTAACGTAATAAAAATACATCTAAAGTATTAAAAAACACTAAGATAAGAATAATTATTTGATTAGAATGAAAATTTTAAATACTAAGACTTCAAAATGGGTTGTATGTACAAAAAACTGACCAAATTAAACAACAATAATGAAGTGTAAAGTTCCGATATTTGTATAAATTTAGAAAATTTTTATTTGGTAGTATTTAGTAATTTATTTTTGACAAAGATAATTTAAATTTTATAAATGTGTACCTAAAAAATGTTTTATTAGTTTAACAATAATTGTTTATAACGTAGTCAAAGAATTAAAATTATTAAAAAGATCATTTAATGTTTTAATTAAATTAACCCACGTTAGCATTACAAAAGTTACTAACTTTAATTAATAACTATTTATTTAATAAAAAGTGTTTTTTAGAAAACTATTTATATTGAAATTTGATAAATAAAAAAAACCGCTTTTACAATTAATAAAAACAAGTCTATCTTTTACTTGTGTTTATTATTAGTAATATGTAAAAATTAAACAAAATTTTAAATTAGGTGCCTGTGAATTTAAATTTAGAAAGTGTTGTAATGTTTAGGTGTAAAATTGTAATCGTTTGAAAAACTACGAAAATACACTATGTACAAAATAGCAAAAAAAATTGCTTATTTAGATATTATCTACAAATTAGTATCTTTTGTACAATTTTGTTTTAAATAAAAACCAGTAAGTTAAGCAAAATCAAATAGTTTTACTTTAATTAAAATTACTTCCGTACTAATTAAAACTCATAGAAAAGTCCATTCCATAAAAGTGGATGTTTTATAAAACCGTTAAAGTAATTTTTATGTAGTATACGACTTTATAATCAAAATATAAATCGTACACTAAGTTTTTGAATAGTCTTTTTGGTTGGTCAGATAATGTTAATATTTACTAGTTATCAAATATAAGTTTGTAAATAGATATCAGTTAAAAAATAAAAAAAGATAAACATTTGTACAACATAAACAATACAAATATAATTAAGGCGTTTTTTAATTACCATGTGATAAAAATATAATGATGTACAGCTGCAAGCTGAATTTTTACTAGAAAAACATAATTACTTAAAGAAAATCAAAAAGTAATTAAGTGTAACATGTTAATTTTTCAAACATCATACACATTATTAAGTCATAATGTTTATAAAACTATTTGAATTCAAATTACCAGCTGTAAAAGTTTGAAAAGTTTGTCATCTTTTTAAACTTTATACAGAATGTTTACTTTATTAAAAAATTTGTAACATGTTTTGATTATTGTTAGAAAATTTCTAACTGTATTAGGAAAAGTAATAAATACAATTTTTTAACTCCTGAAAAAAAATATGTTATACAAAATACTTTAAAACTGTGTATGAAGTTAATATAAGTTAAAAAAATTTGAAACCATTTGTAACAAAATTTGCTTGGTTAGCTTTGGTAAGCTTACAAGTAAAGCAAACTAGTAAGTTTAATTATGATCTACATTACTAATTTGACTTAATCTTAATATTGTATTTAACTTATGATACACTTAAATCTATTTAGATTTTTCAGCTTTTTTTTAATTAAAAAATTTTATCGTTTTAAGTCGTATTATCATTAAAATTTTGTTTTAAAACTCTTAAGGCATTTTCACCAACTTTTTTGTACTATAACGTCCTTGCACAATCGCCCTGTAACTATAAATAATGATTTTTTTTTCATTCTAAACTTGTATGTTAAAGTTAATATAATGATGATATATTTACTGCAAAGTTTCATTGCAAAGCAGCACTTTAGATATAATAACAAAACGACAATCCTGAGCACTTTATTTATATATAAAGATAAGTATTAGTAGTTGTTTAGGCAAAACTAAAAGTACAATAAGCGTTTCTTCTCAACGTATTTTCATTTTATTATTTTTAACTATTATCCAGCTAGAGATCTACAACTGGTTAAAAAGTAAAAATTTTAGCGCATTTAAAACTAAAATATTGCAAGTATTACAAAAGTTATGCCAATTGGCGCAAGCTTAATGAAGGGTTTTTATTAATACAAATTATTTTGGTGTTTTCATTAATCGAAAAAATTTTTTTAATAAAAAGGTGTTGAAAAACTACTTTAGAATAAAAAGTTTTATTAAATTTTATAGAATTAGAGATAGACATTTAAAAAAAAAATCAAAAATACAATAAAAAATCTAAAAGTAGAATATGTATGTATTAAAGCTTAATAAATAAAAAAAAACGTTGCTTTAACATTTAAATGAAACAATTCTAACTTCTATTTGTAATGTAAATTAGTAGTAATGTGAAAAAAAAAAAACATAATGATATACTAACTTCTTGTAAATCTACAATTAAATTATTTTGTAACGCTAAGGTTTTAAACTACAACCAATTATAAAACTATGAAAGTAAAATTCGTACAGAAAAGTACAAAATATTTTTTACTTATGTATTTTCTCAAACTTGAACACAAATATCTCTTTTACGATTTTGAAACCTTAGCTTTTAAAATCCATTAATAAGTTAAAGAAAAAGTATAATAGTTATACTTTAATCAAAACTATTTTGGCATGAATTTAATCTCATAAAATAAAGTATAAGCAATAAAATTATATATTTTTAAAATTGTTTTTTAAATTTTTAATGTGGTATACGAATCTATAATCGAAAGGTAAATCGTACACTAGATTCTTCTGATAATCTTTTTGAATGGTCAGATTATGTTGGTATTAGATTAATTAACTAAAATAAGCGTTTATTCTTAAAATGTTATATTTTTTTGTTATTGTTCACGTTTGTTTGAGCCATTTACTATCATCAAGCTAAAGACATTTATAGCCTACTAATCATGGTTAAAAGTCAAGATTTTAGAGTATTTTTTCAATAATAGTGCGAGCTGGCGCAGGCTAATTAGATTGTTTGTACATAGTTTAAATTATTTTGATTTTTTTAATAATCTAAAATGAATTATTTAATAAAAAGCTTAAAAGAAGCTACTACAACATAAAATGTTTTGTTTATTATTTTTCTGAGTTAGAAACAGGTATTTATAAAAATATTTAAAGAATACAAAAGTTATTTCTTTTAAATTGTAAATTTTTCATTTAGTTTTGATAACATCTAGTAAAAATTCAGAGATTAAATATTTCTGTCACGTCTTTAATATAAACACACGTATATACTTTCTAAACCTTAAGAAATTAGATTTAAAAAACACTCACTAAACTTCTTACATGTGAAAGATTTCAAAACGAGAATGGCCTTCTATAAACCGTTAAAAACCTTTTTTTCGGAAACACGCTATACAACTTATTTTTGGTCTCATTAGACAGTTTGAGTAAAAGAAGTTTATATCTATTAAACTTCTACAAGCTGTTAAAAAACAAAATTATTTTAAAAATCAGTTTAACTTGTCTTATTTACATTTTTATGCAGAAACGCATTATTAATATAGAAAAATGCATAAAGCAAAATATTTTAAAAGAGCTAGTTATCTTAGCAAGTATGTACTAAATTATTATTTTAAAAGTTGTTATTTTAAAAAGTATTTGATTCGTAGTTTAATAAATAAAAAATATATGAAATATTGACTCTATAAAATATATTCTAAACTTAAAATAATAAAACTTTTTTATAGGATTGATAACAAATTAGAATAAGAATGATTGTTAAAAACTAATTTATTTTTCATATTTTCTTTGGTAAACTGAAAATATTTTATAATTGTGACAATATTATAAGCTATTAGCTGAAAGTTAGTTAACAAAAAGATATTTATATTAATAAATTTTAAAGGTTGAGGACTGAATTGTTTAAAGTTTTTTATTAAATCTAAGTTTCAGAATAGATATTACTCATTTTTTTACTTTACATAAATTTTAGTAGCAGTATTCTGTTGCACAATTTCTTAAAAGAGCTTCATGTTTAAGTAGCGTAAACAGAAGTAGTAATAATTAGTTGTTTAGTATAAACACCAACCAAGTGTTTACAAAATAAAATTATAGCAATCAGTGAAGATAAGTAAATCTTTTTCAATTAATTTACTAGCCACATTTTATTTTAACGTTCACAGTTAAAATGTGAATATATAAAATGCCATAGTTCACAAAGAAGTCTTTAGTTTTTCTTAAAGCTTTAGTTTTTTATTCAAAACAATTTTGTTTTTTGGATGAATATATATTAAGTCTGTATATTACAGATCAAACTAAAGAATGCAAAAAAAAAATTATTTTTTAATCTTTATATATATTTACTCTTTATGTTACTGCATATACAATAGTGTTTAGCATTTTGTAACTTATATTTTCTTTTTTTCAGTAGTATCAATTCATTGACAAACATCTTGGTGTTTAAATCACGATGTTTTATAAAAGCAATTAAACTTAATTTAATTTGTTCATAACTCAGTTTTTGAGCAAACACTTTATGATTTAGGTTTATGGTGAACACAATATTTTGTGCGATTAAATTTTCTCATAAAGTTGAATTTTGTATATTCCACTCGAAAATTTAAAAAAGTGCTTATCTGACGATTGCATTATATTTTTAATGTTTTAAACCGTTTGTTTTTTTAATTATTCAAACCTTTAGAGCACGCATTAATTATTTCTCAACTATTTTTATTTGTTTTTCGAATTTTAATTAAAGAATATTTCAAATTTTCTTCAGTAGAATAGTACAACGAAAAACTAGTAAAGTAAATTTAACAAAAAATAAAAATCAAAACTAAAAAAAAAGTATTAAAGAAATGTACTAAAAGCAATTCAAACGCACAAAAAAATTTTATTTATGCGTTTAATATAAATTTAGACATCTAAAAAACTTTATTTGAATTTTATATCTGTAAAAATACATGTTCAATCTATGTTATTTTTTATATAGAAGAACCTATTAGTAGTAACTAGGTATTTCTGATAATTTTAACTATACGAGAAAATACTAGTTTATAAATGTTTTTAAGTGTACTAAATATTTAACAATTAAAAAGTATTTAGAGACTTTTATGGTCTTATAAACTCTTTACTTAGTTTAAGATTGTTTAAGTGGAAAAGGCAACAATAGATTTATGGTTTTAATTTAATAACAACTTGTAGTATTTATTGTTATAAATTCAAATCTTGTTCTAACGCAGGGGTCGGCAGGCAGATGGTGCTCGCGGGCCAAATTTCAAGTTTCCAAAGTCTTCGCGGGCCGCAGTTTTAGTTTTAGTGATACTCGAATAATCTTTTGGTTTTAGTTTTAGTCACACCAGAAATAGTTTTACTTTTACTCACTTTAATACTTTAAATGACTGCTAGCTATACATAGAACGCCTATCTAATTTAAAAATATATTTGGAATAAAATTTTCATAGTTTGATATACTTAAATTTTTTTAAAATTGTTCTTTCTTTTAAAATTCATAAGTTAAACTTAATACTTTTATAATTTTACCTCTACCTAACTCTCTATAAAAAGTGAGCTTGAAAAATATTTATGGTTTACTTTTTTACATATATTATATTATGTACCACCTTTTAATATTTTAATAAATATTAAATTTCAAAAATTATTTTTGCTTCTTTAATAGTTTGCACTCTTTTAAAAATCCAGTGATTAGCTAACTAATTAGAATTAATACGTATTTGTATTGTAGATGAGCTAAATCAAACTTTTTAATGTAATTCCACTCAAATACTTTAATAAAATAGTTTATTGGTATTTTATTATCTTTTACATGGTTGCCACTTAAAAGCAAAACTGTCTGAGTTATATAAAACCAGCCTAAATTTTCTAGAAATTGAAAAATCTATAAACTATCTGTTAATCAAGCTTAAACACCTAACTTAAGTATCATAATTATTAAAAAGTACAATATGTATGTAGACAAAAAAATTACAATTACTAGTCTACACTATAGTCATAAAACCTATTCTGGAAACTCGAAGATTTTAAATGTTTGAATAAAAGTTTCACACACACCTGAGTTTTTTTTTAAACTGTCATAAAGGTTTAACCTAGTCTGAGTTTTTGGAATTCTTAGAATAGCCTGTTTGTTTCGCAACACTGTTTAAAATAAATTTCCCAAAATAAATAAATATCGAAGTTTATTGACGGTTAATTAATTATATAACTAAAAATCATAATAAGCCTAGCTTGAATAGACGATTAATTTTTATTAACTATCTTAACCAATGTATGAAAATTTATTATGCCATTTATGAATTAGAAACACCTAAAACATACTGAGCATTATAGAAATAATTTATCGACAATAAAGATATTTCATTTAAAAAGAGTAAATGTGAAATATAGGACGAGCTACAAAAAAAAACGTTAGTTTGAAGTTATTGCGAGAAACGAAAATAAAATACAAACAGCTTAGTTAGTTTTAACAAAGCACATGATTTTTTCAGTAACTACAACCTGATCAGAAAAATTGTTAAGGCAAGTTATAAAGTAGCAAAAGTAGTTACTGAAAAAATACCGTTTAAGATTATAAACCTATTTAAAGAAGTTGTATTCGCGGTAATTTTTGTTTATTTTTTCAATGAAAACAAGAGGTCGTGTTCAGGAAATATCTGAAGATTATAAAGCCGCGTAAATCAAATTAGGACTTTAATCAATCTGTTAAGATGAGAGCACAGATACAACAGTTATTGCTGATCTGACATTTTTTATTAGAAATTATTTTTACAAATTTTGACATTTAGGAACAACTTCTAGATTTAGCTCCAATACAAGGCACAACTATAGGTAAAGAAATTTCAAAAAAAAAAGGTGTAATGCACCAATAAGAATTTTTTAAAAGTACAATTTGTTGCTTATATTTTTAGTATAAAATTAAATTAAAGCTAAAAAAACTATCTTAGATAATATAGCAATATTAGAAAGATTCTTTTAAGCTAATTTGTAAGCGTTTTTTATTAAAAAATATATCAACATGGGGATTTTTTGTTTCAAAAGGAATTTTTTTTACTTAACATATAATTTTTTATTTTAATTTCAAGTTTTTTCGATAAATCTCAAATTCAAGGTTTTATCAGATTTTTTAAGCATAAATTGTCAAACTACAAGCTTTTTCAATTTTTTGGAAACACTAACTGTTCACACTTGTATGTATACATATAGTATAAATGATATTACAAGTTATATCAGCTGCAAGACCTAACACTTGACACATTTTGTAGTAAAAAGCAATACTGAGCATTGCACAAAACATACGTCATAAATTTAATTTGCCACTCTTTAAACAAAATAAAAATCCAGTCTGAGTTACCAAAAACTAGCTTGATATTTTAGTATACAAAAAGCAATTAAAGCCAAAAACTAAAACTTGACTAAATTGGCCTGAGACTTGAAGTCTTCAAATAGTCATAGTCTGAGTTTGTGGAACTGTTTAGTTGATTATTTGCTTGAACTCGAATTATTTTGATTAACAATGTACAAAATTATAAAATCTACTATCCCTAAATCTAGTTTTTATTAAATAAGTAGTTTCAAAAAACAGCAACTGTGTATACTAATGAAATTAATGCAACGCATAAAAATTTACTTAATTTGCCAAATAACGTTGCTTAAAAAATGAAAAAGCACACCTTACAAAACTATTTAATTTATGTCATGTATTTTGTTTTAAATGTGTCTGTACAGACTTAGATATTAAACGTACAAACAATAATGTTAGAAAATTGTACATCAACTAAACTTAATCTAACTTAAATATTAAATAAAAAGTGGCTAAAAAGTAAAAATCTTTGTACAATGGTGTGCATAGGAATTAATTTAAAGTGCAAAGAGTAGCATTTAAAGTATTTTGGTTAGGTTGTAAGTATGAGTGTTGTGAGTCAACACATCATATAATTTAATAATTTTGAATAATTAGATATATAGTGAAGAAACCGTATAAAAAAGTTTATATATCAATTCATTTATTTAAATTTTTAATAAAATCTTATATTTTTTGATATTTGAAATTTTTGTATTTTAGTTTATAAATAAGAAGTACTAAATAATAAGTATTTTGGTAAAATAAGATGTTTTTTAATCCTCGTCTAAGGACCTGGTTACGAAAATTTATTTTGTTTGTCAAGTCATACATAATAGTTACAGTTTAATGTCTTGTCCACTACTACTGTAAAAAACTACTAAAAATACTATAAGTAAAACGGTTAAAGGTTTAAATTAAATGAATAATTAGTTTAAATGTTACTTTCTATAAAAATGTTATCCGATAAAACTTTTTAATATACTCTGCATGTAGGATTGAGTTATTTTGTTTACATTGTAAGAAAATGAAAGTAATTAGTATAGTTATTTTATATAAAATAATATTATACCTATTTGTGCCTTAAAAAGAAAATTATTACTGAAAACATTACTCAAAACAATCATAATTAATTCTTTTTTTTTTAAACATTATTTGTTACTAAGGAGTTTATTGCTGAATGAGATGCTAAAGTTAACATAAAAATAATCTCAACACTGAAGTATTTAAATAACTTAATAGTTTCTATGTCTACATTGACTTACTGTTCATTGAAAATTCTTATTATTGGGGGTTAATTAGTTTATTACTTATGACTATGATGGTAACAAAGGTGCTTAAGCAACATAATACAAATAGTTTTTATAGTTTTACTAATTAAATTATTTTTTTAGATACAGACAATATGTATACATATTTAAACTTTTTCATCTAAATTAAGTATTTGTAATTTTTACTTCTTGGAATATTTTCAAACTATCATTCTACGAGTGAATGTAAAGGCTTTTGAACTGGGTGGGTGTCAGAATGACACAGCGACAAAATGACACGGTGCGTCACTTTGGCACGGTGCGTCACTTTGACACGGAGGGTCACTTTGACACGGCGACAAAATGACACGGTGCGTCACTTTGGCACAGCGACAAAATGACACGGTGGGTCACTCTGGCACGGTGCGTCACTTTGGAACGGAGGGTCACTTTGGCACGGCGACAAAATGACACGGTGCTTCACTTTGGCACAGCGACAAAATGACACGGTGCGTCACTTTGGCACGGCGACAAAATGACACAGTGCGTCACTTTGGCACAGCGACAAAACGACACGGTGCGTCACTTTGGCACAGAGGGTCACTTTGACACAGCGACAAAACGACACGGTGCGTCACTTTGGCACGGAGGGTCACTTTGGCATAGCGACAAAATGACACGGTGCGTCACTTTGGCACGGAGGGTCACTTTGGCACAGCGACAAAACGACACGGTGCGTCACTTTGGCATAGCGACAAAATGACACGGTGCGTCACTTTGGCACGGAGGGTCACTTTGGCACAGCGGCAAAACGACACGGTGCGTCACTTTGGCACGGAGGGTCACTTTAGCACAGCGGCAAAATGACACGGTGCGTCACTTTGGCACAGCGACAAAATGACACGATACGTCACTTTGACACAGCGACAAAATGACACGGTGCGTCACTATAGCATGGATAAACAAACTTATAAGCAAAACTAAACTTTTTCAGTAATATAACTTTTATTTGTAAAACTTCGATAGTAATTAGTTAAACAAAAGATTTATTATATTTTTTCCAAACTTTAGTAGCTTGATACATTTGAAACTATATATGATACAATGCTTTAAAATTTAAGTCCAAGTATAAAAACAAAAATATTCTTAAATTTTATTTTTTACGTTTCACAACTTTTCATATTTATGTAATGAATAAAATGTAGTATTTTTTGTTAAACGTTTAATTAATTATTATCAGGAATTGTTATAAAAAACAACTAAGATTTAATTTTTTACAGTGTTATTTCGTTGTGAGAATAAGTCATGCGTGTTTTAACTCTAGTTTTTGAAAATACAGAGTTAAGCTGCTTTTGTAGTATCTAGCCAGTTATATTAAATATGTTTAATATTTTAACCTAGTAGTTTGTTTAAACATAAAAGTTTTATTATTACTGATTTTTAAACGACAAAAGGTTATCGCTCAAAAAGTTATACCAAAGAACATTTCAGTTATCGAGTCGTAAATCACATGCTTTAACAATCTATTACGTGCAGTTTAAAATTAATTTTTTTAAAGTTAAGTCCTAAATTTCCAAAAACATACAAAAAAAAGTCAACAAAAGTTAATAACTTAGGATGTTTACTTAAAACTCTGTATTGAAAATGTATAATAAACTTGTCTAAAAGCAAATAATTAAAATAAACGGTCCTGGAGCCTAAATTTTTGAAAAAAGTTAAAAATAGTATTATGAACAGTTGAGAGAAAATTAAGAATCTGATGCAACCATTCATGCGCATATATAAATTTATCACTTTTAAGAAAATTAAGCACTAGAGGTTATACAACTTGAGTCCTAATAAATCAAAATTAGTTGTTCTTAAAAATAGTGTATTAAATGTTAAGTTTATCGTCAATTTAGTTAATTCTAATTAAGTTAATACTTCAAGTCTTTTAATTTTTACAAAACTTTGTAGCCTAAAATATAAAGAATTAAACTTAGAGTATGAAAGATATTATAGTATTTTTTTGCATTTAAGGAATTAAATAGCATTTACACTATTAGTTTTAGTATTATAATAGTAAGAAAAATTGTTCTTTGTTAAAGCAAGTCTACAATAGTCTATTACAAGTGTGTAATAGTGGTTTATTGAGTTTTATTTAAAGAGATGCTTGATGTAGGGAATGTTTTGCTAAAAAAACTAATTTATTTGCGGTTATTTGTACTTATACTTTTATCTATGCAGTTTTAGTGTTAGGTGCACAATTTTATTTGCGAAAGAGCATTATACTTTTGCTTCTAAGTGCACGATATATGTTGCAACTAACAAAAGTCGCATAGAGGCGTAAAATTTCGATCTTTTAAGTCAAGTGCACAATGATTTTTTGAAGATGTTGCTACTAACGTAAATCGTCAGGAAACGCAGTATTTTAGTTCAAAATTGTCAGCTATTAAGTCGTCAAAAGAGCGCAAATATCACTTTTTTTAAGCATAAAATCGAAAAATAAGAACCGCATTAGAATTTAGAATTACAACAGTAGAAAAGTTGTTTTCGATAACGTTTGAGTTTTAGTTTATAAGACAAATTATCCTCTGTGTTAACACCTACTAGTTTATTGTTTTGATATGCTGAATGATTGATCTAAAATGTAGATTGTATTTTTTAATTTAGATTGTTGCTGAAGTTTAAAAAATAGGTTTGTTGTGAGTTTTTATCTTTTTAGTCGTAAAATGGCAAGTCATTTTTTAATTTTTATTACTCGTATCAAGTTCTAGTACAAAACTGTGTTTAAGTTTTTCCATTCGAAAGAAATCAAAAATAAATTCCTTTTAACTTTGGCAGTCGTATTTTGTTAAAAAAGTTGCTGCTTTTGCATCTTTGTGAACTTTGTTTGATACAAATAATTATTTGTCGTTTATTAAGCACAGCTTTTAAGCACACCTTACACCTTGCTACTGCTTAAAAATGAGTATGTTGTTTATAAGTACAACGATAAACAATAGAAGGTATAAACATTACGTGTTTCACTTTATTTTATGAAGTCACAATCAAAAATTCCTGCGGTCTTTGTTTTTAAAGTTAATCAATGTGATTGTTGCTGATTCTACAAAACCGGTTAGAAGACAGGAAACCGAAAAGTTTCCTAGAAAAACAAGATCGTTGTCCATACCAATGAAGATTGAAGTTTCACAAAAAATTGTTCCCTCCCTTATTAACCACCGTGTCATTTTGTCGCTGTGCTAAAGTGACCCTCCGTGCCAAAGTGACGCACCGTGTCGTTTTGTCGCTGTGCCAAAGTGACCCTCCGTGTCAAAGTGACGCACCATGTCGTTTTGTCGCTGTGCCAAAGTGACCCCCCGTGCCAAAGTGACGCACCGTGTCGTTTTGTCGCTGTTCCAAAGTGACCCTCCGTGTCAAAGTGACGCTCCGTGTCGTTTTGTCGCTGTGCCAAAGTGACCCTCCGTGCCAAAGTGACGCACCGTGTCGTTTTGTCGCTTTGCCAAAGTGACCCTCCGTGTCAAAGTGACGCTCCGTGTCGTTTTGTCGCTGTGCCAAAGTGACCCTCCGTGCCAAAGTGACGCACCGTGTCATTTTGTCGCTGTGTCAAAGTGACCCTCTGTGCCAAAGTGACGCACCGTGCCAGAGTGACGTACCGTGTCATTTTGTCGCTGTGCCAAAGTGACGCACCGTGTCGTTTTGTCGCCGTGTCAAAGTGACCCTCTGTGCCAAAGTGACGCACCGTGCCAGAGTGACCCACCGTGTCATTTTGTCGCTGTGCCAAAGTGACGCACCGTGTCATTTTGTCGCCGTGTCAAAGTGACCCTCCGTGCCAAACTGACGCACCGTGCCAAGGTAACGCACCGTGTCATTTTGTCGCTGTGCCAAAGTGACGCACCGTGTCTATTAGACGACCGTGTCATTTTGTCGCTGTGTCATTCTGACCCGCTCCCTTTGAACTACATTAAAATTGTTTCAAATTGTATTGTTAAATATATGTAAAATATATTATTTAAATGTTTTAAATCAGAGTTCTATAGGAAAAATAGTGTCAACATTTTAAATAAAAATATTAAAAACTCAATCGTTTATTACTTTTGTAACGTTTTAATAAGAAAATTTTAATAATTTTTTTCATAATCTTTAATTTTACATCGTTTTTGTTCAAAACTCATTGTTTAAGTTGTATAAGGCGGTTAAAAAATATAAATACATATTTTGTAGATGTATTAACTCTTGTACTTTTACTTGTAAGAAATTTGACTAATTATTCACTTTAAAAACTCACTTAATGATTATTGTGTAAACACTTATCCACTGTTTATAGAAAACACTCGTTAACTAACCTGATCACTTTAAATCAGCGGTTTTCAAACTTTTTTTTAATTTTTACCCTTTTTTGAAAGAATATAACCAAATATACCCCAAACATAGAGAGTAGCTTTTAATTTTGAGGGAAAAATCTAGATTTTTTGAAGTTTAAGCTTATTAGATATAAAAACTCATAAAAGTTAAAGAATTAAATTAACTTTAAAAAAATTAAAGCTAAACAATAACTAATAAACTACAATTACAAATAATAAACATTAATTTACATGAAATGGAATAAAAAAAAACATTACCCCCTAAACGAAAGGAATTTACTCCCAGGGGTAAATTTACCCAGTTTAAAAATCGCTGATTTAAATAAAGCAATAAACTATTAAGTTTAAGTGAAATAAAATAATCTATGTAATGTTTTTTATCAATAAGGTTATTCGTCTTGTAATTCAAAAGTTTGATTTCAAAATAATAAGACAGCTATTAAAAAGGCTAAAATATTATCTAGTTTTAAGTCGACTATATCTGGTGAATAACTAAAATATAAATTTTAATTTGTTTTCAACAACTTGTTTAATAATCTTATCAAAAGTAAACTCTATACTAGTCTAAAATCGTTATTAAAGTTTGAAAATTAATTTACTTATGAAGCTTCAAACAGTTTAAATTGAGGTACAAAAAATTAATGTTTAGTCAATTTTAATTTTTTTTTGTTTATTAATTATCTGAAATTTCAGAGCTTTACTATACTAGTACTATAACATGTATTTTTAACAACTGTAATATTTATCGAGTTAAAGCACTAAAAGTTTTTATACATAAAAGGCATACGTCTTATTGGTTTAAAACATTTTACTGAGTAGTTTACTATAATTATAAAACAAAAATCCAAAATTAAAAGTCATTAGGATGAAAATTACAATATGTATAGAATATTTTTAAAATAGTTTGCCATAATGTATCTTTACAACGTTAAAAAACCTAAACATATCTCAATTGTTTTTCATTTATTTTAAGTATCTAACAGAGTACTGTCAAAAACGGTAAAGTGGTGAATTTAGTTTAGTTAGCGTATTTTTAGTTAAAGTTGTTATCGTTTTCAGCTACTTAGAAAACGTTTCAAAAACTAAAAAATGTTTAAAATAACGAAAGAACAAAATTCAACTAAATGCTTTACTTCCTTTTCTTTTATACTGCCAAGTATAACTACTTTGTATGTATATATATATGTATATATATATATATATATATTGTGAACGTAAATTATAGTAAATATATAGGTTTATGTTCAAAAAGTAAAGTTTTAAATGTTGAACAACAACAAATAATTGTTTTTCCTTTCTAATTATCTGTTAATTAAATTATATTCACTAACGTCAGCTGTTTGTTAAACACAAAACTTAATGTTTATTTTTATTTCTTAAAATGTAAAACATATTTTTAAAAAACTACAGCTACCTTTAAAAATTCTACTAAACTTTCGCTACTACTTTTAAGACCTTTTTTTAGCTTTAAGAAAATGAAACTGTTATTTTTAAAACCAAATTTTAACAACAAAGTCTTTTTAAAGTATAAAAAAACAATATGTAAAGATTTAAAGCTTTTTTAAACATTTAGAATAAAAAAGTTTTCGAAGTTATTTTTTTAAGAAATTTTGTTTGTTTGAGAAAAATTTCACATCTAAACATTTTTGATTTATAAATACTATTATTAGCTTAAAGATATAAATAAAAACAGAATGCAAATCAATGTGAAAATACAATAAATATATTCCTTCTTGCACAATCTATTTGTATTGGATTTCTTTTACATCGTCGGTTTAAATCATTTCTGAAGTTACACTTCTAAAATTACAAAAGAAATCTGCAACACATTTATTTTGCTTAAAGTTCTACAATTAGTTTCGATTAATGCAATAATCATTAAAGATAATAACATATATTATTTTAAAGTAGAGATTAATGTTACAAACAGAGCATTTTTAAGTTATTACAAAAAGAGAAAACATGTTATTGGTGGCGTAATAATCATTTGTAGTTTTTTAGACTTTTTAATAAAAAAATAACATTTTATAGCATTTGTATTAGTCTCTTGAGATAAGGCAATGTTTATACCTACTGTTTGAAATTTTTAAAATAAGGTTTATATTAAAAAGGGAAAACTCAAATTATTTTGGGTAATTAACGTATAAATGTTTAAATATATAAAAGTTATTTTAACAATATAAAAATGTTTTTTGTAGTTTAATTGCTTAATTGAAAAAAGGTAGTTTTGTTCTGTTTTATTAACTTTAGCCAGTAGTTTATTTGTCCACTTACTTTCTTCCAAAAACTATAATTCTGGTTGATCTTTTGAGCTATCGAAAAAAGTTATTGTAAATAAATCATTTTATTATAGTTGGATTTTTTATTCTAATGTAGCCCGAGCGCAAACGTCGTTCTTATCCATATTTTTTAAGTTATATCTAAGCGAGCACCACACTTTGTGAAAATGATGTTATCGTCTGTCCAACATAATACTCATTACACCCTGTACGTTCTTCCGCATAAATCTTAAAAGTTTTTCAACTTAATTTATATTTTTATACAGTAAACTTTCTTGTTTTTAATTAATAATGTAATTAACAATGATATAACACAAAAATATAGTAACTTGTAAGTAAAGTTTTATCATAAAACAAAGTTTCCTAAAATATACAAAACTGCTCCTCTTAAAAGAAACTTTTGCAGTCATGGGTAATACATACAAAGGAAATTATCGAAGTAAAAGGGTAATAGGCTATAAGAGTTGTGATATTTAATAACGACAAGTTATCGTATCTAAAACTTCTGTTTTGGCAGCTATGAATTAAGTATGGGAAACTTTCTTAGAAACCCACAATAGATATATAAGTTCAACAAAAATTTACCTTTTGTAGGATTTTTGTTTCTGCTATTCTAACCAAGTCAAAGTTATTTATAAATAATTAAAAAATGTCAAGTGATAAAAATGCGAGAAGCTAGTTAAAATAAACTACAGTGTCTTTATAAAAATCATTATTTTTTCATCAACAAATTTAAACAATTTAATAGAACTTATGTATACTTATACTTTATTTAACTGAACTTTAATAGTAAAAGTAATTTGCAAATTTTAAGCTGGTTTCAAGAATTAACACAAAACTAAATTAGTATAACACAGTTGTTATTGTTGACCAATTTATTATTTATAACTTTATTAAAGTTATTAAAATATATGTTTCTTACATTTAAAAATATTTTCTTCAAAAAAAAAACTTCACATTTTTGACTTTAATTTTAGGACATACTCCTAAGTACACTAAATAGTATTTTTTTATAATTATTTTGCATTAAAAAGTTTTTAACTTTAAATTAATTTAATTAAGCCTATGTTTATTAAAGATAAGAAAAAACAAGTCACAAATTTTTTTTGTTTATTGACTTAAGAATGAATAATACAAACGATTATTTTATTATCATACAAAAAAAGTATCTAAAAGTTGAGGTAATTAATAAAACAATCTTGAAGAAAACACATTACTGATTAAAAGAAAATTTTAGAAAATAAGCTTTTTTTTCATTTTATCGTTGTATCATGTTTATGATCTAGCTATAATTAATAATATCAAATAGTTTTTGTAACTAAAATAAAGTTTATATAGTTTATACTTTTATCTTTAAAATAAAACTACCCCTATAATTCTAAATAGAGGTACAATTCTACTTACTGAAAGTATTTAACAAATGTTTTGATAAACGTAATGTTAAACAAATCTTTTTCATTTAAAAGTTTTTCATGTTAGTAACACTGTTGCTAATGTTTGTTTATTATAATAAAAACTTTAACGTATATTGGTTAAACTGAAAGTATGGGTATGATAAGTCTCACTTCATATAATATAATAACTTAAACATAATAGATATTCTAAGAAAAAGTCTATATAAAACAATTATATTTTAATCTATTTGATTTAAATTTTAGCAAAATTTACTTTTTATATGTTAATTAGTTCTATTTTCTTTTTTTAGTTTATATATTTTAATAGTACTTGTTAATATGTATTTTAATAAAACTTAATGTTTTATAATTCTTATTTAATGACCTGAATACGAAAATGCCTTTCGGTTTACGAGTCAAACATAATGGTTACAGTTTAATGTCTTGTCAAGTTATACTATTTTATTTAATTTATAATTTTTTATAATCTTTTTTTGATAAAAAAAGTAATGTTTAATAATTTATATTACAGTTCAGCGCAAGTAATTTTGATTAAATAAAAACTAACAGATTATTTCTTAATTTAAGTATGTGTTTGTTATTTTGAAATTTTAAAATGATAAACGCACAAAAACACTTCTATACATATACATATTCTATTGTTTTGGATAAGCTGAAAAAGAGAGGCTATTTATAATTAATTTTATGTGTCAGTACATATCAATACAACATTACGTTTTACTAATAAAAATGTTTCACTATTCTATTAGACTAAACAGCTCTTTAGTTAGTTTAAAATAAAATTATCTTAAATTATAAATCAAAATGTACTTGAATTTAAGTAAAAAAACTTAAGAACCCTTACGTCACTAAATAAGTCATTTGAAATATTAGATACAAAGTTTTCTGTGCAAAAATATTTAGAATAAAAGCATGAAAATTATTTAAAATTACTAAAAGGTTATTATCGTTTATTTAAAGCTAGATTCGAATTTACTTTTGAGATCTCGCTTTTTTTTTTACAGAGAGTGCAGTCAAGTTTAAAATTTAATTTGTTTTTTGTTTGTGATAAAATTTCCAAGCTAATACTAAAATCTTTATGTCAATCCTTCAAAATCCATATATATTCGAAAGCGTAGTTTTTAGTTTGTAATTACTGTTGTTAAAAGAACATTTATGCCGTATGTATATACTTGTAAACGAAATCATGATGAATCATGATGAGCTAACTGTATTAAAAATAATTACACCTTTACGTTACAAAAAAAAAGTAAAACTTGATACTTATTAAAACAAAGGAAGTTTTAAGATTATCATTAAAGTATACTTCTTTACTTGTACTTTAGCAAAAATTTACAGCAAACTTTAAAGTTTTCTTTTACAAAAGATTTTTTTTAAAGTTTCCTTATTAGTTTAAATTAGTTTATATTGCTACGTATTATCCGCAGAACGAGAAACGAAACTCGTTTTATTTCATTGTAAAAGCAATTTTAAGCGATCTTAAAAAAAAACTTAAGTATTTTTTAAATTTGTAAATTCATTACGACATTGTTAACTTTTTAAGACAATTTTTTGAAATACATAGATCGAATTAAAATAATTAAAGTTTGAATCATTACCATTTTTTTTTTAAAACAGTCAGTTTTGTTTATAACAACTCACGGTACTAACCATAAAACTTATTTTTAAAACTTAAAAGCATATAGAATATGTACGCTAACCTTTGAAATCTTTTGTATGTATATCTATTAAAACTAGTAAGTAGTTACTTCTCAACATAGAGTGAAATGTACTTAAGTATCAAACGCTCGATTCATTGCAAGTAGAATTTTTTTTTTCGTTGTATAAAGTATGAAATTAATTTGTACAATTATTCTATTAAATAATTTAATACCATTATTAAAAAAATTACTATGATACTAATAGCATTATTTAAGTTATTTATAAGTTTTTTAGTTAATAATTTTCTAAGTAAACTTACTAAAAAATTACAAAAAACTGTTACAAAAAACTAGTTACAAGTAATTACGTTGCTAACAAAGATGCTAAAGTTTAATTTCAAACGAAACTAGTTTTAAAAGCTTTATAAACTTAATAAAAAATCAAAGTACGTCAAAAACTAACGTTTCAAAAACATAAAATTATTGTGTTTTCAATCATAACCTAGTACTAATGACTACGATTTTAATGAACGTTCTAAAATAAAAATATAATCAGTTTTATTAAAATACAGGGTATAATTACATTAAAAAAAATCAATAAGTAAAATATTAATAACATTTTATTTAAAGAAAAATTAAAAAACTATCTAATGAATAATAAATGTAAAGGATGTTGATTACATTATATTGTTTTAAGCTATATTCGTTATGTCTATCTAAAGTCTTATTAGTTTTAATTTATGCTCAAAGTTCTTAAACATTGATACTGTAGCAATTAAAAACTAGAACACTTAAAAGCTCTATCGTTTTTAACTGTTCCAACGTTTTAATCAACAAATAATTACTTATTTTTGAGTTTCTTTTAAATTTTTAATTTTACGGTTTATTATATATTTTTAATTTTACGGTTTCTTTGTGCAATTATTTTAAAACTTAATTATCTTAAAGTCAACAATAATAGTTATTTTTTTTTTGAAAAAAATCATATCGAAACACTTTATTTAGATTTTACAATTAGGCAGTAAAAAAGTTTAATAAAAATTGTTGTAGATTAATTACTTGTTGATCATAATTGTAACAAATTTTACTAATTATTCACGTAATTTACTCATATATAATTATTATGTAAAGATTCATCCACTGTTTAAATAAAATACTTATTAAGTAAGCGACCATAACATGAGAAAGTAATTAGTTTAAGTTCTTGAAATAAATCATTTTTACAATATCTTAGAAGTAAAGCTGCTTTTGTACTGAAACTTATAAACTAAATGTAATGATCAAAAAATTAAATAAAAACTAAAATAAGTATATAATTTTAAATCAATTTTAACTAGTACTTATCTTAAAAATAAAATTAGTTTTTATAACGACAAATTAATTATAATTGAGTATTAGGAGTTTATATATATCATTTTTAATACCAGTCTATTGAGATTATATTATATGAATATTAACTAGTATACTAAAATATTGTTTATAAAATTAAAAAAAACTTAACTGTCATCGTTAACCCTTAAAATTGAACGTTATTGTTGTTATTGTTTTTTCTTGCTGTTTAGTTAAAAGTAATTACGTTAGAAAATTGAAATTATTGTTTTCTTAACCTTGCATTAAAAATGTTTTATGTTCGAATTCGAGGGCACTTTCTTATTAATTTATAAGTTTTTAACTAGGAGACATAACAACCAAAAGCATTAATATTTTCGTCTAAAATTAATATTTTAGATAA
The DNA here is from genome assembly GCF_965202585.1 of Thalia democratica. NCBI lineage: Eukaryota > Metazoa > Chordata > Thaliacea > Salpida > Salpidae > Thalia > Thalia democratica. Next base: position 5,838,003 of record NC_139167.1, on the reverse strand, counting down.
AACTAATATTTTAGTAAATTAGTGAAATTCCTTCTGAAGTCAAAGTATAAACTTTTCTTGAAGGGTCAGTTTTGCACAAATTAAAAAAATAATATTAATAAATAGAAAAAATCAAAATAAATTACCAATAATGGGTAAGGATATGAGGTAACAGTGATAATTGAAAAATGATAAATAAGTAAAATGAAAATAAAATAATATAAAAAACAGATAAAGGGAAGTTTACAGGTAACCGTAGTAATAAAAAAAATAGTTATAAAAAAGGAAAAGAATACAACTATTTTCCATAAAAATTCTCATGCATTGAAAAATATTACTGTTGTTAAAGATTTTAACTTGTACATATGAAATACATATTTTGAAACCGTTACAAAGCATAAACAGCCAAATGAGTTATTTAATTGAAAATTAAATTTTTTGTTTGGTTAGCAAACGAAATACTGATTTAGCTCTATAGGTTACAAAAGCAAAGTGTTTAAAAATAAAAATAATGTCATCCAATAAGTACGAAAGGAAAAGCTTTTATAGTATTAAACAGAAAAATAAGCTATCAATTTATATACAACAACATAGTTAGTAGTTTGGTTATAAAACAAGCAAATAGCAAAAGTAGTTTGTCAACAATATGTGAAAAGTTTATTTCATTCAGTTTGGGCACACAATTTCATTTTATACGAAGCATTATGTATTCAATCTACAATAAACTACATCTTCTAAACTTTATATTATTAGGAGTTGATTTTCAGCTTGTATGTTTTGTTTAAGTAAACTTAATCTTAAATTCTAAAGTACATTGTCTTGTTGTAAATATCAACAGCTATCATAAGTTCTGTGGATTGGTTGTTATTTTAAAAATACTGTCTTAATTATACGTTTCGGACTTTTGTAAAATTCTTATAAACGTTTATTTATCTAAAGATTGAACTACACTCGAAAAGATGACTCATAAAGTCTTAATACTTATCTTTATCTTGTTCTTTGTTAGAATGATCGATTCATTTATTCAAGAAATTAATGAAGACTCAAGTGTGAGTTGTTATTAACATTTACAATTAAACTATGAATTTGCTATATATATGTAAAATACAATTTTAATTTGTAGAAATATCAAGCATAGCAGGTTAAATTCAAATAAAAGTAACTTTTAGTGATAATTCGACATAAAATTAAGTTTTTTGGTCGAAAATATTCAAGACTGGCTTTTTTTTCATCTCAAACAATTGAGCACATATTAAAGTTTTTTGTTTAAATAAATGTAGTTTCTAATTTAAAATAAGATTATTTATTGTTTTTAAAAATGTATGCTGTTATTTGATTAAACAATTTTAGTTTTAAAATTTACACGGTAAGTGTGTTGTGAGAGTATTTTTAAAAAATAATTATTTAAAATTAAAACAACTTAACAATTTAATGCTTTAATTTTAAATTTTGTGTATAATTACTTTAAGATTACAACATATAGAACTATTTAATAAAAAAAATAAAAAATTTAACTAATTAAAAAAAATCTTTAAGTTTTTTAGTATTAAGTGTACATAGAAGTATATTTCAATTAAAATGATAAATTAATAAAGTAAGAACATTGAAATTGTTTAACTTTTGTTAACAAAATATTAATTTTATTTGTATTTTATATTTATTGTAAACTAAAATGTTATTTATCCTCCAAAACACCAGACTCAAAACCATGGTGTTCTACGTAGAAATAAAAGTAAGTGAATGTAAAAAGTGCTTTTTCAAATTGGTTACTTTATTTTTCTTAACTTAAAACACAAAATAAAGAGTATAAATAACTTTACGTTAAGGTAATAGAAAAGTGCTGTTTATTTTTTAATTTGTGTTACTTATGCAATTTACCTATGTTTATTTAAAAAATATTCAAATAAAATTTTATTTATTTTTAAAAGTTATTCAGCATTTATCCAAGACATAGAATTAGTTTTTATTTAACTAATTAGTTTTAAAGAAAGCTCTTTCGGTACCTGACGAACTGAATTAAATCATTATACTTCATTATACTAAAACTAACAAAAAGTTTCTTAAAAAAATATTAATGTAAAATAAGAAAATAATCTTACTTTAATTTATTTTAATCAACAGGAAAGTATAATAATTGGTATCTTCTTGGCAAAGTGTTTGAACAAAATCCATCAACTAAAAGTTTGTAGTTTTAGAAAATATTGAACTAGTCAAAAATTTTAAATCTGTTTTGAATGATAATAAAATAAACACCACATTTAGGTTTCGACTTTTAAAACGTTTTACGTTGTTATAACAACTATTAAGAATAAAAATGTAATAATCTTAAATAATTTTAAAGAAATGAACTCTTTTTATAACCTTATAAATATTTTTATTATTAATCTTTCAAATGTAAATTTACATTTAAAAAATTAATTAAAAAGTCTACTTTCATAAGTTTATACGGATCTAATCTGATAAACTACATGTGCATTGCGAATATGTAATTGCCTTTTACGAAGTGGATATTAAACTAAAAACATCTTAACGTTTATGCAAAAGAACGATAATAAAACCATTAAATTTTTATCTTAAAACAAAAGTAAAAGTCACTAATAAGCAACAATAACGCTAAAATTTCAAGTTTGTAATGAACAATTTAAAAGAACAATGTTGTTTATAAAATATTTTTCAGAATATACAGCATGCAATTCGAGTGTAGAAAAGTATTTACTTCCTACAAACTAGTATGAACGATCATGCATGCACAATGAAATTGCTGATGGATGTAAGTATCAGAATACTTTTGATAAATTAAAAGATTTTAAAAAAAACTAAAACTTTTACTTAAGTTTCACTCACGCAGTTTTTATGTTTTGAAGAATATTGTTAACAATAAATGATAAAGTCTGCTTTGAAATATAAACTAATACATTTAAATTTATTTCGTTTAATAAAGTTTTAAACAAGTTTATAAAAGCTTGTTTCATAATTAAACTTTGTATATTCGACTCTAGTCAGTTATTAAACATTAACCCATTTTACTTCAAAAATAGTAAAGAAACTTAAGCTACATATATAGTTAAAGCACTTAAAAGTTTCACAAAATAATCATAAATTACATTCACAGCCAACTGTCTTAATCACACTAGAAAGGAAAATTGTTTTAAGTTTTCCTATCAGCACAAATAATTTTAAGAAATTTATCAAATTAAATAAAAACCTATACTTTATTATACATAAACCACATAAATAAAACGTTATTTGTTGTAATTCCATTTCGATTAGACCATTTATTAAACTTTAGATGATTTCTGTGAGCTTCATTGCAACAAATTTGGACTTCAATGCGGAAATTTAACAATTACGGTGCTTGATGGTATAGAAATCAACAATTATTTTCAGTGTGCAACAGATTTTTCTACTCCTGAACCCAAATGTTCTTGTCTTAATTTTTTTACACTGTTTTAAATCGTATTACGAAAATGAGTTAGACTATCAGGGCAGCGACCGTTGTTATTGCAAAGACTATTTGAAACAGTGTTTTTACTGGGTTTTAAATGAAGGTTGATATTTTTGTTTTTTTTTATCTTTTTAAGAGCGTTGAATATATTAATAAGTGAGTATTTTTTACAATTGTAAATTTGTAAACTTTTATTAACGTTATACTTCGATTGCTCCTTTTTGCATTGTATTATAAAACTTGAAAGCATTCAAATAGTACTATGCTTATGACTTAGTACTAACGTACAAATGAAACATAGATTTTGTAAATTTTTTTTTAAAGTACCATATAAAGTTTACTAATATTTTATACTAAAGGAGTGTTACAACTTTACAATTTTTAACAATACTTTAGTCTTTATAAATAAACTCACAACTATTAGCAATGTGTTATTGATATGTATTTTGTTTCTTAAATATATGTTTAAATAAAACTACATTAAGTAAATTAAAATATATTACAGCTTTAATGGTCCTATCATACTTCGTACTAACAATTTAAGAAAATCTAAAAGTTAAAAAACTAATATTTAGCATTAAAAAAATAGTTCACCTAAAATAAATTATTTGAAAAGTTGTTAAGAAATTAGTATAAGCAATTACTAGTTCAGTTGAGTGTATTTATATATAGTTAGTTTTCAAAAAAGGAAAATTATTTTTATAAAAAGGATTACCTGAAAAAGTTTAGAAATAAAATAGAATAAGAATACTATTTTTTTTAAATGAGTTAATTTTTTTTTACATTAAAATAATTAAAAAATCTATCAAAAATTAAACTTAAAGATAAAAAAATCAGTGAAACAAAACTATTTAGTTAGTATATATGATTTAAAAGATAAAGGAGTTAACAAAAAATTTATATAGTAAATTGATTTACTCAGTTTTGTATGTAATATACTTAAGTTTGATTGTATAAGAATTTGCTGAGTAAATGTAACTAAAAGATTACTAATTATATTTATACTTGATTTTTTTTGTTCAAAACATAAAACTTATTTGTGCATGTTTTTTTTAAACGCAGACAACAATATGCGTAACAAAATTTATAATAAATTTATAATAAATATGACTAAAAACAACAAAACTGTTTTGAAATAGTTTTATTATTTACTAGTTAGTTTTATTACAAGTAGCATGCTGGAACAATAAAAAAACCTAAACTTGTTCGTTTAATGTTATTAAACTTGAGTTTAAAAATTTAAATTATTTAAATTAAATGATTGTTAAAATTTTAGATTGTTCAAGCTAAAAAAAGATTTATAAACCAGTTTAATCATTTTTATTTTAATTTCGTATATAAGTCATTGACAATTTAAGTTTTTCCTTAAGTTGAACGTATACATTTATACGTTATTTTTTTCTTACTAAGTAAAAAATCAACTTACTTTAAATGAATTTACTTTTCAAATTGTTTCAGATACTCCTTTTATATTTTAGACATATTTTTAAACATGTTTTTTAGTCTAGGCATTATAAGGGTGAATAAATACAAATCTGTTTTTAAACTAAACGATATAGATGATAATTGTAATTTTATATATTAAATCATCACTACGGAAATATTTAACAATTCAAAATTAATTTCATTCTAAATTATTTCAAAACAAGGCATAAAAGATTTTTTAAAAGTTATTTTTAGATTGCTTGAGTTTGTTTTAGTATTAAATGGAAAATAATGTAGTCCGATCAGAAATTTCGTTTATACAAAATAAAACGCAAAGTAAAATTATAGTGTAAGAAATAAGTATTACTTACTTTGTTTTAAATCTAATGTTTAAATTTTATGTTTCTAATGAAAGTTTTAGGTAGTCTAAAATATATTCTAGAGGTCGGTAAGCTGCGGCCAAGTTTGACCCGCGAGATACTTTTTAATTAGAAACATTTTTTTTAAATCACAATTTATAAAAAAATGTTTCTTGTAAAAACTTAAAATAAGGCTATCAATTTGTGCTTTTGTATTGCTGATATAGTAATATTTTTAAATTAAAATAGTATTTTAGTTATGATCAATAAACCACGACCTATAAAGGACTAATTTAACTATTGATATAGTAGCTACTTTATTTTTTGTTTCGTATTTAATGTTAAACAGTTTAGCAGAAAGTGTTTATTGTTAAGTTTGAGAAATTTAATGTTAGTTTGATTTATAAATGTTTTTAAAATTTAAAGTCATAAACAATTAAGTCTTAATTTTCTTTTATGTTAATGTTATAATTCATATGCTTTTACTTATTGTTTTATTTGTATTTATTTCAGTAAGAACACAAAACTGTTACTATAAAACTTATGATTAGTTTTTTTATCGTAACTATACAATAATATTAGTTTTATAAGATACTATTTAAAGTAAGTGCGTAAAAATAAATTAAAAGTTATTTTAAGTAAGCCTATTTACAATCTGTAATTAGTGAGCTAGACTGCTGCACATAAGTATAAACAGTAATGCAAACAGTAAAATGAACAGTATGTAATATTTTTGTTACTATTTAAAGTTTCATTGTAAATGTAAGTCTGTATCAGCTAATTATTAGTATCATTATAGTATTTTAAATATAAGTAAACTAATGATAACATATTCATGTTTATTAACTACGTTTGATTTTTGATTTCCATAATTTTTTCATACTATTGTCATTAAGTATCATACTGATAGCTCACAGCTGTTAAACTTTGTGTTGATTTTTTTTATAATCATAGTAAAAAACACTTATGAAAATTTTATGATTACTTTAAAACTATAAACGTTTTGTATTTCTGTAGCTGTTTGGTAAAATAGAAAAACACAAACATTATTTATGACATGATAATGTAAACTAAAAATCTACTCTTAATTTTTTTAAATGAGATTTTTTCTTTGAAACGTTAACTCAAATCGATGCAGTGGAAAGTTTTTTAAGTCAGCGTGCCGAATTGGGTGATAAATTTGTTGGCCGAATTTATTAGAAAATTCTCTTAATTTTTAAGAAAATTAACCCTAAGTCTAAAAAAGTTATAGTTAATGTTTTAAGCATAACCATTTGTGTGAAAGTAAGTTTAAAGCTTGTTTGAAATAATTTATTTTTAAAATTCAAAATAAGTTATTTTTAAATCGTCAAAGGCTGAAGATTTAGCTTAGTGGGCGGTTGCTATTTTGTTCTTCAACCCATTAATTTAGTTGAATAAGACAAAATGAAACGATTAAAATTTTAGAAGCAATGTATATATTTTAAAATTGAAAAATATTGAAAAAAGTGTTTATTTTTTGTTTCATTACGAAACATAATACTATTTAGCTCCGTAATACTGCTTAATATAAGGTTTACGTTGTAATAGATAAAAAATTTAAACTCGTATTTTTATTTTATTTAATATTTACAATTTATTTGCTTGTTTATTGTCATAAGTGTATTAGTTGTACTGAAAAAAAAGACTTTTTTATGCCAACTTTTATAATAGTATTGATTTAAAAAGATTACTAAAAAAATTAAAAAAGCTTTTCAATTTTAAGTACATCATAGTTTTTATTTCTCGAAAACATATTTGTGAAGCTAGACTGTTACTGTGAATAGTAACTGTTTATGTATTGTTTAAGTAAAAAGTTATTATTTAATAGTAAGCAAAAATCAATAAAATTATTATTATAAAGGGGAAGTCAAAGAAACAATATTGTTCAAAGTATTGAAAATACTACTCATAATATAATTTAAACAAATCGACTGATTAATTCATTCAAACTTTATTTATTGTATTTTACCTTGACATTATAAAAATAAAGTTTTATGCTTAACGATAAATAGACTTTATTTTTATAAATCTTAAATAAATTTATAGTAAGTAGTAAAAAACTGGTCTTACACTTCAGAAATATAGTTATAAGAGGTGGTATGTTTTTTAACTAAACTAGAAGTAACAACAGTTTAAAAGTGTTAAAACAAAATATTTTTTAGATCAAAACTAAATTTTTATTTGTTTTCTCGTAAGCTTGAAAAAATGAAGATAAAACTGCAAAATATATATTTTATAACTTCAAAGTTGTTTCTAGCTCGTGATTATTAGGAAGTTTCAAAGTTGTAAAAATTCTAAAATTTATTCTTCTACTATTCGAAATCAACTTCATATACTTTTATGTATTAAAATATCGTTGTAAAAGTATTCTTTCGAACAAATTTATAGTTGCTGCTATCTAAGTAAAATATAAATAATATGTTTTAATAATAAAGTCTGTCACAGAGTATATGGTATCAATATTTGAATATTTTTAATTATATTTTTATTTAAAAATTCATTAGTAAAAAATACTTATATAAATTTAAAGCTGTTTATCAAAGTTTTGCTGAAATATTCAACTTTTTTTCTAGAAATTTTTTTATTTTTCAAAAATGAAGCTGCCAAGCTTTTAATTGTTTTTTAATGATTCATTTTAATATAAAATTGCTAATGACTTTATCACGCAAATATACTATTTTATATCTAATTAAGCCATAATGTCTTGTTTTTTGAGAAGTTTCGTTTTTAGAAAACTTTAATTATTTATATAAAATATCCTGTTTAATAGCTTACAGCTGTTGAACGTTAGGTTTCGTTTTATGTTTATTTTTGTAACTACCACATGGAAACTATAAATTTATCTTCAAAATTCTTGTGTTGTTTAAGTATATATATATCGGAAGAAACTTTAAAATACTCAGTGTAAAACTTTGCACAAGTGCCAAAAGATTTTAGAATAAAAACAGAGTTGTTTGTTAATATAGTTCGCTTAAAGTTGGGCAAATATACTTTTAATGTTTGATACATAATAAAAACGACTGTCTTTATTTAAGTATTAAAATTTCTAAAGAAAAAGTTTTATTAAAAACACATTTTTAAAAGTAACAATTTGAGTCGTAATTACCGATTAGAAAATTTTTTAAAGTTCTTAAAATAAAAATTGTGCACAAAGTAAACTATAAAAGACTTATATAATTTTACGTTAAGTAAAGTGTTCCATGATGCTATAAATTAAACTTAAAAATAATAGGTCGAAACCTAATATAGTTAGAAATAATTTTATTTCAAACTTTTTTAACATCATATTTAGACTACAGTAAACATTTATTGCGATATTTAAAATTATTTTTATAACTGTGGTATCATCTTAGTTGGAGTAGTAAGTTTTTTGACTTTTTTTTTAGTTGTTACATACAGCTTAATTTGCAATTATAAACTCGAGTAAAATAACATACGTTTTAAATTAGTTAGAGCTTCACATCATAAGTGTTAAGAGAGCAGTGTAAATTGAATCAATTAAGTTTATGTACTTGCAATTATGTAACTAAAACGAAATATTTTTTGTATACAGAATAGACATTAAATGAGCAGTGTAGTTTACCTTTAAGCAGTTGTCTGTAATTGAAAATATCTACACAGAAAACAAACAGTTTGCAAAAAATAAGTAGAACTTTAAAATTAGTAAAGCTTTAAAAGATTTTTTAAAATAATTTTTAACTTTAAACTAAATAAATCTTTTTCTTAAAATTTTTGCTGCGTAAAAAACGCTTTTTATAAACAACAAAAAATACTAATTAATCTGTATAGTAGTGGTAAAAAAACCTTTTTCATGTATATGTTTATATACAAGCTCAACCTGTCTTATAAAGTTTATTACCAACTTTTTTAAGCTTTTAATACGGAACTTTTGCATATTTGGAAAAAAAGCTTCAAGACGTTTTAAAACTTAACTAACTAAAAACCTATAGTTAAAAGATTCTTTATAATACTTAATAATCCGAGAAAAGTTTACTGAATAAAAGTGTTTTGTGGATTTGCTTTTCAAATTTTGTAGATAAGTACCTCACTCTGTTTAATTTTTTTTAAAACTTGAATTTATTGAATAACTTGCTCATTGTAACAGTATGTTAGATAAAAAATGTTCATATTGCATAAAAAATTAAAATTAAATTAAGTAATATTTTCTTTACATAACTAACTGTAATTCATTAACATTTTAGTGTTGTCTATTTTAAAGGTTAAATATTAAGTTAATATATAATTATTATAAGTATCATTATATTTATCTTTTTTAAATAAATGTAAAAATTGATAAACCGATACATAGTAATAAACTAGTTTTAAGTTTAGATTTTGTTTCAAGTACTAAAAGAATATAATAATCCTGAAATAAAACTATACCATTTATTTTTAAAACAGCTGAACAAAAAATTATCATTAATATTTTTTAATAATTTTTAGTTTTTACCATTAAAAAAAATTAGCATTTTAGCTAAACAGTTTTTAAATTTGAAAAATTTGAAAAAGTTCAAAATTAGTACTATAAATTTTATGGTATTAAAAAGATTAGAGATTTAAAAAAGAGAAATGTTTATATAAGTATAGTATATATTTATTAAACAAACAGTTTATAAGCGAAATATTAAAAATATCTTACATAAACACATACTGTTTCAATTAACACATATTTTTCCGGAATTTTTAAAATAAATCTGCATTAGCTATAATTTTTACTATTGGGAGTTTATTTGCAGCTTCTATTTTTTTAATTAATTAAAATTTATCACAAGATATAGAATATGTTGTTTTAACTAGGTACTATGCTTATTTTTAATTGTTCTACTTTTCTAGCGTTTTTAAAAGTATTTATGATTTTTAATTAATTTGTAGATCATAAGTCATCTTCGTTATGACTTGGCCATATGTATATATCTTGTTTTAACTAACAAAGTTATGTGTTTAATTGTATGTATATAGTTTTTTGATATTTTTTTATTCTTTCTCTAAATCAGGGGTCGGCAAACTGCGGCCCGCGGGCCAATTGCGGCCCGCAAAGGGTAAATCTGCGGCCCGCGAGCACGTTATTTTTTGAATAGAATGCGGCCCGCGAAAGAAAATTTTGTGGCCCGCGAGAATGTAAAAGTGGCCTGCTTAGCAAAAATATATTTCAAGCAAATTTTTTTTCGGTAATTCGATTTAATTTTTTTTAGTTTGGTTTTAAGTCTCTGTATAAGAATTATAAGTAATTAGAAGAAGTTACTACTTTAATTTAAAAGTGTGAAAAAGACAGATTAGCATTCTAACAGGATATTTTTCTGAGTTTCATATAACTTCTATTTTACAACAGCAAGTAATTATCTGAAAAAAGAGTGCTTGAATTTAATAAGTAAGTTATATTAAACCTATTTATCAAAAAAAATAAATGCAAATGTTTTCCATTTTGTACAAAAGTAATTTACAGTTATTAACTAAAGTGTCATTTCTTTATAGCTTAGATATTCTTTCCTATTTTTTTTATACCTAGGTTTTTTTTATATATTTTTTTATTTGTAAATGTTATGTTTTAGTGTAAAAACATTTAAAATAACATAGTAATAAGAAAAAAAGGTTTATTTAAGTTTTGTTTTGACACATTTTAATTTTTTAGAAGTTTTCTTTGCACTTAAACTAATTTATATGCACACCAACTTAAAAAATGCTCATATTTTAAACCACTTTTCATAAAATACTTTAGTTAGTTTAAGTTTAGTTTATGCATAATTTTATAAGTTTGTTTTTTCTACATATAATATCTAAATTTGTACAGACACAATTAAAACAATATATATGACATAAACTAATATAGTTTTTGTTAGGTATACATTTTCATTTTTCAAATATTGATTTTGTCAAACTAAGTTAACTTTTATGCTTTGCATATCAATACACACATTTGTTGTTTTTTGGAGCTACATATTTAATATAAACTAGACTTAGGGATAGTTTATAAACATTGACACACACTCAGACTATCACTATTTGAAGACTTCAAATCTCAGGCCAACTAAGTCATTTTATAAGTTTTTGGCTAGAATTGTTTTTTGTATACAAAACTATCAGGAATGTTTTTGTTAATTCAGGCTGGCTTTTTTGCTTAAAAGAGTGGCAAATTAAACTTATAACGTAAGTTTTGCTCAACCCAAAGTGTTAGTTTCAGTTATAATATATGTTATAATATATCAAATTCAAGCTTTGAACTTGAAAATTTATGCTTAAAAATTTTGGAAAAAAACTTGAATTTGAGAAATTTTAAAAAAGCCTGGAGTTTCAAACAACTTTTACATGTAAAGTAAAGAAATTTCGATTTGACACAAAAAATTTAGCAAATAAACATTTCTTTATTAAAAGATATACTAAAGTAGCTTAACAGTGTTTTTTTAATATTGATATACTTTATAAGACACTTTTTAAACTTTAATTAAACTTTATACTAAAAATAAAAGAAGGAGTTGTACTTCTAAAAACTTTTGGTGCATTGCACCTTTACTTGTAAAATTTCACCGATTGTTGTGCTTCTAGTTTAAACTAAACCAAGAAATTATACTAAAGTGTCAAAGTTAAAAAAACATCTCTAATAAAAATTCTCAGATGAGCAATAGTTTTTCTATCAGTGCTCATCTTAACATATTGATTAAAGTCAAAATTTGATTTATGCGACTTTACAACCTTAATGCATTTCCTAAATAGGACTTTTTGTTGTCATTGAAGAAATAAACAAAAGTTTTTCATTACTGCCAATAAAAATTCTTTAAAAATGTTTTCAATTATAAACGGTATCTCATTATTAGTAATATTTTGCTACTTTATAACTTGCCTTAACAACTTTTTTCTGATAATTCTATAGTTACTGAAGATAATCATGTGCTTTGTTGGAACTGACTTTGGTGATTTGTTTTTTTATCGTTTCTCGCAATAACTCCTAACGTTTTTTTTTTTTTTTTGTTGCTCGTCTTTTATTTTACAACTAATATTTTTAAATTCTTATTGCAGATAAAGAATTGCTGTAATGCTTAATAAAAAAGAGGTTTTTCTCTTCGCTAATGACTCAATTAAGTTTTATACTTTTGTTAAAATTGTTTAAGAAAACTAATTGTCCATTCCAGCTGACTTATATTTTTTTGGCATGTAATTTGTTTACTGTTAATAAGTTTCATTATTTCTTTATGTTGTTAACTTTGTTTTAACTGGGTTGCTACACAAACAGGCTATTTTAAAAGCTTGAAAACTCAGATGTGTGTGAAACTTTTATTTCAAAAACTTTAAATAAATCTTAGAATTCCCAGAATAGTTTTTATGACTGTATTGTAGTTTACTAATTGTAGTTTTTTCTTGTTTTTTTTACACTTTGTGTACTTTTTAATGATGATGATATTTTAACTAGGTACTTCAGCTTGACTTACAACGATTTACTAGCTTTTTAAAATTTTAATGAACTTAGGCTGGTTTGATACAACTCAGACACTTTTGCTTTTTCAGTAGCAACCATGTAAAATACTAATTATTAATAAGATATTTTATTTAAGTATACGAGAATTAATTAAGTTAAAGAATTTTTTCTAGCTTTTTATAATACAAACAGGTATTTTATTAAATTAACTAATTACTAAATTTTTTAATGAATGTAAACTATTTAACACGCAAAAACTTTTTTTTGAAGTTAATATTCTTCGAAATATGAAAAAAGGGGTTGATAATATAACAAATATATAAAAGTAACTAATAAATTGTCTTTCAAGTTTGGTTTTTATAGAGAGTTAAATTGTATGTAAAATTACAAAAGTATTTAATTTAACTTAGTAAGTGCTTATGAAAGTACATAGTTTATTAACACTTAAGTATCTTAGTCAATGTAAATTTTATTTAATTTAATTTAAATAGTCATTCTATGTATAGCTAAAAGTTATTTAAAATGATAAGGTGAATAAAAGTAAAACTTTTCTCTAGTGTGACTAAAACTAAAACCAAAAGATTATTCAAATGTCATTAAAACTAAAACTGCGGCCCGCGAAGATTTTGTAAACTTGAAATTTGGCCCGCGACCACCAACTGCCTGCCGACCCCTGCTCTAAATGTTTGTATCTAATAGCTTACAGCTCTTTTTATTTGATTAAAAAAAATTAAAGTTTATCATAAGTCGATATTGCGAACATAAATAAACTAATTAACTGATTTATATTTTTATTAGTTTGGAGAATATTTTTTAAATTACATAGTTTTTGTAAAAGTATATATTTTTTTCTTACAGCTGTTTCTTTTTTAAAAATAAATTTAGAATTACCTTGAGTTGCTATTGTGTAGAAAGATAGTATAAATATCAAATTGATATCTTTAATTGTTCGTGGAATTTTTTTATAATAATTTATAGTTTTTACAAATGTTTATATGTAGTAGCTTACAGCTGATTATTTTTACTTAAAAGTTTATTAAGGTTTAAATGAGTTAATATCGTTAGAAAAAAGACAGTTTAAAGCATCATTTTCTAATCCCAACAAGAAGAAGCCCAATTACAGCACACAACTTGCCGGTATACTATCAAAATCCAACCGCGTTCAAAATCCACCCGATTTTTTCAACGTTTTTTTTTATTTACTTATTAATTTTTTTTATTTATATTCATTTGTTTTTCACTATCACTGTTACCCCTAACCCTTACCCTCGTTCGGTAAGCGGTTCTTCAACTTCATTGGGTGGGTTTTGATCGCAGGTGGATTTCGAACGTATTCTAACTCGCCCACTACATATAGAAGTTGTATGAAAAAGACAAAAAAACACACAATTAGTTGGAAAATACTGTGACATATCAACAGAAGATTCAAACCAAACTTCATGTGCTCATTATGTAACCTAGAAAGACTGTACATAGCAAATGCTAACAAAAGAAAAATCCTAAGTAAGAAAAATAAACCGGTTTCACAGTGGCCTTATTACCCAGTGGGAATATTTCTACTTAAATTTAATCGAATTTACTTAGCTTATTTAATTTTAATTCTTCTTTATTATAGTATTACATATATTTCTTTATTGTTATACACATTGTATTGTGTATATATATTTGGTTTGAGTTACAACCTTATCATAAAAAGACAATTTTGTTTTTTATATCCAAATAAATCATAACATTTACATTTTTTCCAAGCTTTAAATAAAAAGTTTTTTTTTAATCTTGCACAAAATAAATTTTGTTTTCCTTTCTTATAATGGATTATAGAATGTATAGTTTACAGAATCCGAAATTTAATCTTACCTATATTTTATTTTGATTTAATTGTTATCAACAGCATGTTAATGATAAATCATATTTTAAATTAAGTTTTATATTTTAATTCATCGCTCTGTATTTTGTTTAGTTTTTTTGCGTCTGATGAATTGCTCTGCAGGGAAACGGCGTAACGCAAAATAAGTTAAATAGTGATTTAGTGTAAAAGTTATTAACCACATAAACTAAAACTATTACTAGATACAAAGTTATTTCTCTATTATTTAATGATCTTTTTTAACTCTTTTCATTAAGTAAAACAATATTAACTTGTTATTTTTTCTTAAATAAACCTAATCTTAATATTAAGAAAAATAATTAAACTAAGTTAATTCATTTTTAGATATTTATAAACTACCAGAAAATTAATATTGTGGATACTTATATTAAGGATACTGTACACAGTTTTAAAGTTTTAACATTAATGTAAGAATATTTCGAATTTGTAATAATCTAAAAGCCTAGTCCGAAATGAAAACTCAAAATTTTTATTAAAGTATGTCTATAGCCATTAATTTTTAAAATTAATTATTTTATTTTTATAAATTTTAATGTATCAGACAAGAGATTGAATTGTATTTGTGTGACTCTTTAATCGAAAGGTCCTTGGGAAATATTATTAAAAAAGTTTTTTGTCGTTAAATAACTAATAGATTATGACGCTGATCTCTTCACAATTCTCTATAAACTTACCTGTTAACTTACAATATTATTATAAAATATTTTTTTGAAAAATCTAGTTAATAGCGTTAATTAAATATCTACAATATTAATTTATCTATTTTTTTTAACAACGGTGTAAGTTATAAGTTGCAAAATAAAAACTTGTGATTAAAGCGTTGTTCTTTAACTTTCTAAAGCAAACGACTAATTTGGCAGAAATGTTCTAGGAGAAAATTCACCCGCGATTTTTGAAGACCTCTGATCGAAGGCTATAAAGTATAAGCTTTTTTTTTAATCTAAATTGTGACAAATTAGCAAGCATTCACGGCTCATTAAGTTCTGTGTAAATTATCTGGAAGATAAGTTATCTAACTTGTTTAGTACTACTAAGTGTTTGTTTATGATAAATCACTTATATAAATTTTTGAATTGGGTTGGCTTAAAAAAGCTTATAAACAATATGAAAACAAGGTAAATAATTATTATAGTAAGTCATTAATAACATCTTAACCCTTATCTGATTTATACCAATTTTATCGAATTTGTAATGTAAAATTTACCCCAAAAATATATGAAGAAAATTGAAAAAAAAAATTATTATAAAATCTAAAAATAAAAAAAACTAAAACTTTAGCCAGTCATAAGCGTTTAAAATATGCAGATGACAACTTGAAAATTAACTTAATACATGAATTAAAGAATATTAAATTGTTTCCACTGTATGTGAACATTATTATTAGCAGTTTTTATTAAAAAATTTTATAGATAATTCTGAGATAGTTCAAAATTATTAAACAAAATATATTAAAATTTATAAATGTTAATGTTTATTAGTAAAAAAATTGAGAAATTTTGTCACAAATGTAAGTTACTCGATAGATTTTTAATTATCAAAAACAGCAAGTTAAAACAAAAACAAAAATGTATAGAGTTTAAAGTGTACAAATAGTTTTTAATTTACTAGAATGCTTAACTTAAATTTACATTGCATTTTTTTAATTTTAAATTAATAGAACATACTTACAACAAATTTGTAAACTAACTTTTTTGGTCTCATTTAAGAGTTATAAACTTAGAGTTCTGATGTTGTTAGAGTCTACTAAGAGAAAGAAATAAGCTTATCTAACAAATACTTGCGATAAGAGTTTTGGTTTACTTGCAAAAATATGTTTAAGCATTTTAAACTAAGTTTGTTGTAAAATGTCAAGTTTATTGAAAATGAGTTCAAGAATGTCAAAAATAATATAAAGTTTATTGAGCAAAATAAGAAAGCACATTAATAAAAAAGATTCATTTAATTAAGTATTTTTTTAAATGAAAGTTTAATATATCGAAAGGCTTTGTGATTTTTTTTTTACTTGACTGATTAAAGAAATATATTTTATTTATAAAAAGTTTAAATATGTTTATCAACGAAAACTTTATAAAAAGTTAGAGAAAAAACTATAAACAATTTTAAAAACCTAAATGTGCGTTAAATTCCGTTGAAATTTTTTTTTTGTATAACTGTTTAATATTTCAATTTATTTCGTTAAAATATCTTATATAAAAAATTGTCTGTTTTTATTTTTAATTTCAAACATGAATTAGCTACAAGTTACTAAAACATTATAACTTGATTCATTTAAATGTATTAGGCTAAATATACTATTTTATTGTTTTCAAATCTACATTAAAGATTTTTAACATATTTTATTTAAATTTGAAAAAAGGCTTTGTAAGCAATTAGATTTCAAGTCAAGTTTTAAAAGAAGCTTTTTTAGTTTATATATTGATAATAATAATATTTGTGCCACAAATAAACTGTTTTGATATTAAATTGCATTTTTTAATACTTTAACAATCAACAATAACTACAATACTTTTAAGGTATACAAACCAGGGGCGTGTCTAGACTTTTTCAAAGGGGGTTCACATTTTTTTTTTTTCTTAGTTTCCCACTTAAGTACGCATTTCTTAGTATGCACTGCCAGTTTTGTACGCAATACTTAGCCGAAAAAGTGTGTGTTTAAAATGTTTTTTTCTGCTTAGAAATAAGAAAAAACATATAAGTAGTTATGGGAAAGTATTATAGTTTTTTGTTTATTGTACTGTAACAAATTTAGATAAATTAAAACTAAAAGAGCCGGAAAAAATATATTTATAATAAAGACCTTTTTTTCAAGTAGTTTTATCTAAAATAATTTAAATTTCACAAAAAAAATAGTTAATTACCTAGGATGATGTCGCACCAATATCAAACTGAAATTATGTAAAATTCAATGTTGTTTTTTACCATAATTATATGCTTAAAATTTATATTTTACAAATACATAAATAAAACCAATCTATTATAAACCAATAAAGCTTAAATATTTAATTCCTCTTTATTTTAAAACAAAGCAAATAATACATATCTTATATACATTACTATACTGTAAAATGAAATCAATTAAGTATTTTAGTTTATAACAAATGAATTTCAATTCTAACTATGTATTTATATAGCTTGTTTGAAACAAAGTATAATTTTATATCAAACATACAAGGCTTAAAATACTGATTTTAAGCTTAAAATTATGATTCAAAAAAATGTTAAGCACAATATAATTTCAGCTTATTGATGCGACATCATTCTAGGTAATTACCAAAAAATGTTTAGACTTATTTAACTAAATTAAAAAATCTTTAAATTATAATTAAATGTTTGCCTGATGGTGCAGGAATTCTAATATTAATTTTGAAATCTCTCTGAGTTAAAAATTTTCAAAAAATGAAGAACAAAATTTGTGGCTAACAGATATACAAAAATAATACAACTTTAATAAAAAAATATTAAAATACCATTAGATGATAAAAGAATAAATTGGCAGGTCTAAAGATAATTTTGAAAACTCTCTAAATTGAACTTTTTAAGGTTTAAACCCAGTTGGTTGACACATAAACAAAAGATATAAATTTTAAAGTACAAAAGCTTCACACAACATTATTATATACAACCAAACAAGTAAAATAAAATTTTAGTGGTTATATTGCACGTTTTTTAAGTAAAATTGTACTTACTAGTTCAAAAAAAAAATACTGTATTAAAAGTTATTTACACTAAGTAACAATTTAAAGTGAGAACTAAGAGCATCTTAGTAAAAAGTTTCCTAAAAAGAAAATGCTACTTTTTAACTTTTACCTATTATGACGTCACAATTGAAATTTTATTTAAAATCTATTTCAGCTGAGCAAAAAAGAGCATTTTGTGTTAAGGAAACTTTTTTATCTTTCAGTGTTATAAATTTAACATACATTATTCAAAGTTTATCAAATAACCAAAACAAAGTCAATAAACAACGTTTTTAGTGATATTCTAATTATCTTTTTTTTTCTTTTATTTATGGGGTTCACAGGAAACAGGAAACCAGTCAAAACAAGCCCCTGATACAAACTAAAGTGTAATTAAGTAAACTTCTACTTTTTATTTAAGTCTAATACAAAAAGTTACTATATAAGACCGTTACAATAAACTGTTTCACCAAAAAATCGTCACTCACGAAGAAACTAAGAATAATGAAAACCTTGTTAATAATTTAAGTGTTAGTAATGAAATAAATTTGACTTAAAATATTAGATTATCAGCTAGTGTTAATCTAGTACTGATATGTTTTATTTAAGTTTTCCATCCAGTTTCGTATTTATAAAAAATCATATACTTTTTTTTATGAAGTTTTTTATAGCAAATAATACTACATTTCAACTCTAAATTTCGACATTTTATTTTAAGACTTTTAAAGAATTAAACATAGTTTTTATATTGTCAGTAACTTACGTTATCATTTTAAAAAAGGCTAGAGGAAAATCAAACCAGCTATCACGAGATGAAATTATAAGCAATATATTATAAAAAAGTTAGTTGCAAAACAGTTATATGTAGTAGTATTTGAATCAAAATAACATGATTAGTACAAATATTTTAGAATGATAAAATATTATTTCTTTGGATGAAATTAATTATACAGACCAAAAGATTATATACAGATTTAATTATACAGACAAAATACCACATTATAAATTGATATAAATTCAAGTTTCTGAACAGTAAGATTATTGTATTAATATTAAACAATTGTATTCAGTTTTAACTTTTGTTTTTAGTCCATAAACTTTAATAGTATAATGTTTTTGTACTACTGTACTAAAACTAAATAATACTTTTAAAATAGAATGCTTTCAGAACTCTTGAAGAAGTGATTAATTTACCTACTTAAAAATATAATAAAATGTTTACAAAGGTTATAATCCTTTGATCTCTATAAAAAGTGTTTTGTTTGAACATCTAATAAATATCCTTATAACTACTGATTTTATACGGGAATAATACCCGCTAAAAAAGCATTGATAATTTCAATTGTAATGGTATGCGGTGATTGAAACACTATGAGATGTTTATGCACTTTCTATTTTTCAACTCTCAAGTTTTTCGTTCGTGACGTCACTATACAGCTCAAACGCTCGAATCGTCTTATATGCAAGATGCGCGTTTAAATACGTGAAGATTGTTGTAAGTATAAAGCATAAACTCAACAGTAAATAACGCTCAAGTTTCAAGTTTTATTTTTACAACCATATGACAAAAGAATATTAGAAAATACCTTTTACTATTTCACTAAACTATCGTTTTTAAACCGTTTTTTTCACATATTCTTTTTTAAATATTAGAAATTTAAAAAGTTAAAAGCTTTAAAATATTTTTTTCTTTTTTATTCTAGTATTACTATGAATATTAATGTTTTACTATTATTATGATTTTAAATTTTTAAATCTTTAAATAGTTACTGAAATCTAACTATAAAAATAAATACTTAAACCAATTACCTACAGATGTAAAAGTAATATTTAAAATATAAAGTATAACTATAAAATAAAAATCATATATTTTTTTTAAGTTTAATCGAAAATACATACTGTATTTGAAGCATATGCTTAAATTTTTAAAAGTTTTTACTTAAGTCAATAGTTTTATAGTGGTGAGTGAATAAATGTTATATTTGTTATGTTATGTTTTTTATGGTTAAGACAATTAAATTCTATATTTATTTTCAAAATTGTGCTTCAGTTTTTAGGAATTGATTTATATTTAGTGAGAAGTATAATTTTATATACTGAACACTTTATGAAAAACATTTTTTTTCTCTAAAATACATTTAATTTTATAAGTAATAGATTGATCTTTTCAAATTATCATCTTATAGCTATCAGTGGTTTGATGAAATACAATAAATTGATTAGAATATATAACATCTACTTTTCAAATAAAATATTTTTTGAAGTATTTTCTATGGCTTGTTTATCTTTTTTTGAGAGGTACTTCAAGATTTATTCAATTTCAAAAAATTTTTATTTACTTGACTAAAAATAATTTAATAAAAAATAAATAATAATAATTATATTGTACTAAATTGTATTTTATCTTAATAATTTTTGATGCATAAAGTTAATTTCGTTTCATGCATACTTTCATAGAGAAGATTGATCCTAAAAGCTTTACGAATATAATGTAGTTATATAAAACGCTTGAGTAGTAAAAAGAATGCGTTTGAACAAGATATAAATTTATAACAATCAAGTATAACGACTACAAGTTATATTTAACATTTAAATTGATACCATAAATCTATTGTTTTTTTTTAATTGTTATATTTTTTTTGTTAAATTTTACATTACTTTTAATGTTATAAACTTTATAACGGTTATTAAACAAAATAAATTTAGACTTTTTATAACATCAGTTATTGAAATTAGTTTGCTTAATTTTTTATTGATTTTGTAATTAAACGTAAATGCAAATGTACATGTAAATATTTTCGCAGAAATTTTGTAAATCATTTGTTAAGTTTTACCAAATGACATTTTAAAGTAGTTTAATTGAAAAGTTGTAAAATCTAAAAGCGATTGATTGTTGCTTATTATCACTTTTAATAAAAGCTTTGCAACTATATTTTAAATTAGTCTGGCAGATAAGTCTTATAAGGTATTTTAGGTGGTTTTACCTTAATTTCGTAAATGTGTGTGCACAAAGCAGAACATTTTGAGGTTTAGCCCGCGAGCCGCAGTTTGCCGACCCTTGGTCTAAATAGTGAAATAGTTTGAACTAAATTACTTCATTTCCTAATGTTATTAATAACCCCGCAAGGTTTTACTGTTTAGTAGTTTGCAGCAATTTTTTATTTATTTGATATGTTTTATTTCTCTTTAGTTTTTTATTGTATCTAAATTAAATGGTTTTTTTTTTAATTAATACGTAATATCAAAACATTAAAAAAAATTTATTATCTAAAGTAAGTAGATAAATATTATTAGTTTAGTTTTTATATTGATACTTTAACTAGTTTATATATATTTTATCAATAATAAATTTTTGTTAGTGTTAATATGTTACCGAACTAAAATAAAGTCATCTTTTAAACATAAATTCTTTTTAATTTTACAAGTATATAATAAATAAATTTCGATCTTTTGTATTATAAAGCTTTTTTCAAATACTTTAGTACCTAAAGGTATAGCCTCGTCCGTTATAAACAAATTGTTTATGCGTTTTAAAGAACACTTTTATTAAAAATTGTAAGCTGTTTTTTATAGATGTAATATATTTTTAAAAGGTTAAGTTTTTTAAAACAACCATACTTGTTAAATAAACAGTAAGTACTATAAACATTTAAAAAACATTTTGAACAATGTAAGTTTCACTTAAAAAACATACTTATTCAGACTAATATGTTAAAATAAAAGGTATGACCAAAATTAAAAATTAAGTATATTTTAAAACAGAGTTATAGAAACTAAAATTTTGTTGTCCTTAACGTTAATCAAATGACAAAAACTCGCTTGTTTAAAAAAGCTAGGAGTAAGCAAATATAAAAAATAATTAGCTAAGAAAATCAAAACACCGGATTTATAAAAGTATAAGTTTAAAGAAAAGTTAAGATATTTAATAAGCTAAATGTTTAACAATTCAAGCACATTGAGAGTACTTATATAACTCTGCTGTTTAGTTTTATTTACTATCAAAACTTTTGAGTTTATTTGATTATATTTATCCATACTAATTATAAAATGCTAAACTAACATGACGTATTTTTGTAATTTTTACGTTGAAACGAACTAAAAAGTATGTAAAACTGTTATAATTGAAAAAGTTGCACATAAAAAAAATGAGTTATTTGATACAAAATTAACCAACAAAAATTAAAAAAAAAACTACATCAAATGATGTTACGACTCAAAAAGTATTATTTTTGACTTAAGAAACTTTCACTTTTGTTAATATTCCGATTTTAAAACATAATTTATTTTTGATTAAAATTTTATTTTAGCTAAATTATTTTAGCTGTAATTGCTTGACTCGTCAATTTATTTAAATATTATTGGATATGGTTTACTAATTTTAAAATAAAATAGTTGTTATTTTGGTTAGTTCTTTCGTATTTATTTTTTTTTATAAAAGTATTTTTGTTCAGTTAGCTTCAAAGGGTTAGGCAAAATTTACACATTGTCATTTGCAATAATAACTATTATATACTTATTATACAGACTTAAGTGTTTATTTAATTATTTTAGTAAATTTAAAAGATCTGAATTATTTATGAAGACTTTGAATTGTGTTTTATTTGTATTTATAATGTTTAAAAGCATAAACAAAATTATACAGCTGAAAAAATATTAGACAGTTATATAGTAAACATCTCTGAAAACTTCTAAAGTGTTTTATTAAAAGTTACTACAGAAAAAAATCTGTTGTTGAACAAAAAAGGTTGTGCGACCCCACTTGAAAAACCTAGACACGCCCCTGATAGAATGAAGTAGATAAAAACTTGATTTGATAAAGTTAATAAGTAAGTAATTAGATTTATATTTGTAAGGCCACTTTTTTTTAAATTTTACATTCGTAAAAATGGTATTATACTATTTTTACACAGCTTTGATTTATAAACAAATTCATTACTCACATTTTTAGCTCAAACCTTTCGTAATAGTTTGTTTTGCACTTAGTTGTTTAGTAATCATACTTTTCTAAGTTTATATAAAAAGAAAGCTAATAGAATTTTAAACTTAAATTTGCAAAAACTATGTGTTTTTTGGTTTTATTTAAAGAAAACACATATATAATCAAAATCTCAAAAATTTAGTTCAATATAGCATAATGTTTTTGTAAAGCTACTGTAGAACTTTAAATTTACTTGAAAATTTTAATTAAAAATTAAATCCCTTAATTTTAAGTTTAAGTTTGTTAAATAAAAATGAATATTAGCATCTAAATACTTATAGATTTATATCTATATAGAAAGTTAATGAAATTATTAATAGGTACTTCTTTAATTCAAACTATATAAAAACCAGTTACCAATTTATGCCTCAATGTTACGAAAAATGTAAATATTCATGCTTATTAAATAATATTACTAAAATTAACGTCAGTTTCAAAATTAACATTAAAAATTATCCTGTTAGCTTGCATTTTAGTAAAAACAACAAAATTTAAAGTTTGTTTATTAAATTTTAAATATTTATTTATAAATTATATAAATAAAAAATAATATTAATAAATTTATTTAAATTTTTGTTAAAGTTCCTTTATTAGTTAAAATTGGTTTATGTTGTTACGAACTAACGGCAGAACGAGAAACTAAACTCGTTATATTATATTGTAAAAGCAATAATAAGTAATATTTAAAAAACATTATATTAATTTCATAACGATGTTGAAAATTTTGAAAAATAATCTTTAAAAACACATAAATAGATTTACGATAGTTAAAGTTATAATTTTCACTTGAACAAAAGTATAATAAATAGTAACAATTTTTAAACTTTTGTTTATAACAACAAGCTGTTAAAAATTCTTTTGTGTAAAATACTTCATTATAAATTGAAATGAGTTCAAGTTTCTAACCAGTAAGAACATTGTATTGATATAAAAAAAATTGTAAACAATTTTAACTGTTCTTTTCGGCCTAAAAAACTTTAAAAGGTTTTATGTTTTGTACTACTGCATTGAAATTAAATAAAGAATTTTAAAACCAGTGTTTTCAGAACTCTTGTAAATATAAATAGTTTTTGTTTTACTAAATATAATTAAAAAAAGCTTATAAATTTTGTAATCCCGTGACTTTTTATAGAGAGTGTCTTGTTTGCGCAATCGATAAATATAATTAATTCTATTAAATTTTTACGGGAATAATACCCGCTAAAAAAAGTGCAACCTTCTATATTGACTGCTTTGTGAAGTCAGACACAGTTGTTGCATCACGCTTCGATCTTTATGCACTGTTTATTTTTCTAACTCTCGAATTTTTCTTTCGTGACGTCACTATTCAGCTCAAACGCTCAAATCTCTTTTTATGCAAGATGAGCGTTTAAATAAGTAAAGATTGTTGTAAGAATAAATTATAAACTTAACTGTAAGTAACGTACAAGTTGAACAAGGATTTTTACTGCCATATAAAAATAGAGCATTAGGTAATACTTTTTTTTACAAAACTATTCTGTTTTAAACTTTTCTATTTGATGATTTTTTTATGTTGTTTTAAATATAAAAATATTTTAAAATGATCGAAAGCTTTATTTTGCTTTTAAAATTACCATTAAATTTACATGTAAAAATAATTTTTGCACAAAACTTTAAGTTTATAAAATATTTTTTCATGTTTCACTTAATAAGCTTTTAGTTTATTTTAAACGAATAAATGTAAAAACCTACCAGTGATAAACTTTTGCTTATAATAAACTCTTTTAATTAAAGCGTTGTATTCATAATTTATATTTGTTAGTGATTGTAGTATTTAAAAGTATTGTAAACGTGATTTCGTAAATGTATTGCAAAAAGTAAAACGTTTTAAGGTTTAACTCAAAAGAAAAGTTAGTTAAAATGTTAGTTTCTATACACATTTTATCCGATAAAACTTTTTTAATATTTGTGCATATAGGATTGAGTTATTTTAATTACATTGTAAGAAAATGAAAGTAGTTAGTACAGTTATTATATATAAAATGATATAAAACACATTGTGCCTTCAAAAGATAATTATTACTGAAAACATTAGTGAAAACAATCATATCTAATTCTTTTTTGAAAACATCATTTATTACTAATGAGGTTATTGCATTGCTAAGAGAGATGCTAAAGTTTATATAAAAAATAGTTTTAACACTAAAGTATATAAATTACTTAATAATTACTGTGTGGAAATTGACTTATTGATCATAGAAAATACTTATTGTTGGGCATTACTTAGTCTATTACTAATGACTATGATTGTAATAAATAAAGTTGCTTAAGCAATATAAAAACAAGTTTTTTTTATTTTTCTTAACTCAATTATTTTTTAATACAGTGAACATGTGTACAAGTTTAAACTTCATTTAAGTGAGTATTTCTAATATTTCGTTAAAGGAATAATTTAAAATTATTATACAACTAATTAATGTAAAGGCTTTTGAGTTACATTAAAACTGTTGTAAATTAAATCATTATGTTTATTTAAAGTTTATTAAACAAATGTTTTAATCAGTGTTCTGTAACTAAAACCGTGTGAGTAATTAAACTTTAAATAAATACTAAAAACTCAATCGTGATTACTTTTAAAACGTTTTACTATAAAAATTTAAATAATTTTTTTTGCAGTCTTCGATTTTACATCTTTTTTGTTAAAAACTCATTATTTAGATTCTAGGCAGTGTAGAATTCTAATCATATTTTTTGTAGATGCATTAACTCTTGTACATGTTTCTTGTAACAAATTTGACTTACTAATTTATTTACTGAACTAGCTCACTTAATGATTGTTGTGTAAACACTTGTCCACTGTTTATGGAAAACACTCGTTAACTAACCTGATTACTTTTAATAAAACGATAAACTGTTTGGTTTAGTT